>NC_138076.1:199532858-200732858 GCF_964212035.1 Myotis nattereri | reverse complement strand
TCAACTCATCTGTGATAATGCAAAAGCAGAATCAGACCATATGTAAATCAACAAGTTTAACTGTGTTCCAACAAAACTTTAGCTACAAAAATAGGCCACTAGATTCAGCCTATGGCCACAGTCTGCCAATCCATGTTTTATACTGAGTAGGAAGGGCTATGGCATCATGAGAATCCACTGCCAGAAGTTATCCCTGTTAACCATGGGGAAGATAATTTTGAACAACAGGTAAGTAGCCAAGAAAGAAAAAAAGGGAGACAGTAATTTTTAATAACCTGTTTTAGAAATGGGAGTCATCTTACTATCTACTTCAGAGATAGAAAAGCATATTATCTACCAGGTGAAATCATAATGCAGAAGGAACATTACTGCCTAGCTGCAGCAGGAGATGAACCCGAAGATGACTAGAGGAGAAAGAAAGTGAACTTTGAAATGTTGAGATAAAAGAAAATCCAAACGCTGACATCAATCAATAATAGTTAAGAGCCTCTCGCTGACAGGGCCCCACAAACACCCCGCTTCACACAGACCTGTGGGCCCCAAGCAGAGTAATTACCGTAGATGCCAGGCATTTATGGAGCCTGGGTAGGATATCCCCTGTAATGGCTCCTTGAATATTCTTAATTGTTCTCTCCAATTCTTCCTTATTCCGGGGAAGGGAAGAGAAGGACTTGGTGACACACTCGGTTCCCTTGGCTGGTGTTTCCTCACCATCAGCTGGGTCGGGGTTTCCCGCTTCTTCGTTGCCATCTGACAGGCCCTCACATCTCCTTTCCAAATCTTCTTCATCCATTGGCTCTAATTCCACGGCTTCAGGCTCTGGCAACTCAGTCGCTTCTGTTGTGTCCATATCTAGTAAACAGCAAAGGCATCTTAAATCAAATAAGGAAACAACACAGTTGTGTTAAAGTAGTCTTTTCCACCAACATCAATAAAAAACATCTAGTCACTAACTACGGGCAGGCAAGATAAGTGCTGAAGAAGTCACAGTAAATGAGAGGGTTTGGGGATTATGGTTTTGTTTTGCTTTTTTCTCACAGTTTAGAGTCTAATGAGGAATAGAGACAAGTATACTGACAATTAAGGTTCTGTTTATTAAAGAAAATCAGGCAGCACATCATTGTGGGCTGAGTCCAGCCTTGGCTCTGCTAACCAGCCATGTGACCACAGTCAGTTACCTTAAGCCTAGTGGGCTCTGGGTTCTTCACCAGTAAAATGCAGACAGCACCTTGCACGGCTATTGTGAGGATTAAATGAGATGAAGGCTATAATGCGCCTAAAATATATTTCTGATACTTCAGTGACTTTCAAAACATGTTAATTATTAGTCTTCATTTTGTTTACTGGTTGTATGGCTTTGGGAAAGTTACTTTACATTTTTTAATCTTAATTTTTCTTATAAAAAATATTGGGTAACTAATAATTACAGTGCCTGTAAGGTTCTTATGAGGACAAATGATATTAAGTCTATAAAATCCCAGTTCATAGTAGGTGCTCAAAAAATGCTTTAAACTTCAGACATATCTAAGAAGAGCTAGTTAAGCAAATTAAGTATTTAAAATTTCTAATGTTTCTACATATACAAAATGCAGATTCAGCTGGCTAAACATACTGTTAAAGGGCTTTAATACATTAATTGTTTAAAACACATATAGTTCCTACACATTCAAACCAGTCCTTTCTATTCATTAGTGTGGTTCTAGAATGACTTTACCGTGAATCAAAGAATTAGAAAATTTTGAGGAAGAATACAGAGGAATGCAAACTGAGGGCTAGAATAGTTCAACATCTTTAGCCAAAAACAATTCGGACAGATACCGTGGCCTACTTGAGTGTTCATTCTTTTCCTTTTTATTCTGTGCTGGCTAGAATCTAGACTGATATTCGACATGAGCAGTCGTAGTAGATACCCTTGCCTCATTCTAGTTTTAAAGCAAAGACTTTTAATCCGTTATTATTGACTATGATGTTGTATTAGTTTTTAAAAGACATCTTTTAATAGGCTAACTCAATTTCTATTTATTTCTTGCTTGATATTAGCTTTTATCATACATAGATATTGAATTTAATCAATATTTCCCTTGTGTATATTTAGATGATCAATATTTTTTGTATGCTAATATGTTAAATTCCATTAACCAGTTATAGCAATTTCATGACTTAGTGGGGGGGGTCCTCTTTTTCAATCACCTGAAACAGCTGGTGTTAAGGTTGAAATTATCCATTTCTTGAATGTTTGTAGATCTTGCCTATACAACAGTCTGAGGCTGGCATTTTCATCATGAGGTTTTTAACTACAGACTTAATGTCTTTAGTGGTTAGATTTTCTATTTCTACTAAAGTTAGTTTTTGTATTTTATTGTTTTTAGATTTTGTCCGTTTCAGCCAAGTATTCAAATTTATAAGTACCGAGATCATAATAATATTTTAGCTTTTCATTTCATTGAGACCTTTTAAAGTTCCCAATATTGTTAATTATGCCTTCTATTTCCACTGATCAACTTTGCCAGAGGCTTGTCCATTTATAATCTTGTCAAATATCTACTTTTAGTGTTCCTTACTGTATCTACTCAATATTTCATTAACTGTTGCTCTTTCCTTTGCATTCATTGCTTACTGCTCTTTCCAAATGTGATGGCAATAATACTGGATTTCCATGTCTACAGCTCGGATTTTTCACCTATATCACTTAGACTGGCCTTCCCTATTATTACATAAGTTTTTACAAGTATACTCAAAGTACTCATTTTAACTTCCGCCTGACACACTGCTACAAGAGTAAAAACAAGGAATAAGTTGAATTTCCTCTGGGTAAATCTTTAATTAATTATTATAAAGTATCCAAAAATGCAATGGCAATATAGTTTAAGAAAGTTTTAAAAACTTACTTTCTTCATTCTGAATTTTTCTCATTTGTTCTTCAAGAGTTTTGTGGTCAAAGTGAAATGCTTCTAATACTATTACTAGCAAGCTGTTAAAAAAAGGTAGACAGAAATATTTATTTGCTTAATAATATCATTTGATGATTAAAAGGAGAGGCAATTTAAACATATATAAACATTAGAATTACTTTTACTGGTTTTAGGTATTTTTGACTTTAACAAACATGAGCATAACCTCATTAATATAATGTAAAAGTAAAATTAGATGATAGAAAAATGATTTCAGTAAATAATCCAACATTTACATTTAACAAAAATAAGAAGTTTGACTGTACCTGACCCCCAATTTTTGATTGATCTGTCCTGTCTGTAAGACATGAATGAAATGTTTCAAGTAATATAAATATGCTGACCAAGACAGATGTCTGCAAATAGCTCCAATAATCTCTGTGGCAGCAATGGTTATATTTTCATGCTGTAAAACAAATTGAGAGCATCAACACAGAGCAAGCATTTGCAAATAAAATATAGAGCTAATGTGGTACATTAATAAGCTTAGACAATAGATGATTAACAGTTATAGAAAAGACAGAATACTCAAACTATACTCCATTCTCACCCCCTAAGAAAAGATGCTGTCAATTCATCTTCCTTTAATTGAAAAACATTAATACATTTTAGACTCTTTCCATTTAGACCTCCCTGATAGGTTCAACCCTACAGACTGTGAATATGTACAACTTGACAAATGTCAAAGTTAATTATATATTGCACTGCTCAACATTCAAAAGTACACTGGTCAGTGTTGCTCAGTGGTTGAGTGTCAATCTATGAACCACGGGGCCACGGTTTGATTCTGGGGGCACATGCCGTGGTTGTGGGCTCAATCCCCAGGAGGGGCCATGCAGGATGCAGCCAATCAATGATTCTCTCTCATCTTTGATGTTTCTATCTCTCTCTCCCTCTACCTTCCTCTCTGAAATCAATAAAATATTTTTAAAAAGTATACTCCCTTTAAGTGTAAAGTCACAGGTTAAAAATAAGACTATAAAAAGATATACCATGCTAACGCCAACTAAACCTAAATATAATTTATTTTTCCCATCTATATCTCTTTCTTATTTTATTGCCATCAAACTCCAAGTTAATTGTATTTACTGGCTCTTTAAACTGGAATTTAAAGGAGTGTTCTTTTATTTACTTAGGCAATTCTTTAAAAATTTTTTAATACCCTGAAACAACAGAGCAAATCTATCCTTTTATAAGACCATGTAATCAATCCAGTATAAATTCAAGTCACAAATCCTTATATTGCTGAAATTAGACTTGAATTTCTGGGTACTATCTTTCATTAATTTATTTAATCAGTAAATACTTATCAAGTCCTTACAACGTGCCAGGCACTGTTCCATGCACTATGAACATAATGGTGAAGACAGTCCTAAGTTCAAATACTAGTTCTGAAACTGTGTGTCACTGAGAAAGTTACCTAACCTCATTTATTCTCAGTTTACTGTTCTGTAAAATAGTGATAACAGTGTCTACCACACAGGTTTGAGTTGTGGTGAGGAAGAAGTAATATTATGTATTCGAGTACTTATAATAGTGCCTGTATCTGGTGTAGTGCTAAAGAAAAAGTAGCTATTATTTTATTTCGTCTCTTATGAGCCACTTGGGAAGACAACTACTCAGCTGATCTTAGTAATATGATCATTGCTAACAGGGGAAATATTCTGTGCTTGGCCTTTTGTGAACTAATAGCAGCAAAAATAAAACTATAGTCACAATTTACAGGGCATTTACTATGTGCCATACACAATTCTAAGGCTTTAAAACTCTTCTAACCTTCTAATTATGGTGACAACATCAATATGGATGCCACAAAATTTAGATGCCATTCCCCCCATCTACATTTTGGAAAGTGTGTCATGGTAGAGATTTACCAGCTTCTAGATTTAATGCCTTACCTTGAGCATTTTCTCATCAAAAATTGGACTCATGGCATAAGGCATGATGTAATTTTGAAGAGATTTAGAAGATAGCACAATCTTGCCTTCTGTTAGTTGTTTTGCCAGTTTCTTCAAGGCTCTTGCTCTCCTATGAATCTGAGTTAGATAAAATATGAATTAGTTACTGAATAATCTCACCTACAGCCAACTCCATTTCAGTATCATGTTCCTTTGCCATGGAAAGATTAAGGAGTACAATACAGTCCTTGTTACATGAGCAAACACCTGTGCCTTGACTTGCTTCCGGAGACATAATCCATAGCACTTGTTTAACAATGGATCCAAAGGCGAGTAAGCTTCTTTAAAAATGACAAAGGTTAACACTGTTAATGTAGTTTGTGATACCACCAAGGAAGTCAGACTCCAGAAAATGATCATCTCCTACACAAATTGGATTGATATCATGAAGACCAAGAATGAGACATTCACAACTTTTTGGAAAATTAACATGTATCTTTTAAAAAGAGACAGACCTGTGAACTGCTTATTTTATAAGCAGGGGAAAAAAAAAAGAAATGTTTTCTACCTGAATGTGCTTCATATTCTCAAAGAAGTCCATTTCCGGGTCATGGCAATCAGTAAGCTGTACCAAATCTTTAAATTCTGGTTGATGGGGAAAGGTTTGAATTAAACAGGAAAGCAGTGTGGTATAATCATGTTGAACACTCTGAAAATACCAAGTTGAGAAAAAATTTTTTATTAGAATTTGCTTCCTAGATAATACAACCCCCTCCCCCCCCACACACACACAAAAATCAATTTTTTTAAAAAAAGTAAAACATTCTCATTATAAAAACAAGCTACATCAAAAGGGATTGCTCTGTTCCATTCCCCCTCCTAAATGTTTGGTAAGTATTACATAATCAAGTATTTTAATTAAATGTACTAGGCCTGACTGCTTTTCTAAGTAGTTAAGTAGAGAAAAACAGAAACATAACAAACTTAAGAGAAAAAGTAACAACTACAAACCCCAATACCTCTGTCTGGCTCCTCAATCCTTTCCTCAGTTTCTCCAGGAGTGAACGATGAATGATTTCTCTATATTCCTTCTCCGTGGCGTTCAAGGCAGCTAGCTTTTTGATGATGCTCATCAAGCACATGCTGGCGTTATCACTTAAAGACATGTCTCCTAACTGGACACAGGAAAACACCCAAACAATTCTATGCACTAATATAATATGGAATGTAGCTCTCCGTAGCTTATAGATTGGTTGTGACATTACAGTGTCCCGGCTAATTTGCATATTCCTCTATTATTATATTAGATCTTAGTCTTTCAAATCATGAGAATAACAATATGGTCTTTGCCAAACAAAATATTCCACAACTTAAAGAAATTTTATAGTAAAAAACCCTTGTCCTCCTCAAAACACAAATTAAGAAATTAGGTCATGTAGTTGTATTATCAAAACAATAAAAAATAATTGGCAAAGTTTTGCTATAAAAACCTACCTCCAGATTATAGAAGCAATTATGCATAACTGGAATTAGGTAGTTAATGTCCACGGTTTGCATCTCTTTAATATGAGAGGTGATGGTCTGGAATGCTGAGAAGCGAGCATCAAAGTTGATATCATCAAGATGTCTTTGATCAAAGGCATTAAGCTGTGAGAAATGCCATTAGAACCATGTAAGTGAAGATATATAAAACTTAAGTAAACAAAAATGATATAACACTTTTGAAGCAAAAGAGAAATAAAGTTTTTCTTTCTTACCTTGACAACATCAGTAATATATTTTAACCTGCTCTCAAAATCAGAAAGAGTCTAAAAGGAATGAAAACAGTACATTAGTGAATAAAACTTTAACTTTTCTGCCCACTACCCCTCGGTTCCCTGCTCTCACTCACAAAGGTGATTCAGGTGGAAATGAGTATCACAGACCTGGAAAATTGTACAAAGCAGCTGTCTCGACTGCTTGTTCTTAATCACCGAGAAGAGTTTTGCGAGGGGCTTGAGGAAGTTTGTGGGCTCCAGACAGTGTTTTAACAGGTTCTGCACTGTCACTAGAATATCGATTTCCGTATCCTTAGGAAGAAATAGGAAGAGAAATTACATTTCAATAATTTATAAAACTGGTCAACTTGGCTTTAATACATTATAGCACACAAAATAAATAATTATGAATAAGAAGTAAAACTCGTCATTGGAAAAGCTGTTCCACAGTCTTTAAAAGTTCTTAGCATTTTAACATAAAACCCACAGTAATGTCCATTAACAGTTTCTTCCTTTAATTCTAATAGAACATATGCATGGTCTTCAAACAACTTTTCTCCTACTGGCAGGTCAAAAAGAGCCAAGAAACATGAGCTTGGTGAAGAATTTAAGCCTCTGGTTGTGCCCAGATCTGTGGTCTTTTAAACAGAATTACTATATAGTAGATGCCCAGTATAACTACTAAGGCCTGGCAAATGAGTTTGAGCCACAGGGAGGCTCTTTTAATCAGACTTAATTGGGGTCTGAAAATCATATGAGAAACTCTTAGCTATGTCTGAATATTAAAACAGTCTGACTTTTCGTTCAGTTTTGCCACTGTGATCCGTATTTGAGATTACACAATGCACTTCTTGAGTTCCAGATTTGTAATTGATCAAAGTCAGGAAAAACAAAATCCTGAAATGGATGAGAAGCTAAGCAAAGGAAAAATGGGGCTGACACTTATATTGTTACAGTAGATGATGTCTTCCCATTCCCAAAATTCTGTCCCAACTTTTCTATTTTCAAGTTTATAATTCTGTATAAATCTTTTCATAAATGCTTGAAGGCAAATACATCACAGACTCTAACCAATAAAATTACTGTTTGCAAATAACCCTAATCAAGCACCACTTCAAAGGCAAAGTCACATCCTGTGTATATACCTGAGGAATATTGCCACGGTGGAGGAAGGGAAGCAGTAGTGTAATGAGGAGAGAACTCTGTTCTTTGTCTTTCATAAACTTGCTGATCCTAGAGAAGGAAAATAACTCATAGGTAAGAAAAACAAACAAGTTAAGCGTATTTCTCTAAGAAGCTAAAACTTTTTGTAGAAAACATCAGTAACAAAAGTCACAGATGACTAAGTATGTGTGCCTGTATACAAAGTCTAACTCGGTTCTCAGCAGTGCCCACTCTTCTCTCCAGCTTCAGGCTCCCGGCTACTATTCTATTTCTTTTGTAATGTCTGCTTGTTTAGGTGGGTTAAAGTAAATTCCAATGCTACAATCTGGCCATTAGTAATTTCATATTTTACAAGGTAATAACATTTTTAAGTGCCAAGACTTGTTTAAGACTACAAAAAGTAGTTCAATTTAACTCCCACCATAGCTCTACAATGTGGGACTTATTACCTCCACTTTCTCCAGAGGACCAAGACTCAGAGAAGTTGATGTCATCCAGCTGGGAAGTGACAGAGCAGGTCCTCCAAACCCTGGTCTTTCTGGTGCCTGATCTATCATCTTCCTACTACCACAGAGCCTGTGCTAAAATTTAACCAGTGCATTCAGTGTGGTTTCCACTCTATATAATTTAGAAATACAATAGCATAAATGAAACATTTAGAAGAAGTTCCTGAAAGATTCTAACGTACAACTTTTTGATGTTGGTGAAAGTATCAAAGAATAAATAAAGTTTCAACAACTGAGTCCTAAAACAATTAAAACTTAAGATAGAATCATGTTTTGTACTCAGGTTTACCAACCTTGCTTTTTATATAAATCACTAGGGGCCCGGTGCACGAAATTCGTGCACTGGGTGTGTGTGTGTGTGGGGGGGGGGGGGGGGGGGGAGTGTCCCTCAGCCCAGCCTGCCCCCTCTCACATACTGGGAGCCCTCAGGCGTTGACCCCCATCACCCTCCAATCGCAGGATCGGCCCCTTGCCCAGGCCTGACGCCTCTGACAGAGGCGTCAGGCCTGGGCAGGGGACCCTCATTTCCCCCCATCACTGGTTCTGCCCCCAGCCCAGGCCTGATGCCTCTGGCCCAGACCCCTCCGACTGCTGGCTCTGCCCCTTGCCCAGGCCTGATGCCTCAGCCAGAGGCGTAGACCCTCATCACCCTCCGATCGCCTGATCGGCCCCTTGCCCAGGCCTGACGCCTCCACCAGAGGTGTCAGGCTTGGACAGGGGACCCCCATCTCCCCCCCATCACTGGCTCTGGCCCCCGCCCAGGCCTGAGGCCTCTGGCCCAGGAATCATGCCTGGGCAGGGGACCCCCATCTCCCTCTGATTGCTTGCTCCACCCCCCGCCCAAGCCTGACGCCTCTGACCCAGGCAGGCTTCAGGCCTGGGCAAGGGGACCATCATATCCCCCCAATCCCCGGCTCCGCCCCCCACCCAGGCCTGATGCCTCGGCCAGAGGAGTTGACCCTCATCACCCTCCGATCACCAATCACCGGATCGGCCCCTTGACCAGGCCTGAGGCCTCCGGCAGAGGTGTCAGGCCTGGGCAGGGGACCCCCAGCTCCCTGCGGTTGCAGGTTCCGCCCCTGCCCCTGCAGGACGCCTCTGGCCTAGGCGTCTGGCCCGGGCAGCGGGGACCTGCAGTGGCAGCGGGGGGCGCCGCGATCCCGCGGGCTCCACCCCTGCCCCTGCAGGACGCCTCTGGCCTGGGCGTCCGGCCCGGGCAGCGGGACCCGCAGCTGCAGCGGCCCCGCAATCGTGGGCTTCGCTTTAGGCCCAGGCAAGGGACCCCTAGCTCCTGGGACTGCCAGCTTCGACCGTGCCCAGCTCCCATCGCTGGCTCCACCCCTACTTCCTGCTATCACTGGCCAGGGTGGCAAAGGCGCCTGATTCTCCGATCATGGCTGGGGGGCAGGGCAAAGGCGGCCCCAGGCCTGCCCCCCAGCTCTTAGCTCCCCCCTGGGTTTCCGATCACTGTCAGTGGCAGGGGGCTTCTTCCTGCTTTCCCTTTCGCCTCTCTGCATTGTGCCTACATATGCAAATCAACCGCCATCTTGTTGGCAGTTAACTGCCAATCTTAGTTGGCAGTTAATTTGCATATAGCCCTGATTAGCCAATGAAAAGGGTAGCGTCATACGCCAATTACCATTTTTCTCTTTTATTAGTGTAGATAACTATATACTACTAGGTCTATTGCCAAAGAGAATCTTTAAAAACCCTTTCGAGAACTTAACTCTTAAAAAAACAAACCATTCTTTTAAATTAATTATTTTTACCAATCAAAGTAAAAACAAAATAAAAACTATATGATTATGCCCTGGCCCATGTGGCTCAGTTGGTTGGGCGTTGTCCCATGCACTAAGGTTGCCAATTTGATTCCCAGTCAAGGCACATGCCTGGGTTACTGCTCCATCCCAGGTAGGGGGCGTACAGGAGCAGCTGATTGATGTGTTGCTCTCACATGGATGTTTTTCTCTCCCTCCCCCTTCCTCGCTCTCTAAAAATCAGTAAAAATATTTTAAGAAACAAAAACACTGTATGATCTCATGTTACTAAAACTTTAACTGAACAAAACATGCAAAGGTGAAACAAGCAAATCTATTAGTCTACTTTAGAGTTTTGAAGTCTGTTCTCTTTTATGTTTAAATGAAGGCAGATGGCATAAAAGGTTTAAAATGAATACTCCAGCAGAGAAACAAAATTCTACACTAACTTAAAAATAAAGGGCCTTCAAAAATACTGAAAATCTTTTTAGCTTATCATCACATTTAAACAACTGAAAACTAGATATAATTTTAAAAAATTAAGACCATGGACGGTGAAGTGATCTTTTAAGAATATAGCCGAAACCGGTTTGGCTCAGTGGATAGAGCGTCGGCCTGCGGACTGAAAGGTCCCAGGTTCGATTCCGGTCAAGGGCATGTACCTGGGTTGCGGGCACATCCCCAGTGGGAGATGTGCAGGAGGCAGCTGATCGATGTTTCTCTCTCATTGATGTTTCTAACTTTCTATCTCTCTCCCTTCCTCTCTGTGAAAAATCAATAAAATATATTAAAAAAAAAAAAAAAGAAAAAAAAAAGAATATGTATCACTTACTTGGAAAGAATGCCCAGTTCCTTACTGACTTGCGCCCTGTTCTTTTTCTTTTTCACCTTTTCTGTACTTATTGTGGTTTTGCTGAGATACTGGAGAATTGCAGGTACATGAGGTAGAATTAATCGTCCTCCTATTGTGATAGACTCTGAAATAAATGGTGACAAATATTTTGATTTTAATTAACTACTCTCTTATAGGATAACTGTACAGTACCTTCATAATGACAGACAAGGGAACCACTCAATTACTATGCAAGTTTAATAAATTTCAACTCTAAAAATTAAATAACTTTCTTCTTAGACAAAATGGCTGAATGAAAAGTTGATACGAGAACCTTAAGCCATATTTGTTAGTGGTGAAAGAAGTGTTAGCACAATATGGTAGGAACAATTCAGAGACATGACAGTGAAAATCATTTGATCATTTTCCAGAAGATAGTTGTGCTTTCTGGAGCGTGAGTAACCTGAATTTCTACCACTGCAAAGAAAACTCGGTTTATGTAAATTGGTATCCATTTCTAAAGAAAAGAAAAGTCAAATTCTACTGACTTTTTCCTTTCTGAGGGAACAAACGCTACCTCAAAGGTCTAAGAATCATTTGCCTGGTGCAGCACACATACCGTCTGCACTTTCTGTGTACACGCATCCAGTCACGGGCAAGCTCGAGACTGTTTCTGTGGGCTCAAAATCAGGAAGGGTGAGAAGGTCGTCGACTATGTCCATCACAATACTGGCTGTGGCTTCAGAGAGATTCTTTGCTGAGAGAATCGCAAAAACATTGACCAGGATGTCACATTCTGGGTGCCCTGGTTTCTGTTTAGCCAGAAAAGGGAAGTATCTGCAGGAAAAAAAATACTGAAATAGTCATCTTATTTCTCAATGCTTATTTGTAAAAATATCTTCTACATGAATTTTTATAGTCAGTTTAACAAATATGTGTTACATGAATCTTAATAAGATACTCAAAAGGTAAATTACTTTAAGGTCTAAAATTCGATGAATAATAATGTTAGGCACTTCACCAACATCATTACATAGGCACTTTATGCACATTTCTCATCTAATTATCATAACATCTCTGTGAGGTAGTATCATTATCTCTATATTATAGATGAAGAAACAGACTTGTCCAAAGCCTTGGAGCTAATAAGTGGTAGAGCTGAGATTAGAACCATGAATCTCCAGAGTCTAAACAAATGTATTGTTGACTGGCTATTTTTCAATGATAAGCCTTGCTGTGTCAGGATATTCACTGTTCAGAGATTAGGGCCATCTGTCGGGGGAGGTGGATGAGTCCATCCCCAATACTGAAAGACTCTCAGATGATGAGAGCATCCTGGGCCATGAAACACACCATCTTGGGTGGAGGGCACAGAGGCATTCAGCCAAGGGCAAATCATTAGCTGTTCTACAGTCAGACACGCAATCCTTACTACTAGTAGGAAGGTCAATCATCACTGGGAAAAAGACCCCAGGCACTTTCATATACTTAGCACTGACACACTGATAGAAAAGTTCTAAAAGATTATATTCATACATCTTTGTCCAATAGATACTTGGCACAGTATAGACAGGCACCAAAAAGACGCTTTACATATTTTTAATGAGGTAGGTACTGTTATTATTTCCATTTTACTGGTGGCAAACTGAGGCTCAGGAAAGCCAGCTTTGCCAAAAAACATACAGTGGTGCTAGAACCTGATGCTGGATTTGTGTGGCTTCAGCGACGACTCTTACCACTATGTTGTAGGTTATCTTAAGATGTTTTTAAACAGAAAAGGTGAGAGAACTGCTTTCAATCGCAAGGTCCTAGCGAGAGCCCATCAGATCCGATGCCACTTCTAAGTGTGCCTCTTGAACAACAGAACTGAAGCCCACATGGGTATGCTCTATGCTTGAGTGTACGGCTCAGCCGGCAACTTTAAGCACTTCATCACATGCAATGAATAATGACTAACTGTGGATTAAGAGGGGTAACCCTCTATGGAGGGAGATACAATAAATACAAAATGGTCTCTGCCTTCAAGGAGCATTAGGCAGGTAAGCTCTGAAGACAGAAGAGTGTAATAAAGACAGAATGTCGCCCTAGCTGGTTTGGCTCAGTGGATAGAGCATCGGCCTACAGACCAAAGGGTCTCGGGTTTGATTCTGGTCAAGGGCATATGCCCAGGGGTTGCTGGCTCAATCCCCAGAAGAGGGGCGTGCAGGAGGCAGCCAATCAATGATTCTCTCTCATCATTAATGTTTCTCTCCCCCTCTCCCTTCCTCTCTGAAATCAATTTAAAAAAATAAAAAAAAGACAGTATGTAGTCACAGGGTCTTCCAGGAGAGAAAAGAGCTCAGGGGAGGAAAAGACTAAATCATTCAGGGGTCATGGTGGTCAGAACCAGAGCAGCTATTAAGAGAGTGGCCAAGAACAGTTCCAATTTATGGCTTAATAGTTTGTAGCATCTCTTCACCCTCAGGAATGTTTTAGTTTGGACAACAGACTCTATGATCACTCTACTTTTATTTTTTTTTATTTTATATATTTTTACTGATTTCAGAGAGGAAGGGAAAGGGAGAGAGATAGAAACATCAATGATGAGAGATAATTATTGATCGGCTGCCTCCTGCACTCCCCCTTCTGGGGACTGAGCCTGCAACCCAGGCATGTGCCCTGACTGGGAATTGAACCAGGGACCCTTCAGTCCGCAGGCTGACAATCTATCCACTAAGCCAGTGATCGGCAAACTGCGGCTCTTTGGCCCCTTGAGTGTGGCCACGAAGGTTCAATCGCACTGTATGTGCACACCCGTACATAGTATTTTGTGGAAGAACCACACTCAAGGGGCCGCAGTTTGCCGACCACTGCACTAAGCCAAACCAGCTAGGGCTGATCACTCTACTAAAAAAAATAAAAATTTTAGTTGATTTCAGAGAGGGAGGGAGAGAGAGATACAACTATCAATGATGAGAGAGAATTATTGACTGGCTGCCTCCTGCAAAACCCCCATTAGGGATGGAGCCCACAACCTGAGCATGTGCCCTGACTGGGAATCGAACTGTGATCTCCTGGTTCACAGGTCGATGCTCAACCACTGAGCCATGCCAGCTGGGCTATGATCACTCTAAT
The DNA here is from genome assembly GCF_964212035.1 of Myotis nattereri. Taxonomy (NCBI): domain Eukaryota; kingdom Metazoa; phylum Chordata; class Mammalia; order Chiroptera; family Vespertilionidae; genus Myotis; species Myotis nattereri. Next base: position 200,718,879 of record NC_138076.1, on the reverse strand, counting down.
TAGTAAGCAAGTTTTGGTTGTCCTGAATGCACCCAATTTCTAAGATAATTTAACCTTAGTTGTAAGCAATGTCTGACTGACACTATGAAACTGGAGCCATATTTCAAAATAAAAATTTATTGAAGAGTAACATTACCATCAAGTGGTTCTGAAACACTCACTCTACACACAACTGCACAGGCATATCTATTGCTGTGGAGGATTCAAGAGAAGTCCACCCTTCTAAAGATTTCTTCTAAAGTGTGAAATAGAAAAATAAAGTTCTGCCACTCACCTCCTCTATAACTATGTAACTTCTATTTTTACTCCAAACAAAAATGAGAGAGAAAATGCAGAAGATAATGAGTGGCATCCAGTGATGCAGATCTATACCTTGTGAAGGACCCAACTAACATAAAACCGAGTCACTATCATGGAAGTCCTTTGTGGCTCCTTTGCGTAAAAATTACACAAACATAAAACATTTCTCCAGTGTGCCTATGGAATGCTGCTTGCAAATATCCAGTGATAAAACAAGATATGAAAGTGCATCCTCATTGGGAAATAAATGAGCCCTTCCTACCAGTAAAAATGTAACTGGGTTTCCTGAGGAGGAAATCAAGGTCTTCTTCAGTGTGTTTTTGAAGACTACTTAATGACTCAGTGACATGTTCATGACATAGTGATACATGCAAAAACAGCTCACCCAAACCTCCACATGGAACAGTAAAATCAACAGCTTCTCCAACGTCCTTCTAGACATTTTCTATTTCATCTTCTATTTGCATACATGCATAAGCATTTTCTTGAATTATACTATAACTACAGGCCCAGTGCACGAAATTCATGCACTGGGGGTGAGGTGGGGGTGTCCCTCAGTCCAGCATGCACTCTCTCCAATATGGACCCCTCGGGGGATGTCCGACGGCCAGTTTAGGCCTGATCTCACTAAACCGGCAGTCGGACATCCCTCTCACAATCTGGGACTGCTGGCTCCCAACTGCTCACCTGCCTGCCTGATTGCCCCTAACCACTTCTGCCTGGCAGCCTGATTGCCCCCTAACCACTCCCCTGCCAGCCCGATCACCCAAAACTGACCTCCCCTGCCGGCCCGGTCGCCCCCAAAAGCCCTCCCCTGCAGGGCATGTCACCCCTAACTGCCCTCCCCTGCAGGGCTGGTCTCCCCCAATTGCCCTCCCTCCCTTGCAGGCCTGGTCGCCCCCAACTGCCCTCCCTCCCCTGCAGGCCCAGTCGCCCCCAATAGCCCTCACCTGCAAGCCCGGTCGCCCCAAACTGCCCTACCCTGCTGGCCTGGTTGCCCCCAACTGCTCTCCCCTGACGGCCATCTTGTGTCCACATGGGGGAGGCCATCTTGTGTGAGGGCATGACAGTCAATTTGCATATTCTTTATTATATAGGATATTGTTCAGCAACTATGTTTTCTTTAAATTATGTATTTTAAGATACAACTGCCTTATTCTCTTTAACTGCACTTACAATAGTTCACTGCATGGAAAGACCATAAGTCATATTAGTGCCCTTGGCTAAATTACCTGCTCTTTTTAAAAGGGGGAGAGGGGAGGCTATACCTTGCATTTCTGCTCCAGATACTAATTAGTTTCAGCAGAGGAGTAGGAGAATACTGACTCTCAGTTCCAAGCCTGCTGATCTAGGAACAAAATAAAAACAGAATACAAAATAATAACATATACAGAATTTAGAAAAAACAAAACTAAAAAGCAGAACAGACATGGAAACCGCACCAAAGGATAAAAGAGTGAAGGCAGAGATTAACAGTTAAAGGACAGAATGAGGAAAATGTAAGGTAATCCAAGTAACACCTACACAAGAAAAATGGCAAAGATGGTGCATGGAAATGCTAAATGCCTGAAAGGAACCAGGGAGCTTAAGTTCAACTGGTCAGAGATGACAGAGCTCAAACAGCTAGAAATCTGCTAAAATCGAGGCTCTCCTATAGTCTTCTTAGCAATAAGTAACCTTAACTGTCACCAAGTGGTTATAACCAGAGAAATCACACAAGGAAACGTGTGACAAAAATATCTGTGTATTTCCCCTCAACATCCAGAGACACATCATGTGAGGTGCTACAAGTTATATATTGTATAAGGGACACAATCATATTCAAATTAGCTTTAAGAATAACTGCCATGGCATTGCAGGAACTAGCTCTTGAGCTTCAGGTGGTAGTGGAGGCAAAGAAAGAGTTCTGAAACTTCCAGAAATAAAAGACCAGGACAGGCATTCTTTCATGTCCGAGTGTAGACTCTGCTGGTGCAGTAACAACAAAGGAAGAAGCAAAGGTATCCAGGCAGAATGTACATCAAGGTTTACCTGGGGCCAAACTGCACCATGAAATACAGCATCAATTTCTTCTGTACCAAACTGATAGGACTCCCAATCCAAAAAGATATCAGTTACCATTTTGATTCCAAGACGTCTTAAATTTTTCAGGGGGTTGATAAACCTCAGCTGTATCTGTAAAGCAAAGATCTTCTATTAAAAAAATACATACATCATTTTAATCATTGACTTCTCAGAGAGGCGCTCTAGCTCAGACAACTAAGAATCAAACTGGAAATCTTATTAAGTCTGTTGACTTTGGCTCTGATTCACACAGAAATGTCAACTGTGCAAGTCATGTTGGTTTTCTCATTGGACAAGATGGGGAAGCAAAGACCTAAAAAATCAAATGGTGAGATGTGCTCTATTATCACTACCCAGTAAAATCACAATGGAGCATAGCTTAGGGGCAAAAATCACAACTGGAACAGCTGTTTTGTGTTCTACATTGTTGCACTTCTCTACTCAAATAATTGTCTCAAATAAAATCCTGATTTCTTTGTATGAACAGATACTCTCAACAAAACAAAGCTTTATTTATTTATTTATTTTTGCATCACAAAGCCTTAGATTAGGGAAAAATATATTAAACCTTCATTCCAAATGAAAGTCACATTCCTCATTGTGTGTGTGTGTATTTTTTTTCTTTTTTCTTTTTTTTTTTACCTTGGTTAAAATTAGGAGTTTTAAATTATTCCTGTTAAAATTAAACTCAGTCTAGGGAACTAGCTAAAGATTTTATGCTCTCTCTATACAGTGAAATACTTTGTGGTGACTGATAAGGCAAGGGAAGATCTCGAAATATGTAATTCAAAGAAAAATGTAATTTGTAAGAAAACAAGATGTGTCTCTTTAGAGGCACCAAAGCTGAAGTGGGTGGATGTCTGAATTAACAGCATCTTCTTTTGTGACAGACGCTGCTTCTTTGCAGGGCATCTCCTTCTCTATGGAATTAGAGAAATCACAAATATGAAGGCATTTGGTTCTGGCTCAGAGTGGAACAATTTACTGAGTCCCACTGTTGGGTCCAATGGCATGACAGCCATAGTCCTGACCTCAGCTTAAAATCTTACTGAAGGCCCTGGCCAGTGTGGGTCAGTTGGCTAGAGCTTCATCTTGTACAGTGAAAGGTCTCGGATTCAATTCCAGGTCAGGGCACATACCCGGGTTGCAGGTTCGTTCAATCCCCAGTCGAGGTGCTTATACGAGACAACCAATCGATGTTTCTGTCTCTGTCTCTCTCCCTCCTTCCCTCTCTCTCTTTATAGTCAATAAACACATCCTTGGCTAGGGATTTAAAAGTATATATATACATAAAATCTTAATGAAGGAAAATTTATTAAATGATGTGAGACTGAAAATGCCAAAGATATCTGAGAGGGGAGGAATTATAAATTTGAGAAGGGTAAAGCTTCATGGAAGAGGCAGAATTTCCAATGGATTTTAAAGGATGAAGATGTTTAGGCTAGGCAGAGAGAGAGAGAAAAAGGCCTCAGAGAGATTTCTCCTGAGCACAGAATTTGTAAAATCCAAAAAGATGGGCCCTAGCCAGTTTGGCTCAGTGGATAGAGAGCCGGCCTGTAGACTGAAGGGTCCTGGGTTCGATTCCAGTTCAGGGCACATGCCTGGGTTGTGGACTCAATCCCCAGTGTGGGTTGTGCAGGAGGCAGCCAGTCAATGATTCTCTCTATCATTGCTGTTTCTATCTCTCTCTCTTCCTCTCCCTTCCTCTCTGAAATCAATAAAATATATATTAAAACAAAACAAAACAAAATAAAAACACATGGGTTAAGACTCAACCCCTAAATATTTTCCACTTGATAAATATACTGTGGACTCTGGATCTATAAGTGGCAACTTATTTTTACATATGACTTTAATTACCTACATAAAAATCTAAAAACTACCCTGAAATTTCTCAAGACAACACAAATGCTCTAATAAATGAATATCAAATCTTATGGCCAAGATCTTATGAAAAAATTAAAAGGGAAGTTATTTCTCATGAAGACCTAATATTCTGATCGACAGAGGTATTTGAATCGGGAAGTGCACATTTTCAATTCAAGTGAATAGGTACAAGGACACCATTAATTTGCTGTGCAAGTCTGAGGAATCATGATATTTCACATACCCAGCAAGCTTCTACCATGTACTTTTGTTTAATTATCTCCTTATACAAGTCACAAAGACAGGAAATGACAGGCAAGGATAAGGTGACACAGTTACAAGTCATTCTGTTCTGCTTCAATTCTACTGGCAAAAATTATCAGCTGTATCTTGTTTGGTGAAAGATAAAAACTACTACTGATATTTGAAAAAAACCCACATGGTATCATGATCCCTTGGAGCAAATGAGAAACTAATCTTTGCAAACACGGTATCAAATCAGACCCCCTCCACCTTCCCCCAACCGCACTACCAAGCCCCCTCTCGTGGGGTAGGACCTGTGTGTTCCATTCACTTCTGCAACTATAGCACCAGCTGCCCAATCTGCTCACAAACTGTTGGATAAACTGGAGGAAAATCCTGCAAGCCAGCAATTATGGACTTTAGTTTCTACAGGAATAACCAATAGGCCTGAGTTTATGTATGTTTCCAAGTTACTCCACCGTTTAAATGTAAAGAAAAACAAAGCCAAACCAAAGCTACCCTCACAATATACATCTGAGTATCAGTCAATACCTCAGAGGATCTGAAAGATCCAAAAGTAAATGTGTAATGTAGTTCAAACACACAAGGGTAGAACTTTAACTTATTTAAGCAATACTACTGTGCAATAATCCATTATAGCACCTCAAAGAATTCTTTGGATTTGTCCAAGAATTTTTTTAAAAAATAAGAGAAATGCCTACCTGTCAAGAAGCTTAGCAACTCACTGACTAATGAACTGTGAAATTGCACAAATGATCCTCTGAGTTACTGATTGTTGACACAGGAGCAAGGCTGTATTACTGATTGACTTCTACCTTAACCAAAAAGGCGGAAGACTTACAGAGGGTTTATAAAACCTTTAACCAGCCCTAGTTGGCATGCTCAGTGATTAGAGAGTTGGACCGTGCTCCAAAGGGTCATGGGTTCGATTCGTACCTAGGTGGCAGCTTCGAACCCTGGCCCCAACTGGGGCGTGTGTGGGAGGCAACCAATTGATGTGTCTCTCTCATACTGATGTTTCTCTCTCCGCTCTTCCCTCTATCCCTTCCACTCTTTCTAAAATTCAATGAAAAAAGTATGCTAGGGTGAGGATTAACAAAAAAACCTTTAACCATTTAGGATTTAATGTATCCATGTATAGATAAAGTCACTGTCACTCGCTATAAGGCATAAAAAAGACCTTTTACATAATGCTTCCTATCATCCTCATAACATAAAAAATTTTCCAAAATCTCTCTTTTCTTTAATTCGCACCCGAGATAGGTTATTTTATTGAGTGTAGAGAGGGAGGGAGAGAGAAACATCGATGTGAGAAATGTTGATCAGCTGCCTCCCATAGGTGCCCTGACCAGGGATTGAACCTGCTCTGACCCTATGGTGCATGGGTCATGCTCCAACCAACTGAGCCACACCAGCCAGGGCTCCAAGACCTCTTCTCAGCTTCCACTCTTGGCCCCCGCACAGTCTATTTTCCACAAAGGAATAAAAGTGGTATTTTTAAAACATCCAACTGAGCTTATCATCCCCCCTACTACAAACCTCTCAGGGGTTTCCCAGTACACTTGGAAGTAAAGCCAACGCCTTGGCACAGCCCATGAGGCCCTACCTGCCTCTTGAGCTCATTACACGATTCTTCCTGCTCCTTGTGCTCTAGCCACCTTGTCCTTCTGCCCTGTTCTCAGAAAGGGCCGAGGCTGTTCTACCTCAGGGACTTTAGGCTACAAATCATTATCTCTGCTCCAAATGTTCTTCCCATGGACTAATTGGTGCAAACTCAAATATTACCTCCTGCGTGAGGATCCTGACCATCCTTGTTAAAGCAGCACCCATCTACCCCCACTTTGGTCACTCCCTATCACATTCTCTTATTTTATTTTAAATTCTTCACATCTTCATGTCTCTCCTCAACATGTTCATGCTTCCTCTAGTTTTGTGAATATATGGAGTATGTTCCTAATAGCTGTCTTAAGTCTCTATCTAATTCTACCATCTCTGTCATTTCTGGGTCTGCTTCTATTGACCAGTTTTTGTCCTCTGCCGGAAGCCGGTCCATCCTTGCTGCTTGACACAGTCGCTGCAGGATAGAAACATCTGCACAGCATATGTTTCAAGGGACCTGGCGTATATAGCATACTGTTCTTAATATGTTTGCTCCCCTTAGCACTGTGTGTTTTAACCAAGGTCACCTCTCCGAGAAAGGTTGTTTCCCCAGGTAGGGATTTTTCCCTGAAGTTAGGGAGGGGATGAAACTCCTTAACTAAGTGCCAGGCGGGTAGTTAATCACTTTAACTATGAACAATCATGCTTAAGCTACATAATCTTTACTCCCTGGAATGGAGATAAGAAACGCCCTAACCTTTGGAATAGAGATTGATAGGATTGGAATCAACTGGTATAAATACAGATGTAACAAGACAGAACTTAGAAGACAGAACCTACACAGAACCTAGAGACAGAACTTAGAAGACAGAACCTACACAGAATCTAGAGACAGAAGAACTTCGCTGGAGAGAACATGGCAAAAGATCCTGGACAGAAACTGGCCACAGAACCTAGAGACAGAACCTAGCGAGAGAACCTGGCTGAAGAACCTAGAGACAGAACCTGGCTAGAACATGGCAAGAGAACCTGACTAGAACCTGGTGACTGAACCTGGCTGGAGAACCTAGTGAGGGAACATGGCTACAGAACCTGGCTGGAGAACCTAGCAAGAGAACATGGACACAGAACCTGGCTGGAGATCCTAACCAGAACTTCGCTGGAGATCCAGACCAGAACTCGGCTGGAGGTCCTGGCTAGAGGAACCTGGTTAGGCTGCTGATCAACTGAACGCTGTCTCCGTGTCATTCCTTCTTCGCCGACTCCGTCCACACTTTTGGGGACCCCTGGACCTGCTGGGGTTGGACCCCGGCAGTCCTCATCATGCATAAAATTGTCCTCCTCCTTGGGATGCCTGGTAAAACTTGCCTGAATGTCTGACACTGTGAATTTTATTGTTTTTTAAATCATTTGAATGTTTTTGAGTTTTGTTCTGGGATGCAGTTCATTTACTTGGGAAAAGTGTGGTCTTTTTCAGCTTTATAAGGTGGCACCAAAGCATCCTAAATCCCAGGGCTAATCTGGGTCCACTCCTGAGGCAATCCCCTGCCGAGGGCTCTTCTTGATGCTCCAGGTACCAGGAGGTTTCTGCTCTAGATATTGGACTCCCAGCCAATGTTAGTTGGAGGACTGTCTGCCTGTTCCTTTCTGGTGATTTTCCCATTCCAGTCAAATGGAGCAACAGGGATCAGATTTAGCCTACCCTCTCTGACACTAGACAATTTACCAGAATATATGAAACAATAATTTTCAGACACTGGACAGCAGGCAGCAGATGACAGTAAGCCCCAATAGAGAAGTAACAGATGAGGTGAGCCCTACACATTCGCCATCATTCCGCCTGGAGAGTGTCAGGCATCAGTGTGAGAAGGCAAAGTCCAGTCATCTTTCCAAGATGAGAAGACAGAGCCATGGAGCTTGAGGGGGTGGGCCGAGGCAGCTAAAATTCATGGGGAAGAGAGTACTAGACAGGAGAGAGCTCCACAAAAAATGACATTTAGAGATCTATGAATGGGTCTCATTTTATTTTCCTCTCACTTTTCTCCCCACGGTACTGAGTCCTTACCTTTCTAATTCCCCACCTAGAACATTGCCTGGTAGACAGCACAGATGAAATAAGTATTTACTGAACAAGGAAAGGGACAAATGCTTTGTTTACTCTCCATCCCCAGTGATTAGATCAGTGCCACACACAGAGTAGGGCTCAATTAATATTTGCTGAAGTAATGACTGAAAAAAAAAAAGGAAAACAAAACAGTGCCTACCAAAATGGAAGGTGCATTCTGGATCTTGGTAGTCAGAGAATATTATTTCATTACCAAAGCAGATTTATATCTATGCACAGCCCCCAAAAGCAGCATAAATTTTGGCTGTCAATTTTCAGTTATCATGGCCATATTTGAGAGGCAGTTCACCAGGCAACTCCATAAAACAAATGAAACTTTAGCCAAATTAGGAGAAAACCAAGATGGCGGCATAGGTAAACACCGGAAATTGCTGCCTTGCACAACAAATTCAAAAATACAACTAAAAGACAAAACGGACATCATCCAGAACCACAGGAAGGCTGGCTGATTGGAAATTCTACAACTAGAAGGAAAGAGAAAAGCACACTGAAACTCAGAGGAGGTGCGGAAGTGCAGAGATATGGAGGTGCACGCAGCAAGGGCTGGCAACTGAGGACGCGACTGTCTTTTTGAATCGGGAGGGAGTCTCAAGCCCCTGACTGTTCTGAACTCCAGTTCCGGGTGAGTCTCTGGGGACCTAGACTCATACAGGGAGAAACAGGACTGTCTGGCACTGGGCAGAACTTGGAACTCGAGGGCGGCTTTCTCTCAAAGGTGCTTGCAGCTACCGGACACTGAGACACGGGGCCCCTAGGGCAGGGCTGAGGATCAGCTACAGCTGCTTGCTCTGCCCTGTTGATTCCCTGAGACCCCGCCCATCCAAGCTGCAGCAGAGGTTTTTGCATATGAATGCCCTGGCCCTTTGCAACCTGAAAATTACCTAACAAACTGCAGCTGGGCCAGACAGACCCAGAACTTTCAAGACAAGACCCAAGGCCCCACAGCAGCTTGTATTGCTTCACACCTGGGCCTCATTTGGGCACCTCCAAACCCCAAACAAGGAAGGGGAATCTGCAGATCTCTTCCTAGCTCCTTCTGGGTAGCCTCAGGCAGAGGCTAAATTAGCACCTCCTTAGATCCAAGAGCCAGTGTACCCAGTGGTCAGAGTGGGACCATCCAGATTACAACTCCTCAGATCCATAAGGGACACACTCAGGGGGCAGACTCAGTGAGCACCAAAGCCCCACTGAAGCAAGTCTTGCCTCATAAGGGTGTCTTCAGGACAGAAGTTCTCCCACCGTGGACACAGCTGACTCTCACAGCCAATTGGCCTGGAGGTCAATTCCTCCTAGTGATACCTACAACAATCAAGGCTTAACTACAATAAGACTGTGAACAAAGCCCACAAAGGGGTGCACCAAGAGTGTCCACCTCAGGTAATTGGGGAGGCTGAGCCACTGGGCCCTATAGGACACCTAGCACACGAAGCCACTCTACCAACACAGGGAAGCATAAAAAATGTGGAGACAAAGAAACAGGTCACAAATGACAGAAATGGAGGAAAACAAACGACTGGATATAGAGTTTAAAACCACACTTTTAAGGTTTTTCAAGAACTTTCTAGAAACCACCGATAAATTTAGTAAGACCCTCAAAAAGTCTGGTGAGACTGCCAATAAATGTAGTGAGACCCTCAAGAAATCTAGTGAGACCCTCAAGGTTATGAAAAAGGACCAACTAGAAATTAAGTATACACTGTCTGAAATAAAGGATACTATGCAGAGTTCCAACAGCAGACTAGAGGATCCCAAGAATCAAGTCAAAGATTTGAAATACGAAGAAGCAAAAAACACCCAACTGGAAAAGCAAAATGAAAAAAGAATCCAAACATACGAAGATACTGTAAGGAGCTTCTAGGACAGCTTCAAGCGTACCAACACCCGAATTATAGGGGTGCCAGAAGAAGAGAGAGAGAAAGATATTGAAAACCTATTTGAAGAAATAATGACAGGCCGAAACCGGTTTGGCTCAGTGGATAGAGCGTCGGCCTGCGGACTGAAAAGTCCCAGGTTCGATTCCAGTCAAGGGCATGTACCTGGGTTGCGGGCACATCCCCAGTAGGAGATGTGCAGGAGGCAGCTGATCGATGTTTCTCTCGCATCGATATTTCTAACTCTCTATCTCTCTCCCTTCCTCTCTGTAAAAAAATCAATAAAATATATTAAAAAAAAGAAATAATGACAGAAAACTTCCTCTACCTGGTGAAAGAAATAGACTTACAAGTCCAGGATGCACAGAGAACCCCAAACAAAAGGAATCCAAAGAGGACCACACCAAGACACATCATAATTAAAATGCCAAGGGCAAAAGACAAAGAGAGAATCTTAAAAGCAGCAAGAGAAAGATAGTCAGTTATCTACAAGGGAGTACCCATACGACTGTCAGCTGATTTCTCAACAGAAACTTTGCAGGCCAGCAGGGAGTGGCAAGAAATATTCAAAGTGATGAATGCCAAGAACCTACAACCAAGATTACTCTATCCAGCAAAGCTATAATTCAAAATTGAAGGTCAGATAAAGAGCTTCACAGATAAGGAAAAGCTAAAGGAGTTCATCACCACCAAACCAGTACTATATGAAATGCTGAAAGGTATCCTTTAAGAAGAGGAAGAAGAAGAAAAAGGTAAAGATACAAATTATGAACAACAAATACATATCGATCAACAAGTAAATCTAAAAATCAAGTGAATAAATAATCTGATGAACAGAATGAACTGGTGATTATAATAGAATCAGGGGCATAGAAAGGGAGTGGACTGACTATTCTTGGGGGGAAAGGGGTGTGGGGGATGCGGGAAGAAACTGGACAAAAATCGTGCACCTATGGATGAGGACAGTGGTGGGGGAGGGGGGAGGCCGGGGGGTGGGGGTGGGAACCAGGTGAGGGGAGCTATGGGGGGAAAAAAGAGGAACAACTGTAATAAGCTGAACAATAAAGATTTAATTAAAAAAAAAAAGAAACTTTAGCCAAATTAAAGCTGTGTCTGTTTATCATGAGCTGAGAATCCACAGCAAAAATCTGAGTCTGAATTTTCACTTCATGTTCTATTTTCTCCAGAAGCCTTTAGCCCATAAAAACATTAAGTTTCTCTGAACTCCAGAGTTTACTTATGTTCACACACCTATTTCAACCGAGCATACTAACTACTGTCTTGAGTACAACTTAGAAAATATTTACTGAGCAGCACCTTGAGAAGTTTTTTTTTGTTTTGTTTGTTTTTTGGCAGTTGGCTAGCTGGCTTGTATTGCCTGGCCTTGCTTCTTATCTGTAATCAAAACATAGCAAGTACAGCAATCAAGCATTTACTTTTAAAAGAGCTCTGGGTATCTGTCAAAACAACAAGGATGATGCTGACAGTATTCTATTCAGTCTCCAGCCGTCTGGATAAATGAGAATTGGAAGATGTCCTTCATCTCTAGGCTCCTAAAATTAAAATCTAAGAAACATCAGCTCAACTCTGCTCTGCCTGACTTTGGTTTCTGAGCTGCACAGAGAACTCACTCTCTATTTCATATCCTTTTAAAATATACACTTGAGAGATCCGGAGCCCAGCAGGAGCCAGCATGGCGTCTGAGCGTAAAACTAAGTTGTCCAAGAATTTGCTGCGCATGAAGGTCATTCAAAGGGGACCGGACGCAGAAACTAAGAAACAACTAGAAGAGGAAGAAAAGAAAATCATTAGTGAAGAGCATTGGTACTTGGATTTACCAGAGCTTAAAGAGAAAGAGAGTTTCATAATAGAAGAGCAGAGTTTCTTGTTATATGAAGATCTTCTCTATGGAAGAATGTCATTCAGAGGATTTAATCCTGAGGTTGAGAAATTAATGCTTCAGATGAATGCTAAGAACAAAGCAGAAGAAGTTGAAGATGAAACAGTGGAGCTTGATGTATCAGATGAAGAAATGGCTAAAAGATATGAGACCTTGGTGGGGATAATTGGAAAAAAGTTTGCCAAGAAAAGAGACCGTGCCAATTATGAAGAAGATGAAAATGGAGGCATAAAACCAATTAAAGCAAAGATGTTCTTAAAGCCCCAAGATTAAAATGTATGCCTTAAGATATGGCTCAGAGATGCCTTGTGAGAGTTAACATATTTTGGAACTGACTTCATTGGTTTCTCTATAGTTATTAATATTGTAATGTTTATTTGTAAAGAAATGCATAATTTTGGAAACATGCTGTTTTTGAAACAGATGTATGATGGCTGTTATACATCCTTTGCTTAATATGGTATTCATTAGAGTGGATTTTTAGCCCTTGATCTTCAAATGTACAAAGGCAATGTTTGCTTCCTAAAATTTTTTTTACCCCAGATTATTTTTAAATATGTCTTTACAATCGCTGACCTTAAATTGACACATAACTTAATAATAGTGTTTAAATTGTCCTTACGTTTGCATTTTATTTTAAATTATTAATGTTAAGTCATTTCATACATTTTGGAATCAAATGTCGTGAGAATTTATTCTATGTAAACTCATCAAGAACAAGCATGCCTCTCTAGCCTAAAATATTTGCATGCGACCAAATCAGTCACTTTGTGGAATTAAGCAGTTTTGTTTAAAGCTTTTAATTAATAAGAAAAAATAATGTTCTGTAATAAACATGTTTTCATAAAAAAAATAAATAAAAAATATATACTTGATATCATTTGCATTTTCTGACCATACATAAATACTGCTAACAATGAAGATCTCCATTATATGAAAAACTGTCTTAAAGACACTTTGCATAAGACAGATTTAACCTGAAAGGATGTGAGGTATTCAAGTTGCAACCAATTTCCCAAATACAACAGACTCTTACTAGCGTCCCCAGAAGCATATACAGAGAATCTCTCTCACCTTTTCTCGTTGGTCAAGGATGTGTGACACAGTCGCTGTCATGCAGAGCAGTATCTGCAAGATCTTTGGTAGGTATGGACTGATCAGATGGCTAATGTTCTTCAATACTATTTCAAGGCTATTTAAGATACCATGCTGGCGACCTACAGGAAGAACTTTAGACAAATCCAAATCTTTCACTGCCTGGATAACTGCAGAATGGCATTCTCCTAGGGAAACAGAGGAACAGAGGTATCATGTAAAAGGCAATAGTAGTTTGTTATTATTTTGTTATTGTTACAGCTTATTGTTATCATTGTTATTATAGCTTCCTTTCAATTTCCCTCAGTAATACAGTATTTTCTATTGTTATAGTAATCTATAGATGATAATATACTTTCCTCATTGATTTTCTCCTTCTGATCCTTACCAAATGTTCAATGAGCTAGGTTTCACTAATATTATCGCTTTACTAGAGGCCCGGTGCATGAATTCGTGCACCAGTGGGGTCCCTCAGCCTGGCCTGTGGGATTGAGCCAAAACGGGCTCTCTGACATCCCCCGAGGAGTCCCAGATTGCAAGAGGGTGCAGCCAGGCTGAGGGTCCCACTGGTGCATGATCGGGGCCAGGGAGAGACATGGGAGGTTGGCCAGATGGGGAGGGACCGTGGGATAGCTCCAGGGCATGTCTGGCCCATCTCACTCAGTCCCAATTGGCCGGACCCCAGCAGCAAGTTAACCTACCGGTGGGAGTGTCTGCCTCCTGGTGGTCAGTGCACATCACAGTGAGTGGTTGAGCAGCCTTAGCATATCATTAGCATATTATACTTTGATTGGTTGAAAGGTGGACTGGTCAACCGGACACTTACCATATTAGGCTTTTATTATATAGGGTAGATGAGGAAACCGAGGGATAAAAGAGTAAGAAACTTGTGTCAGAACTAAGTGTCTAAGCCCAATTCTCATCCTACTTATGCTATTCTCAAAATGCAAGCTACTAATAGTCTTTTATTCCATCTAGAAACTCTCCCAGCATTTTCTCTCTCAGCTTCCACTGACTATGCTGACTTCAGAGTTTCACAGAAAATATCTGGCTACATTATAAGCTCCTGGGGGGCTGAGAATCAAATGTTTTATTTTTCTTGTAGCCCTTGGGAAATAAATGAAACAACAGTCCTTTATAAACTTATTTCATAATTGAACTTTTAATGCTTGAGCTTTATTTCTAACCAAATGGTATGAGGTGATAGCTCGCTGATTCACATACCTAAGTGTTCCATCCATGAGAGTATCATTTATAGCTGCCCTTTTAACCAGAGGCTATTACACTGAGCAAAATCTCGTATTCATTAGAGCCAGCTTCCCTCACAGAGCAACATTATACTGAGTGAAAACCTTTTTAACTGCTGGATCCATTTTCACAAAAAACAAAACAAAAACAAATGCCACACATTATCCTACAAATAAATATACTAGTATACGTTTGCCTAAAGCAATTATGCAACTGGATTAGAGGTTCTGTAGTAAAAAAGATCTGGACTAGAATTCTAACCATTTTCTAGCTGAGAGGCCATGAACAAAATACTTCCTTCTCTAAGCCTCAGTTTCTACATTTATAAAATGGGGGCAAAAGTTAATGATACCTCATATGGTTGTTTTAAGGTTTAACTGAATTGTCTGTAAAGCAGCCGTTCTCAACCTGTGGGTCGCGACCATCGGAAAACACATATAGCATATCAGATATTTACATTATGATTCATAACAGTAACAAAATTACAGTTATGAAATATGAATTGCATTTCAGCCAAAAAGACCACCACTGAGGTTTCGAGGAGCAACCCCATCAGAAAGATACCAAGAGCGGACACCTAGCCTGAGACATTAGAAGTCTACAGCAGACAACACACATTCAGAGTGTCAGGAGGTTGACAGCTACCATTCTTGAAGTGCTTCACAGGTTCAAACAGCAGGTCCAAGAATATCTGGATCTCCTCTGGTTGGGTCCCAGCCAGGAACCTCAGAACAATGGCCATGCGGGTGCCTGACGCAGATTTCCCCTGAGTTTTACTCCCAGTCTTATTCTTCATTCGCCCATACAAAATCCTAAGATGTCAAAAGAACATTATTTTGTTTGCACATTAACCCTGAAACACAATACTACGTGTTTTGTTTTCCTGAAAAAGGGTAGCATAGCAACTCAACAGATTTAAATGGATATACTATGAAACAGGAAGCATGAAATAGGATTTGGATACTTAACATAGAAATTTAGTTAAACATCAACACACACACACACACACACAAACAAGGTTAAGGGAAGCAGGAAGAAGGAAATAATAAAGAAGAAAAAAGTGCAATTAAAGTAGGCAAGCCAAAAGTAAGTCTAATGAAAGAATGAAAACAACTATATATAGATTAAAAGGAAATAAAATGAGAATACAAGTACCATAAGGAAACTAGAAAGATTTCAATTAAATGGGTAATTTCCTGGGGGAAAATCTCCTGTATAAATAAGCAAAAATAACTTAAGAAGAAAACCTAAATAGGCCAGTAATCCTGAGTAAACGTGGAACTCATATAGTTTTACAGATATATTTTTTAAACATTCAAGGAAAAACAATTTCCAAGAGAGAAAGCAGGAAACGGTCCTTTTCCATTTATGAAGGTGGTCTAACTGTGATAATGAGAAGGGTTAAGGAACAAAACTATATACTAGTCTTCCTGTGAAAATAAAACACAACATTTCTAATTACAGTATCCAATGCTGCATTAAAACAAGATAAATAAGGATTATCCCAGAAATGCAAGAAATAATATTTAATAAAATCTATTAGATTAATATAGGTCAATGGCTCATAGGAAAAAATTATTACATGCTTAATAAGCATTCTAATAAAATTCAACATCCATTCCTCATGACATATTAAGTAACCTAGTAATAAAAGCTACTTTCCTAGCATGATAAAACTTTCTTATGTAATGTCTCAGTCGTATTAGGAAAAAAAATTTCATTTTGTGAACCTCTGAACAGTGTCTCAGGGACAGCCTGTCAAGACAAAGCAGACCACACTTTAAAAGTGGCTGTTCTACCTGGCTGGTGTGGCTCAGCAGTTGAGCATCGACCCAGAAACCAAGAGGTTGCTGTTTCAATTCCCTGTCAGTGCACATGGCCAGGCTGCAGGCTCAATCCCCAGCAGAGGCCATGCAGGAGGCAGCCAATACATGATGTTCCTCTCTCATTGATGTTTCCATCTCTTTATCCCTCTCCCTTCCTCTCTCTATAAGTCAATTAAAACATATATATTTTTTAAAAAGTGGCTGTTCTACAGATTGACAAATGTGAGAGGGAAGGTGGGGTAGGTGGGAAGAGATTAACCAAAGAACTTTTATGCATACTAGAGGCCTGGTGCACGAAATTCGTGCACTGGGGGATGGGGGTCCCCTCAGCCTGCCTGTACCTTCTCGCAATCCAGGACCCCTTGGGGGATATCTGACTGCCCCTGGGATCGGGCCTAAACCAACAGTCCAACATCCCTCTCGCAATCCAGGACACTGGCTCTTAACCGCTGGCCTGCCTGCCTGACTGATCACCCCTAATCACTCTGCCTGCCTAACTCATCACCCCTAACCTCTCGCCTGCCTGCCTGATCATCCCTAACTGCTTGCCTGCCTGCCTGATCGCCCCTGACCACCTCTGCCTTGGCCCCTGCCACTGTGACTTCATCTGGAAAGATGTCTGGAATCATGTCTGGAAGGTTGTTCAGCTGTCCAGTCTAATTAGCATATTACGCTTTTATTATTATAGAGATGCATAACTCATGGACACAGACAATAGTGCGGTGAAGGTCTGGGAGGTGGGGGCAGATGTGGGGTGGAGGGGGCCAATGGGGAAAAATAAGGGGACATCTATAGTACTTTCGACAATAAAAATAAATACTACCCTCCCAAAAAAAAGTGGCTGTTCAAGAAGCATTACTGTTAAATCCAGAAGCAACACAATGGATGATCACCACCACCAGCAGCAGCACCATCATCTCCACAGTTAGTTCTTCTAGGCCAGTGGTCGGCAAACCATGGCTCTCGAGCCACATGCGGCTCTTTGGCCCTGTGGCATGGGCCACAAAGTTTCATTCGCACTGTACATGAGCACCTGCACGTGGTATTTTATGGGAGAGCCACATTCAAGGGTCCAGTTTGCCGACCACTGTTCTAGGCTATGTAGGAAATATAACCATTAAAAAAACAAACAAACCAACAAAACCAATACAAAAAAAAACAGAAAAAGAGATTTTATATCATAAAAGAGGACACAAAATGAATTTGACCAATATTTACTAGAGGCCATAGAGTTTACCTTCTAGCTATAGAAATAAGAAGAGCTATGGTGGATGATGAGTATAGTGAAGAAAAATAAAGAGGTAAGGGACTAGAGTGATAAGGGTGTGACCTTATATAATGAGGTCAGGGGAGGCATCTCGGATAATATGATTCTGGAGATGAGGCTGAGTGAAGAGGAGTTAACTGTTATGTGTTCCAAGCAGAGGGATGGCAAGTCCAAGGACTCTAAAGTGGGCTCTGAGGGCACGGTAAATGGAAGAGATATGGTTAGAGAGGCTGTCTGGACTAGGCCATTCCAGGCCCCT
This sequence comes from Myotis nattereri, assembly GCF_964212035.1. NCBI lineage: Eukaryota > Metazoa > Chordata > Mammalia > Chiroptera > Vespertilionidae > Myotis > Myotis nattereri. The sequence continues at coordinate 200,701,195 of NC_138076.1, read as the reverse complement.
TAAAAAGCAGTAAGGACTTTCTATTTTATTACCTCAAAGGGTTTACAATAGAGACTAACAATCTGACTGATGACTGTTATTTACTACTATTTTTTTTTGAGCAAGAAAATCCAATGAAAAATATTAAAACTAATAACAAAGTTTTGTGATGAAATGGTTAAATAAGTAACACAAAAAGTCAATACCTTTTATATCTCATATTTAGTTACATACCAAATAAAGGAATTATTTTTATTACTTCTCAACAGTAAAATTTAGAGCAATGTTGAATTTCACAACTACTGAAAGAATCATAAATCTATTATTATCCACAATTGTTTTTGTGATCAACTATTAAAAAAAATCAGTATTTAGCCAGGCTCAGTGGTTGAGCATCGACTCATGAACCAGGAGGCCATGGTTAAATTCCCGGTCAGGGCACATGCCTGGGTTGCGGGTTCTATTGCCAGTAGCAGGTGTGCAGGAGGCAACTGATCAATGATTCTCTCTCATCAGTGACGTTTCTGTCTCTCTCTCCCTTCCTCTCTGAAATCAATGAAAACATATATTTAAAAATATAAAAATAAACCAGAATTTAAACAATACAAATACCTCATCAGAACAGCAAACAGATCTGCTCGGTGGGCTGTTTTCACTACTGTATTATCTTCTGAAATGCTAAAATGCACTATCTCTTCCTTAAAGCTTCTGTCTTCAAGCAATCTCTGTAAATTTTCCCTTTAAAAACAGCAAAAATCATCACTTAATAATCAACAGTACTTTTTAAAAAAATGTAATATGGTAGAGTACTACGTGTAACAAAAAATAGATACTAAAGAATAGTCTATAAAATAGTTGACATCCATAAAGAAAATCTTCACAGAAATACCTTCCAAAATGATAGGTTCTCAATTTTTAAATGTTAAGAGGGATTATAAAGAGTTAGACTTAGTCAATAATTCAGCTGTTTCAAAGAGCATAATACAAAAACTTTCTTCAGTTTTCAAAGTGATTGTTATGATTTGCTAAGTCGTCACCAAAATTTTAAGACATTATGTAAGCAAGGAAAAATGATATAATGTTCTCAACACATACTTTTAAATTAATATTCTCTTTCCCACCTTATTATTATGTATATGGAGAAGCACTCTTAACAAATAAATATACTCCCAGTTTTAGTTTCTTACCTAAAATCACATTATGATTTTCTTAGAAAAAAAGGAAATTTCCAAGGCCTTAATAAAATTATTTTAGAAGAGGCTCTCAGATAAAAAGATAAAAATCAACCAAAGAAATAGCATTTTTTTTTAGCTTCAAATAACTTACCTATAAGGGAGAATATGCGGATGTTTATACGTCATTATGCAATCCAGGGTTATTTTTTGTACCATCTGATCTTGGTGGAGCAACAACTAAGGATGATATTTCATAGAATAAATCAATGAAGTCTCATACATGCATACCATGGGATAGTAATTTATTTGTGTTAATCTATAAAATTAGGTTTCTCAGTATTCAAATTTTTAGATGTGGTTTAATGCTGATTCCTGACAAAAGCCTAACATTTCCCTGAGGTTAAACAAGGATGAAGAGAATATGAGCAAAGAACAAAATAAAAACAAAACTCTAACATCTGCATCCCGTACACCAGACCTTTGGGTCCGTCAGTCTTTTGGCCAAGACCAATTCCTACACAATCGGCATTTACACCAAATGAGCTGGTCCTGTGTGAGCAAAAGCTCTTGATAAAACCGTGAAGGTAACGGCTGTCAGTATAAGGCCAGGAGAGACCTGCTCTGAGGCCACTCTGATCATCCAGTTCAGATCTTGGATTCCTGTGGTCACCTGAGACTTGAGCTCTGGCTTTACAAACAAGTTAGATCCGAATTATGGGCAAATACGAATAAGTTCTGCTGAAATGCCAAAATGAAATGTTTCATCTAAAAAATATCCAAACGGAGAAAGAAAATTTTGTTTTCCAGATGGCTGAGAATAACATCCAATTCTTACTCGGCTTCTGACATTAAAGTTTTTTCTTCAATCTTTCCTGGAATTTAGGGTCATTTATTGTGGCTTTTAACAGACCATTCTGCCAACTACCTGCTTCCACTCAATGTAACAGATCCTGAAATTCTAGCCCTCCATCAGCCTATCTTACCAAAAAGTGAAAAGTAGTCAACTGCTGTTGGCACAACCTGCACTCCCTTCTAAAAGCTACCTCCCATGATATAATTATGTTATTACAGCCCATCAATGTTTGGTCACTAAAAATGCTTTTAAAATCAACTAAATTAGTACTGTCTAAAACTGTTTCTCAAGATATAGAATATGTCCGTTAGCTTAAAAAACATATATATTTAAAAATATTATAAATAGTTATATATACTATAAATATATATATATTTTTAAATACTATAGAAGATATTATAAAAAATATTAGAATGCAGTCAGGGCTCTATTCAACAATTATTGAAAACCTAAAAGTTATTTTGGCAAAGAAAATGGAAAAGAATAGTTTACAAATAATTGCAGAGGCAAGACTTTATTTTACCTACCTGAAGATAGAGCTCATATAATTTGGATTCCAGATACAAGGCCCGTGGATTCGAAAACTTAGAGAAAACTTGCAAATGAGCGATTAATTGCCTTAAAGAGAGAGAGAGAGAGAGAGAGAGAGAGACAGGGTACTACAAAATTAAAGAACAGAGATTATTTTTTTTAGATGAAGTACTCACCAATTTTAGTTTCCCTGACAATTATTCCAAAAACCTTGTCTAGGTCACAGTACCCACTTATGTAATGAAACACCAATCAAGGTGCTGCGATGAAAGTATTTTGTAGATGTTAACATCTATAATAAACGAACTTTGGTAAGAGATTACCCTCAATAATGTGATGGGCCTCATCCAATCAGTTGAAGGCCTTAACAAAAACAGGTATTTCCCAAAGAAGGAATTTTATTACAAGACTAGAACAGAAATCTTATCCTCTGGATTTCAGACTCAAGACTAAAGAATCAAGTCCTGCCTGAGTTTCCAGCTTGCTATTCTGCCCTGAAAATTCTGGGCTTGCTGACTCCTGCTACTAGGTGAGCCAATTCCTTAAAACACATCTCTTTATCCATCCATCCATCCATCCATGCATACATACATACGTACATACATACATAAGCATGCATGCATCTCCATTCCATTGGCTCAGTTTCTCTAAAGAGCCCTGACTGATGCAATGTCCGCTGTAATTACTTATCACTGGGTGCCTGCAGTTTAACAAATAAACTTCTAAATGATCCTACTGACACGTGCACTCCTTTCCCAACATTTATGAAGTATTTTTTATGTACCATTTAGCCTCAAAGAGCCAAAGACAACAGGAGCTAATCTGCACATCCTCATTAAATACTTGCCAGTGAGGGGTGTGTTCCACGAAGGATTATTAACTTGGACTATGAATATACTGAGATGGCACAAAGAACATCATTTCCAATCATGGTGTATATCAGCAATTGCCTAGGTCTTGGCTACAGGGGACAGAAAAATTAAGACCTTATCCTATAAGAGTTTCTGATTTTCATGGAAGATATATAAAAAATTAACTAATAATTCAAGGCAAGGGGTAGCCCCATGATGGAGGTATAAATGGTTGTTATGAAAGATTGAAGGAAGGCGAAATAACTTGTAGTTTAAAGGACAAGAAGAGCCCAATGAAGGAAAAATACCACATGATCTCACTCATTCATGGATAATAGAGACCATTATAAACTTTTGAACAATAATAGATACAGAGGCAGAGCTGCCTCAAACAGATTGTCAAACTGCAGTGGGAAGGCCGGGGAGGGTTGGGGGGCAGGAGGTAGGGGGGTAAGAGATCAACTAAAGGACTTGTATGCATGCATATAAGCATAACCAATGGACATAAGACATTGGGGGATAGGGGAGGCTAGGGGACTGTCTAGGGCGGGGGGATAAAATGGACACATATGTAATACCCTTTGTAATACTTTAAGCAATAAATAAAAAAAAATAAAAAAAATAAGGACAAGAAGAGCCTCAGTAAGGGACCTGTGTGTTGAAGCACGAACAGTTTCATTTGGCAGAAACAAGGCAGGGACACAGTAAAAAGAGGGAAGGCTCAGGTGAGAAAGGAAGAGGTTTGACTGGTAACTTATTCATTTGTTCACCAAACTAGTAGGACTAATATTTGTTGGCTAATATGCTTAAGGACATAAAGAAGAAAACAGCAATGTGACTTACAAAAAAGTGTGGGGAACAGACCATTCACAGCTGTGAGAAGGCAGAAGCAGAGAAGGAACTTTAGTTGTCCAAAACTTGGCCTTGACCTTCCTTCTTCTGTCTTACTCTCCATTTGCATAAGCTGGCGAGACCTTCCCTGCCCTAGCTGCTGGCGAACTTTCGTCTTTCAGCTTCAAAGGTGCCTTATACTTTATACAAGTCTTCTTCCTTTTATGGTAGAACTAGAGGCCCAGTGCACAAAATTCATGCAGGGAGGGGGGGGGGTGTCCCTCAGCCCAGCCTGCACCCTCTCCAATCTGGGACTCCTCGGGGGATGTCCGACTGCTGGTTTAGGCCCGATCCCACTAAACCGGCAGTCAGACATCCCTCTCACAATCTGGGACTGCTGGCTCCCAACCACTTGCCTGCCTGCTTGCCCCTAACCACTTCTGCCTGCCAGCCTGATCACCCCCTAAACACACCCCTACCAGCCTGATCGATGCCTAACTGCTCTCCTGCAGGCCCAATTGCCCTCAACTGCCCTCCCCTGCTGGCCCGATCGCCCTCAACTGCCCTCCCCTGCTGGCCCGATCGCCCTCAACTGCCCTCCCCTGCCGGCCTGGTCGCCCCCAACTGCCCTCCCCTGCCAACCATCTTGTGGCAGCCATCTTTGACCACATGGGGGCGGCCATCCTGAGAGGGTGTGATGGTCAATTTGCATATTACCTGTTTATTATACAGGATTAAGTCATTTTTTACTGTACTCCCATAACTCCTTTAAAACGTTAAGTCCCATGTCAGTCACTGGTGACTGACACTATACTTTCCAACTGGAAGACAAAAAAGGCTGGGCACTTAACTTGTTAAACATATTTCCTCTATAAAAATATTTCACTAGGCATTTGACCTTGCTTCCTGCAATGCAGAGTCTAAGTACTGTCCATATCTGCAGCCCAGCACTTAGCAAAAGGCACTCAATACAGTTGATGAATGGGCAAACTAATAAATGGCTCATGGGAGAAATTCAACAAATAGATGGAGGTTGAGATCTAAAGTGTTAAAATAACACAATGGCACCAAATCCAGTGGGTCTCTGACACCGCAATTCAGATGATTTTCAAGTTGCTTGAGTAACTTCTACAAGCATGATCACTTCTTACTTTTCTAAGGTTTCTAACAATTTAGGTAAATGAGTTACCCAGAGAATAAGAGATAATATAACAGCATGAAGAAAAGGTAACCAGAAGGAGACAAGTCAAAAGGCAATGCAAAAGCGCTGACACGCTCATTTATAAGAGGACCGATGTTCCATTACTCGCTTCCCCAGCACACAAACACGATGCCGTGGCGCTATGAAAAGGCAACAACACAGGTCAAAGACCATGTAACAGCTCTGGGCCCCAGCAATATCATGCATAGAAAAAGCTATCATTAAATGATTCCAACTCTAATACTCTGTGGCTAAACAAGAACGAAATAAAAAGCAAACAACCAACATGCATGGAAGATGACAGTTTCTTTGGGCTCTAAAAAATAAATTAATAAATAAATAAATTAATTAATTAATTAATTAAAAAATAAACCCAGGGAGATACAGCACTTATGTAAAATGTATATAGTTATCTGAGCAGGTGATCTCGTCCAAGGCCATTTCCCATCAAGGCTCTGAGACTTACCCCCATTCCTCCGAGAACCGTGGGCATGTGAAGTAACAGCAATGTTGAACTTACTTGGTTGCAGCTCTTCTTGTCGTTTTCTTCTGTGAGGGTTCATCTTGGGGCACGTCCTCTTCCACCAACTCTTCATCGTCTCCAGCAGCAGGTTCTTCTGTTTCCTCCGCTGCCACTCCTTTGCTTTTTCTTCTCAGATCCTGGGTTGGAGCGACCTGCAGATCTGCTGGGTAATACTCGTTGCTGCAGTGGAAAGAGTAACAAAAGGCAGATGAAGCTGAAATGTCCTAATTCTGTTTGTGACAGACGTACACCCACAGTTCACCGAATCACATGTGGGAGAGACATCAGAGGCACTTAGTCAAGGCTCTTCTAAAACATTATTCTGTTGTAGTCCAACCCTTGGAAGGACCCTACTTCACAAGTCAATCACTAACTGCGGAAGACAGCCCATCGTTATACTGTTGAAGATATTTGAAATGTCTACTTCGGACCGAGCTGAAATCAGCCTCCCTGTCTCTGAAAACACAACCAGGACAGGCAGGAATCAGAGTGAATTACAGTAAATATGGGGGGGGGGGGGCAAAAGTAGGTTTATAGTTGTGAGTACACGAAACAGTTTATGCTTGTGCTATTATTTATTATTATATTATTTATTTGTATCACACCTATAAACCTACTTTTGCCAATTGCTGAATTGAAAGTACAGCATTAAGACCATGTTGGTCACTTTAAAACCAGATGCATTCTACTTTGTAGAGGGCTGTACCAAAATTCAGTCCTCTAGATATGGGGACTGATAAAACAGATGGAACTATCAACGGCATAGCTTTTGGGGGCAGTCACAGACTCAACTGAATGTCCAGGCAATAAAAACCAGTAGGTCTTTATGTCCGTCTCCTCTAAACTAAGCTTGTGCAGTTGGCATTCACATTTGTTCTTAATGAAATACATCCTTTAATTTTGGTCCATTGTTGCAGGTAACTAATATCTTGAAGGCTGTCACTGTCATTCACTTCATTTGTTTTGTGTCACTTTAACTCATCCATCCAACAATTATTGTGTGTGTGTGTGTGTTTGTCTCTTTTGTGCATGGCTCTAAGCTACAGATGAAAGGGAATTGATCAGGTATGAAAATAAAAAATACACGGATACAATAGCATGTTTTAGGATATTACTGTACAACACACCTGGAGGAAACACCAGGTTAATACACTAAACTACAACTGGAGGGCTGAGATGCTACCATATCCAACTTTGTATTCTCACCTAGCAATATCTAGTAATTAATAAATTTTAAAAAAATGAATGAACAAATTAAATGAGTAAAGTTGCTCTGTCAGTTATAAAATGATTTAATAACATCCGAATTATACTCTCAACATTCAATTAACCACTTGACATATCTTTAACCTTTATCGCATGCACAGCACACTCACTCATTTATTAAATTTAAGATAATTCACACAAAGCACTTACATAGCAAGTATTCATTAAGTGTCATTGTCACCTATTACAAGGATGTTTTTGCCAGTGTTAGTCATTTGTTTCTGATTCTTGATATGATTCTTCTCAGAGAATGTTTACAAGGGATTCACAAACTGGCTCTAATATAAAATTATTAGACACAAATTTAGAAAGGTAAATTTCTAGCCAAAAATGAAAATAAAAAGGCAATAATAGATTTCATTGTCAGGATTAAAGGTGACATTTGGGTTTTCCATTAGTTTGGATCATCTATAAAAGTATTATTTATAGGTAATAGGTGTCAACTAGTCTTAATTTAAACATTTTAAAAAACTGTATATTTTTTATCTCTATCTTCTTAACCTCAAAGATCCACTTCCTATTATAGGCTCCTTTCTCTATCCCCATCTCACAGCATCTTGTACTATTAGAGCAGTGATGGCGAACCTATGACACGCCTGTCAGAGGTGACACGGGAACTCATTTTTTTGGTTGATTTTTCTTTGTTAAATGGCATTTAAATATATAAAATAAATATCAAAAATATAAATCTTTGTTTTACTATGGTTGCAAATATCAAAAAATTTCTATATGTGACATGGCACCAGAGTTAAGTTAGGGTTTCTCAAAATGCTGACATGCCGAGCTCAAAAGGTTCGCCATCTCTGTATTAGAGGAAGGTCGTAGGTTAAGGGGTAATCTATTTCTTTAATGAGGGAAAAACTTAAATTAACATGGTAGGAAATTCATATCCTACTAACACCATTAATACAGCTTGCAAATGCAGAGCCCTCTGCAATCCATGAATAACTAAAAAACATTATTTTATATGATCTTCAAAACAAGGCAAGAAAGTTAAATACCACTGTCCTCATTCTATAAATAAATTAAAGACTAAAGAGTTATGTGAAAAAGAGAAAATCATTACTCTTCTACCAGCCCATCTACTGACCTGCCCGCATCTGGCTTGTAACCTTTGCCAGATGAATTATTCATGGAAACCTTCTCACTTATGCAAGGGATCCTATTTCCTCTTAACTATTCAAGGACATGGCTTTAGCAATTGCATCCCCTCCTGCATGTGAGTTTACTCCTTCTTTTGGTCTTTCCCAGCAGCATTACATGCATACACGCTGCTTAAATCTTAAACAGCAATACAGCAACAGCTCCCTCTCTGCTCCTACATCTCCTTCCACCTATATCTGCTTCTTTTTTTTTTTTTATAAGAACTGTTCATATTTGTTATTTCCATTTTTGTTTTCCATTCTCTCTTAAACCCTTTTAAATCAGGCTTTCAGCCCTACCAGATTAACTCAAACAACTCATGTTAAGGTTCTTCCGAAGCCAATGGTCAGTTCTTATTCTTCATCGGACTGATGTCTCAGACACTTCTGATTCCACTGATCACTCCCTTCTTGAAAGCCTTTCTTCAAGGAATACTAAGGGGTCTTGGTTCTTCTTTTGTCAGTCTTTCTTGGCCTCCTTTGCTGGTTCCTTATCTCCTAGTCTCTACATATTGCTGTCAGTCCTTGGAACTCTTTCTCTAGATTTACATGCCCACATGTGATTGCATTCCCTGACCATAATTTAAAAAAACAAACAAACCCACCTACACACCGATGAGTCTCAAACTTATCTCTTCACCAAAGCTTTCCCTTAAACTTTAAATTCCAAATTCAAGTACCTACCTGACATCTCTATTTAGATGTCTATTCAGTATCCCAAACTAAAAATGAACTCCTGATCTTCCCCACAAATCTGCAAGCTTCTGCATTTCTCCCAATCTCAGTAAATTGGTGACTCTCTTCTTCCAGTTGCTCAGGCCAAACCCTCAGAGACATCCTTGATTCCTCCCCTTCCTCCTTCCTCCACTGGCCCTCAACCCTCCCCACCCCCATCCCCATTAGGACACATCTGATCTGTTGGCAAATCCCAAAGGCTAATCTAGTTGCAATTATTGAAAATATCTTATTGAACTGAAATCCTTCAAAACATTCAGAGTTCAACTACCTCTCATTATCTGCACTACTGTAACACTGGTCAAGTCTCCCATCATATTCTCTTCCTAACTCTTAACTCTCTCTACTCTCACTACTGGTATCCTAGTCTATTCTCAACATAGCAGCCAGAAAACTCCTGATAAAAACTGAAGTCATGTCATCCTTGTTTAAACCTTCCAATGTCTTCCCACTTCACTGACAATAAAAACCAAAGTCCTTACTATCACTTAAAGTTCCTCCACAACTTGGTCTCCTGTTAACTTTTTGTCTTCATCTCCAACTACTTTCTCCTGGGATCACTGCTGTAGCCTCTCAGACTTCCTTGTTGTTCCTTGAACAAGCCTGACATGTTGTGGTTCACAGCCTGTTTAACTTAAACCTATAGCATTTTCCCATGTAATGAAATAGTGTTAGAAAACATACATGTACTGTGCTATACACATTCCTTATCTTTAGTTTTAAAGCAATCTGACTCTCACACAGCTTATCTAGTCAAAATAGAACAACGCTTCAGAACTTTCTTATTATTTTTTGAGAGTACATTCCTCAGCATCATGGGAAATATTCAAGAAGTTTAAAGCAGAGTGGCTGGGGTTGAGTTACTGAAAAATATTTTTAAGCTGCAGGCAGACAATAAAATAATGAACAAACAGGGCAAGAAATAACAAGCTCTTTGTACACTGAACTAACTCAATATGGCCTTTAAAAAAAAAAATTCTCACCAGAGTACATGCTTAGAGAGAGGAAATGAGAGGGAGGAAGAGAGAAACACTGATTGTCACTCTCCAAAAGAGCCCCGGCCTGGGATCGAACCACAACCCGAGCAGGTGCCCTCACCAGGAATTGAACCAGCAACCTTTTGGTGTACAGGACAATGCTCAACCAACTGTGCCACTCTGTCCGGTCTTGATAAGGCCTTTTTATTTTGTAACCTGGAATATTTTATTAACACCATTTGTGGGCTGGTTAAATTCATGTAAAGTTAAGTGGTGAACTAAACTAGGTTAGTTGTTAGAGCCAGTGCTCTATAGATGTGCCAAAGATGTGCAAACATGACAGGCATAACAATAACTTGGCCAATTTGGGAGCTTAATACTTTGTACCTTCTCTTCTAGGTACTGAGGGCACGCTACTAGGAACATATTCCAAGAAGAGAACACTTACTTGATGAACCTCAAGAAAAGCGGGGAAAGCTCCCTGGACCGTGGCTCTACCCTTTCTGGGAATTTTGCCAGAGCTCGCCACAGCAGGAATCGGAAATTGGTATGGTCCAGTCTTTCCTGACAGTTGGTTTTCAATGCTAACTGCTCAAGATAAAGCGCTCCAACATCTCCTTCTTGAGTCTGCTCCCAACTTTCATCTCCTATGAACTTCTCCTCATCTCTTAGATCATTTTGCAGTTCTTTCTCTGAAAAGAAAAAAAAAGTCATCAGAACCACCAGAGAAATGTCAGCATTTGTCCTTTGTGTCCCTCAGGTCAGGGCATTCCTTTCTCTAGCAATATAAGGAAACAATAAACCACATCCGAAGGTTATCAAAGATAACACACTTCTCATTTCTGTTTCCCAACTTCATGTGTAATGAAGCAGTAAAAATGAAAGTTAAGCAACCACTTTTCTTCCCAGTTCCACCTGATGCCTCTTTACATACCAGCATGGGTAGCTGCTTTTTCTAGATGTTCATAGTAGACGTTCCAAAATTTCTTATTTTCCATTTCATGTGCATGAGAGCTAAAGAAAAGAAGATCACAAGACAAAAGATGTGATATGATCTTTATTCTGAGGTATCTCACTGGAAAAAGAGTGAAAGGAAAGGACATAACTAAAATGTAGGGCTATAAATGACTTTTGTATTTTTCTATATTCTTCAAAATGCCTGCATAGACCACAGATCATTTTTATAGTCATAAAGTACTAAATAGTATTTTTAACAACCTAAGTGATACCCATAAGAAGACTATTTTTAAAGGCACAATAATGGGCTGGGGGTATGAGGTATGGCCTATTAAGGGAAGGAGTGGCCTCTATTTAGAGAAAGTCCTTTTTTTTAAAATTAAGTTTGGCTCAATGATTATATATAAATAAAATCATGCAATTATTATACAATACTTTGTACTGAAAAAATTCAACAATACAGCTGTATCATATAAAGTAAAAGGAGAAAGTCCTCTAAAGTTATTTCAATGTACAAAGAAATATACATATAACATTTGAACTGTTGAAAAACTTGGCATCAGAGAGAATAATTCATGTTTGTTTTTTCTTCACCTTATCCCACAAAGGATTTATGAGAGCGATAAATCCCTTCAATCATTTAAATCACACCTAGGAGTCTAATACTGGCTCCATCATGCTGCAGTAGTTAAACCGTTATAGCTTCATCTATTTAACTCATGCTTACCTTATGAGTTCAATAACAGGATCCCAAAGAGCACTGAAGTTAACATACAACATGCCTAATAAATAACGAAGCGGCACCTGCAATTACAGACTCATTTAGTAAGTGGGTAACGAACTACAATAAAACAGCACCGAGATGCAAATATCCCAACTCAGATATCCGAAGGTTTGCAAAGGAGCTCATGCTTTAGAAAAGTTGTAGGTACCAATCTGCATTTCAGTCGCAATAATTTTCCAACTCTCCCCAAAATGTCACTTGTTATTTAACACAGAAGAATCACTAAAGCAAACCTAGTACTCAAACTCACTCCAGATGTTCATGCTGAAAGGAGATATTTAAATGCTAATTCCCTCCTAACAAACACTGTCAGCTCCATCACCTCATTAGAAGAAACTTGAACAGACATCAGTAAAGTACAGATGGTGAAGAACCCAAGAAGTCTGCTGGGAATGGCAGGTGTGGCTTCACAAGCAGATGTCTGAGTTCTCAAAACTATGCCATTAAAGGAGTCCATTCAGAAGGTCTAGTTTTCTCAGTCACCTTTGGCAGTGAGTGACAGTCATGACCAGAATCCCAGAATGACTGACAGAGCCACCTAACTGATGCTAGGGAGGCATCATGTAGAATGGCAGTTCTAGTACTATTTGGGGGTGGGTGCCTGTAGCTGTTTTAGCAGCAGAACATAACACAGGACACTAACATATAAATGAGAGCAGGAACAGACTGCTCTGATTGAAAGGGGAATGCCTCCATTTGGCTTTCCTCCCAAAGGTATACGTGATGTATCTGCAAGGGTCATGGACAGAAAATCCCAGATACAAAAGGTAGAGGCTGACTTCGTGGAGCACCAAACAAGTCTGGAGAAGAAATCAGGCTTTAAACTTGACCCTGCATCCTCTGTTGTCACTACCTTCCTTCACACAGGACACATCTTCAGAAGGGGGACAGGAAATTAGTTCCACTATTGAAATGACTGACAGAGTCACCTAACTCAAAGCATCTAAGCAGTGGTTCTCAAACTTCCTAAGGCCGCGACCCTTTAATACAGTTCCTCATGTTGTGGTGACCCCCAACCATAAAATTATTTTCGTTGCTACTTCATAACTGTAATTTTGCTACTGTTATGAATCGTAATGTAAGTACCGGATACGCAGGATGTATTTTCATTGTTCGCGACCCACGGGTTGAGAACCACTGATAAGGGAACTGAAGATTTATCCAGTTACAAAAACTTTTTTGGGGTAACTACTTGGTATGTTTCTCTTTTCCAAAGCCAGCCAAACAGATCTAAAAGCATAAGTAGAATATTTTTTCTAAAAGGTGGTGTTTTATACCTCCTGTAATGGCCCATCAGGGACTGCGGTCTGCACCACATCATGTCTTAGCTTCCTCAAGTGGAGGAGCTTCTCTCTGTAATCGTTCACAGTCGCGGGGATGAGTTCTGCCTGGCGCAGCACAGCGAAGGCGGACTGCCGCTCCGAGAGCCTGTCATCCTGAGCAGCCGGGAAAACAGGGAGGCATGTCAGCTGTGATTTTCCAAAAAAGCACTAAATGTGACCAAAGGTCTAAAAAGTAAAAACTGGGATGTTAATGTTTTAAGTTAAATAAGCACCACTTTTGGGGAGTGAGGTAAACAATTCGTTTTTTCCTCACACCATTTACTCTCTAGTAGATAATTTAGGTTTAGTATCTAGCACAGAAATGATAAGGAGAAGAGGAAAGTAATTCTCAAAATGACTCAAACTGATTGGTAACATTTGTTAAAAAACTAAGTATATGTATTTTCACTAAATAATTCTCTCTTTAGTAGAAGTAATTTCTACCTCAAGAAGTAATAATTTTCATTATGGAAATATTTAGCTATACAAAACTATCTGTGTAAGGATGCTCCCTGCAATATTACTGGGTATCCTGAAAAACTGTGGGCAACTCACCGAACCATTCACCAACAGGGAATTGGTTAAATAGGGTATTTTAAACTGTGGGCTGCTATTCAAACCTCAAAAGAAATGAGGTAGGATGAGAGGCACTGATACGGAAAACCTTCACAACACCATTAGTTTAAATTGTGTGTGTGTATACAAAAGTCTGAAACAATATGCACCAATTAACTGTGGAGTTTCAGTGGTGGGCTTGTTGGCTCAGCGGGAATAAGGATTACAAAAAAATTTCAATTTTTGGTAGATATTTACATAGTGTTTGAATTTCCTATGAAATCACAATCCTCTATCATAAAAGCCTAATATGCCAAGTGTCCAAAGGTTCATTCGATATTCGACCCGTTGCCATGATGCCACTGACCACCAGGGGGCAGATGCTCTGACTGGGTAGGTGAGCTTGCTGCTGGGGTCCGGCCAGTCGGGATGGGGGAGAAAGGCTGGACACACCCTGGAGCCCTCCTGCAGTCCCTCCCCGGCCCTGATAGTGCACTGGTGGGCCTGCACCCTCTCGCAATCTGGGACCCCTCGGGGATGTCTGCTTTAGTGAGTTTTATCTCTGAATCTGTGCACCAGGCCTCTTGTTTGGGAAATAAAAATATGTATCAAGTTACATTTTTAAAAAGTTATCCAAATCGAACAGTTAAAATACCTCCATTAGTTCTGGAAGTCGAACCTCAAAGTGGTTTAGGATCCTTATTGTCAAAAGCCGAATCTAGAAAAAGTAAAAGGCATGTATCAAAGTCCAAAGTTTAAACATAAGAATAAACTATTTAATAGTCAGTGAGATCTAAATTTTATAGAATTATGAAAAATATACCACTTGTCAGCGTAATATAAGTTTATTCTATCTCTTATTTCATGTTCAACACCAATACACACCTTATTCAAATGGAGCACTTAATGACCAGACTAGATGGGAAGGGAAGGTTGCACATAAAACCACGTTGTTTCCTTGAACTGTGACACTACAGGCATTTCCGTAAATAAATGCAATGAATCTTATTAAGTTGACAATTCCATTGACATTAGTGAGTTTTATCTCTGAATAATGTATTCAGGTATTTCTATACACCTCAATGAGCAGCGAAATCACCCAGAGGGCTTTAAAGGCCCCACTGGATCAGAGCTGGGGTGTGGGATCCAGAATTTACATTTTTATTAAGCTCCCCAATTAGAACTGCTGCAAACAGTTTGTAGGTCAGTGTTCAGGAATCACTGCTTTAAACAGAAATCACCCACAGCAGCACTTTCTGACTAAGGAGCTGTGACAACCACTGGCAACACATACAAACAAAAAATGAGAGATGGGAGCACACGCCATGACAATGTTACCTTGGATATACCAGTTGAAATGTTTGCTTGTAACTTGGGAAATAATTCCATTAAAGCTTCTTCAGAAAGTGGCCCTTTGCAGCCACATAAGGATAATCTCTGATAATAGAGATCAGCCAACAGCAACACAGATGGCTCCAAAGGAAACATTCTGCAACAAGACGTTTATTAGACCCAAACTGGCCCGTATACCCCAGAGCATTCAGACTATAACAGAAACCATGGGAAATTATCACTGGTGAAGGAAATGTAGAAAAGAACAGGTAAAAGTTTTACGTGGACATTAGCATCACTTTAGAGATGAATCTGAGGCTAGTGACAATGAATGACGTGCTCAAAGACACATAGCTAGTTGGACACAGAAGCGGGATTATGCTGTCTTGGCAACCTATATAGTTGTTAGTAACAACGACACTGAGCTAATGAGGAAGCAGTACAGAGGAGGGGTCCCGCACACAGACTTTGGGGTGGGGCAGCCCATCATCCATCAACATATAACCCTGGACAAGCTGCTTAACCTCTACGTGCCGCCCTCCTTTAACAAATATTTACTGAGTGTCTATTATGTGCTAGGGGCTTTTCTAGACACTGGATATGGCAGTACACAATAGGCTAAGTCCCTATCCTCCTGGAGCTTGTATTCCAATAGGGGAAGGTAGCGGTAAACAAATGAACTGTCAGTATGAGAGCGATGAGTGTGGTGGAGAAAAGTCAATCAGGGGAAAGAGGCTAGACTGAGAGCCTGGGTTGTGGGGGTAGGGAGGAGAGGGCAAGGGATGAAGAGGAGTGCTATTTGATATGGGGCGTGGTAAATGGCAAATGTAAAGAGATCCTAACTGGTTTCTTTATTCCCCTTCAGTCTCTTCTCAGTACAGCAGCCAGGATGATTAGGCCTAAGTCATCCCCCTGCCCCAAATCCTTCTCTGTCCCCTTTCAGAGTATAAGTCAAGGCCTTACAAAGGCCAAAGGTCATACACTGCCTGCCACCCCCACCTGTATGTCCTCTTGTGCCCTGCTCTGCTCAGCCACAACAGTTCCTTGCTGCTCAAGCCAGCACACTCTCCCCACCTCCTGCCATGGGTACACAAATCGCCCCAGGCCTAGAAGAGAGAGTGCCCGAGAGCCCTGACATCCTCGTGGCTTACTCCCTCGCCACTTCCGGGCTTCTGCTCAGATGTCTCCTTCTTGGTGAGGCCTTTGCTATTTAAAACTGCTGTTGTCCCCAACCTCTAGACTCCCCCTGTCGTCTGCCTCTGCTTTAATTTTCTCACCACCACTTAACATGCTAGTTACTTTACTTACTTATTTTGTTTACTGTCTCTTTTTGTTAGCATGTTAGTTCCCTGAAGGCAGGAAATTTAGTGATTCTTTCACTACGTCTTCCAGTACCCAGAATAGGGGGCTGGTGCATGAGAAAAGACGAATGAATATTCATGAGTAAATCTGTTTTTAAGAAGCACAGGAATAAAATGTTCTGGACTCCAGAAACAGAAACAAACTAGTTTACCAGGTGTCCAGAAGGCCTTTTTTTAAAAAGGAGGCTAAATCCAGTAATGAATGGCTAATGGCCCGGTGCTACTACCCAAACCAGAGCTGGCTGGTATATAGTATAAAGACCACAGGAAAGTTTTCTGAGATGCTGATCGTGTCAAGGTGAGAGAACATTAAAGGAGCAGGAATGTGTGTGTAGGAATCACTCAACAAGTTACAAAAGGTCAACACTGTGCAATGTTATGGTTGGGATTAATCAGCATGAAATACCCTTTACTAATTCTACATTAATTCACACACAGCAAAACACCCCTTTACCAAGATGAACCTGCATATAAAGACTCTCAAGAATTGTATTTATTTTAGTTGGAGGATTTAAATCGATTATGAATCTCCAATGTGAATACAGCTCAGGTATAAAATGTCCAAGATTTCACAAACACAGAAGCTTTTGTAGTTTACTTGTTATTAAGGTAAATGGAGAATGTGTTTACTCACAATACTAAATTCTTCACACGTTCCATGGGAACCAAATGAAGAAGCTCAGAAGATTCTTCCAAACTCAGCAGAGTATTTACAGCTTGACAAAGAACAAACAAGTTTCCTAAACACAGAAAAACAGGAGAAGCCACAGTACTTATTTCTTTGACACAGTAACTACCAGACATCTCATTTATCTGACACATGCTATTTATACAAAATTAAGTTAAATTTGAGCCTTCTAAAGAATAATCCGTCAAATGTCAGAATTTAACAGAAAGGAACTACAAGAGAAGGCTCCAAGTTATATGTAACTTTAGAGAAAAATATATTCAGAATTAGAGAATAAAAATGCATGTTCCATTAACTGAGATGAGGACGAAATTCAATGGTTCCACCGACTGGCAGTATCAAAATTAGAACTTAGGAGGAGAGCAGACTTGGACTTCTCAAAAGCTAAGACTATTTCTGTATAAAGCTCATGTAGATTTTATGTCTCCAATTTATAAGAAGTCACATATCCAATGGCTACTATCCATAATCCACTTAATTAATATTAATTATACATTCATTTAATCCCTGACCAGATGTTGGCAAGCTATGGCCAGCAAGTCAAATCTTGTAGGTAGTGTGTTTTTATATGGCTGGCGAGATAAGAATAATTATTTACATTTTTAAAGTTGTTGTATTTTTTGTTTTGTTTTTTTAACAAAAACCAAACAAATAGAATATACCACAAATCTGAATGCAGTCCACAAAACCTAACGTATTTACTAACTAGTCCTCACATAAACATTTTACCAAGCCCTACTCTAAACTTGAGAACAGTGCTGCCCAACAGAACTTCCTGCAATGGTATGAATGTTCTTACTTGGGACAAGCAGCAGCCACAGTCAAATATGGTAGCCAGTTGTCATGTGTGACCGAGCACTGGAAGTGTGGGGAGCTACCTTATTCTCCAATATGTCTGCTTAGTTTCTAACACAGAATACAGCACATTAATAGTTGAATGAATGAATGAATGACTGACTGACTACTGTTAGAAAAAAAATACTGTGCTAGAATAAAACAAAATCCCTATGCTGTTCTCAGGGTAGTGAGGGGAGACATAGAAGTACACCACAGGGAATGGTGTTTGGGGCAGGGTGGCCACATTCCACCTGGAAGAGCCATGAGGGCCTTTCTAGAGGTGTTGTGCTTGAGCTGAGTTTTGAAAGACAAGTGAGAATTCACTAAATGGCAAAGACCTAGAGAGAACTCCAGGAAGGAGGGCATGTCCAAGGGCAGCCAGAGAGTTGGAAAAGGAAGTGCATTCCTAGGATCAGCAAATACCTGGAGCAGAAGGTGTATACCAGGGGCAGCTTGGGCCTGGAAGACAAGGAACAAGACACAGGCTGGGCTCAGGTGGGTGGGGAGTGAGGGGATCGTATTACCCTGACCTTTAGATTCAGCTTATGTTTAAACTGCCCTGATCTGGTCACCAGGTTAAGAAGTCCAAGTGCAACACCTCCTGCTTGCCCTCCTTTTTCCGTATTTACCACATGAGAGGTTATGCCAGAACACAATGTAGCACTATTCTCTGGCACTCTGTGACTTTATAAATGACTCAGGGTGCGTCAGAAAAGAAAGACAGGAATTGCTACTGACCTTTCCCAAAGTTCCCTCTGTCAACCGTCACGAAGAGTGACTCTATGCAGCATGTGACTAGTGGTATCACCTTCTCTTTCTCAAGGGGTCTATCCAAGAAATGGGAAGAAAAAGGGAAAAGTTCACACTGGCTTTTCATGAAACAGCTGGGAATGGCTAATAAAGGTTTTAATCAGCATGCTAAGTATCTCTTTCAAAATAAAACACGGTGTATTTTCTCACCTAATATGAGGTAACACGACAAGGGCTGCCCAAGAACATGAGAGGAAAGTAGTATCGTTATTTGGAGGTAACTGAATTATAGATAGAAGATGGTCCAATACTGGGAGCTGTTCCTTTCCTCCCTTGGATCTGGTCTTCCTCAGCCTTACATAGGATCTGAAAGAAGAAGAGATAAACAGGAATGTAATCGCTCTTGCCTTAAGAAGCTGGAAATAGAATTGGGCTCCTTTCCATGTGTGGAGCATTTGGGAAGAGGAGAGAACTGGTGGTGATGGGTGAATCTACAAAACAAACAAATGTGTATCGCTCACTGATTTTAGCGAAAGGCTTTTCAACCAAACTGGTTCTATTTTCTTCTATTTTCCATTTTAATTTGCTTCATAACTTAAAGGAAGTCTTTTCCAGTTTTAAGTACTATTTCTGAATTTTGTGCTGATGCACATATTTTTAAGAACTGGAGAGGTAAGTTTATTGGAATAAACTGACTTCCACCATCCTCTTTCCTTTTTGGTATGTTTACTACAGTTGCCCTCTCTACCCCAACTTACTTGCAGTTTCGCTAGAAAATTCCATAAATAAACAATTCATACATTTTAAATAGGGTTCTGTTCCCAGGAGTGTGATGGAGTCTCGCACTATCCCGCCCCACCCAGGGTGTGACTCATCCCTTTGTCCAGCTTCTCCACACTGCTACCTGCCCGTTAGTCTCTATCAGGTATCTCCATGCTTGTGTTTGGTGACCCTTATTTTATTTAATAAGGGCCCCAAAACACAAGGATAGTGATGCTAGCAACTCTGATATGTCAAAGACTTCCTGTAAGTGAGAAAAATGAGTGTTGCATGTATGTAAAGAAAAAACATAGTATATACAGGGTTTGGTACTATCCCAGATTTCAGGCATCCATTGGGGACTTTGGAACAATGTATCCTTTGCAGATAACGGGGGGCCACTATACTTCACAAATGCAGAACATGTAGAACGCCGCCGCAAAGTTCTTGCACCGAATCTGACAAATGTCACTGAAATGATTATGATTTAGAAGTAATTTTCTCTGCTGCTTTAATCTGATAAATGTTCACTCAATGATGTTTTCTGATATGACGTTCAGTTTTAAGTATCTACTACTTTGGCATTCTTGTTAGCCTCTTTTTATTTTTGCCAATGAACTATACCTTAGTCCTCTTTAAGACAAAAATCGAATCAAAAGAAAAAGCATAAAAACATGTAAAATGATATTTTTATAATTTATCCACCATGTCCAGTTTGCTTAGCTTGTTTTCCAACAGAAGTAGAATATCAGGCTTTTATTCCTTATCATTAAAATTAACCAAAAAGTTGCATTCCCTTTTGTGTCATACTTATCAGGATACTGAATGTTTGGAAATTCTGATAATTTCATTGGCAATTTCTAAAAATCTCTACCTCTTGATATAGAGTCTGTCAAGTACTAACCATGACTGAACAAACTGCAAAAACCTTACAAGTGGCTTTAAAAAAGTGCATCTTTAGTTGCCATGTCACTCCCTTGTTTCGTCACACCTGCCAAGGAGCTCCTCCAATACAAGCCACACCCCTTACCTCACTCTGTGAAGGCCTAAGTGATCTGACCTTCGCCCATTTCTCACTACCTCGCTCACTCTTCTAGCTCAGTGCCCCCATCCACACAGGCTTGCTTTTTGTTCCTCACACACACTGGGCCCATTCCTGTCCCAGCCACTCTTCCCTCTGCCTGGAAAGCCTTCCTTGGCCAGGCTGGCTCCTCCCATCGTTACAACGGACACAAAAGTCCCCTCCCTAGAGAAAGTCCAGCTTCTCACTCACTCTCCCTCCCAACACCCTATTTTCTTTTTCTTTTTCTCACCATCTAAACTTATTTTGTTTGTGTCCCTGCCTCACATACTACCCCACCCCAAGAATGTCATCTTCTCAAAAGAAGAAACCTTTTTCTCTTTCATTCTTATGCCCCAGAACAGTGCCTGATACAATAAGTATCTGTCAAATGCCAGAATAAATTCATCTTCCAAAGAGTCTTTTCACATCCATCATCTCTTTTTAGTCTCACAAGTCTGTGAGTGGGTGGAGGGGTGGCCGAACATTCGCATCTAGCTTATTTCTGGGGAGGCGGCAGAGGAGGTTTCCTTGGAGAAATGAACACAGAAGCTGTGCACTCGCCTCACGTTAGTTACCATGCCTCCATTCATGTTTTTATTCTTATCATGCCACATTCTAAGAAGGATTTGAGAAGGCCAAGCCGGAGTGTGAGCAGATCTGACCAGCGGCCTCAGGGCGCCCTTGGTTTCACCTCAGGGAAGCCAACAACGCAGCTGGCTCCCCCTGCCCAGACCCACAGTTCTGGCCATCTGTAAGGAATCTGCCTATTGGGGATTGGCTTGGTGTTGCAAAATCAAGAGAAAAGTTCCAACAGAATAAACCTACAGAGGTCATTCAGTACCCATTCCTTAGGAATCAGAGCTGGGCAAAGTAAAAAACCAACAGGACCCCACTGGTATGCTTTGAAAGAGAAGCTCCTTTTAAGGTCAGTATATGAGCAACGCATGAAGATGGGTTCCTTCAGAATCTCACGCTCATCAGATTCAAAACCTTACTCTGCTGTGTGACCGTGGGGACAATAACACCATCTCAAGGGATGCTGCAATGCTTCAAAGCTGATTACTCAGCACAAACTCAAGGAACGCAGCAACAGGTCTAACTAATACAAAAGAAAATGTTTTATTCCTATGTATTCCTATGCATAATTTCTAGAAGCACACCCACTCAAACTATTTGAAAAGTGATAAGCAGAATCCTTTCACTTACTTACATGAACTGTTTTCAAGTTCCAAAGAGTATGCATTGCTGTTAATAGAATTAAGAAAGTAATCCACAGCCTTTAACAATGCAAAGGTATATGATCTAAGTGCTAAGTCACCTCTTTCTTCCTCTTGCCAACCTCGTACGTAAAGTAAACAAAGTTAAGAGTTTGTGTATCCCTATGATGTCAATTCTCCCCAAACTGATCTACAGATTTAATGCAATTCCAAACAAAATCCCAGAAGGGTTTTTCTTTTCTTTTCTTTTTGTAAACATCGACAAATTTCTTCTAAAAGTTCTATAGAAAAGCAAAGGAACAGGAATAGCTGAAACAACTTTGAAAAAGAATAAAGAAGAATATTTTTTCACGATATTAAGTCTTATTTTAGAGCTATAGTAACAAGACAGTGTGGTATTAGCCTAGAATAGACACATAGGACAATGGGACAGAACAGAGAACGCAGAAATAGACCCACACATTTACACCCAACTGATTTTTGACAAAAGTGCAAAAGCAGTACTATGAAGAAGAAAAGCTTTTTCAACAAATGTTGTCAGAGCAATTGGACAGCCATAGGCAAAAAAATAAATTTGACCAAAACCTCCTACCTTATATAAAAATTAACTCAAAATGGATCATGGACTTAAATGTAAAACATAAAACTATAAAACTTTTTAGAAAAATAGGAGAAAATATTTGGAAACTACAGCTAGGCAAGGAGTTCTTAGAGCTGACATCAAAAAAATTTTCCATAAAAGGAAAAGTTGATAAACTGGAACTCATCAAAATTTAGAACTTTGCTCTTTGAAAAATCTTTAAGCAAAGAAAGGCAAGCTATAGATTGGGAGAAAATATTTGCAAACCACATAACTGATGAAAGGACTTGTATCTAAAAAATATGCAGCACTCTCAAAACTAGCAGTAAAGAAACAACAGAGTTAGAAATGGGTCAAGAAAAGGAAAAGATATTTCACTATGAAGACCATGTGGATGACAAATATTCACATGAAAAGATGTTCAACATCATCAGCCATTAGGAAACTGCAAATTAAAACTACAATGAGACATCACTATATCCTGTTAACACTGGTAAAAATAAAGAACAGTGACACCATGCAGTGCTAATGATGATGCAGAGAGGCTGGGTCACTCACTGCGTGGGGAACAGGTAGTGGCACAGCCTTTCTGGACAACCATGTGGCAGATTCTTATAAAACCAAATATGCACATACCACATAACCCAAATTCACTTTTGGGCATTTATCTCAGAGAAACAAAAAGTATGTACAGGAATGTTCACAACAGCTTTATTCATAATAGCCAAAAGCTAGACATGACCTAAATATCTTTCAACAAGTGAATGATTAAACAATACTACTCAGCAATAAGAATGTGAAATGACATTTGAAATAAAAAGGAATGAATTACTGATACAACTTGGATCGGTTTCAAGGGAAATGTGTTGAGTGAAAATAGCCAATCTCAAAATATAGTATTTTTAAAATGACAAAATTACAAAAATGGAGGCTAGATTAGTGGTTCCCAGCAGGTAGAGATGGACTGGGAGAAGGGTGAGTGTGGCTATTAGAAGGTAGCACAAAGATCAGTGTAGTGATGGAACAGCTCTGTATCTTGACCCTGGTGGTAGTTACGACTACACATGTGATAAAACTGCACAGAACTTATATCCATTTACATATGCATGTAGAGATAAGTGCATGTAAAACTGGTAACTCTGAGTAAGGTGGGTGCAAGGTCAAGTCTTTGATGTCAAGTCTAAGAACTTTGCCTAGCTGTAGGTCTCAAACATTACAAAAATGGAATTGTGCATTGTACCAATGTCAATCTTCTAGTTGTGATATTACAGTAAACTTATGTAAGATGTTACCATTGGGAAAAACTGGGTGAAGAGTATATGGAACCTCTCTGAAATATTTCTTGCAACTGTATGTGAATGTATTTTAAAACAGGTTAAAAAATTTTACAGTCACATCTTCCTTTCACTTACTATCCTCCTGACATTGTGTATCTTCCATG
Source organism: Myotis nattereri (assembly GCF_964212035.1). Classification (NCBI taxonomy): domain Eukaryota; kingdom Metazoa; phylum Chordata; class Mammalia; order Chiroptera; family Vespertilionidae; genus Myotis; species Myotis nattereri. Next base: position 200,677,485 of record NC_138076.1, on the reverse strand, counting down.
TGTTTTCCTATGCTTACATACACTGTTTGTTTTAGCTTTGCAAAATGAGTATTTCACATATATTCTTGCTTTTCCTCATCACAACATATCATGGACATCTTTCCAGTTAATACATATAGATCTTCATTTTTTAATGGTACTGTTAATGCATTATTTTTACCAGCAATACAGGGAATAAAGACGTAGAACTTACTCCACTGTCTGTGGTGAGAAAACCAGAGGGTACCTCTCAATTGCCATCGAGCCAGCAGTGGGTGGTGGAGCTTTGTTCAGAATAAGCTTGGCCAAAATAGCCAGAGCTTCATCTTTGACTGCAGTGTCATCAATCAAGAAGCAATTCTCAATATATAAGAGAAAGCTGGGTAGAAAAAGCTAAAAATAAGAAAGAAAAATCACACTATTAACATACAAATTTCAGAACACCTAAGGAAAAGAAGAGTCTAACACTTCTACAGTGAAAAAAAATATCATAACCAAGAATCAGGACTCATGTTGGCATCAGAACTCTCCACAGGAACAATAAGAACCAGAAGACAATGGAGTGATGCCTGAAAAGCCGAGGGAAAATGACAATCTTGAATTCTGTACCTAGCCTACTAGCAGTGTAGTGTGAGGAGAGAATAAAGACATCTTCTGATGTACTAAATCTCAAAATTTTACTTCCGTTAACCTCTGAAGGAACCTCTGAAGAATGTTCATCAAAATAAGAAAGTAAACTATAACACAAGAAAAATGTGTGATCTAGGAAACAAGAGAAAAGAAAAGGATAGTTCTTGTCTGACATCTGTGCAGTAGGCTGAGAAAGCAACACAGTCGGACTAGAATTGCTCCAGGAGGAATGTCTCCAGAAAAGGTTGAGCTGCTAGATTATCTGACCATGTGTCATGTGAAAGGCATTCTACAATACTGTTGGAAAACAGACTCACTGACCGCTATTCAAAGAAAACAATTTCCAGTTTTTAAAGAATGAAGCAATTTCAGGAAAAATGTCAAGGTATACAAGAAAGGAATATAATTATAAAATACTCCTTTTTAAATAAGAGTCAAATATATGGTGAATATGAACTCAGCCAAAATTTGTGATATATTAAGATGAGAGGAGTAAAAGAACCATAATTCATCTACCATAGGAGGAAGTCTATAGATGAGGGCTAAAACTAATGCATAGAGGAAAAGTAGCAAATTCAGATGATTTAAAAATATAAAGTAAACATCAGAAAAAAAACACCTAAAGTCATTAGATGGTTTGCTCCTCCTGAGTAAGATGGGAGTGGAAAACCAATGACTGCCTTTAGCCCTGTTTGACTTTAAATTTTAAACACCATAGAGTACTCTGATAAAGATAATATTTTTTTAAAAAAGGCAAAAGGGAACAGGGAAGAAGGAAAAGATGAAGTTACTAAAACAAAATTTAAATTTAAAAAGGCAGATAAAGGCCCCTCACTGGGCAGGAAGGAACAGAGCTGGTATGTGTACACAGACTTTTTCTCTTTGAGACAAAGGATAATATCTATTATTAAAGACTAAAGGGAAAATGAGAGAACAGATACAGAGATAGGTTCCCATGAAGTATTCAAGGAGTGGCAAATGTTTGATGGGAGTGAGAGGAAAGGGATAAAATAAACTTAGGATTTGATAAGAAAGATTTCGACTTCATTCCATCAGGATCTATTGTGTAGCAATGAAATCAAATTCACAACAACCCTACAATGCAAAGTGTTTGAGAAACTATTTTCTATGCTTCAAATTCACATTAAAGTCTCTGAAACTGTTTCCCCCCCAATTTTACCATATGGTTTTATAACTCCCAAAAGGATTATTTAAAAACAAGTTGGTTCCTGAAACTAATATAATATTGAATGTCAACTGTAATTAAAAAAATAAAAACAATTTAAATGCCTTAGCATATGGAATAAAACTTCACTGTGACCTGAAATTAGAATATAATCGCTTAAAAAATATATATACATATATATGAATACAAACATCCAAGACATACTCTGTTCCTTTTATAAAAAAAAAGGAATAAAAATCACAGGATTTTACATTTATTTTACTATAACAGATTAAAAACACAACAAATGGTAACATAGTATCTTCCTCACCTGCTCAAATTGCTTCATAGCAAACATGACTTCAGAAAAGTCCAAAATTAAACGTCTTTCAAATTGGCTCTCAAAAGTCTGTGAACCACAAATAAAAAAATTTTAATGTAAGTACACAGGGAGTACTTTCCCCATTCCTGGAAAAAACAAAGAAACAAAAACTTCCAAAACCTTCAAGGTCCTCCACTTGCAAGCAGAAAGTAGTGGGATGCTCAATACAAGTTAATACCGTCACTCGAGGTGAAAAGAACTTGACTGCTGAGTCTGCGGTTGCGAGAGGGACACACCCAGTGGGAGACGCAGGCACTGAGGCCCCTGCGGGAAAGCAGCTGGAGCAATCTGTCCCCTGCTAAGCCTTCTCCACGGGAACTTACACAGACGTGAAGGGCTTTGTGTTTCTAGTGATGACACAGGGCTCTGCCAGAGCTGCTCGATTCTCTCCAGCTATGGAGAATTACATAAGAGCCAGCAGCACGATTTAAACTTTCCGCTATACTTTATATGCACTACATGAAGCTAGGAAGAACCTAACTGCTCTATTTTCAATCCCACTTCCCTTCAATCCATCTTCTAAACTGACTCAAATGCAAATTTCATCAAATCATTTCCCTGCTTAGTTTTTCCAGGTGACCTCCAACACTTGCAGGATAACATCCAACCTAACTTTTCAAAGCCAAGCAGAGCCTTGCTGACATGATGCACATCACACTTCCTCATGTGTCCATGTGCCTCAACGGCATAATTTTTTTTTAACACACCTGTGCTGTTTCCTCTCCTAGAGTTTTCAACCCCTCCTCTGACTGGCAGACTGTTATTAACCTTCAAGGACTATCCCAAATACAAGTCCTTTGAAAAGCCATCTCCGTCCCTCAACCCCAGACAAAACTAACCATTTTGTTTCTATATGACATCAATAGATTAGTTTGACAAACTGTAATGACTAACTCTCAGAGCACCATTCCCTATCGAAAATCATAGGCACCATAGAGTCCACTGTGAAATCTAGTCCATACCCAGCGCAATGTAGGCTATATACATTTGGTGAACATTTGCTGAACAGATTTCGCTTTTATCACACTGTGTCTTCCTTATTATAGCATGCAATTCAAAGATTATTAAGATTATAAATTCCCAGAAGGCAGAGCCTTTGCCATGATTCAATTATACTCCCCAGGAGGCTTGTGCAATGATAAACATATTAATCACTCAATTAAGCTGAAGTAAATTACTTTTTCTATAGTTTCTTTGATGAGGGTCTCTGGCAAGGCAACATTTTCGCCTAGGATCAGAGCAGAAATGACATCCAAGAGGGTCTCCCGGCAAGATGTGGAGAGATGGGCTATTTGTAATGTTTGAGACAATACCTATAAGTAAAAGAAAAAACAATGTGTACTTAACAATCAGCTTTTAATGATAAACAAACTCTAAGCAAATTAAGTTGAGAACTCACTTTACAAACATCAATTGGCTTGGTTATCTTTGATCCATTTCCATGTTTTACAAGTATCAGATATGTTTCTAACAACCTTTTAATCTGTTCAGAGCTTTCACCACAGTTAGTTTGGGTTACTTTTGTATGTAGATCCAGGAGTGACTCCTGCAAACAGAAAAATTTAATTTAAAAGAGAGAATATTTAACAAAGAAAATAACTATAAAATATCCAACTGATCTGTTAACCAAATAATAAAAATATTGTGTGAAGCATTCAAAGATTTCACTTACTTTTCCTCTGAGAGAGAAAAAAAGGACACACTTACTGGGAGTCACTAAAGAAAATGACTGCTAACATTTCTGAGTACATGGCTGTTAAGCTCCTTATAAGTATCTCCTCACAATCCACATGGCAACCATGAAGAAGAAAAAATTATTACCCTACTTACCAGATGAAAAGATGGGGGAATAGAGACTTAAATAACTTTCCCAGGTTACCCTATATAATAAAAGGCTAATATGCAAATTGTCCCCTCAACCAGGAGTTCAACTGTGAGTTTGACCAGGGGGCAGGGCCAGATGGCCAACCTCCCACGTCCCCTACACTCCTCCCCAGGCTGTCCCCTCCCCCACCCAGGCTGGGCTGATTGGCCTGATCGGGGCAGGACAGCCAGACCCCACCTGTGCACAAATTCATGCATTGGGCCTCTAGTACTAACAATAAGCGACAAGGCCAAGATTCAAATACAGGCAGTCTGGATGCAAAGCCTGCTTTCTTATCACTATACCCTACTGCATCTCAAAGTATCAAATCAAATCAAAATAGTATAGGAGGCTGAAGGAAGGAAAATTCCAATCCTATCTAATAAAGAGGGAATATGCTAATTGACCCCCACACCATCACAAATATGGCAGTGCCCACAGCCAATAGAAGGGAATATGCTAACTGACTGCCACACCCTCAAAGATGGTGGCGCCCACAGCCACAAGATGGCGGCGCCCAGTCCCCTCAGCCCCCCAGCTGCCCAGGGCTGGCCTGAGGTGCAGGCAAGCCTCGGATGGCGGCTGCCCAGCCACCTGAGGCTCAGGTAACCAGGGTCAGCCGAGGCTTGCACTGTCGGCAGTGGCAGCAGCAGAAGTGTGATGGGGGTTGCCTTCCCCTGATCACGGGGTCACCTGCTGCCCCTGAGGGCTCCTGGACTGTGAGAGGGGACAGGCTGGGCTGAGGGACCATCCCCACCAGCGCATGAATTTTCATGCACCAGGCCTCTAGTAAGTGTATAAAAGTATAAGGGCAACTATAAAAAACAGTCACCAGGAGTAGTCTGCTAAATGAGCAAGAAAAATCAACTCTTGGACTCCTTATTACATACAAATCCTGAAAAATTAGAACTCACTTGCAAACATTCAAAAAATATACCAAAATGTTCCTTGTAGATGTAGAAAGCGGTGGACTTGGCCATGTTTTTTAGTGCTTCTCCAACTAAAATCCATGGCAGTTGAGTTTCTGTTTCAGTAACTGGTCCTAGCTTTTGCAAAATTAGCTTCACTGCCTGTGGGAATTCAAGAGTCATTAAAATAAAAATGTAAACCTTCATTTTTAAATATTACACTGTGATTTCCCACTCTGATTATATTAGTCACCTTAAAATTGAATCTAGGAATCAAGGATATTTGAAGGTTAACTGTCTTAAAAGGAATTTTCTAACTAGAATGGGAATTTCATCATCCAGCTGCCCCCACCCACCTACTTTTGCTCATTAATCAATTGATGTTACTAGGATTCAGGATGAAGAAGAGAGCAATGATCTTGTAAGTAAAAATACCTACTGATCCAGAGCCTACATTAGGTAAACACTGCTATCAAAGCCTTAATGCTCCCCATTTACTGTTATTTATTCTCGCAGTCTTCTGTCCATCATTTCAATAAATCTTTTCTGTTTTCTTTTCAACCCCTTTCACAGAGACTGAAAGTTTTCCCCCAGCTATTTACCTTTCCTGTACAGGAGTGAAACATATTTCTCACTCCTTTGCACATTTCAAAGAGCAACTGTCCAACTCCTTCTACCTTTTCCGGATGTTCATCAAGATCAAGAAACATTAAGTTGAAAAGTGAGTTTTTATCAGAAACCTAAAACACAAAATGTAAATGGAAAATTGTATTTAAAACACAAACATCCAAATGAAGAAATTTTACTCATTATTCTACATATTTATATTTAAATATACAGTGGGGCCTTGACTTACAAGTGTCCCGACTAACGAGTTTTTCGAGATACGAGCCGTCTCTCGGCCGATTTTTTGCTTTGAGTTGAGAGCTAAAGTTCGGGTTACGAGCCAGTTTCCGCTACCCCACCGCTAGTTGAGATACGAGATTTGACATACAAGTAATTTGAGTTACGAGCTCCGTCACGGAACGAATTAAACTCGTAAGTCAAGGCCCCACTGTAATTAGGACAAAATTCTAGGAAAAGACCCTTGTAATCATCTCAAACTATTATAATATTTTACTAACACTTATAACATCACACAAGAGTAATTCATTAGTATAAGGGATGTACCAAGAAAAACTACATAAGGGACATTCTGTCTTTTATAGAATATATTTTATGAGTATAAGAGACATTTAATATCAATGTTTTTTGTTTTATTACAAAACCCTCTAAAATGTTCTATGGAAACCAATACAACTGACACTATGCAATCAGTTTCTTCCAGGAAATCATTATAAAAATTCCTGTTAATTTCACTGTTCATGTATTTACTCGCTTGAATTAGGTGGCACTTTTAAACACACATACATACACACACACACACAGACGGAGAGTGAAAACTACCAAAAACCTAAATAACAACAAAAGAATGACCCAAATTATTTCACATTAGTGAGAAGACTAAGCATATGGTGATATAAACTCAAAATACTTATGCGATGTGTGTGTGTGTGTGTATATGTATACATAGATAGACAAATATATACACACATATATAAACATATAATTATTCCATAATAACTACATTATAAAAGATATCAGGCTTTTGTTCAACAGGTTCTTGAGAATTAATGAGCAATAAACATAAAATATCAGACTAACCTTTCTCATCAAAAAAGTAAAGCTTTCAGCAGCAAAATTTCTTATATGTAGTTTTTTATGAGCCAGGAGTGTACTATACATTCTATAAATGAGAGGGGGAAAAAAACATGTTTAATAATTATAATTTTAATAAAGATAAGCTAAATGTCAACTATATATCCAACTAACACTGAACTAGATATGAAAGGAATCTGTAGCAGGCATCAAACAAAAAGTTTAAAATCTCCTTTGATTACCAAGACACCCACCCACATGCTGGAACAGAAGACTGAAGGTCAGAGAAATTAAGAAGCAAGGATTGGTGGTACTGGACTTATAGAGAGGACTCCATGAAAAGTTGAAAGTTGTAGTAAGCCCTAAACAAGAAGAATTCAGGTGAATACCAAAGTGCATATCACTAGAGATAAAAGCAAGATTAAAGACAGAGTTCACAGAAATGATCATGTTCAAGAGATAACAAGGAGGCGTCTACCAGTCGGGGCAGGCAGTTGCAGATAAAGCTACCCAGTAAACAGGTAGCTATGAACACCAAGCAGAAGAGTTTGGACTCTAGCTTACATTCATGTAGGCACTTCCTCTGTTACTTTACTCAGCACAACTCTATAGCATAGGGCAGTAATGGCGAACCTATGACACGCGTGTCAGAGGTGACGCGTGAACTTTTTTGGTTGATTTTTCTTTGTTAAATGGCAGTTAAATATATAAAATAAATATCAAAAATATAAGTCTTTGTTTTACTATGGTTGCAAATATCAAAAAATTTCTATATGTGACACGGCACCAGAGTTAAGTTAGGGTTTTTCAAAATGCTGACACGCCGAGCTCAAAAGGTTCGCCATCACTGGCGTAGGGAGTATTAATATCCTCGAGCACACAGCTGTTTTCACAGAGGCAATCTTGAACACTGAATATGCATACATTGCTTTTGCTCACAGAACTAATGCAGATGGGAGCAGGACTGACTGCAAACAGGCATGAGTAATCTTTTGGAGATGATGGAAATGTTCTTAAACTGTATTGTGGTGATGCTTGCATAACTTTATTAACTTACCCAACGGCACTGAATTGTCAATAAAATACAAATTAAAAGCAAAAAAAAAGAAAAGAAAGAAAAAAGATAAACCCTCTGTTAGAGAGAAAAGGGTCACCTGTATATATTGGGCATGTCCTTCACCATGAGCCTCCACAGATACTTGTACAGATACGACAGCGAGGTGAAAGCCCATTCTAACAACTCAGTGTCCTGAGTCTCCAGGATTGAGGTGACAGTCAGAAAAAAATCCCGAAAATGTGGATAGAAGTCTGTCTGCAGATCTCGTGCCAGCTGTACAATCAAACTGGATTAACAACAAGAAAAGTAACATTTGTGAGACATACAGACCAAAAAACAAATACTGCAAGTCTATTTCATAAATGATAGTTGATTGCCTATGATGACAACATTAATTAAACCTTCCGAATCAAATCTCAAGAGAGGTATAAAGTTTTTCATATTTCTAGAATTCAGCAAAAATAAGGCTAAAGCAAGAAGGTACATTCCATCACAAATTATGGTCAACCATTCCTATTGTATCAAAGAAAAATGGGGCTCTCTGAAAAGTATGAAACAAAAGCAAAAAAATATATGCCTAAGATTCAGCTTTATGGCAATGCACTAGTATTCATTCAGACTAACAGGAAAGGTAATTTTTTATTTTTAAACATCAGATCTAAGTCATATGTAGCTATAAACACAACCATTCATCAAGTTCAGACAAATATCCATGAGCTTTCGCTCAACATGCTACTTACTCCAAGAGGGGTTGATAAGCAAAACTGTTCTTGATTTGCAGGTGAGTCTTCAAACTCTGAACTATCTCGTTTTGATGATAGACCAGCTGATTGAATGACTGACATTTGTCAATAACTTCTTTGTAAAATTTCCCTGGATGAAAAAAAAGAAGTTCCGTTTTCCTATCACACCATGATTTAGTTGTTTTGAACATATAAAGTGCAAATGACAGGTATTAAAATAGAAACAAAGTAGAAAATACCAAAGTGTTCCGTAAGGTTCAATTCTCTCCATTTCAGTAAACCTTCAAAAAAGTAGGTTTCAACCTCCTGTCAAGATGAAAGCAACCCATTAATTATTTATTTCAAAGACAAACCATAATCAAAGTAAATAACAATAGTGATAGAGCAATACCTTAAGACAATGATGACGATAGTCAAGCATTAAACTTTCATTTCTTAAAAAAGGGCATTAGCTAACATACTTGAAAATCATTCAAGTGTACTATACAATAGTACAGTAAGGAGAGATGCTTAATTTAGTTGTAGCATATAATTCTGTAAAATCTATAAAACAGTCATACTAAGGAAAAAACTTTTTTTTCTATTATTTTTTACACTTTTAGGCCCATAAAAATCTACTGACTCTTCACAGTTCTTTAATCTTAAGGGGAAGTAATCTGGCATTTCTTATTAAAATGAAAACCAGGTATAGCCTTTGACCCAGTAAGTCCCCCTTTGGAGATATTTCTTATAAAACTTGCAAAGATACAAGCATATAGATGTTTACTTAGCTTTATTGTAGTGGGGGAGAGAACATAAAACAGCCTAAATATCCAACATAGGAAAATGGTTGGAATAACTTGTGGTCTATATATACTAAGATATATTATGTGGCAATTAAAATGATCTATACCATATTAACCAAGAAGGAGGTTGATGATATACCCCTCAAAGTGATAAAAGTTCCACAGCCAAGTGTATAGTAGGATCCAATTTTTCTTTTTTAAAAAGACCTCTATAAACATTCGCACAGATTTTATGAGAGAAAAGAATGGAAGAATACACATACACCAAACTGCCAATATCAGTTTCCTCAGCAATAGGGGTGGAGGGCTGAGATAATACAATAGTCTAACTTCATCACTTTATTTAGCTTCTTAACATAGTATATATTACTTTGTATTTTGAAAGGTAAGACCAATAAATTATTACCATATACGTGTATATGCATGTGTATATATATATATATGTACATATACATGTATGTGTGTGTGTATATATATATATATAGAGAGAGAGAGAGAGAGAGAGAGAGGACAAATACATAAGCACATACACAAACAGCATGCTAAATCCTCCACATGTCAAAAAAAAAAGGTAAATCTACTTCTGAGAGACTGAAATGTTTAAGAAAATAAAAATGAAATAAAATCAGTAGCTACGGAGACTAGAGAGGAAGAAAGAGAATCTAATTATATACTGTTCAGTGTCTCTTAAGGCAGAAGGGAAATACATCTAAATAGTTTAAAACCTTAAGGTAGAAGGCATTCCTAGCCTGGCACTGTGACTGGCACATGTCAACCATTGGTGACAGACTGTGTCCCTGTCCCTTTGCAATGTGACTTGCAGCCCCTACCCCAAGAGACAGAGTCTATTTCCTCGCCCCCTGAATCTGGCCTGGCCTCATGACTTGCTTGACCAATAACATGCAATGGAAATGACCCTGTGACTGCTAGAGCTAGGTTAAGGGGCTTCGTAGTTTCTGCTTTTGCTCTCTTGGAAAGGTTCTGCCATTAAGAAAAGAAGCCTAGTCTAGCTTATTGGAGAGCAAGAGGCTGTGAGGACAACCTAGACCAACAAGTCCCAGTCAACAGCCAGACACTTGATTGAGGCCATTAAGCCCATCCAGCCCAGGATCCTATTCTAGGCTCTCTTCTCCACCAACTTAATAACATTCAACCCTTTAGTACTTTCAACCTCTCCTGTGACTTAAACTAAAAACCATATGCTGAATGTTAAGTCAGTAATTCACCCCTGAAGTAACCAGATCCATACATCCAAATGTCTTTTGGACACCGTCATTTGGTTTGTCACAGGTATATCAAACTTAACCAGCCCAAAACAAAACCAACCCATGCTCTTCTTCCTACAAATCTATCTTGATGAATAATATCCTCAACCATCTAGTTGTTGAAACAAAAAAACTTCCATTCCCTTCCTCCCTGGATATCCAGCAGGTCACAAGCCCTATTGATCCTACTTATTTAATATCTCTGGAATCCTTCCCTTCTCTCCATTTGACTGCTACTACCATAATCATTTCTTACTTAGGTAACTACTAAATCCTCACAACTGGTTACCCTGACTCCAGTCCTACTTTTTCCTCCACACTAAAGCCAGAGAGATCTAAAGCTTAAACCTTATCAACCTCATCATGTCACTCACTCCCCTAAGTTACAATCCTAGAATTCCCATAGCTTCAGGATAAAATCTAAACTTAGCTTGCCATATGAAGCCCTTTATGATCTTTGACTCTCTCACCAGGTTCTCCCTTCCCCCATTCCAGTCACCATCAACACACACACACACACACACACACACACACACACACACGTACATGCACACACCCTATATACAATGATAAACACAATGAACTGCTTCGTAGTTTTCTGAATTGCATTTTCTGGCTCTGTTCCTTTATACAGGCTTCTCCCTCAGCCTAGAGAGCCTTTCCTGTCCTCTTTGCCAAGCCAAAATCTATACAAACAACAAGACTAAATTCAGGTATCACTTTAATTACTTCATCTTTTTAAAACTTTTTAAAATTTATTTTTATTGATTTCAGAGAGGAAGGGAGAGGAAGAGAGCGAGAGAAACATCAATGATGAGCAAGAATAACTAATTGGCTGCCTCCTGCACACCCCACACTGGGGGTCTAGCTTGCAACCCAGACATGTGCCCTGACCAGGAATCAAACCATGACCTCCTGGTTCATAGGATGATGCTCAACCACCGAGTCACACCAGCCAGGCTACTTTATCATTTTTTACACGCCACCCTACAACCCCAAATAATTTAGGTTAGGCTCCCTTAACTGTGAGTTCCCCAAGCATTATGTGCTTACCTAGAGAACATCATTTAACACACTGAATTCATACATTGGAGACAAGGCATTCAAAGAGAGAGTGAGCAGAGTCCAACTACAGCCAAGTGATGAACAGTTAAGAACTGAGATCGAGTTCCTAAGCTGAAAGCATGTTATACTGGATCTTAAAAAGCCTAGCAGAGAGTTAATTACTTGATGCCAACAAAAAACAAGATTTTTTTGAGAGGTGTGACGGAGTTACAGCATGGCTGGAAGTAGAAAGTAATTATGTAGTCCTAGTGCCTTTTAATAAAAGGGGAAACTAAGCCCCAGGAAAGTGACTTGCTCATAATTTCTTTAAAATTGTAGCTTCAGAATATGAATCTGCAACAGTGCTTGGAATGCATGTGGGACAGGGAGAGGCCGGGATCACAGAAGCCACCTGAGTATCAAGTCAGTTGTCTAACACAGCATCACCCAATAGAACTTTCTGCAATGATGGAAATGTTTCATTTCTGCACTTGTCCAATAAGGTAGCAACTACCCACATATGACTACTGAGCATTTAAATTTTAAATTTAATTTAAATCTAATTTGCCATGCATGGCTATTGTATTAGGTCTAATGCATTTCATGTTCATAAAGGAATGGCTTGAAAAACAATCTACTTCTAAGAGGAGAGACTGAAAATTCACTACGAATAATTAGAAGACTGGTTAGTATAACATTCTCTTACCTCATCGTAGCTCGCAGTTCTGTCAATCCGGTGAATAATATCGATATTCACATTCCCCAATCGTTCAGCAAATGTTAGAAACTGCAAGGGAGCGAGGGAGCATATTTAAGATACATCATCATTTAACACTTATCAAGATAAGCCTACTCAGGAACTATCATTACATATAATGGTACCCTTCACACTTGCAATCTCAGACTTGTATTTTCCGTCAATCACAAAATTGTATAATGAAGTTTTGAAACTAAAAGTAGATTATCACTGATGAATCAAAAGTGTAAAAACACACGGAAAGACACAGAGCCTTAAACAAATGCACTGCGATGCTATACAAAGGTAATAGGTCTATGAATATATTTGCATAAGTTCTGTCGGTTATGTCATTTCAAATAAAATTCCCATGCTAGGTTGTGGTGGACCTAGGGGAAAGCTGGCGATGCGGCCTTGCTAGATCTACTGTTAGTTTTCACAGGTACCCGGCTAGGTCGTTGCAATAGCCGTGTTTTTAAGCATAATATAAACCTAGGTTGTATCACATAATAAAGGAACTCTCAGGGGACAGAGGAAGTGGGGTGGTGGCCATTGGCTGGAAATCACTCAGAGTCTCCCACCAGCCCGCCCCCTACTTTGGCCTTTTAAAGATAAAACAGCAAAGGAGAACAGCTCCTAAGGCAGTGGTTCTCAACCTTCCTAATACAGCGACCCTTGAATACAGTTCCTCATGTTGTGGTGACCCCCAACCATAAAATCATTTTCGTTGCTACTTCATAACTGTAATTTTGCTACTGTTATGAATCGTCATGTAAGTACCTGATATGCAGGATGTATTTTCACTGTTACAAATTGAACACAATGAAAGCATAGTGATTAATCACAAATACAATATGTAATTATATATGTGTTTTCCGATGGTCTTAGGCGACCCCTGTGAAAGGGTCGTTTGAGCCCCAAAGGGGTCTCGAACCACAGGTTGAGGACCTAAGGAATTCGCCTGTCAGAGTGAGTTTAACTCCGGCGGAAGGGGATCCCCAAGCACTCCCCGGACCCCACAAACTGCGGGCGAAATTAGCTGCCAGACTTCTTTCTCCACCCCATGTTTACTACACGCGGAGAGCCCCCCTCTTTCGCTGGGGCCTCCGGGCAAGTGACCCCGGCGAGGCCCAGAACCCTGCGGCCCCCGGATCCCGCTCAGGGCCAGCTCCACGGCTGGGATTCCAGCGGCCCCGGCCCCTCGCTCACCCGGTGTGTGTTCTCCGTCTTGTGGGAAACGGGCTTTGGCTTCATGACGGCGGGGCGGCGGCGGCCCACGAGGGCCCGGGGAAAGGTCGGAGGGATGCAACAGAAGGGAACGAGGGGAAACTCGTTGACACACTTGCGCTCTCGGATCCCCAGGTGTCCAAACTCTTTCTCACGTGCGACCGGCGCGCCTGGGCGCCGCCATGTTGGAAACGGGGAGGAGCCTGGGAGGGTCACGTGGGCGGAAGGAAGGGACGGAGCAGGCGCAGCCTCGGGGGAGCCGGGGAGGGGGAGGCGCCGGCTGGTGGGTAGGTGGGTGGAGTTCTTTTTACTCCTTTTAGTAAAGGTATATAAGGAAAATGTGTATTTTTATTACAAAAGAAACCGTGTATAACATTATCAGCTCACACTCACCACCGCTTAGTATGTATCCTGCACCCTGCAAAGTTCTTCACGCTCATAATGTCACAGGAAAGCGCGGATCAGGAACCTCTGTCTAGAAATATGTGGTAAAGATGTAGTCAAGGTTCCCAGGGTTTGCAAACAGAAAATACAGCTAGGCAAAACCCAGAGTATTCTGAAAAAGGAAAGAAAAGCTGGGAGTTCTTATAGTTTAAATTGTATTCTTGAGAAGGATCAGTCCTGCATCCTTAGCCTCCGGATTGATGCAAGATGATACCCTGTGATGACCCCTGGCCTGGATCTGTGTCCACTCTTTCCTGAATCCCTCAGGGGGGTAATCAGAGGGTTATCCGAGGTCTCTGGCATATGCAGGCCTTGACACAGCCTTTCCCCCTTTCTCCAACTACTTGATTTTCGCAATGTAGCAGCTTCACTATAGTGACTCCATTTTATTTCTTCACTCAGTTCCTCAAGCACTGTGAATGCTGTATGAATATAAACGAGGTACCTATTTTTAAGCCCCTTTGGCATATGAAGAAAGGAAGGTAAGTGCAGTCTTGCAGAGGTCGCTCAGCTCCAAGGTCTGATATTCCTTTTTTTTGTTGTTGTTAAATTTATCTTTATTGTTGAGAGTATTATAGATGTCCCTCTTTTTTTCTCCCACGGACCCCTTCATCCCTGTACCTCTTCGCCGAGGCCTTCATCATACTATTGTCTGTGTCCAGGGGCTCTGCATATCTGCATATAAGTTCCCTGGTTAATCATTCCCTAAAGTTTGATATTCTTGACTTGGAGGTTTTTAAAGACTTTAGGATCCATCATCTCTGATCCTGTGGCAGCCTTGTGAGGTAAGCAGGGTAGATGTAATTTCCTATGATGAACAATCAGCAGTGGCCAGGAGGGTGATACTCTACCAAGAAGTGAAAAATAGAAATTTTAAATTAAAAAAAAACTTATAATTTCATGCACAGCCATTAACATTTTGGTGTTTTCCCCGTAACTCTAATGTCATGTTGTTAAACATAATTGTACAAACAATTGTGTGTGAATACTGTATATATATTTTTTCACTGATTCATTGAAATATTTTTTGAGAGTCTACTATGGCCATGCATTGTTCTATGAGCTGAACAACACAGACAATAGGAATATTAATAATAAGAATTCTGTTTGGAAATATTTAGTCTGAGGTGCTTACATCTTAGATAGCTAAGGAGTGATGTTAAGTAGACAATTGAAAACATCTCTGCTTTCAGCTCACTGTAGAGGTCAGGGCTGAAGGTGTGTATTAAATATCTTACATGCACTTTTACTGAAAGTGTGACATACTTAAAGCCATGGAACTGGAGGAGATCATTTAGGGAGAAGGTGATAAAAAGGAGGATGAAGAAGAGAAGACCCAAGTTTAACCCTGGAGTGCTCCAACAATTAGCAGTGGCCAGGAAGGTGATAGTCCACCAAGAAGTCACCAGAACCCCAATGCCCAGGAATACCTTTGTCACAAAAGCTGTGCAGTTACAGTGTTATCAGCATTCATCATTTTATAGACTAGGGAAGCTCAGAGAAATGAAATGACTCATGTGAGATGACAGTAAATGAACAGCAGAGCTGGGAGCTATAATCCAGGTGTCCTCACCCCCAGTTTAATAACTTTTCTATTACAATCAACTTTACTTCACGCTAGGTACAAAAGATGGTGGAGGATATTTCAAATCCCAGCACAGTCCCAAAGGCTTTTGAACTGGGTTTGGCTGGGGAATGTATTATTTTATGTCAGCGGCCGATTTTCTTTCCTAATGATTCCTTGCGCAAAACAGCGTAGGATGAAACACTGCCCTGATTGCACATTAATCAGATCATCTGGATGAAGATAATTCATATTAACAAGGCCTTTTATTTATAAAGGACTTGGAGGTTTTCAAAGACTTCAGCATCCATCATCTCTGATTCTGTCGCAGCCTTGTGAGGTAAGCGGAGTAGATATAATTTCCGTCATATTATAGCTGAAGAAGTAAAATAACCCCAGAGACAGCAAGTGACTTATCAAGGTCATGTATCTTTAATTGCTGGTGTCAGGCTTTTTATTCCACATTGAAAGGAATTGTTGCCACATGCATTTTCCCAGATGACTAGTAGCTTACACTTTGTAGCTGTGACTACGTACCAGATAATATTCCAAGTGCTTTGCATATAATGACTCATTTACTCTTCTGATAAAGTAAATTCTATGATCCCCATTTCCTGATGGGAAAACTGAGGCACAGAGAGACTAATTAACTTGCTCAGAAAGCAGTCAGAGCTGGAACCCAGACATAGGCAGTCTGTATCCAGAATCTGTGCTCATAGCCACCGCACTATGCTACCTCCAGTTAGGACATGGAGACAATTTTATGATTCAGGTAGCTCATAAGCACACTTCAAAGAGTCTTTGAGATTAAGTTCAGACACCTTATTGCTCTTAGACTGTCATAAGCCCTGTCATGTGTATGGCCACTAGATCTTATTATCTACTTATGTGATAGAGTGATGTGATCAAAATTTTATTTTTAGACTATTCACCTGGGCAGGGTGGAAGAAGCCTTGTGCATAACAATAGCTACTTTGGCATCAATGTTGAAAAGTGTTTACAGGTAGGAGTGAACTGACTTCTGCAGAAAAACAATGCTCAGTCATCACTCTCTTTTTTTAAAAAAATTTCATTAGCAATGCTGAGGAGTATAGAAGACATCTATTCCCCATTCTTTCAGTTGCAGTATTTCGATTTTCCTTTAGGAAATCCCCTCCTCATTTAGTCTTAGTCGATGTGGTTTCAGTACTAACCCACCCATCCCCTATCTCCAGGGTTGCATGCATGATCCTGGCCCAGGTCCCATGTATCTCCCTGAAAAAAAACCAAATGGTTGGTCAAGGACAGGTGTGTGATCCTGGTCAGTCTAATGAAAGTTGTCCCTAGGACTTTTACTTGAACTATTGAAAAACAGACATTCTCTTCCACTTAATAACTAATACAATGGAGTATAAGCTGGAGGCTACTGGTGGCCATCTTGCCCCATGAGAGTATTTGCATGAGAATGACTCAAAGACAGGCAAGAGTAGAACCAAGTGATGGAGAGAATTAGGTTCCTAATGACAAATTTGGGGCATGTAGATCTAGCTGTGTCTACCCTTGGACTTTGCAATAACATAAGCCAAAAAATTCCCTTGTGTGTTTAAGCAAATCTAAGTCAGATTTCTGTTGCTTGCAACCTAGATCAATTTCCCTGATTAATAAATTGTTCTGCTTAATACAGGTCTAAAACCTGCTATGCCTGAAAGCTAAACTATATCCATTATCTAATGCCACAGTAAAGCTGCATGGAAAAAAGCCACAGTGGTGTCCAACAAGTCTGTGGTTGATTCTGCTCTTCTGGGTTAGCCTTGGCTGATCTTTCTTCTTTTTTAATTAGTCACTCTTAACTCTCTTTTACTCAGGATGTGCTCATTTTGGTGATTCTGCTCTTCCGGGTTAGCCTTGGCTGATCTTTCTTCTTTTTTATTAGTCACTTTTAACTCTCTTTTACTCAGGATGTGCTCATTTTGCCAACCTAGCAAATCATAAATGCCAAAGTGAGAGCCAAAATGCTATTTATTTTCTCTTGTTTTCATTTCAATGCATAAGCACTTAGCCATTAAGTTGTTGAAGTTAGAAATTTATTTTTCACCTACTTCACAAACATTTATTTACCCAACTGTTAGGAAAGAAAAATAACAACAAAGATATTGTTGTTACCTAAACAGTGTTGCTTCAGCTATCTAGGAGTGGTGGCATGGTGTAATAAATGGGGAGTCCAATTTTAAAATTAATTTGTATTTTTTAATGGCCAAATCCTGTAATGAATCGGATGCAAACGCATGAATGATTACATTTTACAACTGGAAGAACCCCAAAGGGCCTTGGCTTATCTTGATTGGGCTTATTCAAGCATCTGTGGTCTGCTGACCACTGGTTGGGTACTGGCTGATCTAACATGGCCTTAACTTGAATGACTTGGCTACATGTCTGTTATATGTGGTCTCTCATCATCCCAAAGGCAAGCCTGGGTTTTTCTCATGGCAAGGGAGAGCCTGGAAGAGTGAAAGGCTTAGGCTCAGAACTGTCACAAGTCACACCACCACTTTTACTGTATGCTATTGGGCAAAGCAAGTCACAGGAACAGCCCATATTCCTTTCAGTTCGAGCCTCCAGAAGGATGGCTTTGGTGCAGGGACCTGAGGGGAATGCGGTGAGCTGAAAGTGAGCAAAAACAAGCTAAAGAGATGTCTGAAAGTTGAGAAGAAAGTAGCAGAGGAGGCATCCAAGCAGAAGGAGCTCAGGGAGAAACAACTAAGCCAGGGCAATGCTGCTGCCACCAACCATACCACTAACAAGGTTGTGGGTGCCAAAAAGGAGAACCTAAACCCAAACGAATACTACAAGATCTGCAGCCAAGCAGTCCATCAGCTGAAGGCCAATGGGAAAGTCCCATACTCACACAAGTTCCATATAGGTGTCTCAGTCATTCACTTCATCCAAGAATACAGTCACCTGTAGCCTGGGAACCACCTGAGTGACATTACCGTAAAGGTGGCAGTCCTTTTTCTAGATAGGATCCATGGGCCAAAAGAGCTTCCAAGGGGAAGCTCATCTTCTAAGACCTTTGAGAAGAGGGGGTCAAGTTGTAAGTCATGGCCAATTCCAAGAATTATAAATCAGAAGAATCAACAAACTGCTTCGGGGAGACATAATTGAAGTTCAGGGGAATTCTGGGTAAACCAAGAAAGGTGAGCTCTGATTCCTATGAAATAACACTGCTATATCCTTGCTTACATATGTTGCCTCATTTTCACTTTGGCCTTAAAGACAAGGAAACACGGTATCATCAAAGATACTTGAAATTGATCCTGAATGACTTTGTGAGGCAGAAATGTATCGTCCACTAAGATCATCACATATATAAGAAGTTTCTTGGATGAGTTGAGATTCCTAGAGGTTGAAACCCTCATGATGAACATCATCCCAGGGGGAGCTGTGACCAAGCCTTTTAGCACCAACCACAATGAGCTGGACCTGAACTTATGTATGAGAATTGCCCCAGAGCTCTGCCACAAGATGCTGATGGTTGGTGGCACTGACCGGGTTTATAAAATTGGACACCAGTTCCAGAATGAAGGAACTGATTTGACTCACAATCCTGAGTTCACCACCTGTGAGTTCTCCATGGCCTCTGCAGATTATCATGACCTCAAGGAAATCATGGAGAAGATGATTTCGGGGATGGTAAAGCACATTACAGATGGTTACAAGGTTACCCACCATCCAGATGGCCTGGAGGGCCAAGCCTATGTTGTTGACTTCACCCCACCCTTCCAGAAAAAAGCAGCATGGTAGAAGAGCTTGAGGAAGCCTTGGGGGTGAAGCTGCCAAAACTATCCTCTTTGAAACTGAAGAAATTTGCAAAATTCCTGATGATATCTGTGTGGCGAAAGCTGTTGAATGCCCTCCACCTCGGACCACAGCTAGGATCCTTTCTAAGCTTGTTGAGGAGTTCCTGGAAGTGGAATGCATCAATCCTACATTCATCTATGATCACCTACGGATAATGAACCCTTTTGTAAAATGGAACCGCCCTAAAGAGGGTCTGACAGAGGGAGAGAAAAAAAAAGCTTTGAGCTTTTTGTCATGAGGAAGGAAATATGCAATGCCTCCACTGAACTGAATGACTCCATGAGGCAAGTGGCAGCTTTTTGAAGACTGATAGTAATTCACCAAAACCCATTTTCAATAGTTCAGCTTTGTCATTTCTAAATCAAGGATAACAATAGCACCCCCTTCACAGGGATATTGTAAGGATTAAATGTGTTAGTGCTATAAAGACTTAAAAACATTGCCTGCTACACGGTCAGCATCCCATCGAAGTCCTCTGTTGCTGTTGTTATTATTATCATCCTCCTCCTTAGAGACTCAGCTAAAATGTTACTTCTTAGGTCCCTGGCCAGGTAGTTGGTTAGAGCATTGTCTGAATACACCAAGGTTGTGGGTTTGATCCCCGGTCAGGGCACATACAAAAATCAACCAATGGATGCATAAATAAGTGGAACAAAAAAATCTCTCTCTCTCTCCTTTTTTTTAAAGAAGTTACTTCCTATGTGAGGTCTTTCTTCTCCCTTTTCCCTTCTGTCCATTTCCTGCCAGAGTTATATTGTATTATAACTGTTTTATGATTGGTCCCTCATCTACATCCTCTTGAGGACAAGGATTGTGTTTAGCTATTTTTATATCTCAAGTACATAGCATAGTCCCTAGATAGTGTAGGCACTCACTAAATATTTATTGAAGGGGGGAAAGGACTTGATGGAGGAAGGAAGGAAAACCATATAAGGGACAACATCTTGTCAAGGGTAGATTCATGAAAGGGCAGCCTGGTGAACTGCAAGGCAGCTCTAGTAGTCACCATATCCCAGGCCCCAGAGGGTCACTTGATAATGAACTCCTACCAGCTCAGGGACCAAGGCTGTTTGTACACCCTTCATGCCCTGCCTGGGATGCCTCTTGTGCACATCCTGCCCCCAGCTTTACGCCACCACTGCAGTACCAGCCACCAGTCCCTCTCTTCAGGTGCCCTGCATCTCGTTCTACTCGGGGGCTACTCTCATGCCACTTCTTTGGACACATGAAGAAATGTGCTTTGAGTCTCACACATGCAAACATGCAAGTGTGCGAGAATTGGCGTCTCCTGGGGCAACTCGGCCACTGAAAGATGGGAGCTGGTGCGTAAACATTTCTCTCTCCTGGCTGTTGGGCAGATGACTCTGATTGGGTGACCAACTTGTCCTAGTTTTCCCAGGACTTTCCTGGTTTTCACACTGAAAGTACCACATTGCAGGAATCCCCTAATTCTGAAAGACATTCTATAAGATTCCTCCTGGGGTCCCAGTGGGGAAAGTCCCAGTAGCTCAGTTTGATAACACACCTGTGTTGCTTTTCCTTGCTTTCCCAGGCTATTTCCCAAAATAAACTACCTCTCTGTGAGCTGCTATCTGAGGCTCTGTTTTCTGTGGGGAATCTAGCCAGTCTTTGAGTTGGGCAGCCCTGAGCTTAGCTGTACAGGGCTGAGTGTTTATAGCTTCGGAAAACTGAACAAGCCAGAGGAAATGAGTCAGCGCCCCAAGCAGCCAAATTATCACTTTCCTGATGTTGTTACAAAATCTGGAAGATATGGTAGTGTTCAAGGATATCATCATGAAATGTTTACTGTACGGCTTAATTGCTTCAACAGCAAGGTGTTAGCAAGGATTATAGACAGTCAGAAGACTTAAGTTTTAGTCCACTGTTAGTATTTAAAATTTTATAGGGCCTTTGTAATTTTTCTTTCCTTGGGCCTCAGTTGCCTATCTGTAAAATGAGGAGGTTTGACATGTGCTATTGGCTGTTGTAGTTACTTAGAGGGTGAGGGGTGCAGATGGCAGAGGCTTGAGGCAGGGGCGTGGGGAGGGAGTCATAGGTATGGCGACTAGGAAAAGAAGGGGACTGAGGGTTCATGTCTGCATCAGTAATTGAGTACATGTTGCGAAAAGATTTTATAATGGGTCAAAGTGGGCCACGCAGAACTCCTAACTCATTTCCCTAACATTCCTGAGACATTATAATTCATCTCAAGTCCTTTTTCCGCAGTGCAGCAAGATTTCAGGGCCAAGAATATTTGCCTCTGAGTTTTAAGAACGATCTTCATCAAGATCTTGAGGTCATGACCACCAGGGCCAAGTCCAACATGCAGCGAATGGTGTGCTGGAGCAGCTGGTCCTGCTTGTAAGAGTTTGCTTGCTCAGTGTCCAGGACATTTGCAAGCCAGACAATCATTGGTCATTTGAAACACACATCTTATCAATATGGGAAATTGACAGCATAGAAATTGGCAAATGCTACAAAACAGGCCTCCCTCTGCCCTGCATGTGAGTTACCAGCACATCGCTGCATTCAGCTTTGAACAGTGATATTTCCTTATCCAGGGCTGGGCAAAATGAAATATGTGTATCTTAAAAATAAATTTTTTTCTTCCCTACTTTTTGGTTTGTAGCTGCAAAGAGCAAAGTCATCAAAACCTGTCTTTCTCTCTCCCTCAACGGTGGCTTTTCTTACAGAGTCTGTGAATCTGAAAGGTGCACATTCCCGCAGAGGTCCTGGCAGGACTCCACATGCCCACGCCCTGCAGGTTCTGACAGGGGCTGGGCCCTGCCAGGAAACTCTCAGAGCCACATCAAGATGTCACACTGCTCTTTCAAGGGAGTTGGTCCTCGTGAATTGCCTATTTGGGGGCTTTGGGAATTTTTTTAAAGGATTTTGGGAGCTTGGTTAGAATCCTGGCTCTGCCTCTTGGTAGCTCTGTGACCGAGCAAGTTTCTTAACCTAGT
Source organism: Myotis nattereri (assembly GCF_964212035.1). Classification (NCBI taxonomy): domain Eukaryota; kingdom Metazoa; phylum Chordata; class Mammalia; order Chiroptera; family Vespertilionidae; genus Myotis; species Myotis nattereri. The sequence continues at coordinate 200,655,194 of NC_138076.1, read as the reverse complement.
TGAACTTTCTTATATGTGGACTGGATAATACATACTTGAGAGGGTTTATGGGTTTACCATGAAGCTAAGGACTTTAGGCATCAGGATACCATCATTGCGGGGGGGGCGCGTTGCTTAGACATGTATTTTTAATTTTGTAATTAAGAGACTCCATCCCAAAGTGTAGCCTTCCCAGCCTTACACAACTTGGATCGGCTCCTGCTTGTGGGAATGAATCACATAACATGTGTAAAGCATTTAGCCCAACGTCTTGTCCATTCTAAGAGCTCCAAAAATAGTCCTTGTTGTCATACAGGTACTTTCCCTCCATCACCACACATCCCACATAATTTTGCTCACTCCCTAAATGTCAGCACTCATTCATGTTTTGGTCAGAGTTTGGTTCTCTTCCACCTATAACACTGACTCCTTGCCAATAATTCTTCACTTGCCACTTTGCCAAACTGATTCCATGAGATAACAGCACGCAGTGTCCTACGGTGTCCATTTTAATCATGGGAAAACAAAGTTTGGCAATTAAGTTCTTCACAGAAATGATGTGACAGCAGGGAGAGATCATAAATAACTTGCCCAAAGCTCCTTGGTGTGATGGGAATCAAAGTTATATTAATACTTAACAAAGCAGTCAACAGGACAAGGAAACAAAAGACAAGTGAGGCAACGTTGTGATGTTGTGCCAGTTGTTAAAATAAGAGGCCAATTGTCAGTGGACCATGGTGTAGAGATGCTTCCCTTAAGAGCATATGTATTTCAGAATTATCAAGAGGCTCTAAGTCACCCTAATAATGGGCTTTTGCCTCAAGCAGAAAGAATGTAAGCCACAGTTAGTCTTAAAAGGCTCAGGACTTTGCACTGAAGTTGTAACAAGAATCAGAGACATTGTCTTGACTTGGTGAGTGAGCCTGACCTGGTGCTCCTTCCCTGAGCTATAAGAAAGGAATTTGGCTCAGATGCAACTGAGGTGCAGCCATTATTTACAGCTTATTTATTGTATACACGTGCCATGAGTGGTGATGAGTAAAACCAGGTCTCTGCACTTTCTATAAACTGTCCAGTCAAGTTGAGAGGGTGGCCTTGTGGATCAGATGAATCTGGTTTAATCATGGCTCTGTCTTGTACTGGGTCTGTGATTTACATTATTCATGGAACCCCCTTGAACCTCAAGTTTCCGTATCTGTAAGATGGAAACAGTATCAGTAACCTTGCAGGATTGCTGAAACATAGCAAATACTTAATAGTTAATTTTCTTACTCCTTTCTGAAAGCATAAACTCTAAGTGCAAGTTTGGTGTTCTCAGAAACTGTGTATGCAGCTTTTCTGAATCTTGTATTATTTTAGTAGTGGAATCATTTTATTACAAAATTCTTATTACAAAAGCATACCATTTTGTAGCACAAGAATTAAAATATTTAGATAAGCAAAAAGAAAAAAAATTATTCATAATTTCAATATATAGTTGTAATTCCTGTCAACATCCTTAAGTGTATCCTTCCAGAACATCTTTATGCCTATAAATACTTACTAAACTATAGTTATAGAATGCATATTATTTTATAACCTGCTTTTAAAAAATACAATAGATCATTATTATAGGAAACCCTTGGGAAAATCTTTCATGACAAGGCCTGGTAACAATTTTTCCTTGTCATGAGAAGCAATTGAGATTAACATACTATGACAATTGTCTGTTGTTATTAAGTAAATTATACCCGAATTTCGGTTCCCTTTTCCCAGAAAAAGGCCACTTGTTTGCTTTAAGGAAAGAAAACAAGTAACATCTGCACACCTCCCTCTTGAAGTCCCTTTGTTTAGAAACCACACTTGTTTTCTTTTAACAGTTGTATGTAAAAATAGAAAATTATCCTTTTGTATTCAAAACAAGCTAAAAAGAGATTTGTGGTTGGATATTGTCTTAGTTTGGGCTGTATAACAAAACTAGAGGCCTGATGCACGAAATTCGCCCCAGCTTCTTCTGGAAGGTATTTCGGCTGTCTGGTCTAATTAGCATATTATGCTTTTATCACTGTAGATACTACAGACTGGATAGCTTGAACAACAGACACTTATTTTCTCACAGTTCTGGAGGATGGAAGTCCAAGATGAGGGTGCCAGCCTATTTAGTTCCTGGTGAGAACTCCATTCCTGGTTTGCTGATGTTGCCTTCCAGCTGTGTGTCCTTGTGTGTGGACAGAGCTTGCTCTGTTCTATTCCTCTTCTTTTTATTTATTTATTTATTTATTTATTTATTTTATTGTTTACAGTATTACAAAGGGTATTACATACGTGTCCCTTTTTTTTCCCCCGCCCTTGACAATCCCCTGGCCTCCCCTACCCCCCAGTGTCTTATGTCCATTGGTTATGCTTATATGCATGCATACAAGTCCTTTGGTTGATCTCTTACCCCCCTCCCTCCTGCCCCCCCGTTCTATTCCTCTTCTTATAAGGACATTAACCCCATGTGAGGGCTTCACCCTCATGACCTCATCTAAGTTTAATTACTTCTAAAGGCCCAACTCCCCATAACATCACATTGGGGGTTAGCAGCTTCCCCATGTGAATTTTGGAATGGGACACACACATTCAGACCATAACAGATATTGTTATAGGCCCAAAAGTTCTGCCCTAGAGGAGATAATAAAAGAGGGCAAAATAGCTCTATTCTTGATGATCCATCTTGTTAGAAAAAAATAACTGGATTGACTCAGACAGACAACAAGTCTACTGTGTGGATGGTTGAGAAATCTCATGCCTGGCTGAGAGATGGAAGCAGAACAGCTAATGTTTGTATAGTACTTAGTGAAACATGTCATAGGGAACCAAGGAAGGGTGGTGCCTAGTGGTCCATCTGCTATTTCTTGTTTCTTCAATATCCTTTTCTTTGAAAGAAAACGAGAATAAAAATAAAGTCTTGATAAGAGAGGGGCTAAATTCCTAATTTGGGCAAGCTTTAGACTAATCTTGACTTATCTCTACACAACCATAGAGCTAATACAGTTATACAGATTGTTTATCAATTTTTCAAATGGAGACAAGAGAGTGATCCAACTATTTTTTTAATTTAATATTTTTATTGATTTCAGAAAGGAAGGGAGAGGGAGAGAGAGATAGAAACATCAATGATGAGAGAGAATCATTGATTGGCTGTCTACTGCACAACCCCTACTGGGGATAGGACCCACAACCTGGATATGTGCCCTTGACCAGAATCAAACCTGAGATCCTTCAGTCTGCAAGCCAACCCTCTATCCACTGAGCCAAACCGGCTAGGGCTTGATCCAACTATTTATAAAAAGCCTACGCTCCAGGGATTGCTTCATCATTCCACAAGTATTGAGCTCCTATCCTAGGTTTATGTGCTAGGGATAGTGTGGTAAACAAGACAGGCAAGGTTTCTCTTCCCATGCAAATTACATCCTGCTATTTGCTGACATTGGATAGGTTCATTTATAAACGTACTGCCAATGACTCCTAATACTTGGTGATGTATCAGAAGCACGGTGAAGGAATCCACAACACAAACAAAGACTACCCTTCTGGAATGTTAATTTCACTTGAAGATTTAATGGGGAAAGGACATCACTTTTTAAAATTAAAACAAATATTAAACATTGTATGGAATTGAAGCCCAAATTTTTTATGAAATTACAGAAGAAACATGAGACCACACAAATATTTCTTGTTTGTAGCATCTGTTCACAGCTACACCTCTGGATCACACAGGGAGGAGAGCTGGCCCTCCCTTGCATGCTAAGGGCATTTTGGTGGAATGGTTTGAGGATTGCTCTTGAGTTTACATTTCCTTTGTAGAGTTGTTGGGAGAATTAGATCTTGTGAACCATGTAAGATGTCTAACACTGGACTGGCACTTAGAAAAATTTCCATATATTAGTTTTTTTATCCTGCCCTCATTCCTTACAACAGTAGTGTGAAAAATCCGTGGGCTTTGGGGTCAACACACCAGGGCTTGCACATGGACTCATCACTTATTTGTTGGGGCATCTCTGAGTCTTATTTTATGTATTAAGATGTCTCTTCAATGGGTAGGGTGCCTATCAATTTCTCTTTTAAAGCTCTGGCCTATACCAAAATATGATTTGGAAAAAGGAGAGAGAGAGAGAGAGAGAGAGAGAGAGAGAGAGAGAGAGACAGGCAGACACTACTCTAGTTTCATCACCTGGGCTTCCAAATGAAGCCAGTAACTGAGAAAGGAATATAGAAGGAATGAGATTTTTACCACATTCACAAAAACTACATTTACCTGCAATTTTAAACTTGTGTCCCATTACCAAATGACATCTTCTGTAGTGTATTTTGAATTAATATTTTATAAGCACTTCAATTACCTTTTAAATAACAATTTTTTCTTCATATCATATTTTTACAAATTAACTAAATTATTAACTTGTGAATATGTGAGAAAACCTACACATCAAAAAATCACGTGTTTGTATTTTTCCCCTCTTGGATCCAGGTAGGAGCTTCAAGAAATAGTACTAGACTGAGCTTCTTTCTCCATGGCTCTACATTAGCTCTGTCCTGTTCAGAGTTAATAATTGTACTCAGGAAGACAGTCTGGGGTCTTCTGTATGTTAAATACATGATTGTGCTTCATAGTAAGACCTCAAACCAAAGTCTGGTTCATACATTTTCATTATGGGCTGTTATGTGAAGGTGTTTACAAGCTATTGTTCAGTCTGAGCTGTGAGGTTTTTCTTCCTAATTCAGTTGAAAGGGACTGTATATTTTTAAGTTCCCTGGCACTAACTAGATAGAAAAGAGTCCAGAGTTTCAGATTGTACTTCCTCCACGGGATGTAGGTGTGTGTTTACTAAAACACACATGGCTATACATATGTTCAAGTATCTCCTCATAAGAAGGACACAGCATGAGTGGAAACTTGCTTCCATTTTTCTGTGGGGCAGTACAGTACAGTGGTTAGGAGCACTGACTCCAGAGCCAGACATCCTGGGCTTGCATTCAGCTTCATGTTACTGGACAGTCTTGGGCAAGTGCCTTAGACTGTACAAGTCTCTATTTTCCCTTTTGTACAGTGGGTATAAAATAATTGTTCCTGTTAATAATCGTAGCTATTTCATGGGGTTGTTGCAAGAGTAAAATATGTAATAACTTTAGGCACTTAGAACAGTGCCTACCATATAATAGAAACTATGTAAGTTTTAGCTATTATCATTATCACTCTGTTAGACTCCTAACAGGTCACACAGAACTGGCAGTTTCCTAAGTGACACTTTTAGTTTATTGTTTATTCAAACAACACATGATATCCTGGATGCCTAGATAAGTCAGGCACTGTGCTAGGCTCCGGGCAACTAAAAAGCGCCCATTTTCCATTTTTCTAAAAAAGAAAAACTGATTATTCATGTCTTCTCAAGAACCTTTGTGGTTGGGGTTGTGGAGTTCCCTTTATCAAACAGGATTCTTGGGAGTGTGAACATGCTCCGTGGCTCACCTGCAAAGAATTCTTTCACTTCCTCAATAATGTGGGGAGTGTGTTGGAATTCCCCCAAATCAGCTCTTCCCAAACATGCATCAGTGTCAAACCTGCAGTGGTCAGAGCTGCCAGGGCTGGCAGTGGATGGTGATAGCAGGGTGGAGCCTGGTGCCAGGACACACAGTTCCTGGCACTTGCCCTGTTAGCCTCCCATAGAGTAGCCTCTGTCCTGCTTTCCAAAAGCTTTCCTGCAGCTAGTCTAAGGCCAGGATAATGAGGCTACAAAGCTATTTGCTCTGCAAATTCTGACTCCATTCCAGTTAAATCTTTTGTGCCTGTTGTAAAATGACTTGCATTATTAGGGCCAAGGGGCTCCTGCAGTGCATTCCTCTTCCTTTCACTTAAACGGGATTCACGAGGCTCTTTTGCTCTGTATTAAGAATGAGAATATGGAAGGAAGAAAGTGAGGTAAGAGAACTAACATTTATTCAGCACTTGCTCTGGGCCAGGAAGTTTATATATGTCATCTTTTGGGGAAGCTAAAGTAAACAAGGCCGTGTCTTTACTCATCTATGCATCCACTACAGCAAGTAGCACACTGTCTTGTCTATAGTAAGTGCTCCATATGTTGAATGATTTGAACATATACGTGTTCTGTGTATACCTGTCTGTTTATCATTTATCTATCTATCTATCTATCTATCTATCTATCTATCTATCTATCCATCTATCTATCATCTATCTATCTATCATCTATTTTTTTTTGCTAAAGCTCATTGTCATTTAAAAGTGCAAAAAAAGGAGACATATGTACTACTATTTGTAATACTCTAAACAATAAAATAAAATGTAAAAAAAGTGCATTTACCTTGATTTCAGTTGAAGACCATCCCATAATTTTTGTGCCAAATAATTTATTTTATACTTACTATCATATGATAACCACAAAACTAACTACTTTGTTATCGTCCTTTGAAGTTGAAGATTTTTCAGCAGTGTTGATTAGATACTTCTGTGGGTTTGATGAAAATCACTTTCGAATTAAAATGATTAGATTGAGCTTATTCTTACCCATAAAACTGGACTGTCCTCTCTTCTCATGGTGACACTGGCATTGAAGAGCAGTTGAAGATGACAAATGCATACTGGAAAGTTGAATAAGGTGGGAGAGAGAAAGTAGGGTACAGGCAGGAGCATGTTGGCATCTCAGGTTTCACCCTCCCTACACTGCTTAGGTGTTTCAGGTCAGGATTTAGAATTGAGATGAACTAATCAGAGATATCATCTTCTGGGAATTGTTTGTGCCTGTAATTTAAATATACATTAGGTCAGTGATTCCCAAAGCTTCATCATTCTGAACTACCGTCCCAGTATTTGAAGATCTTTCTGTTACCTGTCCTAGTATTGAACTGATTTTTTAATCAAATCACTTTCTTAAAATTAATTTTTTTTGGGGAAAAGGGTCTTTCTATCATACCATCAAATTGGAGACAGGCACCATTTGCTAACCATTGAATGTATCTATAAAAGTAAATATAATGAAAACGAAGAAAATATTAGAAAAAATTCCAACTAAACTTCTTTCCTGATATTCCTTTTAACTTTTTTCAGAAAATTGAATTTATTGGGGTGACATTGGTTAATAAAACCATACAGGCTTCAAGTGTACAACTCAATGAAACATCATCTGCACACTGCATTGTGCACTCACCACCCAAAGTCGAGTCTCTTTCCATCCTTATTTATCTCCCCTTTGCCCTTTTCCACCATTCCCCACACCCCTTTTCTTCTGCTATCACCATACTGTTGAAGGCATTATCCCTGTTTATCGGGCTACTAGAAGGCCAACAGCAACTAAGAATTTACTGAGGGTGCAATCAGAAACAATAAAATAAATTTTAAGAGGAATAACTTTTCCTCCATATAATTTAATATATTTTAATGCCATCACCTAAAATTACCTTTCATAATATACATCACCCACGCATTGCAAACCATTTTATCACAGGAGAAACTGCTCATGATTTTGACGTTTGCTGCATACCCAAGTTTTTGGTTAGAAATACCAGTCATAAAATTGGAAGACATAGTCTTCCATGCACTTTAGAGATTTCAATTTAATGTGTCTGGTAGAGATTTTCCAGTTAAAAACACAATGTCCTCTTTCTACCTCTAAAAAGGAAATAGGTGTACTATCAAAGTCAATGGGAATAAGGGACCATTGGCCCATCATAGTCCTAATATTGCTTACTGTTTTTGGAGGAAATCTTTCATAGAGGCATTTACTATCCCATGGGGTTAAGTTTGGGAATGGTTAGATTGACTTCCAAACATCAGCTCAAGATCTTGATGATGTTTTTGCCCTTAAGCTCTATTCTTCCTAGAGGCCTTCCAAGTTGTTTGTAGCTGTCAGTCTATTCTTCAGATAGGCCTTGGTAGTTCTCCTTGAGGCAGCTCAGGTCTCTCACATCTCCCTGCAGGTCACAGGCACTTCAAATCAAGGGCTGCAGACATTCACTTGATGAAGGATCACAGATTATAGCAACCACATGCTTATAGGGGAGTTGCATTAAATGCATATTAAACTTGCATGAGAGAGAGTATATATTGTAAATATGCCAAAATTGCCATGCTGCGTTTCTATTAAGGCTTCTTCTGAGGCTTCAGATACTTACAAAGCACTTAAACACATTGCAATATATAGATCTTATAACAGAAACCCATACCTAAAATCTATATGTTCATGTTGACCATAAATTTAATAAATAAAAAGAAAAGCACTTAATATTTGTTAGATACTCTTCTAAGTGGCTCTATAATTATTAACTCATTTCCACTTTATCACAGGCTTGTGAGCACACTACGTGATTGTAAAGCACTGTACTTTATTGCATTATCTCTCATTCTTCCAATAATCCTTGAAGATAATATTATTTCCATTGTTGTGACCACTCCTTAGAAACAGGAAGGATCCCCATCCAAAATTTGGTTGGCATGTCATGGCTGACGATGCCACAAACATACCAAGAGGGTATAAAAAGGCTTATTACTCACGTAATGAGGCTTTCTGGGGAGAGCTTGTGGCTCCCAAGCAGATGGGCGGAAAATGACTTGAGATAGGGCAAGGAAATGATACTGGTTTGGAGTGTGTGTGTGTGTGTGTGTGTGTGTGTGTGTGTGTGTGAGAGAGAGAGAGAGAGAGAGAGAGAGAGAGAGAGAGAGAGAGAGAGACTAGGGTGAGGATTCCCACACATGGTTTGAACTCATCAGCAGAAATGGAGGGAGCACCCAGACTTTCTGATTAGTTATCCAGATGTGGAGAAGAAGGGGCAAGAGGAAGGGGTGAGGCTTAAAAGCTGTCAGAAGTCAAACATCAAAAAATGGAGCCTGATTCTTTAGGACACCCTTCATTTTATCAATGAAGAAACATACTGTGATATTATGTTTTGACTTAGGCATGATTCTAGATCAATCCTTCTTTGTGTAATTTAGTCCATATTGCTCTGTGGTCACATACTTGGTACCCTTCTTGAAAATACACACCTTTGACTATTGAAGGAGAGTGAAAGATAGAGGAAAGCCAAAACGCCATTGCCAATCCATCTGTATAGGGATACTAGGAAAAAAAATGTAGCTTGGCATGGTTTGAGGAGCATGGCTGTTGGAAACAGACAGATTTGGTTATTATTTGGCTTTGTCCCTTACCAGCTATGTGATCTTGGGCAATTTACTTAGCCTTGTGGAATCTTACTAGTACAGAACACCTCCAGTGACATGGGACTTCACTAGACATCCATTTTATTTTGGGGATCTCTGTTGGAAAATTCTTTCTTAAATAATGGCATTTTGCCATCTTAAGTTTGGTCTTTATACACATTTCCTGAACACAGGCATATCAAGCAGGTTATCAGGTATTCTAAAGTATAAAGTCATACTGGGCATCTGGAAAAACGACTAAAGAGGACTTTGGCAAATAGAGATTAGATCCAGGACAGTAAGGTCAAGCTCCTTAACAGCTGGTGAGGTGAAGGCATTCCTCAGCCCTTTTGGGAATCCAAAGGACACCAGAAGCTACCCCAAGTGAGGACAAAATTTAAGCACCACGGACAGTCATTGATTACTAGCAATACTTTCAGTACAACATTGGGATTTGCTACTCAAATGCTGCTTCAACCCTTCCCAGGAGAGTTTAATTCTCAGGTTGGCTCTACATTTTACAAGCCCCAAAAGTGAATGCCTTTTTCTTTCTTTCTGTTTTTAGAATTCGAAGATTTGATATACATATATGGATGGGTGCACACACACATATACAAACATGTATGTACAGTATAAATTTTAATAGGTTTTAAGCATATGATAGAATGGTGTTATGCTATTTTAATTTTAATTTGTTTCAATTACAGTTGATAGTCAATAATATTATATGAGTTTCAGGTGTATAGCATAGTGGTTAGACTTTTTTAAAAATATGTATATGTCCCTATATATGCTTATTTTTATTTTTTTAAAATATATTTTATTGATTTTTTTTACAGAGGAAGGGAGAGGGTTAGAGAGTTAGAAACATCGATGAGAGAGAAACATCGATCAGCTGCCTCTTGCACACCCCCTACTGGGGATGTGCCCGCAACCAAGGTACATGTCCTTGACCGGAATCGAACCTGGGACCCTTGAGTCCACAGGCTGACGCTCTATCCACTGAGCCAAACCAGTTAGGGCAGTGGTTAGACATTTATATATCTTACAAAACGATCCCCCTGATAAGTCCAGAATGCCTCTTTTGTAATTGTTTTGGGATAAGTTCCTGGGCTGACTCTCATTGACTCAAACTGGGCCGTGTGCCCACATACTCACCCATAAACCAATCACTGTGACTCTGATTTATTAGGCCCGAGTGATTCATCTGTGCACCCCTGGTGTATTGTGGTCAGCTCACCTGAGCTGTGTGTAGTTACTAAAAGAGTGAGGAAGAAGTGCTGGACAGGCAAAATATTCATTACAGGTCTCTCTAATAAAGTGACCGCACTTTCACTTTTCATATATTTCTAACTGTGTGGGTAGCATTCACTTAGACTATGATGGGAATGGAGACTCTGGATTTCTGGGGTGCTTTGTTCGTCCCCCTCTCTTCCAGCCACCACTATTGCTCAGCTTCTGGTCATATTAGGTGTTCAGCTGGTGGAAGGGAGGTAGGACTCAAAGCACAAGCTTCCACAAATGTACCAGGACTTCAGATAAGTCACATTTCCAATGAGTACCAGCATATAGAACAGCAATTTTTAACCTTTTTATTTTATCTTGTGGCATACATAAACTAATCACTCAAATTCTGCAGCACTCCAAGAAATACATTTGTTGCTGATCTGACAAAGAAAAAAAGGTATAATTTGGATTCATTCACACTGGGTGGCTATTGCTGTGTTGGCTCTTGTCATCTTTTTTAAATTTGACAGTCTAAGGGAAAAGAGGTCAGTGTCCCTGACTAAATAGCCAGGTAATGCATGCTTTAAATATTCTTACAGCACACCGGTTGAAAATAGCTGATATAGAACCTAGTGCCAAGATCTCTAGGCTGTTGACTCAGACCTGGAACACACATGTGCTTTTTCTGTGGCAGGAAAAACTGCTACTAACTATATTATATCTTCAGAATAGTTTTATATTTATCAGGGCTCATGTGTATCTTTGATAATACTAGTAGTCACTATTTAATGCATGCTTACAAATGAGAGTTTAGAACATTTCTTATTCATAAGCTTGAAACTGTGAGTTTGAGAATGTGTGCCAGCATTGAGCTGGCTAGACATGCTGTATTGGCTATGAATCAACAGGTTTTTATTTTCTTATCTCTGTGGTGGACTGGCACAAATCCCCTTGCTCTAAATCACTCAAGTGTACATACAGAAGTTTTCTTTCTCCATTTCTTCCTATAACCTCAAAAAGATGAAATTTGAACCATAAGTAAGGTGGAAATAAAGATAGAATTCATCAACCAAAGGGAAAATAATGTGATTTATCTATCTGTGTATCATATATCTCTACCTACCTACCTATCTATATTATATTTTATATGGTATACATAATATATAAAATACTAGACACTTATGTTATATAAAATATAAAAATTATAAATATAATAATTATTTGTGTGGGGTATATATATATGTACACATATATATATAACATTTTTTTCCAAGTTTTAAGTGGGGGGTATATCTGTGATCTTCACCAATTTATATTGCCTCTTCTGATGCATGTCTAAGAACTTATAGAAGAATCCAAAGAGATGACTAATATAAAGGCAATTTAAAGTGCTTGATGGAAAAAAAATAAAATGCCTGACTGTCAGTATTTTCATAGCAAAACTTCCATAAAGTTCATGATACTCCTTTTATTTCTCAAGGTTTGAGGAGTACAGAGGAATTTTACTATAGGGTGTTTTTCCACTTTGGTTTAGAGATTTAATTTAATTTACTATGCATCATTTCCAAGCTCCTTGACTTTCTGGACTCCATAAACACTTATACTAGCTGTGAATATATATCAGGCCCAAACATATGGCCCAGGTAGGCTAATAATTTGGTTCCCTTCAAACTGATATTATTTAAATTTGTGTTCAATTCCCCAGTCAAGCCTTCAGATGAGACCTCCAACGCTGGCTGACACTTGATTACAACCTTGTAGGAGACCATGAAGCAGAGGACCAAGCTAAGCCATGCCTGATTCCTGGCCCACAGAAACTGAGAGGTAATAATCATGTGCTGTTTTAAGCCACTAAGTTTGTGGTAATTTGTTACACAGCAATCAATTACTACAAGTACTGAGCTGGGAAGGTTGCATATAACACCTAGTTAAAGTTCCCATGTTAACTAGAACCACCTCCTTACAAGGTAACTTGGCAACCAGCTATATTACCTGAACATACTTTCAGAGACCTTACCACTAAGGTCAGAACTCTTTGGACTGCAAGCAACAGAAACCCACTTTAACGAACTTACGTGAAAATGGGGTTTATTGGCTGACGTATTTGAGAATCTGAGGGTTTACCAAGCACCTTCGACCTCAGATCTACTAAAAAGGATTCTGATTGACCCTTTGGGGGATATATGCCAATATTAGGACAAATAACTATGTCTAGATGGATAAGGTTCTCTCAGTGGTTGGCTTGAGTTGCAGGCAAACCCCTGTAGTAGGGAAGTGGGGACGGGGGAGGACATTGTATCTGAAAGCCTCATCATGTAATAGATAATTATCCAAAGGAAAATTGGAATTTGTTTCCAAAAGAACAAGAGGTATAAGAGCAGGCAAAACAGCAGCTCTCTACCATACTGTTGTAACAAGCAGCTCATGAAAATATTGCTTCCAACCACATACGAACTTCTCTCCAAGAGAAATTCTGGTAAATATGGATTAGATCTATTTATAATCCTAGCTATTAAAAAACATTTTTGTTAAAACTATAATATACATTATAATCTGCACATATTATAACAGTACATACATGAATTTTCATAAATGGAGTGAAAATTATAACCAGCACCCAGATCAAAAATATTACCAAACCACAGAAGCCCTGTGGTTATGTTCCTTTTCAGTCATTATTCCTACTCCCCTCTCCCATCAAGGAGAACCACTGCCCTGACTTCTAACAACATTGATTAGTTTTGCCTATTTTAATACTTGACATAAAGGGAACAATACCATATGCTCTCTTTTGTGTTTGGCTTCTCTGCCCAACATTATGTTTCTAAGATTCATCCATATTGCTGTCATAGTTATAAATTATTCATTCATATTCCTGCATAGGATTTCATTGTGTGACTATATCACAATTTATTTATCCATTCTGCTATTGATGGGCGTTTGGGACATTTCCATTTTGGGGCTAGTATGTAGAGTGCTGCTATGAACATGCTAGTGCTTGTGTTTTGGTGAATACATGCATGCATTTCTGTTGGATATACACATAGGAGTAGAATTGCTGGGTCTGAGGGTTGCTTGCATTCAGCTTTAGTACCAAACAGTTTTTTAAGAGGTTGTACCAGTTTATACACTCACAAGTGGTCTATGTGGATTCAGGTTGCTTCAGGATTCATCTTTGCGAAGTCTTGGTGTTTTTCATCTTCTTCATTTTAGCCATAAGTAGTATATCACATTACGGTTTTTATTTGCAATTCCCTGATGACTTAATGAAGATGGACACTTTTTCATGTGCTTGTTAGCTATTTGGATATCTTTTTTGAACAGGTCTTCTGGATATTGTTTTATTGAGTGTCTTTTTCTTATTGATTTGTAGAACTTCTTTATATATTCTGGATATGAGTAATTTGCCTAATGTAATGATTGCAAATATCTTCTTCAACTTTATGGGAGCTTCTTCATTCTTAATCACGTCTATTGATAAACAAAGTTCTCAATTTTAACATAATCTATTACTTTTTTCCTTTTGTGTTTAGTGGTTTTTGTGTCCTATTTAAGATACCTTTGCAAACTTAATTCCATTATATTTTATCAAACTCAGTGATATTTTAGGGGCCACAAGTTCAGGTCACTTCTCATCAATAATAGACATCTCTAGAGACAAATGGTAGGGGAGAGGGTTAGAGAGCAACCAAAGGACTTGCATGCATGCATATTAGCATAACCAATGGACACAGACGCTGGGGTAGTGGGGGCTTGCCGGGGGTAGAAATGGCTGGGGGAGGGGAGGGTGTCAATTGGGGAAAAAGGAGACATATGTAAAATTTTAGACAATAAAAAAATAATAATAATAGACATCAATTTAGGTTGATATTTCAGTTACTTTGGAAAGACCCTTGAATTTTTGGTTTCTGGGTGGAGTCCAGTAACTAACAAATGTTTCTTGGGATATTTCACATTTCAGTGAAATATTGTTTTCAACTTCCTGATCTTTTAGAGTCACCTCCTAACCCTCAAATTGGGAAGGAAACTCAAAATGTTGTTTATGTAACTTTTTCTCAGAGTCAGGTTGAACTAAAGGAAAAAGCATCCATTTAGTACAAATGGACTTTTGTCTGATGCTTTTTAGTAGCAAATAATTCTCTCTCTCTGAGCCACAGTAACCTCATCTGCAAAGGTGGGAAATAATTTCTGCCATACCAATATCATGGTATTGTTATGAAAATAACAACAACAATAATAAAATGATACATTGCCAACAATGCACCAATACTTTATGGAATAGCTACCCTGGAAAGACATACTGTCAAGAATTTTGGCAAATAGTGTGACTATGATACAGAATCTGAAGTTTACTATTGACCAGGGGTGACAGGAAAGTATAAAAAAATAACTGAAATTTTTAATGGAGAAAGTTAATTCACTAGGGAGGATACTAATTTGATTTTCTCAGAAGAAATATTCTTTTTTTTTGTACAGGTCTTCCCAAAGAACAGCAGACTTTAGAGTTATATGCAAATGACAAAACCAAGCCATAACCTATGGAGCCAAATATATAAAAAGGTTGAGTAGTTATATTCAGTTCTTTAATCTGATACTAATATTTGAAACGATTCACAAATCCAGGGCTCTGTTTTGTTAGTTCCTGCTCAGTATCTGGCTACCCTTTCACTGATAATTTTGGAAGGCTAAATACTCTTTCAAAGTCTGCCTTTAAGATCATTTTGGAAAACTCTAAGTACTTCTAGAAGAGCCAATTTACAAGGCTCATCAGAAAACCTGTCTGCTTACTTTTAAATGTTGTTTTTAATCAAAAGTGGCATTACCCTTCTTGGCATCAGACTTCACTCTGAGAGACTTTAGACAGTCTAAAATCACAACCACCTTCCATGGAAGACTGTCATCATTTAAGGTGTTTTCCTAGAAGTACCTGAGTTTAGGGTTGCCAGAATTAGCAAATAAAAATATAGGATGCCCATTTAAAATTGAATTTAAGATAAATGATGAATATTTTTTTGGTGTAAATATGTTCCATGCTTATACTAAATTCAGATTTAACTGGGCTCCTGAATTGTATCTGGCATCCCTATCCATATCCAAGTGTTGAAGATAATTCTGGAAGAGGAGTTTCTGAAACTGCTTTGTATAATGGTGGCATTACAGGACTAGAATACAGTTTCTGAAGGCCACTACCTTGAGATTTTGTTTTAAAACGAGGGATCAACTTATCTAATTGCCAGACTTTATGACATTACAGCCAAGAAGAGCACACAGGAGGCAACAAGCCACAAACAGTATGTGGATTTTATTAGTGTACATTGTTTAATTACACCTTAACCAATCTCTTACATTCATAATAAACAGTTGCTCGGAACCGCTTTAAAATCAACACATTATTTAATGAGTCAGACTTTGTTCTTTAAATGAGTCATTTAAAAAAAGAAAGCACTTTTTTGAGGCATGATTGACATGTAAGAAGCTGCACCTATTCAATGTGTACGACTCAATGAGTTTGGGCAGAACAGCTGGTTTTATTGGAGTATCATCGGGAACAATGAATAAACCAAATAGAAAAGTTGTACCACAACAACAAATGCAAAACAAAGGAAAATTCCCCGTTGAGAATTGGGCTCACCTTTGACCAGTTCCTGGTCTTAACTTGTTCCTTGTGACTGCTCTGGTGGAGAGGTCCCAGATTTTCTAAGTGCGTGCCCAGTGCCTCCTGCCTTTGTTTAACCATTACTTAGTAATGGCAACTTGTCATTAAATAACCCAAGCAGGGAACACCATCAGCACACAGCTGGCTCATAGAAACGAGAGGGCTGATGCCATGAGGCAGGCGGCATGTGGTCATGTGTTTTTTGTATCCTTTCAAGTATTTTCATAATGCTTATTACACAGTCAGTGTTTTCCGGACACAGTATACCTTCTATACATGACAGGAATTTCCTTTGAATTTCTTTTCTTTGTGCTTTCAGTAGTTTCCAGTTTTATTTTTAAAAGCAAAAAGTTGCTTTTCTGTACAAGAAAACCAATAGAAGGCTTTTACAACAAAGCAGGGAGGGCAATAAGGAGTTTGTTCTCATTCTGTCATAGGAAATGTCTTTTAAAAACTGAGTTTCTTTGATTAGCCAATTATTTTTTCAAGAATTGTATCTCACTGAGTACAATGTGAGATGCATAAAGTTAGAAGAAAGTTCAGAAATGTTCCTGCTTTTCCAAATCTGAGTCTTGGCTTGAGGATGAAGAGTAAATTGGGATGTTAAGGATGAAAGAATTCCTAAGAGGTTCAAAGAAAACAAGCAAATAAAAAAAGGGGGAGGGGGACAATTATTAACTCCAGGAAAAGCTAGCGGTTACATATGAAAGTCAATTTTTTCTTAGTACATTATGTGACTTGGCTGTGAATGCATTTATATAGTTATAATAAAATATATGCTTATTTTTTTCTCTAACAAAAATTATGATATATCTCAGAGAAACCAAGATGGCGGCATAGGTTAACTCCGGAGTTTGCTGCCTCGAACAACCACTTCAAAAATACAACTAAAAGACGGAACGGACATCATCCAGAACCACAGGAAGGCTGGATGAGTGGAAGTTCTACAACTAGGAGGAAAGAGAATAAATAGCATACCGAGACTCAGAGGAGGCGCAGTTCTGAAGTCAAATACTAAGGTGCGGAGTGCATGCAGAGCGGGCTGGAGGCAGAGGGCGCAGTTGTCTTTTTCAATCGGGAGAGAGTCCCAGACTCTGAGCTCCAGTTCCGGGCGAGTCTCTAGGGACCCAGACTCAGGGAGAAGCGGGACTGTCTGGCTTCGGTCGGAACTCGAAGGCAGCTTTCTCTCCGAGGTTTGCAGCGGTTGCTGGGACTCTGAGAGGCAGAGCACCTGGGGATGGGACTGAGAGCAGCCATAACTGCTCGCTCCGCCCGCCCTGTTAATCCCCTGGGACACACCCAGCCCAAGCCCTGCACAGAGCCATTTGCAGGATAGCCTCAGGCAAAGGCTAGATTAGCACCTCCCTAGAGGACAGAAGTTCTCTCACTGCAGACACAGCTGTTTCTCACAGCCACTTGGCCTGGAGGTCAAATCCCCCCTAGTATTAACTACAACAATCAAGGCTTAACTACAACAAGACTGCGCACAAAGACCACTAGGGAGTGCACCAAGAAAACATAAAAAAATGCGGAGACAAAGAAACAGGACAGAAATGACAGAAATGGAAGATATGGAGCTCAAAACCACACTTTTAAGGTCTTTCAATAATTTTCTAGAAACTGCCGATAAATGTAGTGAGATCCTCAAGAAATCTAATGAGACCCTCGATGTTGTGATAAAGAACCAACTAGAAATTAAGCATACACTGACTGAAATAAAGAGTATTGTACAGACTCCCAACAGCAGACCAGAGGAGCGCGAGAAAGATTTGAAATGCGAAGAAGCAAAAAACACCCAACCGGAAAAGCAAAATGAAAAAAGAATCCAAAAATACGAAGATAGTGTAAGGAGCCTCTGGGACAGCTTCAAGCGTACCAACATCAGAATTATAGGGGTGCCAGAAGATGAGAGAGAGCAAGATATTGAAAACCTATTTGAAGAAATAATGACAGAAAACTTCCCCCACCTGGTGAAAGAAATGGACTTACAGGTCCAAGAAGCGCAGAGAACCCCAAACAAAAGGAATCCAAAGAGGACCACACCAAGACACATCATAATTAAAATGACAAGAGCAAAAGACAAAGAGAGAATCTTAAAAGCAGCAAGAGAAAGAAACTCAATTATCTACCAGGGAATACCCATACGACTGTCAGCGGATTTCTCAACAGAAACTTTGCAGGCCAGAAGGGAGTGGCAAGAAATATTCAAAGTGATGAATACTAAGAACCTACAACCAAGATTACTTTATCCAGCAAAGCTATCATTCAGAACTGAAGGTCAGATAAAGAGCTTCACAGATAAGGAAAAGCTAAAGGAGTTCATCACCACCAAACCAGTATTATAAGAAATGCTGAAAGGTATCCTTTAAGAAGAGGAAGAAGAAGAGAAAGGTAAAGATACAAATTATGAACAACAAATATGCATTTATCAACAAGTGAATCTAAGAATCAAGTGAATAAATAATCTGATGAACAGAATGAACTGGTGATTATAATAGAATCAGGGACATAGAAAGGGAATGGACTGACTATTCTTGGGGGGGAAAGGGGTGTGGGGGATGCGGGAAGAGACTGGACAAAAATCGTGCACCTATGGATGAGGACAGTGGGTGGGGAGTGAGGGCTGAGGGTGGGGCGGGAACTGGGAGGAGGGGAGTTATGGGGGGAAAAAAGAGGAACAAATGTAATAATCTGAACAATAAAGATTTAATTAAAAAAATTATGATATATCTCTATTGGGAAAATTGGGAATGGAAAGTTTGTGTATTTGTGTGTGAAGGCGGGGAAAAAAGAGGGCCTGATAAGGATGCTAAGTTCTCAGTTTCCCTAGTAAGAAGTTAGTAGGAAATCCCTAAGCCTTAAAATATTAAAAAATAGCTATAGTACATAGCTATTTAGAAATATAAAGGTCAATACTAGAAGAAACAGTGGAAAGAATAAAAAGTAGTTTTTCTGGGGAGTTAGAATTGGGGGGTGAGGACACTTGTGGGAGGGGGATATTGCTTATTTTTTTTAAAGCCTTGTAGTACAATTTGACTTTTTTTACCCATAAACATGGATTAGTTTAATAAAATTAACATTTTAATAAAATCGAGGAGCGCCCCCCCCCAAACTAAACTAATGTTAAACATTTCTAAATAATAATAAATCAAAAGGAGGAGATGATTGCTTTGGGCAGGGTATGGAATATATTCTTAGTTCCAAACAAATTTTGTAAATAAACAGATTTTAGAAGCATAACCTGTGAATAAGTATGGGACTTGCTACATTTCACACTCAATATGGTATGTGCTCTAGGAGATTCTAGATGCAACCTGGCTCTCCCCACTTGTCCAGGACCATCTAATTCCGTTTTTCCTAGAAATAAACATAGAAATGAAGTTTGAAGCCTCCTGGGCCCTTTTCTTTTCTTTTCTTTTTTTAAAATATATTTTATTGATTTTTTACAGAGAGGAAGGGAGAGAGATAGAGAGTTAGAAACATCAATGAGAGAGAAACATCGATCAGCTGCCTCCTGCACATCTCCCACTGGGGATATGCCCGCAACCCAGGTACATGCCCTTGACCGGAATCGAACCTGGGACCCTTCAGTCCGCAGGCCGACGCTCTATCCACTGAGCCAAACCGGTTTCGGCACCCCTTTTCTGATCTGAGGATAAGCTGGGAGACTCATGCCTCCTTCCTTTCTTTGCTCATTTCAAGGAGGGGAAGGGTCTGGTGATGGCACTTGAAGGGGAGAGCTTTTACTAGGGTAAGCACTTAGGATGCCATGGAAACGAAATTAAATCAACAATAGAGTCAGCATAATGGCACTTGGCCAACTTTCAAAATTCTTTAGTCAAGTTCCCAATTTCTGGGGACAAGAGAAAGCTCTTAGTCTACTAGGTTCAGACTTGAGCTTGGATTGGGTTGCAGGTCCTTTCCACTTGGCTAGCAAACTCACCCCAACTGCTAGAATTGGAAAAGCAGCCAGGGCTGAGCTGGGAGTGTTTCTCATCGCTGTGCTAGGCCACGTTTCCCCAGGAGCCAATTATCCTTTGGCATCAGACACGTGCTGGCCAGTGAAAGTCCCAACATGCCACCTCGTCCAGGCGGCTGCCCTTAGAAGAAAGGGGCAGAAGAGACACTCACAGTCAGTGAGCAGAACTCTTGCAATGTGGGGACACACTCCTTCCTTTCTCCCTTTACGAGAAAGGAAGTGTGGAGTGTTTGTTTTCTGTTGGGCCCTCCTTATCTTAGAGTCGCTGGGCCCATTTACTTCAGTAGAAAGATAGCTCTGTGCTTGCTCTCTCACAGAGAGGACTGGACGGGACCTTTGCCAAAATTTCCAGGACAGCCCATGTCACGTAGAGCTGGAAAGTCAAGTACAGGCTTGCTGCTGGGATGCCACATGTATATGACATCTCCCTCAGGCATTCCTAGGTCTCAGGAAGCGGAGAAGCGTACCTTGTCTTGAGTCTGAAATGCAAAAATTGAGTTACAAAGTCACTTAGACAATATATCTCTCCTTTGAGATAGGTGTCTTTACAGAAGGAGTTACCACAGGACTTCTTAAACTATTAGCTTGATAAAAATTCCATATACAATACATTTTTTTTCAGATGTGTATTGTATAGGACAATAGTGCTCAGCTGGATATACATGCTAACTAAACAAAAATCACAATTATTCTTATGAATGATTTTCTCCTGTTATAGATTTTTTTCACTTTCCTCCGAAGTCCTCTCTCCACTAGAATATAAGGTCCTTGGAATCAAGGATCATGTGACTCATTTCTTTTTATCTCAGTTCCTAGACCATGGTAGCTACTCAATATATGCTCTGTATTGGTGACATTTATAAATACTTTCCCCTCTCTCTATATATAATATTGAGGAATATCCATCAGAAAAACCTGGGCTAAATTAGGTATATTAGGTCTTCTTCTTTTCGCTTATCTGCATATTCTAATTTTTCTACAACGGGGGGGGGCGGGGGGGAGAATTCTGTCCTCAACAGCATTCTTCCCTCCTAGAGGGAAAAGGAGCCACAAATGTACTTGAATAAAATAATAAATAAATAAAACAACCAAAACTAACTTTTATTGAGCACTTACTATGTGCCAGGAACTACTTTAAGTGCTTTACATGTCTTAGCTCATTTAATCCTAAAAATGACTCTTCTAATCACAGATGTGTCAGCATTGTCGTAAGAAACATTCTGTGCTCAGAAAGCTGGGTTATTTCCTGATTTTATGTAAGCAGAGTGACGTGCTTGCTTTATGATCCCAGTCACAGTGATGCAGCAACACTTGTACATTCTTTTGAAAGACTTTAGGGGAATGGTCATTATATTGGTACCAAGGAGGGCCTCCACTCTTACTATGGAATTGGGACTCTTATGTGTCATAAGTAGAGGTACAAAGAAACTAAAGAAATTGTTTCTTATGATCAGAGACTTGGAAACTGAGCATCAACTGAGCCCCTGTTACCACTTCTTGGCATGGAGAGAATTCTTCAAGTACCACCCTGACTGACTAATTCATCTCATGACACATGGAGTGGTCACACATGCTCTGAAAATGACTCTAATAAATGAAATACAGCCCTAGCTGGTTTGGCTCAGTAGATAGAGTGTTGGCCCTCGTACTGAAGGGTCCTAGGTTTGATTCCGGTCAAGGGCACGTACCTGGGTTGCAGGCTCAGGGCATATGTGGGAGGCAACCAATTGAGGTGTGTCTCTCACATCAATGTTTCTCTCTTTCTGTCTCTCCCCCTTTCTTCCACTCTCTTTAAGAATCAATGGGCCCTAATCGGTTTGGCTCAGTGGATAGAGTGTCGGCCTGTGGACTGAAGGGTCCCAGGTTCAATTCCGGTCAAGGGCATGTACCTTGGCTGCGGGCACATCCCCAGTGAGGGATGTGCAGGAGGCGGCTGGTCAATGTTTCTTGCTCATTGATGTTTCTGCCTTTCTATCCCTCTCCCTTCCTCTCCGTAAAAAATCAATAATATATATATATATATATATATATATATATATATGAATCAATGGGAAAATATCATTGGGTGAGGATTTAAAAAAAGAAAAAATTAAAGTGAAATACAGCCTGTAACATACACAGGTTTTGAGGTTGGCCTTTTAGCCCTGAAGATTGCTTCATCAGGTGGGCAGCGGAAGCTGGTTCACCCTACCTGTGATTCTCTGGATGAGAATCTCCAGAAAGCAAGTGTTGTATGTAATGAAAGCAAAGAGAAATCAGCACCAGCCCAGGGCCAACCCATTACCCCACCCAAACCAGAAGAACAGGAGCCTAATGCCATGGAATGTTCTGGGCTTTTTCCTGCTACCAGCCACCAGCTAGACTCCTGGCTGGAGAAATTGGGAGAACTGGTCGTACCACACTGCCAGAAACTGGAGCAGTCACTGCAGTACAGCAGAGCCTATCACTTTAACAAAAATAACACTCATGGAGACTGTTAGTAATGAAAATAATTCCACCTGTTTCAATTAGAATGGCCTACTGCCCGTCTAGAACGTTTCTACCCTCTGGTTCAGAGTGAAGAATAGGCACCACAGAGGGGAGGGTGGGGGTGGTTAATGTTGGCAGGAAGAAACATTTTGGAGCTGAGAAGTCCTAGGACCTTCTACTTCCTGAGAGGAAACAGAAATTCAGAGATTTACCTAAAATCACACAACACAGTCAGGATTGGAATCCAGATCTCTGGACTTGCAGTTCAATATGCTTTCACTTGGGATGTGATTTTTTTGTGTGTAATAAAACAATGTAACATTTCAAAATATTTGGACATGTTAGAAAAAAAATCCATAATCAAAACTTTCCAAAAGCTATTAGCATTTTTGTATGTTTCTTCAAACATGTCTTTATTCTCAGATGTTTAACATAAACATAATGACTTACCATGCATGTTCCTATTTTTCAAAATTTCTCATCTTTTTTGTAATAACACTAGCTGAACACAAACACCTTGTACAGCTGTGCAAAAATAGTTCTTTACATCTCTATTCTGTATCAATTGCAGTGAGTGATGCATTGGGCTATAATGTTATCATGGCTACCACATCACTAGGTGATAGGAATTTTTTAGCTCCAGTACAGCATTACGGGATCATTGTTGTGTATGCCATCAATTGTTGACCAAAACGTCATCATGCGTTGCACAGCTTTAGTTGACAAGCCTCCCCACCCAACAGTCCCCTCAAGTATGAAGGGAGAATAAAGGCTTTTTTAGTCATGCTGGCTCTTTTTAAAAAAATTTTTTAAAAATATATATTATTGATTTTTTTACAGAGAAGAAGGGAGAGGGATAGAGAGTTAGAAACATCAATGAGAGAGAAACATTGATCAGCTGCCTTCTGCACACCCCCTACTGGGGATGTGCCTGCAACCAAGGTACATGCCCTTGACTGGAATCGAACCTGGGACCCTTCAGTCCGCAGGCCAACGCTCTATCCACTGAGCCAAACCAGTTAGGGCCATGCTGGCTCTTAAAAGAATTACCTCTTGTGGACTCTTTTCTCAGGAAGCTACATGATGGTGTGTACAGCCAAGACAAAGGGGCAAGCCAAAGAAGAAACTTGAGATTCAGATAATAAGAGATTGTTGACAAAGGCCAGAAAAATCCCTGAATATGATAAACTGAGATCCCAGGGCAACAACTGTGCAGCCCATCAGTCCAGAGAGCAAAGAGTCTGCAGTGATTGCCTGATGTAGGGAGACATACTGAGTGGACATTTATATTCTTATATTCATCTGGAAAAGTCTGGGAAAGTGATGAATGGGGGAAGGATGCAGGGGGGGTTTTCTTTTTGAGTTTGTAGGTATTCCCTTAGTCCCCAGGTCTCAGTACAGAAGCTCGAGCCTTATTGGGCCCAGTGTCCTCTGCCCAGAGTCTGGTGTAACCTCTTCTGTGAGTGAAGCTTCAGTCTTCTGCTGGGCTGGGGCTGGGGCTGGGGCAGTTGCTCAACTGCATGGGATAGGTAACATTTCCTCATATACAGATTTTTTCAACCAATTCCCTTTTCTGATCCCTCCCCATCATCTTCCCCACTTTAAGAACTCTTGCTACCTCCAATTCCTACTCCTTTGGGGGCTTCTAAGGCAGGGGTCCTCAAACTTTTTAAACAGTGGCCAATTCACTGTCCCTCAGACCGTTGTAGGGCCGGACTATAGTTTAAAGAAAACTATGAACAAATTCCTATGCACACTGCACATATCTTATTTTGAAGAAAAAAAAACAAAATGGGAACAAAGACAATATTTGTATTTGCACGTGGCCCGCGGGACATAGTTTGAGGACCCCTGTTCTAAGGCATAAGTAAGCCTGCTGCTGGCTTAAATGTCAGCTGTCTCTGGTTTTAAGGTTAAGTTTCTACTCATTCATATGCTTTCTGGCTTCCAAAATTTTATCCTTGTTCTTTTGTTTTTATTCTCTTTATCTTTTATGGTTTATGCTGGTTTTATTCCACTACAGTGATTTTAGTGAGGTTTAGTAGGGGAAAAGGTAAATATATGTCTTCAATCTGCCATACTGTTTAAAAAGCAGTTTTTTAAAAAAAATTGTAAAATATTTGCATAGTTGAACAAATAATTATAATGTGAACAATCATTAACCAATACTCAAATAAAGAAATAAAAATTGCTAGCACCCTAAGGGCCCTCCAGGTGTCCCTTCCTGATGGCAACCAGATCTCTGAATTTCACTTTTTAGAAATTTTCAGAAAATTCTCAGTGCCAATGAGTATTGTAAAGTAGAATCGGTGCAATAACAGGTTTAGCATTTTTTAAAATCTTCACCCGAGGATATTTTTTTCATTGATTTTTAGAGAGGGTGGGAGGAAGAAGGGGGAAGAGAGAGAGAGAGAAACATCAACATGAGAGAGACACATGGATTGGTGCCTCCTGCGCACACCCCAGCCAGAGCTGGGGAATCTGCAACAGAGCTATGTGCCCTTGACCAGGAATCAAACCTGGAACCGTTCACCAGCTGGCCAACCCTCCAACCACTGGGCAAACCGGCCAGAGGTAGCATTTTCTTTAGGCAATAAAGAGTGCTGGGCTCATGGGTTTATGAAGGTGAACATGCAGGGCCCCTTTTCCTAAGGAGCTTATCTCTCTTTCACAGGAGATAATTAACTGACACAGACTTTTAACAGAAAAGACACCTTTCAGAGAGTCTAGCCAGCTCCCCACCTTCCTACCTGGGGAACTAGTCTGCCTTCCCCACCCTCAGAGTGAATCTGTGCAGCCTCCGTGGGAACCCTGCTCTTCTGGCCTGGGCTGATTGAATTAGAGGTCTAGGGACATGTGACCCAAATTGCACCAATCAGATTTCCTCTCTATGGGATTTGAATTAAAATTCAAAGGTGCTAATTGGTCTCCGCTGCCCACTGAATTGAGGGCATATAAGCACTGGCTTGGACATTTCTGACCACGTACTTGTGTCAGTGCAGAGAAAACCGATCTGGAGAGAGAGGGAAAAACCAAACAGGCCTGTAGAGTGGTTTTTCAGTTTCTGCTTTTGGACTCATGAAGTCCATGAGATATTCCTGCCTTGATTAAAATAACTATAACACTGTACCACTATGAAGGCCAGGAAGTGATTATTAACATGCAAAGAGGGCTCACAGCAAGAGAGAGGGCATATCTGATTGTAGAGTAGGTGGAAATAGGAGTAGTGAAATATTCCATGAAAAACTTTGACAATTGAGTCCACCATGAATGTTGGGCAAGATTCTAACAGGAGAAGTTGGGGTGGGAGCATTTGTAAGTGAAAGGAACCATACAGGAGAGAGAAAAATTGGTGGCCTGGTTCCAAGATGAGCGGGATGGTTATGTCTCCTTGTGAAAATTTAGGAATTCCTATCCTTGCATGAGCATCAGTGGTTCTCAACCTGT
The DNA here is from genome assembly GCF_964212035.1 of Myotis nattereri. Classification (NCBI taxonomy): domain Eukaryota; kingdom Metazoa; phylum Chordata; class Mammalia; order Chiroptera; family Vespertilionidae; genus Myotis; species Myotis nattereri. The sequence goes on along the minus strand of NC_138076.1, from coordinate 200,629,268 downwards.
GGGTCGCGACCCCTGAAAATATATCCTGCATATCAGATATTTACATGACGATTCATAACAGTAGCAAAATTACAGTTATGAAGTAGCAACGAAAATAATTTTATGGTTGGGGGTCACCACAACATGAGGAACTATATTAAAGGGTCGCGGCATTAGGAAGGTTGAGAACCACTGTTTCTAGGTCTTTTTTCCTACTTGAAAATAATTATCAGCAAGTGTCATGCCAGTCTCATCAGCCTCCCTCTAGCTCAGTGGTTCTCAACCTTCTGGCCCTTTAAATACAGTTCCTCATGTTGTGACCCAACCATAAAATTATTTTCATTGCTACTTCATAACGGTAATGTTGCTACTGTTATGAATCGTAATGTAAATATCTGCTATGCAGGATGGTCTTAGGTGACCCCTGTGAAAGGGTCATTCGACTGCCAAAGGGGTCGCGACCCACAGGTTGAGAACTGCTACTCTAGCTACTTTACTTAAAAACAGACACACACTGCCCAAACAGGTTTGGCTCAGTGGATAGAGTGTCGGCCTGCGGACTCAAGCGTCCCAGGTTCGGTTCCGGTCAAGGGCATGTACCTTGGTTGTGGGCACATACCCAGTAGGGAGTATGCAGGAGGCAGCTGATCGATGTTTCTCTCTCATCAATGTTTCTAACTCTCTATCCCTCTCCCTTCCTCTCTGTAAAAAACCAATAAAATATAAAAAAAAAAACCCCACACACACACTAGCCTAGCTGGTTTGGCTCAGTGGATAGAGCTTCGGCCTGTGGACTGAAGGGTTCCAGGTTCAATTCCAGTTAAGGGCACATGCCCAGGTTTCAGTCTTGATCCCCAGTAGGGGGTGTGCAGAAGGTAGTTGATCAATGGTTCTCTCTCATCATTGATATTTCTATCTCTCTCTCCTCCTCTCTGAAATCAATAAAAATATTTTTAAAAAAACCAAAACACTAAAAAATCATCCAGAAAACTGTTATTTCTACAGAAAAAGAAAACAAACTACTCCCTAAAGATGTGAAGTAATTAACAATGCAGTGCTGTGATCTGCAATGTAAATTTCATTCTTGTTTCCTTGTTCTAGGAATAGTGGTAATTGAACACTTCCCAGCAGTGTGAGGTGAATTATCGGAAATTCAAATATAATTTCAGTCCAGGAAAACCTGTATGGCTCTGTTAGCTCTTTTCTCAATGTATATATCACATGTATCAGACCACGCATTTTCAGGGCCATCAATTACTTATCTGGGAAAAGAGATACTTGGCCAGATTTTCAAAACACACAGAAAAATTGAACTTTAAAAAAGTGTGTAAAATAACTATTACAGTTTAAACAGCCATTTTCCACAAACTATACTTCTAAACTTGAATGAACTATCTAGTGATAAGGAATTAATTAAGCATATTAATTAATATACTTATAAATATAAAGGCATACTTTATATTTTTATATGTTTGTAAGTACATTGATTAGTGAGAGGAGTAAAACTGAATAGTATAGTTTTGGAGAGAAACAAAAAAGTGAGATTTGTATCTCATAGCTAATGTCATTTACCTTATTGAGGGAAATCTTTAGTTTTTATACCAAAATAACTTTTAGGCAACAAGCCAGTGAAGTTATAAATTTGAAGTCAGCTCACATAACTCCCTTAACTGTTGACCTATTCATAATTTTAAGTATTATTTACTCCCAAACCAGTTATTTTTTAAAAACATGTCTATATCGATTTCAGAGAGAGGAAGGGAGAGGGAGAAAGGGATGGAAACATCAATGATGAGAATCATTGATTGGCTGTCTCCTGCACACTCCTTACTGGGGATCGAGCCTGAAACCTGGGCATGTGCCCTGACCGGAAATGAAACCAGTGGTTCATGGGTCAGTGCTCAACCACTGAGCAACACCAGCCAGGCCCAAACCAATCTTTATCATACCCTTGTATTTAGAACTTCTATGAGCTCGAAATCCTGTCCTTTTTTGCACTGCGGGTCTGGCACAGATATTCTCATTACAACAGATGTCATTGAAACATTTTCTATAATCTGAAGAGATTTTCCTATGCCAGCCTTAAAATAGCACCGTCCATATAACAGAACAATTGGGATAGTGCCTTGTACATGATCTTAATGAGCTTTGACTACACTCTGCATGCTAAGTGTGCTCTTAAAATCCATGCAAAGGGATTTAAAAAAACAGATCACATTTCAGAATGCACTTGAGAAAAGCTTTCTTCAAGGGCTATGAGCAACCAAGGAAGGGTTTGCCCACTGTGACCAGGCATCACACCGGCTAATCAGTGCCCTGTCACTTCCTGTGCAGCTCCTGTCTGCTTCTCTGAGGCCCTAGTACCAGTGGTCTTCTGACTAGATTCTTAAAGAGAGAACAGCTGGTTGAAAAAACAGGAGGAGAAACTGGAGACTATCAATTTTAAGTAGAGATGGTCAAAACTCGGAACTAGTCATTGTCACAGTTGATCTGTGTTTTTAAATCTGAGAACTCATTTTGTCGGCTAAGGATGATCTATGAGGAAATAGTAAATTTCTTGGAAGATTGGTCTCTGAGAAGTCTGGTGAAAATTGTGGTTTAGTTGGATGTGGCAGAGACAGCTGGTTGCCCCCCGTATGCATTCTCCCCTTCTTCCTTAGAAATAGGACCCACAGTTTTTAGTTGGGCACCTGGCCCCTTGGCACAAAGACTTTATTTCTCAGTCTCTCTTGCAACTAGATGTTGGCACATGACTGAGTTCTGTCTGATGGGATATAAGTGGAATTGTCACATAAAATGATGGGAACTGTCCTATTGTCTGTGTCCGTGGGTTATGCATATACATTCTTGGGTTAATCTCTTCCAGCCCCCATGACCCCCTCCCCCAGCCTCCGCCTCTTTCCTTCTGAGATTCAACAGTCTGTTCCATGCTTCTATGTCTCTGAAACTATTTTGTTTGCCAGTTTATTTTGTTCATTAGAGTCCACATATGAGTGAGATCATGTGATATACTTGTCTTCTCTGGCTCGCTTATTTTGCTTAGCATAATACTCTCCAGGTAAGGGCTCTTGACTTTAAAGAAAGTTCCTCGAAAATTGATTCAATTGCTAGAATTATTAAGCTAGATTCCTCTGTGTTATGCTTATAGGTCTCTCTCTCTCTCTCTCTCTCTCTCTCTCTCTCTCTCTCTCTTTCATACAAGACAGTTGTGATGTAATTGCAAACCACATATTTATTTAAATACTAACTGCATTACTTGGATTTAACTTCCATTTCCTTTTCCTGGTGAAAATGTTATGCAAATAATGCCAGGTTACAAAAAAAAAAAAAAGCTTTAGTCTTGTCCTGGGCTGGGCTAAATGCACTCTGAGGATTGTTGACCAAGACCAACTGGTAAATTATACAGATGTATGAAAATGAACAAGGATGGCCTGAAATAGACCTATCTATGCCTGGACACATTTGGCTGGACAGTCTATTTTAGAAGAAAAGCTGGAGAATCACATTGTTTTATAAGTGTGACTCATGAGAGTTATTAGTAATATTGCAAGGCAAGCCACTTAAAATATATCCTCAGTACTGTTACTGGAAATGGTCTTGTCTTCCGTGTGCTTTCAAGTGCCTCCATTTAAGTGTACTAGTTATGCCTATGCATGTGGGCAAGAGAACAAACTCTGAAATCAGATCTGGATTAAACATCTTAATCACCATTTCCTTGGGCAAGTGATTTAATCTTTGTTTTTGTGTGTGTGGTTTTAAAAAAATTACCTTTATTGTTGAAAGTATTACACATATCCCCCTTCCCCCCATTGATTCCCTCTACCCAGCTTGAGCCCCCTCTCCAGGCCTTCCCAGCTCTATTGTCTGTCCATGGGCTATGCATATATGCATATAAGGCCATTGGTATCTTTCTAAATCAGTTTCCTCATTTGAAAAATGGAGATGATCCCTATCCCTATTTGATGTTTAAGGTGTCAAGCATGTTATATGTCACATGGTAAGGCTTATTAAATAGTAGGTAGTATTAATGTTACAGCAACCATCATTTCTAAGGAGACTGTTGGGCATCAACAATATTTTTTGAATGAAAAAGCAGGCCACCAGCAGACAGACTTCCTCCTCTCCTTTAGAATCGCTTACCTGCCCCAGGACGGGCACCTCAGCTCAGGGCCCATTAATTTCTAAATAAGGCAATCTAAAAACTCCAGGCGTATCTTCTCATAAGGACCCGGACTTTTGAACCGGAAAGCTAAAAGTAAAGGCGTGGCCACTGCCCTTCGCCCCACACTCCCGCATCAGTGTCCTGCTCATTTAAATGGTGCGTCTTATTATTGCGAGCAGCTGATAAAATTTGTGCTGAGCGCTCCCAGCGCGTTCGTCAGACGTGGCTGGAGGCTCCAATTCCGCGGCGCCAGGGAGATCCGGGCCACCCCGGCCGGGCATCTGGCCAGTACTTAGCTGGGCTTGGGGTGGGGGCCCCCCGAAGTCCCCAATCGAGGGCTCCATTGGCCGTGGTGGGTGCAGAGGTTGCTGCCAGCGCCTATCCCCCTGCCCACTTCGCGGGTAGGACTGTCGGGGACAGACACCTGGAGGACGCCTCCAATCCCCGCAGGGCGCCACGCCCCGCCGCGCGGAGAAATAAGAAGTGCGCGCCAGGCCGCCCAGGGAAAGCAGCAGCTCGGGCTGTGTGTGCTCCTTGGACTCGGCAGTTTGCGCGCAGGTGCACCCGGCGACCGTGCGGCCATGGACCCGTCGCGGGGTATCGGCACCTTCGTGGTGTGGGACTACGTGGTGTTCGCTGGGATGCTGCTCATCTCGGCCGCCATCGGCATCTATTACGCCTTCGCGGGGGACAAACAGCAGACCTCCAAGGACTTTCTGATGGGCGGCCGCCGGATGAGCGCCGTACCGGTGGCGCTGTCCCTTACCGCCAGCTTCATGTCCGCGGTCACTGTCCTGGGCACCCCCACCGAGGTCTACCGTTTTGGGGCCATATTCAGCCTCTTTGGCATCACCTACCTCCTTGTGGTGGTCATCAGCGCGGAGATCTTCCTCCCGGTGTTCTATAAACTGGGAATTACCAGCACCTACGAGGTAAAGGGTCAGAGGGTGGGCTGGGAGGGTAGAGGGGATGACTCGTCAGGCTCCTGAAGGGATTTTCCAGGGAGCAGACTCACCACCAAGTTGATATCTCTCCCCGCGCAGGTCCATCTCCTCCCCAGGCCACCCCTTTAGGGAAGAGGGGGGGAAAATCCTGGGACTTACTCTCAGGATCTCAGTGAAAAAGAGGCTTCCAAAGTAAACGGAGTGATTGGGACTAGTGCTCGCTAAGGCCCTTTCCGCAACGTCTGCGATTCTGAGTCAAGAAGAAAGATTTTAAAACTTTTTATCTTGGGGGAGGGTAGGTCTTACCAGTCTCAGCTCCTCCTCCTTGAAGTGAATCCCCTTGTTCCAGGTTCTCAGGGACCAATCACTTTCCAAGGATAGTTGGGGAGACATTCCCCCTCCACACAGCCTTTTCCAAAGAGAGGCAGGCGCCCCAGGGCTTAAGGTGCTGTATCTCTCATCTCAGTACCTGCCTTTGAGACCAGATTCCACCACTTACTTAGCTAGGGAACCTTGGGTGACTTAATTTAACCTTTTGTGCCTGTTCATTTCAAAGTGAAAATAATAACACCACCTATCTCACTCAGTCGTTGGGAGGGTTAAATGAGATGATGCAAGTGTACCAATGAAAATAGTGTCTGCTACAGGGTAAGTGCTGAATGGATATTCGCTATCGGTATTGGCGTGTTGGTGGTAGAGGTGATTATCTTGGGATCACTAGGAAGTTGTGAGGTTCTTAAACAGTTCTACCCTCTCTCACTGCGGAAGGGTGCTTAAGGAAAACCATCTTTCCTGTTGCGCAGGTCCACTGGTTATAGTTTTTCTCAAGTTGTCTGCAGAAAAGGGCTTTGCAAAGATGGTGCGTGTTTGGTTTAAAAAGCTGTGGAATGGGAGTGTTGGGGAGGATAAAAGCTCAGGGAACGGGTGGGGCCCAGTTCAGTGCCCTCAGCGGTCTCCTTCAACCAGGCACTACCCCACGAGCCACATACACAAACCTGCAGAAGTTTCCTCTCTAATAGGCCATTATCCGGAGGGATCAGAGCCTCATTCTCAGCAGCTGCCTCTGTCCTAGAGCTTGGTGTTGGCTGCAATCACTGGAAGGTGGTTTCCTAGTAAGGCTGGTTCAACTGGTGCTGTGGACAGGGCCCCAGTGGCACACTAAGTGATGGTGACAAACATCATGGGTTCTGGTGATGTCATCCAGGGAAAGGCACACCTGGGACAGCATTGCCTTCATCTCTGGTCATTGTGTTTGGGAGCACTCATTCATCACCCTAGAAGTGAGCAGGATGCAATTTCTGTTTTGCTCCAAGGTAACAAATTGGCTGCTCCAGGCCAAATTCATTTTTCAGTCATTTTTTTTTTTTTTTTTTACTTTTATGGTGTTTTGGAAAAAAAAAGAATTTAGCATTTAATGATAGTGGAAGTCAAATAAAATTCCAGATTCTGGCTTCTTTTGGAAACCCAAAAGACTGGTGATACCGAGCCCATATCCCCTGTGGCCACAGGAACTCCAATTTACAGCCATTGCTATCAGTCCTTATTTCTTTTTTTAAAATATTTTTTTTATTGATTTCAGAGAGGAAGGGAGAAGGAGAGAGATAGAAACGTCAATGATGAGAGAGAATCATTGATCAGCTGCCTCCTGCACGCCCTACCCTGGGGATAGAGCTCACAACCTGGGCATGTGCCCTTGACCAGAATCTAACCTGGGACCCTTCAGTCCTCAGGCTGATGTTCTATCCACTGAGCCAAATCAGCTAGGGCGTCACTCCTTATTTCTATATGGAGGTCTCATTGTTGCATTTGCATGGTTACTTTCTTGTGCTAGAAAGATAATTCTTTATCTGTATTTATGACTTCATCAAAAATGCTAAAGGGAAACTGTGCAGGGGTGAAGGGAGCTATTGTTTCAAGGGAGCTGTGAGAGAATGTATTTCTTAGTGGACGTGGGGAATATTCCAACATATTAATATAGGGACCCCTGGCCAATGCCACTCACCTCATGCATGTTACCTAATGGGACCTGTAGGCATTTGAGTCTGTGAGCTCTGATCTGTAGTTAACCAAGTCCAACACGCAGAAAGAGTTCGAAGAATCTGGCAAGAGGACTTCAGTTCTCACAGGTGAATGCTGCTCTCATAACCACTGACCCGTGCCCCTGCAGGGCACACGTTAACTCAACCAGAAACGCATTTCCCACACATTTCCTGAGTGCTGGAGGCTAAGTTAGGAGGGTTCCAGCTAAAACAAGCAAGAAAACCACTAATGTTTACTGAGTAGTCTAGGCACTGGCTGCCTGTTTTACGTACATTATCAAACTCGCACCTCAAAACAATCCTTAGAAGGGAGGTACTATGAGAGCCCCACTTCGCAGACAGAGAGGCTTCAGAATAAATTAAACCACATAAGAGAGCATGAAGCAAAGCAGACACTTGACCAGAGGCTGTGCAGTGGGGCATATTGGTGGCTTCTGAAGGCTCTGGTGAGTCTTCTGGAGGAATATTTTGTTTTATGGTGAATGAAGCCACCCATAGAGAATAAGGAGTTCAGCATTGAGTGATACTGGCATTCTCACTCAAGTATGAGATTTCTCTGTTTACAGTTAGCCAAAATCGGCTGTTCAGAAGCATTTTTGACATCTATTTATCACTGCCTTCAAAGTATAGTCCTGATAGGAGTTTAGCAACTTCCAGAGTCACAGATAAGAGTAAAATGCAGGAATGCAATTTCACTCATCACTTCTTCTGTATCTTTCTGGATCCAGTGAAATCTGTGTGTTTGAACTGAATTGTCCAGACTCTTAAAAATTATTCAGTAGAAGTTTTGTTGTCTCTAAATTATTCAAAATTCTGAGGACTATAACTGATCTTGATTGACTATAGGCACCTATTATTTTTCTCTAGCTTTGTCTGGAAATCCTAAGCTCTTCTCTGAACCTACTTTTCAGTGACTTGAGCTTCTTTCTGGAAGGTCTCCAGGTATTTCTTTAGCAGCCTAGTAACCACTGATAGCTGAGATAATGATAGACTTCTTGGTTCTGTCTTGAGTTGGTCTTGTGTGAGGTTAAATCCTTAGGTTTTCCTGGATCCAGCAACCTCGGGGGGCGGGTGGGATAGGAGAATTAACTTAGTTGAACCAAGTTATTTGGTTCAACTCATTATATACATTCTTAACTTCATGACATTTTTCTCTTCAGTTTTCTTTAATTTCCAGCAATTTAGATGCATATACCCAGAAAAGGCAAATACTTCTTTGTCTGTTCATGTACATTCATTTTTAATAGTTTTACTAAAAATATTCTGAAGAGATAACAGTGCCCTGTTTCCAAGCTTACTTGATGGGTCTTCTAAAATGTCTTCCAAATTATCCTTGGATGATTTTGACATGTAATTCACTGAGATTCAAATTCTCAAGGCCTATGGATTTGAATACCAACTACACGTCTTTCTTCTGAATGAACAGTTTACAACATTTCCCCATCCATTTATATATCACTTGACTAGAAGTCCAGTGCATGACATTCATGCACTGGGGGTGGGAGGTGGGGGTGGGGGGTGGCGGGGGGTCCCCAAGCTGGGCCTGCGCCCTCTCGCAGTTCAGGACCCCTCGGGGGTTGTCTTCTGAGGGGTCCTTAGCACTGCGACAGAGGCAGGAGAGGCTCCTGCCACCGCTGCTGCGCTTGCCAGCTGTGAGCCCGCCTTCTGACTGAGCGACACTTCCTCTATGGGAGCACACTGATCACCAGGGGCAGCTCCTGCATTGAGCACCTGCCCCCCTGGGGGTCAGTGCGCATCATAGCGACCAGTTTTCCGCCGCTTTGCACATTAGCCTTTTATTATATAGGACTAGAGGCCCAGTGCAAGGAGTTCATGCACAGGGGGTGGGGTCCCTCAGCCTGGCCTGCACCCTCTCCAATCCGGGATCTCTCGGGGGATGTCCGACTGCCTCTTGCAATTCAGGACCACTGGCTCCTAACTGCTCGCCTGCCTGCCTGCCTGATTGCCCCTAACCCCTCTGCCTGCCTGCCTGATCGCCCCTAACCTCCTCTGCCTCACCCCATACCCGTGACCCAGGATTCCCTCCTCTGGCCGGTCACAGGCACCCAGGACCCAGGCTTCCCTCCCTCTGGCCAGCCGCAGACACCCAGGACCCAGGCCAGCTTCGCCTGGGCCGGCCACAGCTGCAGGCACCCAGGACTGTAGAGTGGGCGGCTTGTCCCTCTCCCAGGCCACAGCCCCAGCTGCTGGTGCCAGGACCAAGGGGCAGGCAACTTGTCCCTCTCCTGGACTGGGCTGCAGGTGCAGCCGCTGGTGCCCAGGACTGCGGGGCGGGCAGCTTGTCCCTTTCCTGGGCCACAGCCTGGCTGGTCCCCATTTCTCTCTCCCCAGTGTTGAGTGTCTGGGCCGTTATGGCGTGATGGCATGTGGGTGTGTGACCATTAGTATATTAGCTCCTTATTATATAGGATAGTCTCCAAAACCTTGCACAGCAAGAGAGGAAAGAATTATTTATAAGATCTCATTTTCAAGAGGAAGGAACATGAGATTTTGAGTGACTGCCCCAAGCTGATGGAGTCAGGAGTAAGGTTGGGACAAGGGCTAGAACTATTCCCCTAAGGTGCTGTACTGCATAACTTTTATCCATTAGTTATTTTTGGAGGTTCTACGATGTGCCAATGCTATCACTCACTCTATAGGAGTGTTAGACAGTGGTCAGTTTGTTTATTTGTTTATTTTAAATAATGTCGTGGTTACATGCACAGCTTTTGGCATCAAATGTTCTTAGATTTGCATTGTGGCTCTGACAATTATTAAGTTGCAACATTGGGGTTCTCTCTGAGCCCATTTCCTCATGCATTTATACTTAACTAGAAGCTGGTGCACAAAATTCGTGCACTGGAGGGGGCTATCTCTCAGCCCAGCCTGCACCCTCTCCAGTCTGGGACACCTTAGGGAATGTCTGACTGCCAATTTAGGCCTGATCCCTCTCACAATCTGGGACTGCTCGCTCCCAAACACTCACCTGCCTGCCTGATTGTCCCTAACTTCTTCTGCCTACCAGCCTGATCACCCCTAACCACTCCCCTGCCAGCCTAGTCACCCCTAACTGCCCTCCCCTACAGGCCTGCTCCCCCCAACTGCCCTCCCTGCAGGCATTGTCCCCCTAACTGCCCTCCCTGCTGGCCTGGTCACCCCTAACTGTCCTCCCCTGCAGGCCCGGTCACACCTAACTGCTCTCCCCTGCCAGCCTGGTCACCCCTAACTACCCTCCCCTGCAGGCCTGGTTGCCCCTAACTGCCCTCCCCTGCTGGCCTGGTTGCCCCCAACTACCCTCCCCTGCAGGCCTGGTTGCCCCTAACTGCCCTCCCCTACAGGCCTGGTTGCCCCCAACTGCCCTCCTCTGCTGGCCTGGTCGCCCCCAACTGCCCTCCCCTGCTGGCCTGGTTGCCCCTAACTGCCCTCCCCTACAGGCCTGATCCCCCCAACTGCCCTCCCCTGCTGGCCTGGTCATCCCTAACTGCCCTCCCCTGCAGGCCATCTTGTGGTGGCCATCTTGAGACCACATGGGGGCGGCCATCTTATGCGAGGGCATGATGGTCAATTGGCATATTACCTCTTTATTATATAGGATACCTACTCATGTAGTTGTTGAGAGGACAGTATATATACAAAGCAAATACTTTATAAATGTTAGCTGTGATTATGGAGCAAAAATATCCTTTCCCCTGTTTATTACCTAATGTCAGGGTTTTTTTCCTCTTTTTTCCTACTTTATGAAAAGACTATTGTCAGTCTTAAAATTCACTCTACATGTGATAATATTTAAGTGAAAGAATGTCTTAGACTCCAGCTTCATTCCAGCTGTGAAGTTCTATGATTCTAACTCTATAATACATCTATAATAATAAAAGCAGAATATGCTAATTAGACTGGACATCCTTCCGAACAACCTTCCGGACGAAGCTGGGGCTGCAAGAGGAACCCGGGTCCCGGGTGCCTGCCGGCAGCCAGAGGGAAGCCCGGGTCCTGGGTGCCAGAGGGAAGCCAGTGCTGGCAGCCGGGGGAAGGAAGGCCTACTCTTGCATGAATTTTGTGCATCTGGCCTCTAGTTCTGATCTATAATATAGAAGGTGAGCAGACTATATTATGAGATATAACAGATGTCAAGGAGAGTTGGAAGAATGGCAAGGTTGTTAGCTCTGAACAGAAATTGATGTGGACTGATTTAAGTTAAAAAATTATTTGAAACCCAGCTGGCGTGGCTCAGTGGTTGAGTGTCGACCTATGAACCAGGAGGTCACAGTTCGATTCCCGGTTGGATCATGCAGGAGGCAGCTGATCCATGATTCTCTGTTATCATTGATGTGTCTATCTCTCCCTTTCTGAAATCAATAAAGATATATATTTAAAAATATTGGAAGAATATGGAGAGTTTGGCTACAAAAGAGCAGCATAAGGGAGTTTTCTGGGGGTGAGGGAACTGTTCTGTATGAGCTCTTTACTTCTTAAGCTGCTGATTTAAAAAAAAGTGTCCAGAAGTTTCACATGTTAACCATTTTTTTCTTTTTTGGAAACAGTATTTAGAACTTCGATTTAACAAATATGTTCGTCTCTGTGGAACAATCGTCTACATTATTCAAACAGTAAGTAACAGTTCTTTAATTTTTACCTTTTGTCATCTAAAATGTTTTTAATCAAGGCATTAGGGCCACACATTTTTGGTGAACACATGAAAGATAAAAAAGAGATGTTGAAAATAGGAAACGAAAAAGCAAAAACACTTGTCAATACACAGCGTCAACCCATAAGATCAGTGTTTTAACAAATAAACGGTGAGCAGTGTTTAACAAATGAATTTTTTCCTGGGAAACAGAATGATATAAGTGAATGTTAAATATTACATTGATTAAAAAATATTATATTGATTAAACAACAGTTATATTGTTTTAGAAAAATATGCTTTTCCCCATCACTCCTCCCCACCCAAGTGACAGGAAGGGCATTACTGAGATGCCGAAGACTTTTGAAAGAGCTGTAGTAACTGAGAACAGGAATTGGGACGCTGGGAAAACAAGTTGTATGTTTCATAGCACTTTTGCAACATGCGAAATGATAGGTTTGAAAAAATTGATGTAGGAAGACATTAGGAAATATCTTTGAAAGCATACTTACAAAGTGAATGTGTTCTCTCTTTTAAAAATGGAACCTGAAACCCAACTGAAGCAGTCACAGAGGGTAAAACAATAGAGCCATACACTCTAAAGGTGTTTTTAAAGCCAAGCAGACAATCCAGTAATTCAAGAATAGGCAAGTATAGATTCACTGATTCACATAATGGGAAGCAAAGATTTGCCAAGCAGTTAGTGCCAGAGATTGCTTCCTGCTCTCCATCCAGCTGCTGGAGGCTTGTCATGATGTTTGTCACATTATTTATATCTATCTTCTCTTGGCAGCTAAGTGCTTTAGGGATGGGCTTGATAATGGAAGTTTAGGAAGAAGTTTTCATTCTCATCTTTATTTATAATACTAGAGGCCCGGGGCATGAAATTCATGCAGGGTGGGGCGGGGGCGGGGCGCCCTCAGCCAAGCCTGCACCCTCTCCAATCTGGGACCCCTTGGGGGATGTCCGACTGCTGGTTTAGGCCCGATCCCCAGGACATCCCTTGCACAATCTGGAACCGCTGGCTCCCAACTGCTCACCTGCCTGCCTGCCTGCCTAATCACCCCTAACTGCCTCCCCTGCCAGCCTGGTCACCCCCAATTGCCCCCCACCACCAGCCTGGTCACCCTAACTGCCCCCTCCCCCTGCCAGCCTGGTCGCCCCTCACTGCCCCCCTCTGCTGGCCTGGTCACCTCTCTCTGCCCCCCACTGCTGGCCTGGTCACTCCCAAATGCCCTCCCTGCCGGCCTAGTCACCCCATGCAGCCTGCTGCTTGGTCATTTGGTCACCCCTCACTAACCCTGCTGCCGGCCTGGTCGCCCCACGCAGCCTGTTTGGCCGTCCATTTGGTTGTGATGGTCACTTAGGCTTTTATATATATAGATCATCTCTCCAATCAAAAACTACCTGAGCATTTGCTATAGCATGGCAGAGTGCCTTTGTAAATTAGTTGGCTAGACTCCAATTTATATCTTTGTGAATTACATAACTTATGTCAGTCCTTAACACTTGCAGTATAAAAGGAAGGGGCCCTTTAGGGTATAGTAGACATTGTGACACAGAGCTGAGACCAGTAGCTTGTATTTACTAACAGTTCAGACCCTCTTTGGATCATTGTTAGAAATACCAACAGAAATGAAAAGTGGGGACTAGTGTTAAGAAGGTGGCCTGTGGTAACATTTTCAAATCTTCAACTTAGATAGAATAATGACTGGAAAGCTAGTTCATTCTTACAAAAAGAGGGGAGCTTTAGCATCTCCCATATGAAGGACTGACTTCTAATACTACATAATATGATTCTTTTCATAATATGTTTGTATAGAGTGATCATAGAATTAATTTCTATGTAATATATTTGAAAGATCAAGTGTAATGAAGATGATATTTTGAGAAAAAAAGACCTTATTTATCTTACTCACTATTGTACCCAGATTAATAAATATTTATTACATATATGAATGAACAAAGTGAATAATATAAAAACAAGAAGAAATGCAATTTTGGTTGACTTTCAGCAGTTTATAGGGCAAATTTACACTTTTGTTTAATTAATGGACATGCAAACTTTTATCAACCAGTTTCCAAAATTTTCAGTTTTCCTAATTAAATATGCAGTGATTAACAGTTGTTTGAAGGCATAAGAATAAGGGACCATCCACTTTTAAATTTACGTTATTTCTTTTTAATTATTTTAGATCTAGGAAAATTGATATCTAGCTTGTGTTGATGGATCACTATCTACACTAAGTACCACATGAAGAGTCCCTATTTTTTAAAATTATGTTTTTATTGACTTTGAGAGAGAAAGAGAAACATCAATGTGACAGAGAAACATGGGTCAGTTGCCTCCTGCATGCACCCCTACGAGGTATTTGGCCCGCAACCTGGGCATGTGCCCTCACCGGGAATCAAACTAGCAACGTTTTGGTGATCAGGATGACGCTCAACCAACTGAGCCACACCAGCCAGGGTGAGAGTCCCTATTTTTACACAAAATTGGTCGTAAGAGATTTTTGTAACCTGTGATGATACCACAAATGGAAAAGGAGAATCAACCTTACTTAAATAACATTTTCAAGTTATAAACAAATTTTATTAAGTGTATTGAAACTGCTGTTTTAATTCATAATTGAATTTGTAGAAAAACATAGATATTGTAATTCGTATAATTTATTTGGTCTTCTTTTCCTCCCCAGGTTCTGTATACTGGAATTGTTATTTATGCCCCTGCCCTGGCGTTGAATCAAGGTACGTTTTAGAGTTACCAATTATGGCAATTTGGGGGTTCATTTTTAGTAGATCTTATTCTCTGGGAGATGGGAAGATGGAGGAATGCTTCCAATAACCTGCATCAGCTTGAATTAGGAAAGGTAGGCTCAGTGTCTACACTAGCAGTTTCTTTGGGTTCCTGGATCCATAGCTTCAAAAGGTCTGCGCTTTAGGACAGAATTCACTGGGCAAGTGAGTCTCTGGGAAGTGCCAAACAGCCATTCTCCATCCCTTCAGAATGAGCGCCTCCTATAGTCTAAATAGTGAATGACTATACTTCCTCTCTGTGGCTACAACCTCCAGCCCATCTCCATGAGGCTTTCCCGCACCACCCCCCCCCCCCCTTTTTTATTTGGCTCAGTTACATTGTAAAATCTGGAAGGGAAGGGAGAGAATCTTTTCTTCTCACTTCTATTGTGGTCCAAAATGTAAAAGAAATAGATCTGTGTGCTTTGAAATACCTGACTGCTCCTAGTGACAAAAAGACAGATGGCTATAGGGTTCTTATAAACAAATGTTTGAAGGTTGTACTGATCAACAAATTATTATATTCTCTGGATTTGGGCAGATAATAGCAGTGAAACTGGGATAGTTTATTGAGGCCTACGTTCATGTTAGTCAGATTCTCAAAAGGCTTCATGGAAACTCCACATTCTTTGAATTCTTATCCATTAGAAGGGAGTTTACATCTAAAACTTCCTTGTAAAATGGACAAATGGATTCTGTGATCAGAAGAATGTGGTACAATAAAATGAAAACACACACACACAAACACAAACCACAAAACACCTTGCTTACTCCACACTATTTTTTTTTAAATGTTTTTTATTGATTTCAGAGAGGGAGAGAGAGAGAGGGAGAGAGATAGAAACATCCATGATGAGAGAGAATCACGGATGGGCTGCCTCCTGCACGCCCCACATCGGGGATCGAGCCCGCAACCCAGGCATGTGCCCCGTCCGGGAATCGAACCCCGACCTCCTGGTTCCTAGGTCGACGCTCAAGCACTGAGCCACGCCGGTCGGGCAATTTTTTTTAAATTTCAAGATAGATAGTAGTTATCACCCAAGTTTATAAAGTACAACAGTATTGTTACAAAGAATAATTCCATTGCAAAATGTGCTCTTGACTTCTAAATGTGGGGCATGTTCCGTGTCAATAGTACCAACATCATAAACGAATCACTTCATATGTAAAAAACTGAGCTGTAAACTTCATAAGTTACGTATTGGCTTTAAGTGTTAAGAAGGTGTTGACTTTAGGGTTTAAAGTGCAGTTCTAGGAAAAAGAGAGCAGAACCTTCAATATGTAAAGAAACCAAGGCCTCTGTTCTTACCCGTTTATTGAGCAACGTCCCTGGAGTAAATGAGAGCCTGAGGGACTGCGTTTTGACCACTTGAATATCAATTGTGTATTTCACAGTTGCCAAGACAGTGGACTTATTACTTACTGTGTAACAGGTGCTCAGTAGAAACTTACTTAACTGAATGGGAGCTGAACATTTTCTAGGTCAAGTCTTTTCCTTTTTCACGGAAAACTTTGAGTATCTACTAGAATAGAAAGGATAGTATATTGAACCCTAATGTATCCTTATCCCTACACTAATAATTCTTAATTCTTGGTTTAATTCACTCCCTGTTTCCCTCACTAGATTATTTTGCTGTAAATCTGATAATTTATCATTTTTATTAACTCAATGTCTTTTAGAAATAAATACATGCTTTCCCCCCTCACTGAGTTTAATTGACATGTAACATGATGTTAATTTCAGGTATACAACATGATTCACTATTTGTGTATTTTGCTAAATGATCACCACAATAAGTCTAGTTAACGTTCACCATCGTATGTGGTTACAAAATTTCTTGTTCTTCTGATGAGAGTTTTTAAGATCTTCTCCCTTAGCAACTTTCAAATGTGCAATACTGTATTATTAACTATATTCACCATGCTATACATTACTTTCCCATGACTTAATGTATTTTATAACGCTTGTACCAGGATGTGTTTTTAAAATATTGTTATACCATCATTATATTTAAAACATTAACATTAATACCTCATTTTTGTCCAGCAGGGGCCTCCTTAAGTTACCTCTTGAATTCTTTTGACATGATTTCCAGTAGTGTTTAATAGCTACCATGCTTTCTGGAATGGCAAGGTGTTTCAGTCTTACCTTGTAAATTTCCTGGCCCCATCTATTCTAGATCTTTTCAGTGGACAGAACTAGGGAATATATATTAAAGAAAACTTAAATTAAGAGTTTATACTAGCTGGGCCAGTGTCGTTCAATGATTGAGCATCAACCCATGAACCAGGAGGTCAGGGTTCAATTCCCAGTCATGGCACATGCCTGGGGTTGCGGGCTTGATCCCCAGTAGGGGGCATGCAGAAGGCAGTCCATCAGTGATTCATCATTGATATTTCTATCCCTCTCTCCCTCTTCCTTCCTCTCTTTGAAATCAATAAAAACATATTAATATTTCCACTTTTTCAAATTCAAATTTGGGTATTTGCCTAATTTGGTTTTATATTTTGTCTCTTATTTTATGCTGAAACCCTTGCATATGTGGGATAGACCCCACTTGGTCATGGTGTATAATTTTTTTTACACTTTTATCATTAGATCTGCTAATATTTTGTTGAGGACTTTTGCATCTGTGTTTATGAGAGATATTGGTCTGTAGTTTTCTTTTCTTGTAATGTCTTTGTTTTTGGTATTAGGTTAATGCTGGCCTCATAGAGTGAGTTAGGAAGTATTTCCTCTGCTTCTGTCCTCTGAAGAGAGTTGGTATAATTTTTTCTTTAAGTGTTTGCTAAGATTCACCAGTAAACCTATCTAGGCTGAAGCTTTCTGATTTGGAAGAATATGAATTCAATTTGTTTAATGGATATAGTCTACTCAGGTCACCTATTTCTACTTGTGTGAATTGTGGCAAATTATGTCTTTCAAGGAACTGTTTCATTATCAAATTTGTGGTCATGGAGTCATCCTTCTATTTTATATAATATAATATGCCCCTCTACTTAGGTAAATGGTAGAAACTTATATAGACTTTTCTCTACCTTAGTCCCATTTTAGTAACATGGACAACTTTCTTTCAAGGGTTGGTAGGATAGTGTGTTTATTTGAACCAAGGTGACAAGTACCATACCTAGGACTCCATTCAGTCCAAATAACTACCTCATAGTATTAAGCCATTTCTTAGCTTAATTACAATGCAAATGTGTTTTAATGTATCTAATTTAGCTATTTTTGGATCTATGTATGGTGTCTGAGGATAGAAACCAGGTCTATTTAACTCATCAAATAGAATTTTAAACTCCAATTGTTTTGGTACCTCTTACAAGACTTGGACTTAGTTTTAGGCAAGTGGGAAAGAGGTAGGTACCCAATAAAGGATATGGCTTCCCCCTGATTTTTTTTGAGAAGTACTTTTATTATACATGGTTCATAGTTATACATGCATTTTCTTTTCTTCAACAGTCACAGGATTTGATCTGTGGGGCGCAGTGGTGGCTACAGGGGTGGTCTGCACATTCTACTGCACGCTGGTATGTCAAGAACATTGTTTCTCCTTGCACTCTACGCACTTGCTTTTGCAAAATCGAAAATTCCAGTAGCTGTGTGCTGCAATCAGGGTTGTTCACACCTACTCTCCTACCTCCCACAGTATAACTTTTTTTGGTAAGGAATATTCAGTCTGGGGTAAAATTTGATCCTTTTTAGAACATTCATCATAACTGAAAATGTTTTCTTTCATCTGAACCATGCAATGGTCCCTAATCTTATCTCCTAATTCAACCTTACTGTTGCCAAGTTATTATAGCTGTGTTTATATTATTCCTCAGCTCAGAAACCTGAGATAACTTTCCATTGCCTTTAGTGACAGTCAAAATATCGAAGAACCAGTATGGCAAGGGCACTGATACTTCCATGGATGCTGGTCCTTAGAGTGGTGCAAGTCTTATGGGCTCTGTGGTGGGTTAGATTTTAACCCTTTAATTGCTGGATCTTTTAGGAGACAGGGCCTCCTCCTAAAAGGAGGGGCTGTTTCAGCCAAGGTCAAGGGAATGAAGGGACATACTCAGGAAGTGTGTGGCAGTGGCTAATACAAAAAAAGTTTTAGTGTTTCAACAATTGATATGACCTTCTGTGTGCATAGTGTTTGAATATCAGCCCTGCCTATTGGATAAAAATCTATGATGTTGCTGTTGCAATTTGATTCTGAAATTTCTTCCCAACAATCTCTCCATACCACTCCACTTTACTCCAAAATACATATCTGTCTACATTCAACATGCCATATAATTTCACCTATCTATGCTTTCACCCATGCTGTTTTCTCTGCTGGGAAAACCTTCTATCTTTGCCTCTCGTACATTTGAAAGTTTGGCTTAAATATCACCTGCTCTTGAAGGCTCTTCCAACCTGTCTCTCTGGGGTGCACTTGGCCAATATCCATGTATTCCATAAGTTTTTACAGCATAATGCGTAAGCATACAGGTGCTTAATAATGTCTCATAGAAACATTAATCCTAATACACTTTCCCTTCAAAGGGTGGTCTTAAAGCAGTTGTCTGGACGGATGTGTTTCAAGTCGGGATCATGCTGGCGGGATTTGTTTCTGTGCTTATACAAGCTTCAGTGATTCAAGGGGGAATCGGCACTATTATAAATGATGCCCGTAATGGTGGAAGATTAAACTTCTGGAAGTAAGTTGCTGTTTACCTCTTAACTAATAGAATATTCCTTTCATTTTTGTTTTTCTGTGGAAATAATATCTTTATTGAAATAGTAACCTTACGTTAGAAAACAAACCAACCACTAAGGATGTGGCATAGAAATTGAAGCTGGCAGTACTAGTAAATGTGTAAGGAGTGTTCACCAGGTGTCTAAGGGGTTAAATCAGTCATATGGTACTTAGGATGGCACTTCCTCCTGGGAAAAGATTGATAGCAAAAGAGTATTTGCTGCCCTAGCAGGTTTGGCTCAGTGGATAGAGCATCGGCCTGCAGAGTGAAGGGTCCCGGGTTTGATTCAGGTCAAGGGTACATGCCCAAGGGTTGCAGGCTTGATCCCCAGTAGTGGGCATGCAGGAGGCAGCTGATCAATGATTCTCATCATTGATGTTTCTATCTCTCACTTCCTCTCTGAAAACTATGTATATATTTTAAAAAAGAGTATATGCTTCCAGATAATAAAGTCTGGATGAGTTGGAAGGGTGGGGTAGAGAGATAAGGGAAGAAATAGCAGATAGACAAGGAAAGGAAACCTCTTAAGAGAAAAACACCAAAAGACAGTGATTTCACTTTGATAGTTTTTGGTTTCAAGCAGCCTGGAGAATTTATTTTCTGATATTTATATTGCCCTGGCATTATATAGTATGTTATTATGATGCCATTTATTATTTATTATTATTATTATTATTATTATTATTATAATACTAGAAGCCCAGTGCATGAAATTTGTGCATGGGGTGGTCCCCTCAGCTCAGCCTGCACCCTCTCCAATCCGGGACCCCTTGGGGGATGTCCGGCTGCCAGTCAGACATTCCTCTGATAATCCTGGACCACTGGCTCATAAGCACTCACCTGCTTGCCTCCCTGGTCACCCCTTATTGCCCCCCCCACTGGTCTGATCGCCCCCAACTGCCCCCCCCCACTGGCCTAGTTGCCCCTCACTGCCTCCCTGCCAGCCTAATTGCCCCCAACTGCCCCCCCTCCAGCCTGTTTGCTCCCAACTGACCCACCCCCCGCTGGCCTGGTCACCCCTCATAGCCCTCTCCCCCCACCCACCTTGTCGCCCCACGCAGCCTGCTTGTTCAGTTGTTTGGTCATCCCTCACTAACCCCCTGCCGGCCTGGTCGCCCCACGCAGCCTGCTTGTTCAGTTGTTTGGTCATCCCTCACTAACCCCCTGCCGGCCTGGTCGCCCCACGCAGCCTGCTTGTTCAGTCGTAGGCAGCCATCTTGTGAGGATGTGAGGGTTAATTTGCATATTATCTCTGTATTATTTAGGATTATACCATATAGTATATATGTATAAATGTATAATCTGCATTATATACTATTATATATTATTTCAAGAGCATTGACTAGAGAAGTTATGGCTGATGACTTAAGTGTCAGCATAGCACTTGATAGAACATGTGTTCAACAGCTGTTCATTTTTCCTAAAGAAGAACTAATAGAGAAACTAGATATTTCACCACAAATATTTCATACAATTTACAAGAATATTTAAGACACCTTTCCTTTTGGGTCATCAGTGTCATTCCTGTGCATCGTGTTCAATGTGGAGAGGGGCTCATTTTCCATGGGCTTATTTTCTCTGTATGTTGCTCTATTTTGAGACAGGCAAACTAAAATTATTTCAAGAGGAAAATAATTATTTTGCTCTTGGTGGCTCTCTTCTGGCTTTCTGAAAATAGGCACTAATGCTTGAGAAGAGCTTTTTCATAAATTGAACAGGGTCATTGTGTTAACTTGCAGGAATGTATTACAGAGAATCAATTTTAACTGTTTTCAAAATTTCATTTTCCTTTTACCCCAAGATTCAGATTCCAAGGAGGAGAGTCTCTAGTTGACCCAGTTTGGCCATGATGTCATCACTCAGATAGGGCGGAGCAGGACATTTTAAAATATATATGTTTTTATTGATTTCAGAGAGGAAGGGAGAGGGAGAGAGAGATAGAAACATCAATGATGAGAGAGAATCATTGATCTGCTGCCTCCTGTATGCCCTTGGGATTGAGCCCACAACTTGGGCATGTGCCCTGACCAGGAATCAAACCATGACCTCCTGGTTCATAGGTCGACCCTCAACCACTGAGCCACACTGGCTGGGCAGAGCAGGACATTTTGACTGACAGCCATTTAAAATATTTAATGGAGAAATAGTGGTTTCTCCAGAGCAAACCTGAGTTGCTGTTATCAGGAGAGGGAGGAATGGATACAAGAAGCAGGGGCCACTCAGGGACATTGATTACTCCTACATCTCTTTCTAGTAGTCGAGGGGAGACGGTATGGAACCAATCATTTTTCTGCAAAATAAATGTCACTTTATAAAAAGGATAAACATATTGCCACATTCAAATAACTTATACATCAGTAACAGATTTTTAAAAAGTAAAAGATTAGATATTTTTATGACCTTTACTTTGCAGGTTGTCAAACAATTAAATAATAATGAAAATCTTTATTGAATCTCCCTTGCTATTCAGTTATGTTTTAAGAATATTGTGGGTGATAGATCTGCTCTGGTTGAGAAAAAAAAGAGAAGGACTTTGTCGTGGTATTTTCCCTACAGTCTGTAGTTGGCACATGTATGGCCTAAAATCTCTGAGCCGGGTGTTCTAAAGGTTGTATTGCCTCAAATAGCTCACTGAATCCTTTTGGCTTTTGTCTTCCATTAGCTAATATAATAGCTACTTTCTCTATGGGATAAAGAGACAACACCCTTGAAACTACTTGACTTTGATATTAAAGGTTAAAATATGGAATAGAGGCTCTCATCTGCCCATAGGAATGCCAGAATATGCACAAAATTGGAATGTTTTACTCAACGATCTCAAATATGAGATTTGAAAAAAATGTTCAGAATTTTATAATGTTCAGGAAGTTTTTATGAAAGCTAATTTTGCGGAAAATTTTCAAGATTGTATTGTGTATCAGAGATTAGCAGAATCATTCCTCCCAGGGTGATACATTAAGAAGGGTTTAAAGATGTATTAAATGTGGAAGTTGAGCTTTCTTTGTAACAATATTTGGTACAAGTCATAAGATGACTTTCAACTGTGTTAATATTTAGCTTGTGCACACAGCATATTAAGAAGCACAATTATAATGGCATAGTAACTTTAGAACATGAAAAACTTTAAACTATTAATTGACTGAATTCTTAAGTGTGACTATAAATTAAAACTATGACTATACATGTGCTAGGAGAAGAATTAGACACACAAGATGTATCTATTTCATGTTTATTTCAGTACATTACCTATTGCTGTGATGCATTTAGGACCTTTTGCTTTTTTTGTTTGTTTGTTTGTTTTGTTTCATGCTCTTCTCTGATTACAGCATGGCTTGTTTAAATTATTTTCTGTGGCTATGAGAGAACAATTTACATAAATGCTCAGAATGACTAGAATATTAATGTTCCCCAATCCCATCCAGAATTCTCAAACCTCTGACAGCATCAATTTTATTTCATTGAACTTAAATTAGGAATATTTCTGCCTTTTATAATTACTTAAAAAATGTGTGTGTGTGTGTGTGTATGTATATATAGGTTTACATTGCTTGTTTCCAAAATTACTCTGGGGGGAAGGGGGGGTTCCTGTAGGGATTTTTTTTTTTTTGCCAATAGTTCAGATTTGTTTTCTGTTTGTTTTCATTTAGTTTTAATCCTAATCCTTTGCAAAGACACACATTCTGGACAATTATTTTAGGAGGGACCTTCACGTGGACCAGCCTGTATGGTGTCAACCAATCCCAAGTGCAGAGATATATTTCCTGTAAAAGCAGATTCCAGGCAAAACTGTAAGCCTAACTATAGTATTTTTTTTATCATTATTAACCATTAATTGTCTTTATAAAAGCTCTTTCATAAGTCAAGCTTACATTTGTTCAAGTTTGTTTTTGGTATCATGAAATTCCAATAGGTAAATGCTATCTATTCTTATGAAAGGATGAAGTAGTAAGTACAAAGTGGTACTGTATTTTTTAAATAAGATATTTAAACATATTTATATTAATTATTAAAACAAGTCTTATCAATAGATATATATTATTCATCTGTCTGTATAAGGAATTGTGGGGGAAAATGTAAATACATGGGTCTTGTCATGAAGAATCCTAGCAGCAAATTAGGAAAATATGCTCAAGTATGCAAAAAGTGAAATAACACTAGAGAGGTATAACAGTTCCATGAAACACTGTAACGATAGAGGGAATGTTCCAGAGCATTATATTGCCTGATGTGCTGGTGTGTTTTATTTTCAAACACAGTCATGGGTTTATTATCCTGCTCTAGGACTTGCTACTTGAGTGGTCCTGGGCAAGTTACTTAGTCTCTCAGAACTTCAGTTTCTAAACTTGTAAAATGAACATAAGACATACTATACATCTCATGGAGGGTGCTGTAGAATACTGTGTTCAACACACAGATGGTAGGGGTCTAGTAAAATGAATTCCCTTTTCCACCTCAAATCGTGGGATGTGAATCCTGGTTGAGAGATTCCTGTCAACCAGCAGATCCTGAAGAATGACCACATGTGGCAGGTAGAGAAGAATGAGAGAGCATTTCAGGTAGGCAGAGTCATTTGGACAAAGCACAGAGGTCAGAAGGACCACATGATCAGAGAACTCTCAAGCCCATCTTGGCTCAAGCCAAGAGTCTGAACAGTGGCTGGTTATTTCCCAGGAGGCCTCAGGTAAGCTTGTGACCACTACTCCTCATGCTGATGAATAGGCTGACTCAGCCCACAGGAATTTAGGGGCTTTAGAACTCGAAATAGGGTGATTAAGAGTAACAGGGTGATTGGAGTAGGAGAAGGAGTGGCAATTCTATTTCTGTTCAAAGGAGAACATGAAAATATTGTGATGTCCCATGTCAGAACTCAATATATTGAGAGTAAATTGGTTTAGACATACCTCTCTTTGGATAATCCCACAATGAAAAATCGATGTGAATATGAGTACAATAACTAGATAGGCAGTCCCCCAAAAGTGAGCTTAAGAGTTGTGGTATTATAAGGAACTTCAAAGGCATGTAATGTATATATCCAGCAATCCACCAGAGTGGAAATCTATATTAGAACTGATGCCTTTCCCAAAGTAATTGTGCGCATGCTCTTCTGTTGTGTTGGGAACACCACAAAGCTCAAAAAAGCCCATTTTTATAACTAAACAGCTTTAGAGCTTTCTTAAAAAGAAGCAATTTCCTTCCGAATAGCCCAATGGGTCTCCTTAACAAGGCAGACTCCCAGGGCTCAGGGGAACCATTTTCTCTGGCTTTCCAACACTGGTTCCATGGGAAGAATGAATCCCAGCCCAAGAGTCAGCCTTACTGACCCTGTGTGACTGGGGACAACAGATGTTGATAACTGATCTATTGGAATACCATTAAAATAAATAAAACGATATGGTAAAGTATTATACTCACATGTAAGCAAGGGAGGTGTCTGAACAGGAAAGTGTCTAGGTATATTTTCTATGATTCAGAGATGAGACATAGTTATTTATCCTATTTTTAGACAATAACAAAACACAGTGAATTTAGTGAATCAAGGGAAAAGGCTAGCAGTCTGTTGTTTGGCTCCTGCCGGGCACCTGTTGCATGGCGGTCTCCTGGAAGCCAATTCTGAGTTAGCATGCCAGCCTCTATCAGGGAAGTGAAGGGAGGGAAGAAAACAGGATTGGCCAGAGGGAGGATTTGGACTGTGATACAGCCTCAACAGAGACCTCAGGGGAGCTCTAAAGCTCTAAGGCTTGTCCCAAGCGAGGGTAAGGAGACTGGGCCTTTTAAATCTCTGAATCCATTGGTCATTAGACACTGCATGACTGTGGGGGTAATACCCCTCTTTGCCCTTGGGCAGCTTATCACAGTGTCTACTATAGCACCACTGGGGAGAAAAGTAGGCACCTTAGTGGGAGAAATTCACTATTCAACTGATTATTAAGGCATAGCATTCAATGGCATCAATACTAATAATATCAACAACTACCACTTAGCAAGTGTTTATTACTTGTCAAGCTCCGTGCCATATGATATATATTATTTCATTTAGTCCTATAACTCTGTGAGGTCAACATTGTTATCTCTAGGTGAAAATGAAGAAACTGAGAATCAGAAGAATCAGAAAGGCTAAATCATTTGCCCAGGGTCACATATAGTTGGTAGAGATGGGATTTATGTTCAGGTCTGGCTTCAGCACTGTTCTATAAACCTTTGCACCCCACTGGGGTGCACACTGTGCATTATAATGCTGAACATTGTTTGGGAAGATACTGTCCATGGAATATAGGCTTGCCTTTCATACTTAATGGATGGTATGACAAACCACATTTAAACAGGTTTGATGAGTTGCTATGTAGAGGCTAAGTACATTTAGTAGTTTGTAATTGTATCACTTTTAAAAGGAAAATGAGTAATTGTTGCAGATCTGTTGACTATTAAAATCTTCATGACAAGAAACCCTGAAGTAGTATAATTAGATACCATTATAAAGCTAATAATGCCCTTGGAACTCCAACCAGGAGAATGCATTCTTTCAATGGGAAAACGTCACCCAAGCATTTCCAAGCACATTGTTGATCAATGTCATTCATACGTAGAAGGTTAGGCCAGGATAAAATAGGTAGTAGCATTTTTGATAAAAGATAATGTACATTTATTGAATATAATCATGGAAGTTTCTTCTGTTTATATAATAACTTTCCTGTTCTTTGGGATGGAAATCACAACTGACATTTGCTTGCTTGTTTTCATGTCTCTAGGTCTCTCTACATCAACCTTGTGGGACTCTGGGTAATCCTCGTCTGTGCAGTGCTTTGTGGGCTCGCCCTATATTCCAGGTACCATGACTGCGATCCTTGGACAAACAATAAAGTGTCTGCACCAGACCAGGTTCAGTACCATGTCTTTCTTACATGTGCATTAGTGACATTCAGAATGCTTATTAGTTGGGAGGGAAGAGTATTCATGTTCTTGTAGATAAACAGTAAATAGGCACAATAGAATCTTCTTTAATTTCTATATAGCATTTGGCAGGTATAGCAAGAATAAAGAATGCTGTATCCAAGTTTAAAATATTAAAATACTGAAAAAATTTCAAGCCAAATGTTAAATAGTTCAAGAAATAATTCAAGGCTGGGAATAGAATTTTAAATATAGTTTTAAAAAGCCAAAGCTGTATACAATAGGTCCTCAGGTTATGTGAGAGATCCTTTCCTACGGTGTGATGTAACGCGATTTTCGCTGTAAGTTGGAACCCACCTACATAAGCACCTACATCACTCACGTGGAACACATACACAGCAATAATGAAGTGAAACAGTAAAAAAAATTTAAAAGAAAGATAGCAATTCCTGACCTTTACTTTTGGTAAATAAATAATAAAAAACATAAACATTTATGTACATACTTTGAAATGACGGAACTTTTTTTTTTTTAAATAAATAAATGGGAGATGGCAATGTAACCACGAAACAACGTAAGTCGAGTCCAATGTAACCTGAGGACTGTCTGTATAAGCTATATTACTGTAGAACATTTTGTCATATTGTTAGATATCCCATTTATAAATACTTTACTTTTCAATTTTGTTTTGTTTTTAATTAGTTGGTTTATAATACTATCTATAATAATAAAAGCTTAATATGCTAATTAGACTGGACGTCCTTCTGGACAACCCTCTGGATGAAGCCAGGGCTGTGAGGGAAGCCTAGGTCCTGGGTGCCAGAGGGAAGCTGATGCCAGCAGCTGGGGGAAGGAAGGCCTACTCTCGCACGAATTTCATGCATCGGGCCTCTAGTATTAGTTATATTAGTTTTAGGTTAACAATATAGTGATTTTGTTACCAGTGTAAGTGAGTTATCTCTTTCCCCACTGGGTCCTGGGGGTCGGGTTCTTATAATACCCTGAGAAAAAGAATATTCTAAGATTTGCACAAGAGAATGACTGATTTTTATTTGCATGGACTTACATCCCTGTGTTTCTAAAGTCCCATTTCCCTTAAACCAGTACTGGAAAAAATGCAGGGGGATTCAACAGAGCTAAAAGCACAGCCAGTGTCCAGAGTTCTTGTTCTAGAGTGAAGCTGGGTCCAACAGAGCATCAGGCTGGTTACAGTCCATTAGTCCATTGTGAGCCAGGAGCCCCGTGCGCAAGAGAGAACTCCTTTGTTAGGACAAGCATGTCAAACATGCTTCATTTAGGAGTTTAAGTATTTCGGATTTCACATCCTTGTAGTGGCTACACTTATCCTGGCCAATGACCTGCTCCCTGGTGTGACTGACAGGAAAGTACCTTCCCTACATTACCCAAACTATGCTAGGCATGCTTGTAATATCTGCCTTCCCTTTGCTTCTTCCCTGTTAATTAATAACCAAATTATTTACAATGGTATCAATTTGACATTTTTAGACCATACAGTGTAGTCATCCCACTAATTCAAGTGATCATCTGTCACCATGCAAACTTACCACATTATTATTGACTATATTCTCCTTACCTTTCAGTTTTTAAATAACAGAAAAATGGATCAAATGAGTGAACATTTACTGAATATCAATGATGTGATGAGGTTCTCTGCCATGAGCTATGCCTGCTTTATCTCATTCTCACACCCTTGTGAGTCTAATTTTACAGATAAGGGAATGAATGAATCTCAGGTTACAGAAATTGCTCAAGATCACATAGCTAATAAATAAGAATAGCTGCAAACACAAAGTACTTGTCATGGGTCTGGCACTATCATAAGTGCTTTGTATAAATTTCAACTTTTAATTCTCACAGCTACATCCTGAGGTAGGTTCTATGATTATCTTCCTTTTTAAAGATGAGGAAAAGGAGGCACAGAGAAATTAAGTAATTGGCTGGTAAGCCTGGAGCCAGGATTCAAGCCCAGGGAGACTGCCGACAGAGTCCTAACTTTGAGCCTTTACGCCATTTATCATCTTTCAGAAAGTGTAGCTAGAATTCAAACCCAGGTCTACCAGAGTACAAAGCCTGAGTTCTCTTAGTTCTTGCCACAATTATTTTCTAAGACTCGCCTGTCAATCAAGTGCCCAGGGGACTCATTAGAATTGAAGATAGGCTGAATTTTATGTTGGTGCAAATGCATAACATATTCTCAGAAAGATATAATTTGTGGGATTAGAAAAATGAGAGCATCCTTGAGCTGTGCATCTCAATCCTCTCATGACACATGCCCACCTTTTGATAAACAGATCCTTCCTATTTTCCCAGAAAATCCAAGAATTGTGTTTACTCTGAAGATGGAAGCACCCTTCCATTATATTCTCTCTAGTCAAGAATATTTTTGATTTTTTGTTGTTGTCAAACTTTAATGTCTGTAGTTTGTAACATGAAGACAAAAGAGATTTTTTTTTAAATATTTCTTTATTGATTTCAGAGAGGAAGAGAGAAGGAGAAAGAGATAGAAACATCAATGATGAGAGAGAATCATTGATCGGCTGCCTCCTGCACACCCCGCACTGGGGATTGAGCTGTAACCCAGGCATGTGCCCTTGGCCGGAATCGAACCTGGGACCCTTCAGTCTGCAGGCTGATGCTCTATCCACTAAGCCAAGCCGGCTAGGGCAAAAGAGATTTTTTAAAAATGTTTCTAATATACCTTCTGCTTACCCTGAGCAAATCACCCTCCCCCCTCAAAAAAAAAAAAAAAAAACCACAAAAAAACAAAACCCGAAACCCCTACAACTTCCTAACTTTGAGGGGAGCCTCAAAGTTATAAAGTTTTTTGTTATAAAAAGCATCTAAGAGACTCTTGTACACATACACGGATCACATAGAGAGTGTGTGCTAACTTTCTGAAAAGTAAAAAGGTTTTCTCCTTACAGGATGTTTCCAGTAATGTGTTATGATTTCAGTTAAGATTTCACTGGGGATGCAATACAGATAAGGCCCAGTCAGTAGAAGATGATATGGACATCTCAACTGAGGAATGTAAAGATATGTTTCTGCTGCACTCAGCAGGAGCTCACCCTGAGGAGGCAGGATTACTACCTAGATATAGTTTTACTAATTTCCTCTAGTCAGTCTTACCTCATTGATTCTGCCTATACCTGAGGGGAACGTTCAGAATATGAAATATTACACCAAAGATTTTGAGAAAAGTTGATGACAGGATAGAGGATTTTAGATCTCATAATAACACTAATAGTAGAAACTTTACTTTTGCTTAGGTAGAGAATATTGCTTGAAGTTCAACTTGTAAGATATCTTAGAAAAATTGGGTCTTAATCTCATAGAGAAGTGCTATTCTCATTTTCTGTGAATAAAGAGTTAGTAAGCTTTGGAGAACATGGGGGAAGAAGCATTGCTGAGAGAATTCAGTTCATGCCCTTGAAACAGTGGAAGATGTTCTTCCATATCCCATCCACAGACCTTTGTTGAATGAAATCAGAGTCTGATAAGGTAGGGTCTTCATCCCCTCTGTACTATGGGAGAAGGGAGCAATAATGTTTCAATGCAAATGAGAGGACATTTTTTTTTCTGGAAAATTATCCACTTAGTCCCCTTTTGATTTAAAAATCATTTTTGCTGCCCTAGCCTGTTTGGTTCAGTGGATAAAGTGGCAGCCTGCAGACTGAAGGGTCCTGGGTTTGATTCTGGTGACGGGCGCGTACCTTGGTTGCAGGCTCAGCCCTGGTCAGGGCTTATGTGGAAAGCAACCAATCAATGTGTCTGTCTGTCTCTCCCCGCTCCCTTCTACTCTCTCTAAAAATCAATGGGGAAAAAATATATACCCTTGGGAGAGGATTTACAAAAAAATAAAATAAATTTTGCTGAAAGATTGCCATGGAGCACAGTGTTGAAGTCATATACCTTCCTATCCTTATTTAATATTTATTTTTTAAAGTAATGTATCAAAAAAGCAAGTTGGTATCAGGAACTTTTTTTTTTGTTTTTATTCATTCTTACCCAAGGACATGCTGAGAGATGAGAGATGAGAGATGAGAGATGAGAGATGAGAGATGAGAGATTGAGAGATGAGAAAGAGAGAGAGAGAGACATCAATTGGTTGCCTTTCCGTGTATGACCCTGACTGGGCTCAAACCTGCAACCTTTTGGTGTACAGGACAAGGCTCCAACCAACTGAGCCACACTGGCCAGGGAGGTGTCAGGAACTTTTTAAAAAGAAGGCAGATATTTACTGACATTATTCTCCACTTGTCACTGTCTCTCATGCTGCTGTAATTACACGTTCAGTCCTGGGCAGTGATTGAAGTTCACAAGGATAGCCTTGAGTCATCAAGTAAGGTTACGTTAAGTAACTGCTGCTAACTTAAGCACAGAGGTGTGTAAACTATTTCCTTTAAATCAAATTATTATTTCAAAGAATGGGAATAGCTACCTTTTAGTAAGCATTTACTATATTCCATATACTGCACTAATAGCTTTACATAGATTATCCACTTTAACTCTTATAGCAACTCTATTTTTTTACTCTTATTTTACAGACAAGGAAACTGAGGCTCAGAGAAATTAAGTAAAAAGAGCCATATCTGTCGGAATCCTGAGCCTGTAGCTTTAACTACTATGCTCTTTAAGTCTTAGCAGTTAAAAATTTTAATTTTAGATATTTGGAAATTTCAATTTTGTGGAATAGCTACCTTTAGTTCTCGAAAAACACAAAATAAATGAGGCATGGATGAATTATTTTTGGTAGCATATAGTACTCAGGAGTAAATTTTTGAATTTTTCAGCTCATGCCTTATTTGGTCCTGGACATTCTGCAAGATTACCCAGGACTTCCCGGACTTTTTGTGGCCTGTGCTTACAGTGGAACATTAAGGTATGTACTGTGACTCTAGTAATACATGGTTTCCTTGTTGAGATCTTTATTTTTTATTGCATATTTGTGGGGATAAAACTGAATTCTAGACATGGGCACAAATGGCCCAAAGGAGACAGTCTGCGTCAGTATCCTCTGTCGGTCCAACTTATCTCTATGGGCTAGCTGTCTGTTAGCATCAGTTTCCACTTTAGCTTGGTCCCTACTGTCTAATACACTATCATGTACCCTCTAAGGTCACAATAATGGTGATGAGTGATGGTGGCTTTCACTAATTATCAAAAACAGGTGCCCGCAGTTTGGTTTAAAATATACATGTGGCTAAAATGTGGTCAAATGGAAAATTAGAATTAAAATTGCCTATTTACATGCTGAATAATATATTTGTATTTGAACTTACTCATTTCACTTTCTTTCTGTGTTTGCTCCAGGGAATTCTTATTATTAACAAACTATAGCATATGTTAGTGAGGAACCAGGAAATTAATATTATTTATATTTATGGCATATGTTAGTGAGGACTTATGACAGACAGTCCTTCTGTGCACAAAGAAAAGTATGTTTTAAAGTCATTATATAATAATATTGCATAATCTATATAAATTCTTTCCACAGACACTGAGGATTAATTGCAACATGGAAGCAATATTAAATTATCCTTTTTTTTTTTTTTTTACTTCTAAGACTATGAGTGTTGCCTGAATCATTCTTGGATAACAGCTTTCAGAAGAGGATGCTGTGATCATTAACAATAATATAGTAGAAATCTAGTTACATTTCAGAAGTAACAATGTGTTTTTCCCTTTCTCATTCTCATTTAAGATATTATTAAAGTTTAAATATTCTAAATCAAGTGTCTTATTTTCCCTTACAGCACAGTGTCCTCCAGTATTAATGCCTTAGCAGCAGTAACTGTGGAAGATTTAGTCAAACCTAACTTCCGCTCGCTTTCAGAGAGATCTCTCTCTTGGATTTCTCAAGGAATGAGTAAGTTTCATTTTCACAGTTCCATTTTTTTTTTTTTTTTAGCTCTGGGAGCTAAAAAATTTTTAGAGATACTCTTTCCCATGGAAGATTCAGAGTAAGAACCTCTGAGTGTAAATATATGCACATATGTATGCCTGTGACATATTTACCAT
Organism: Myotis nattereri; assembly: GCF_964212035.1. NCBI lineage: Eukaryota > Metazoa > Chordata > Mammalia > Chiroptera > Vespertilionidae > Myotis > Myotis nattereri. Next base: position 200,597,066 of record NC_138076.1, on the reverse strand, counting down.
CAAGATTTGGGAACACGTAAACAGTTCATTGTCAGAAACCCAAAGAACCATTTCCATGGGTTCTGGCTCTCCTTTCCTATTTTCTTTCTAACCAAAATCTGTTAAAATCTTAGCCACAGGGGAAAAAACATTCAACCCTTTTCCTTTTCAACTTTAGACCAAAATTTTAAGAAATATCCTAGTTTGGAACCAAGAGCCACACTTTTTCTATATTATCTAAGGAGCTGTCTAAGTGTATGAACTGAAGATAAAAAAAAAAACACAGAGTGCTGTGACTTTTGAACTGACTTGATTGTCTGTTCCATCTGCACACATAAATTGCCCTAGAGATGGTCTATAAAATCATGCAAGGAATGCTCATGTTCTATTCTTAGATTATAGAACCTGCATTGGGGTTAAATATCAGCTTGAATGGAAAGGTTCCCAGATGACTCACATGTAATATCTGACTCAAAGAAATCTCCATAGTGTACTTCATTCTTCATTTCGACATCTTGGGTATACTTGTTTTAGAATGAATGACTAACAGCCCTAGCTGGTTTGACTTAGCATATATATATATATATATATATATATATATATATATATATTTTAAAAAAAGAATGAATGACTAACAATTTCTTTTTTAAGAAAAAGAATCTTAAAAAAAAAAAGAAAAAGAATCTTTAACCTTAGCACAATAATGCTGATAGACTATCAAAGAACTTGTAAATAGCCTGTTTTGACCCATACTTCTATATGTATAATTGCCTTGACTAGAGCCTGGAGCAAGTTCTTAATTTATATTCTTCATTGTCCCCTAAATTTAAATAGTACTTAATTATGGAGCATAATTTCAGAATGATACAGTGTTTCCTGAAGAGTACTTAGACTGGCTCATTGCAGGATTGTCGAAGCTGGGTCATCTAATAGAAGCTTTGGAAGCCAGACAAACCCCATCTTATTTTATTAATTTACTCGCTATTAGGCTTGAGCAAACGCAATAACCCATCTGAGCCTCTGTTTCTTTTTTTAATATATAATTTTTATTGTTGACAGTATTATAGATATCCCCCATTTTTCCCCTTTATCTTCTTCCATCCAATCCCAACCACCTCCCCCCCCACCAGGCCTTCACCACACTATTGTTTCTTTAAATAGGAAATAGGGAAAAATATTCACTATGAGGTTTAGAGATAATGCATATAAAATAAGAGGCACTAGCTGGTGCTCAAAGAATACTGCTGATGATTAATAATGAGATTTATATTAAATGATCATCTCAAGGTTTTACAGTAAGGACTTCAGAGAGAAGAAGAACATGGCAGATGGTTGGACTGTGCTTTCAATAACTTTGAATACCAAAATCCATAATGGTGACTGTTCATGAGCTACCAAATGGAGAAGAACCAAGCTAATACTATTTACATTAGGATTCAGAGGCATAAAAATCATTGCAATAGGAGCTCTTTGCAATAAATTAATGTAAGGTTTTCCAGATTATTTACCCAATATACTTAACAAAGGTGTGAGGTTTAGTGTAAGATAGAAATAACATAATATAAGGAATGCACTAATTGTATGATGATCAAATTTCTCGTTTATTTTTCTATATTTTGAATTTTATGTGTGGGAAATTATATTGACTAACATCAGGCGATTTTTGCTGAATGCAAGTCTTTAAAAAGAAAATTGGGGATGGGGTAAGTTTTCCTATAATTTAAATAGTAAAACTTGTACTTGGAGAAAATCTGAAAAATGCTGAAAGTCAAAAAAAAAAATCCCATGATCTGACTACCAGTGGTGGCTTGTGAATTTCTATAAACAAGATTGGGGAGAAAATTTAGCAAAAGGGGGACTGTGATACTTGTCTTGAAGCTGCCTTTCTTTGCTACCTTAACAGGAAAGGCTTGGGCCTGTTGATGGAGATTATGAGCGGGCTTAAGGTCCTAAACCACCCCTCTGCATGGATTGCCACTTCCCAAAGGAATGAACACTTAAAGTCAGAAGGCTCTAATTTCCAATGTTTATTACTCCCCTCCCCCACCATGTTGTACAGAGGGGAGTTGAATTTGTTCTATTTTTGGCAAACTGAAAACAGAGATCTGAGCCTTCCTGTACAAAAAAAAAATGTTGTGGAGGATTAGACTACTAACATAATAGTTCTTAGCTTTAAAAATCCCTATAGTTAATTCTAGGGGTTCTTTACTTATATAACCTAACGTAATTAATCCTCAGACACAAGGTCAGGATTTTCTTTCTTCCTCACACACTGCTGATTCTGTAGGAAAACACCCCTTTCCTTTTTTTAGCTGGCTCTGATGTATGTGGCCATTCTTCACCACAGTCAGATTTCCCACTTCTAATCAAAGGTGTGGTGGCTTATTCTGTTGAGAATTCTAATCTTCTGGTTCTGGACTTTACATTGGCTATTGCATCGTCCATCCAGGTGTGCTGTTTGGAGCCCTGTGTATTGGAATGGCTGCTTTGGCATCACTGATGGGAGCTTTGTTGCAGGTAAGAGCTGACTCCTCAAAGCTTTGACTCATAATAACTTTTTGTTTTTAATGCTGATGTGACCATCCTTCCAGAGTTCTCCTTTTATATATTTAACACATAGACATATCATGGAACAGAGGTGACCAAATTCTTAAAAATTTCTTAAATTAAACTTTCTATTTAAAAAAAATTTCGTTTTTATTGATTTCAGAGAGGAAGGGAGAGGGAGAGAGATAAAAACATCAATGATGAGAAAGACTCATGGATCAGCTGCCTCCTGAATGCCGATGTGCCCTGACTGGGAATCAAATCATGACCTCCTGGTTCATAGGTCGATGCTCAACCACTGAGCCATTCTGGCCGGGCTAACCTTTCTATTTTGAGAAAGTTATGGTGGTCATTGTAAATTATGAGATCATTGTACATTTACATCTATAATAATAAAAGTATAATATGCTAATTAGACCGGACGACCTTCCGGACGAAGCCAGGGCTGTGAGGGAAGCCTGGGTCCTGGGTGCCACATGGAAGCCGGTGCTGGCAGGCTGGGGGAAGGAAGGCCTACTCTTGCATGAATTTCATGCATCAGGCCTCTAGTGTAATTATAAGAAGTAATCCAGAGATCTCACATATACGCTTTTACCTTCCCTCCTTCAAAAGTAACATCTTGCAAAACAGTAATACAACATCACAACCAGGATATTGACATTGATATAGTCAAGAGATGGCACATTTCCATCACCACAAGGATCCCTCATATTGTACTTCTATAGCCACTTCCACTTCCTCCTGCCCCTACTTCCTCTGTAACCCGTGGCAACCACTACTTTGTTTTCCGTTTCTATAATTTGGTCATGTCAAGAATGTTATAGACATGGAGATTGGCTGTAGAGAAGCTGTGAACTGACTCCTTAGGATTGTATCATGAGTCCACATCCTCCTCAAACACATTCTTTGTCACAAGTATCTACAGCCCTGCCTAGTTCATAAGGTAGGCTTTTTCTCTGTGGACAAATTAGTGTGTTCCTGATGCTTCTTTTATGGTTCTGTCTACTCTCAAAAACTAGCTATTTGATTACTGGGAACACAGATCTCTTGGAAGTTTCAGCTATTTGCGTTTTTCCATTCTTCACATTGTAAAATTTTTTCACTATCACCAAAGCAAAGGTTGCAATTAGTCAATTAGATTTAAATCTCTTTCTAGATGATTTGATCAGTCTTCTTTTAAATCACGTTTTTCATTCTAGTTCCATACTTAGGGAACCAAAGATAGCATTGAGTTTTTTTTGCCATCTGTGGTCACTTATTAGTACTTATACACAACATTGTTTTGAGGAGAATTTTGAGGCTATCAAAGCACGAATGAGTGATGTAATTGATTATTAAGGTCTAGGAGAGTGGTTCTCAACCTTCTGGCCCTTTACATACAGTTCCTCAGGTTGCGACCCAACCATAAAATTATTTTCGTTGCTACTTCATAACGGTAATGTTGCTACTGTTATGAATCATAATGTAAATATCTGATATGCAGGATGGTCTTAGGCGACCCCTGTGAAAGGGTCGTTCGACCGCCAAAGGGGTCGCGACCCACAGGTTGAGAACCGCTGGTCTAGGAGAACAAGGCTGGGAGGACTGATGTCACTGTTGACTTATGTATTCATACGGGAGCTCCCGTTGTCTTCTGGGCCTCCACCTCCATTACATTTTGCTTCCCTTATCAGGGTACCTGAAGGAGCATATGGATACTTGAGATTAAGAGGCAGAAGCTTCCAAGTTCTAGGGATCTCTCTGCCAATGACAAGGCTGCCATGCTTTTCCGGAGGAACCTGAATACCTTAAATCCTCATCCTGATGAAATTACTTTGAATCATTTTAATTCTGGATTTGAGATTTCTAATTGCCGGCCTTATTATTTTTGCAGGCAGCGCTCAGCATAATTGGCATGATCGGTGGACCACTCCTAGGCTTGTTTAGTTTGGGCATTTTGGTTCCCTTTGCCAACTCAATTGTAAGTATAAATGCATATGTGTAAAGCTTTCTTTCCAAAATACATTAGCAGCTTTACAACTTTTTCTCAGTTGTAAAGACGCTATCCATATTAGTGACTTGTCTCAATGACTTAGATTACTCATATCGACTTTGCCAGGTTGTACAATGAAGTTCTATCCACTGGGACCCTGCATTTGTGAAGCTCAATGGAAGCTGCCAGAACAATATAGTGCAATTTCAAATATTTATACTACAACCAAGGGGCAACATTTCTTGTGCATCTATCTTTTACCCTTCTTGAAAATTAATCATTAGCAATTAAAGAAGGAGATTGACAGACTCAGATATGAGAGATTTTATGATAGAGCGGAGGATACCTATGAATATCCAGAGTACAGCAAAGAGGAGCACTGAAGTCTTCACCACCTTGGCCAGAAAGTTTCTACTCCTGATATTTAAAGCTGTAGCTCCAACAACATGGTTCTAGTCCCAAAGGGGTGATCATAATTGGGAATAGTAACCACAAGAAGGAGTAGGCCTGATCTACATCGATAGATCAGTGCTTTGAAGAACTAAATTTTGTTTGGAATAAATGAAGTTGAAATTATGTATCTGAAAGTCAGGTGAAAGTCTTGTCAGAAGATAAAGTTCAGGAAAAACTGATCCTTTATATGGTTGTTTCAGACAGATGGAGCATAACCACAGAACTATGACTTTACATTTAGAATTCAATGTCCCTAATAATGTATTAGGAATTAGTAAGGCATACTAATAAGGGCTTTACTGTCACTATTATTAATTATTCTCAATGAAGTATCATATAAAAAGCTAGTTTGTTAGAAATTAATCTTAATGAAAGAGAGTGGTTTGTGTCTACCTCAGAATGTTAAGGCTTTGATTAAACTCTGCATTATGATATGCATAGTGGTTTGTTGAGTGTCTGAAATTTTTAAAAATTACTGCCTTTTAGTTTTTGACATTTATTTCCACCATGAGTTGCCTCCAGAAAAGCTGTACGTCCAACATGGTATTTTTTTTTGTGTGTGTGGTTTTTTTTAAGAGAAATAAGATAGTAGTATTTTTTATAAAAAGGGGGAAGTTCCTTTTCTTTACTATATTCACATTTTTCACCAGCAGAATATCCACCCTCACCTTAGAATGGACTTCCTCCTTCCCTCCCTCTTTCTCTTCTTCCTTCCTTTGCTTCGCTTCCTCTCTCCTTTTCTCTTCCTTTCCCACCCTCTCATTCACTCATTTATTTATTCATTTGTTTAATAAATATTTATGGCTTAAACCTGTCCTGGGAGTAGAGAACACTGAATATTTCTGCCTACATGGGTTTTATAATTTTATGTGTCCTTGGTCCAGTCATGTACAAAGCTGAGAGAAAGCAAGTCTGGCATGTCAACAGCTGGCCACGCTGCTATTTCAACTTCATATTATTTAAAATATATATATTTATTGCCTGCCTACAATATGTCTAGCACTGTGGTAAGTGTCAGGGCATCAAAAATAAAGAAATCTAATTCTGCTTTCTAGGGTTCACAACTTAGTGAAAAGGCTTACAGTCCTTTTCTGCAAAGTAAATCCTCTGACATGGTCAGCAGCCTTCTCATTCTCCCATCAACACACCACTGTTGTTGTTTCAAACCCTATGATTTTGCTCATGTTTCCCCCCTTACTTCAAATATTCTCTCCTGCCCTCTGTGGATCCTGGGGTACAGGCTGCCCTCTCTGATCATTATTCTTAAAGAAAGGGGGAAATCCCACCACGGAGGAAGGGGCTTCCCAGCTCCAGGTTTGTTTTCATCCCCAACTTTGGAACTAGGGCTTAAATCACTCAAGGGCTGGCAGAACATCTGGATTACTGATGAAAAGCGGGTGGGGGACCCAAGTCTCCCACAGGTTGGGAAACCAAATGCCTTTGGAGAGGACATGCCAGACAACTCCAATTATCTCTAGAAAGATTTGGCGTGGTTGTATGCACCAGTGAAGTCATTCCCCCCCCCGCCCCCCCCCCCCCTAATTACCTTGTGGCGCAGTTGCAGTCATGCACGGTGTTAAGTGTAGGAATAAACTCTGTGAATGCTTTTTTCTTCACAGTCTGTGGCTCACATGGCATGCCATTTGTTCACAGATTAAATAAAACTAGAGTTGGCCTGGAGTCAGCTGCGGCCCTGTTGTAGTAATTTGGATGTGAAGAGACAAGTCAGAACAGAGTGCTGGCCATAGAAACAGTGGTAGAAACGCAAGTGTGAGACATATGAAAAGAAAAATGGGCACGAATTGGTGATGGACTAGATAGCGATATGAAGAAAGGGAATGGGGTTACAGCATCCTCAGGGCTGGGGATCATGGGCCTATGCGGCTCTTGACAAGAGGTAGGGATCTTGGGGGGGGGGGGACAGTTTTATGAGGAAGCTGGTAAATTTGCCTTACACCATGTTGAGCTTAACCTTCTAATGTTTATTTCCATCTCAAAGCAAAAGGAATTGTTTTTCTTTTAAAAACACTCTTGTTTTGCAGGGAGCACTTATTGGTCTGATAGCTGGATTTGCTGCTTCTTTCTGGGTTGGAATTGGAGCTCAGCTCTATCCCCCACTTCCCGAGAGAACCATGCCACTAAGCCTTGAAACCTATGGCTGTAACAACACATACAATGGGTCGAATTGGATGACAACCACAGCAATGCCATTTTCTACCACTGCTTTTCAGGGACACAACGTTGAAAGGTATTGAATCAAGCTTTATAATGTCATAATTTTAAAAAATATATGTGGCAGGTAGAGAACCCTAGTTGCTTTTTGTCATGCCTGCAACAGTGATTTTTGCATAATTCTGAAAGGAGGAGAGATCATGGGGCTTTCTGGCTATAATATTTTGCTCAGAAATAGAAAAAAAAGCCACATTTTTTAGTTTCTATAGAAACTTCTGCCTCACCTACAGATCCAGAGAAGACTTGAATTGTAACAACAACAACAAAAATTCCATTATAGGTAAATTCTATGAAATATCAGCTCTATTGGGATTAAGTTGTCTTTGTCAACTGAAAAACTTAAAATGAAAAGCTCAATTATGAAAAAATATATTGCTTATACAGTCTTTGAAGTATAGCCTTTATTGATTAAAAGTTATAATCATCTAAATGTGTTGAAAGTTGCTATTTGTCTGGATTTCAAGTCTTTAGAGCACTAGCAATGAACTGCATCTGAGCTCTTCACGCTGGGGTTTTCATCTCGAAGTACACTTTTGAGCTTCTGGATACTGATGCTGTCGGATTTAATGCAATGATGTAGACCTGTTGGTAGATGAGTATTTATTGTATAGTGAATGTGAGGGCAAGGCTTTCATTAGTGTATATACAATTGATCCTTGAACAACACAAGTTTGAACTGTGCGGGTTCACTTATACACAGATCTTTTTTTTCAGTGAATGCACACAGTACTGTAAATGTATTTTCTCTTCCTTATGATTTTCTTAATAATATTTTCTTTTTCTCTAACTTACTTTATTCTATGAAAACAGTATATAACATGCAAAATATGTGTTCATTGACTGTTCATGCTATTGGTAAGGCTTCTGGTCAGCTGTAGGCTATTAGAGTTAAGTTTGGGGAGATTCAAAAGTTATACACAGATTTTTGACTGAGCAGATGGCTGGAGCCCCAACCTCTGCATTCTTTGAGGTTCAATTGTGTAAATGTCTGGCCTGAAAGCATAAAACCCAAAGACATGTATAAGGACTGGAAAAATGAGGTCGCCTCCCTCAAAGTATTAACCAGGTTCCAGGTTACCTGGAATGAAACCGTCATAGAATCATTCCCTTGGAACACCCTTGAGAGAAGTCATGTGACCATGATTAGTGATTCATGTTCTAAGCAGTGGTTCTCAACCTTCCTAATGCCACGACCCTTTAGTACAGTTCCTCATGTTGTGGTGACCCCAACCATAAAATTATTTTCATTGCTACTTCATAACTGTAATTTTATACTGTTATAAATCGTAATGTAAATATCTGATATACAGGATGTATTTTCAGGGGTCGCGACCCACAGGTTGAGAACCACTGGACCTAGAGGGAACTCAGCTGTGAGAATGCTTGTCAGTGGGAGTTCAGGGCTGGAACTCCATAAGGTAGAAACTTCAGGTAGTTTCAGAGCCTGGGACATGTTTAAAGAGATTTGACTAGGTGGGCTGCTGTCCAAGGGGGGTAAGGAAATGCAGGGAAATGGCCTGGACAAGCATGAAAGCACTACTGAGGGGAATGCTGAGATCTCATTAGAGAGAGTCAGTCGGGGAGAAAATATTAATGGAAGGGTAAGGAGGAGGACGTGCAGGCTGTTCTTTGTATTTACAATTTTGCTTATCATTTGTTCTGATTTTGTAAATACCTCTCTTAATTTAAGATTCTAAGAAAAATGGTTATTTGGATTCCTGAAACAAATAAATTTGCTGAGTTTTACTATGTGCCTGGTACCATAATAATCGCTTTTATGTGTTAGCTTATTTATAAATAACTCAGCTAATAAATAAGAAGTTTTGAGCATGAACTATGTACTCAGCTCTGAGATGGCTATTTATGTAATATTCATAGAAAGTTTTCCCCTCACATTCACTGTGGTTCCTGCCTTACAGGAAATTATAATTTAGCAGGAGAGAGTGTGTTAATATATACAAAACAATAAATTCAATAAACACAATAAGTATAATAACTAGCACCTAGTAAATAGCTAATAAAAACTTGATAAATAATTGCTAAAAGAATGAATATAAACAGAGTTGGAGTGTGGATTAGCACAGAGACTTCAGAGATGTACCACTTGAAGAATGCAGAGGTTGGCTCAAGGGAGAAGGTCTGAAACATTATTCTTGTCACAGAAAATGAGCTGAAGGAAAGTTGGACAAGAAAATAAATTACTATTATTCATCAGTTTATGTTCATTAGATTCCACATATGAGTGAGATCATGTGACACTTATCTTTCTCTGACTGGCTTATTTCGCTTAGCATAGTGCTCTACAGGTCCATCCATGCTCATAGAAGCATCGAACAGACTGTCCAACCTCATAGGGAAGGCGTGGGAAGGTGGCATTTGGGAGGGAAGAGATCAACCAATGAACTCATATGCGAATACAGTGGGGCCTTGACTTAAGAGTTTAATTTGTTCCGAGACAGCTCGTTAAGGAGCTCGTTAACTCAAATTACTCTGTCAACTCAATGCAAAAAATCCACTGAGAGACAGCTGGTATCTGCCGGGGTCCAACCCCAGCGGGTCCAGGGGTCCCCAAAGATGTGGACGGAGTCGGCGAAGTAGGAATGACACGGAGGCAGCGTTCAGTTGATCATCATAGCCGGGTTCTCTTGTCAGGGTCTCCTGCCAAGTTCTGGTCTGGATCTCCAGCGAAGTTCTGGCTAGGATCTCCAGCCAGGTTCTGTGTCCATGTTCTCTTGCTAGGTTCTCCAGCCAGGTTCTCCAGATTCTCCAGCCAGGTTCTGTAGCCATGTTCCCTCGCTAGGTTCTCCAGCCAGGTTCTGTCCAGGTTCTCCAGCCAAGTTCAGTCACCAGGTTCTAGTCAGGTTCTCTTGCCAGTTTCTGTAGTCAGGTTCAGTCCAGGATCTTTTGCCATGTTCTCTCCAGCGAAGTTCTTCTGTCTGTAGGTTCTGTGTAGGTGCTGTCTTCTTTCTGTCTCCTAAGTTCTGTGTCTTGCTGTCTTATTACATCTGTATTTAAACCAGTTGATTCAATCCTATCAATCTCTATTACAAAGGTTAGGGTGTTTCTTATCTCAATTCCAGGGAGTAAAGATTATGTAGCTTAAGCATGATTGTTTGTAGTTAAAGTGATTAATTACCCACCTGGCACTTAGTTAAGGAGTTTCATCCCCTCCCTGACTTCAGGGAAAAATTCCTACCTGGGGAAACAACCTTTCTAGGAGAGGCATCCCCTCCCTGACTTCAGGGAAAAATTCCTACCTGGGGAAACAACCTTTCTCGGAGAGGTGACCTTGGTTAAAACACACAGCGCTAAGGGGAGCAAACATATTAAGAACAGTATGCCATATATGACAGGTCCCTTGAAACAGCAAGCAGGGACCGGCTCCCGGCCAATTCCCCCTTTTTTATTTTTTTTAAAAGCAGGCATTAAAAAGAAAAACCCGAAATGCTCTCTTGTATCCATTTTAAGAGTAGGATTGACGCTTTTATGCTCTCTTGTATCCATTTTAAGAGTAGGATTGACGCTTTCCGCTATTACCTGAGTCCTGATCTATCACCCCAGGGAGAGCTTGCCAATCCTGCACTTTCCCAGGGTGGAAAGGCTGCAGTGGGGTTAAGGATAAGGCTCCTTGGGCCTACCTTCTCCCATGCCATTACATTTACCTTTCCTTCCTCAGAAAAGCATGGACATATTTCTTGTATAAAACGTTCTGTCTGACTGGGAGTAACCTTAATTCCTCTGCTTGCAAGCATATATGTTAAAAGATCAATACAGAGTCTTTTTTCTTTAGACTCAGTATGGCACATCTTCTTAATCTAAAGATCAATACAGAGTCTTCTTTCTTTGGACTCAGTATGGCACATCTTCTCAATCTAAGGATCAATACAGAGTCTTCTTTCTTTGGACTCAGTATGGCACATCTTCTCAATCTAAGTTCTGTACTATCCACCTTCTTACCCTACTTATCTTCTATAGGGGGGTCTGTAGCACCCTGGTGGAGTCCTATCCGTCCCGAGTGTGGGGGTTCTCAATGGAGGGGGCTTACCTAGGGGAATCCTGTTCCAGGAGTTCCCAAAGGTGTGGACGGAGTTGGCGAAGACTATCCACCCTCTTCCTACGGTGGAGTCCTATCCATCCCGAGTGTGGGGCGCTTACCTAGGGGTCCCTGTTCGGGCGCCAGATGCCGGGGTCCAACCCCAGCGGGTCCAGGGGTCCCCAAAGGTGTGGACGGAGTCGGCGAAGAAGGAATGACACAGAGGCAGCGTTCAGTTGATCATCATAGCCGGGTTCTCTTGTCAGGGTCTCCTGCCAAGTTCTGGTCTGGATCTCCAGCGAAGTTCTGGCTAGGATCTCCAGCCAGGTTCTGTGTCCTTGTTCTCTTGCTAGGTTCTCCAGCCAGGTTCTCCAGATTCTCCAGCCAGGTTCTGTAGCCATGTTCCCTCGCTAGGTTCTCCAGCCAGGTTCTGTCCAGGTTCTCCAGCCAAGTTCAGTCACCAGGTTCTAGTCAGGTTCTCTTGCCAATTTCTGTAGTCAGGTTCAGTCCAGGATCTTTTGCCATGTTCTCTCCAGCGAAGTTCTTCTGTCTGTAGGTTCTGTGTAGGTGCTGTCTTCTTTCTGTCTCCTAAGTTCTGTGTCTTGCTGTCTTATTACATCTGTATTTAAACCAGTTGATTCAATCCTATCAATCTCTATTACAAAGGTTAGGGCGTTTCTTATCTCAATTCCAGGGAGTAAAGATTATGTAGCTTAAGCATGATTGTTTGTAGTTAAAGTGATTAATTACCCACCTGGCACTTAGTTAAGGAGTTTCATCCCCTCCCTGACTTCAGGGAAAAATTCCTACCTGGGGAAACAACCTTTCTAGGAGAGGCATCCCCTCTCTGACTTCAGGGAAAAATTCCTACCTGGGGAAACAACCTTTCTCAGAGAGGTGACCTTGGTTAAAACACACAGCGCTAAGGGGAGCAAACATATTAAGAACAGTATGCCATATATGACAGGTCCCTTGAAACAGCAAGCAGGGACCGGCTCCCGGCAGGTATCTCAAAAAACTCATTAGTCAGGACACTCGTAAGTCAAGGCCCCACTGTATGCATAACCTATGGACACAGATGGCGGGGTGGTGGGGAACTGGGTGGGGGCTGGAGGTGGGGTGGGAGAGATCAATGGGGGAAAGAGGGGGCAAATGTAATACTTTCAGCAATTTGGATTTAAAATATGAAAAACATAAATGATTAAATAGTGCACTGAGATAAATGGTATTCCTAGGTTGTCATGGGAGCCAGGAGGAGGAAGGGCCTACCTATTCCTGGGTGGAGTCAAGGAAACCTTCTAAGAGCGATATTACATGGGCAGGAGTTAATCAGGTGAACAAGGTTGGGCAGAAGGGACTAAAGGAAGGAATGTATATGCAGAATGGAGAAACAACATAGGCAAAGGCATGAAGTACTAAAGCCACATGACATCTTAGGAAATCATGCCTAGGTCAGCATCACTGGAGATGAAATAAGACACCCTTTGGTTGCCTGGCTATTGGGTTTCAGTTACCCAGATTCAGTTTTTTATTTTATAAGTTCCTCACGGTGCTTCAGGCTGCTGGTGTTTACCCCTCTCTAGGATGCTTTTCTCAATAACTCTTTGTTGTTCAGATCTCAGTTTAAATGTCACTTCTTCACAAAGGCTTTCTCTGAGAGCAGGGGTCCTCAAACTTTTTAAACAGGGGGCCAGTTCACTGTCCCTCAGACCATTGGAGGGCTGGACTATAGTTTTAAAAAAACAACTATGAACAAATTCCTATGCACACTGCACATATCTTATTTTGAAGTAAAAAAACAAAACAGGAACAAATACAGTATTTGTATTTGCATGTGGCCCGCGGGCCGTAGTTTGAGGACCCCTGCCTTAGAGTGTCGTTCCCTCTTTCCACCTGCTAATGTCACATGACCTTGTTTTCTTTTCTATATGATGTTTTCCATCAGTGGAAATCATTATATTTATTAATTAGTTTCCTTATTATATTTATCTCCCCATTAGAATGTAAGCTTTATGAGGGCAGAAACCTTATCTACCTTTTTAATGATAGACCTTTTTAATGATGACAAGAATGGTGCCTGAGACATGCATCACAGTTGAATGAATACACCTGGACATTTTGTATAGAGTTAAGGTTAAGTCGTACTTTTAATTCCTGAACCAATAAGATAAAATTGGGACAGCAGATTACGACACTAAAATCATTATTAAATATTATATTTTGACTTTGCCATGAGGATTATTGACACTCTTAGTTGCCAATAGCATTACATGAAATCTGACAGTTTTGCTTTGCTCTCTCTTAGGACTCCACTGATGGATAACTGGTATTCTTTATCGTATCTATACTTCAGCACCCTTGGAACTTTGGTAACATTATTTGTGGGAATACTTGTCAGTTTATCAACAGGTAACTATCTAAACATTAGTACTGTTGTACTTACTTATCTCTACATCAGTTTTTACTATATATGTTTTATAGTTATTTATGTTATTTCACCATAGTCCTGTTAACAGCTAGTTTGATTATTTGTTCCATTTTACATGGGGAATTTAGAAGCAGAAGACGCATCTCTGTTTGAATCTTTGTTCTGTTATTTGCTAGCTGCATGAGCATGGAGAAGTCTATATAGCTACTCTGAGCCTTAGCTATCTTTTGTGTGAAATGTGAATAATAATAGTAATAATTGACCTGCCTATCTCGCAGGTTGCTTTCAGACAAAAATAAAATGCTTGAAATAAATTGTACATGGCTACCACATGCTATGGATTTTACATATATTGTTACAACAACCCTGTGTCATTGCCCTATACTGACCTTTGTAAAATATAAAGAAGCACACACATGTAAGGAATAATGATTGTAATCTTTATATCTAAATGGTATGTGAAGGCTATTTTCAGATGTTCATCAACTTTAAAAAGTAATTTTAAAAATCAGATTGATAATACACATAGTATACACTCCTCTCTTGGATTGATACAGAACTGTTGTCCTGGAACTTCATTTGTCCTCACGCCATGAATTCCCTTTGTCTCCCTCCTGTGTTAGATTCCCTTCCATCTAACTAATTATTAAATGGAGCACATGGAAAAGAGAGGAGATTTTGGAAATGACACATGCCTGAAAAAAGTGTCTTTAATTCTCCCTTATGCTTGATTGTTTGAGTGGAGAATCCTAGGTTGAAAACAACTCTTGTTTCTGAGAGGATGTCTTAATTTTCTTGTAGCTTACTGTGTTTCTGTTGAGAATGTCAGTGCCATGCCACCTGCTGACTCTTTGCATGGGACCCACTTCTCAATGACAACCCTAGGCCAGTGGTCAGCAAACTCATTAGTCAACAGAGCCAAATATCAACAGTACTTCTTCAAAATAGACTCGCCCAGGCCGAAAACCGACTTCTGCTCATGGGCCACGAAGTTTCAATCGCACTGTACGTGCGCCTGCATGTGGTATTTTGTGGAAGAGCCACACTCCAGGGGCCAAAGAGCCGCATGTGGCTCGTGAGCCGCAGTTTGCCGACCACGGCCCTAGACCTTCAGTAGGGTCCTTTCAATCTGAAGACCCGTGTCCTTCAGTTCTAGGGCATTTTCCTATATTATTTCATTTGTAATTTCCTGCTATTTTCTGTTTCCTCTTTCTGGAAATTCTATTTGTCAAATGTTTGAGTCTTGGACAGTTCTAATTTTCTTATCTTTTCTCTCCTATTTTCTATCTCTGTGCTTATTAGGTCTACTACATGGGATATTTTTTCAATTTTCCATTAATTCTCAAAGGAGCACTCTGATCCAGCCTTGAGGATAGTCTGTAAGGGAAGGAGGACAGGTAGGAGGCTATTGCAGTAATCCAGGTGAGCCATCACAGTGGCTCAGACCAGGGTAGTAGTGTGGAGTAGGGTCTCTAATTTCTTACGCTCCCTCACACATGTACATCCACAGCAATCAAACTAGGGGAAGGCACTGCCTTCTTTATCAAATGTGTAATGACTCGTTAGAACTTCTACACTCTGTCCAAGTATGTGTGATGTCTTTGAAAAAGTAATGTTCTCTTCCACGTGAACAGGCATCCAGTGATAAAACACTTCAACTTCATGAATTTCATAAATGTCTTATTCCCACTCCACAACAGCAGTGAGCACCTTGGAAAAAATATAGAAACATAAAAATCCTGGTGCTCCTTGGGAAATATTTTAAAAGCTACCGTAGGATACTAGGAATCTGTAAGAATCCAGACCAAACAGACTTGAGTTGGTGTTTCAGTTTCACCTAACCATGTACTGTGTGTCATGAGTATGTTTCTTCATCAGAAAAGTAGGGTAAATAATTCTATGAGTAAACATTCATGGGCATAATGGTCACTTTGGAAATTTAGTAAAAGTCAGAATTCAGGGGCCCCTCCCCCCAAAATTCTAACTGAGTCAGTCCGGGTTGGAGTCCAGGAATCTGCTTTTTAAGTACTTTGCCCAGGTGACTTGAGAAAGAGGTAGTTTGAAAACCACTCTTTGAGATACATGGCTTTAAAAAGCATTCTCTTTGATCCACAGATGAAGTAACAAACCAAAGTAAAATCTTAGGGAAGAGGAATTGGATTAAATACCAATCATCATATTGGTTTTTTATTTAAATAAAACCCATTTAGAAACAAACAGCCCTAGCGGGTTTGGCTCGGTGGATAGAGCATTGGCCTGCAGACTGAATGGTCCTGGGTTCAATTCATAATTTCCTGCGTTTCTACACACACATCTACATTCACAGCCACCAAATTGGGGAAAGGCAACTTTACCATCTGAAGCAGAGGCAGATGATTTGATATTTTATTGGTAGGTCATAAAGGATGCTTTAAAACAGTTTTCCTCCCAGTACTGGGCCAGGTGATGCGCTCTTTAGTTGAGTACCTGATGAGGCAGTTGGCTTGCACTTATCTTAAACTCCTACTGATCACTGTGAGAGCCTTACAGAAACCAAGACTGAGGCAAGGGACATGGTGGGCTAGTCTCCAGAACTGCTTAAACCATTTCCTTTCTCTTTGTGTTTTATGAGTGTGTAGAGTCGAATGTGCACAAGTTAAATGCTTGCATGATGGACTGGGTAATTATGGGTATCCTTTTAACAATGCAAATAATGTATATGTTTTTCAGGAGGAAGAAAACAAAACTTAGACCGAAAATTTCTATTAACTAAAGAGGACATTTTATTCAATTTTGACAATTTTAAGAAAGTAAGTTGGCTTTCTTTTTCCTCCAATTAGTATGATTGTTTTTATCACCGGGAGAGACTCCTAGTTGGTCTTTACACCCTCCTGAACTCTGATGACAGGGAAGATATTTGCCCTATTTCATGATCTGTTTTTGTTATATGTCTCCCTCAGTAGACTACAAACCTGATATAGAAAAAGAAAAGCCGTAGTGACAATTATTTAGAATTGAATGAATGAACAGTTTCTTTCTTCTAATCACCATGTTAACATTTTATTTTAGAAGGAGCAGGTTTTAAGCTATAAATCTCACCCAGTAGAAGAGGGCGGAACCGATAATCCTGCTTTCAACCACATCGAAATGAACTTCACAGACCCAAGTGGCAGGACCAGCGGGACTCACTTGTGAAGCAACTGTGATACTTGATGATCGTGCACGGTGGCCCAGTTTTATATATTTTCTAAGACAATTCGATCAGGTTTATATATATATATATTTTGTTCATCATGAGTGTTTTGGGGGAAACCTTCGGGGGATAAAATGTTGTAACAACAAAGTCCTGACTTTCCTCATTTACACTTACTCATCGATGCTACGGTGGAGTTTAGAGTTTCAGCATCAGCATTTCCCTCTCTCAGTTCTTTATTTCCATGAAGCTATAGTTGTCAAAGTTATGAAAGTTATGACTCCCTGTGTGCCAAAAGGCTAATACACACATATATACACATACTTAATGGTCAAAAGCATACTCTTAAATTCAAGCATTATTAAAAATATTTCCCATGCTTTTGGTGCTAGCATATAAATTTTGGGGGGATTTCCAAAATCATAACTAATATTGAAAAGAGCTTTTCTCTCTCCTACTACATACTCTATACATAGGGAACAATGAAGTAATAGGTCTGTGTTGTATATATCTTTGCTTCTCATTGACTGCTGTCAGTCCAGGGTACATATTAGCCTTGGAACCAATTCTGGCTCAGGAAGGTGGAAATCAAGAAGCATGCTGTTTGGGACAGAGCATGGGTCCAATGACCAGGTCTTCTTGGCGTTGTGCTTCTATTCTTACGCCTTTATGCTTGTTAGCTAGAGTTCCTGGCCACTGGCTGTTTGTATTGTCTTCTTAGACTCCGGTTCTTAGCTGCATTGCTGGTTTCTCACTCATCAACTTTGGTTTTGTTGTGCACTTTACCTCTGATTGCCTTCCTAGTTTCCTGTTTACTCTATTGTCTTGAGACACCCCATGTGAATCATGCTGACCCCGTCCTGGTTCACTAAGCTCCATCCTATAAATTATAAGCACACATGAACCTGCTACTGACTGAAGTACTTTCAACAGAGGTACTCATGGATTTGGTGATCCAAGGACATTTACACTATTAAAAATGCTTAAGCTCCATGGAGTTAGATGATTACATTCAATGCAATTAAATTGAATTTTTGAATGCCAACTATTTTGTAATTAATTAAATTTAATGATACATAGACTTACAGATCTTGAATTCTAGTACATTCACTCCGTTAAAGAGCTAAATTACATAGGCAAACACTACTATTGTTCTTTAATGTTCAGAAATTATTAAATACATGCTTTGTTCTGTGTTTTCACATTTCAAGTAGCAGTCTCAAAGTTTATTTTGCTTATTTTGCTACCTTTCTAGCTAAGAGTTTGATAAGGCTGTCATTAATTTTTATTTCCTGCAGTACCCGCATTAGATATGGTTTAGAATTGTGTTTACTTTTAGCTTTGCAATATTTGAAAATTATTTCAGAAATATTTAAGTACATTAAAATATATAATTAAGTTTTTGATTATTTTCTGATATTAATGTAAGCTTACTCTGTACATTTATGGTTGCCAATTGAAAACATTAAGAAATAAAAAAATAGGAAGTAGCTTTTATCTAAGACAGATTTATATAACATTTAAATGTATCCAAATGTTTCATATGTGTATAGATGTTATTTTTAATCAATACATTTGTAAGCATACATTGAATTTTGTAAATCTGTACGTTTTAATGAGTAGAAAGACATAATAATATTTCTTTTATGTGAGTGTGATTTGAACTATTGTTATTTATTTAATAATCCTAAATGCACGTGTGTAGAATTCTTCAATTTTAAAAATCAAAGTCAGGTTAAGTTTTTTCTCTTATCTGGCTGCCATGGGTTTTGCAATGTAGTCTTAGTGAGAGATAAGGTATTTCCATTCTTGTCCACTTTCTTTTACCGAAGTATATCTTTGTGATATTAAGAACTGTTGTTCTTTTGTTTTCATAAATACATGCGTGTCTGATATAATACTTAAGAAATCAAAGTTACGTTATTATTAAAAAGTATTTATCTTATCTAAATCTTTGTACAAAATCAAAGAGAGGTAAAAGTTACTGTAGTATAATATAAATTAAATAATCTAATGTTCTTAATTATTTTTTTAAATTATTTATTTCTTTTCTTTTCTTTTTTTTAAAACTTTATTTAAAAAAATCTTCGGTGCAATATTAAAAAGCAATACAGCCAGCTGGAGCGACAACCAACAGAAGGAGTAGGGAAGACCCACTGATCTCACCCCACCCAGGGGATGGAGGCTGAGGGCAGACCAAGGAGGGGCCTGGTTGATGGGGGAGGGAAGAAAGGCCACCCATCAAAATGAACAGGTAGAACAAATCATTTATATAGGAAACATCAGGCTGAACTAAAGATCTATGGGAGATAGGAAACCCCCATTTCTTTCTTTTTTTTCAAAAATGTCCTAGGTTGGGGGTGGGAGTGGGCCTCCTGGGGTGAAATGAGCAGGCCCTGTCCCACCCCACACTCCTCCATCAGGAAGTCTGGGATGTGCTCAATGCCAGATGTGTGTTGGGGAGACACTGGGAAGAGATGAGTAGGGAAGGGTGCCCCTCACTGGAATCTGTTATGAGGGTTGCGAGTGTCCCTAGTCCAACCCCTGGACTCCAGGGGACTTGGGTAAGATGGGTCTGGAAAGGGTAGGGGCAGGGGTGAGGCTGGACGTTCAGCCTAGGAGGCCATCAGGGTCATCATCATCAAAGTGGCCTTGTTGGAGCACCTTGATGTGGTGCTCGTAGATTTCAGGGCTGGGCCAAGGCCGGTTAGCACATCTGTCCGCTGCATGAGCAGGAGAGACTTTCCATCTATTTCTTGTTCTTGGAAAGCTGTTGTTGAAAGTATTACAGATTTTCCTCTGATGTCCCCTCCCCCCGGTCCATTGACCCCCTGCACCCTGTCTTCCCCACCTCCTCCAGGCCTTCACCACCCTATTGTTTGTGTGTCCATGGGCTGTGCATATATGCATATAAATTTCCTGGTTAATCTCTCTCCACTTTCCCCCCTCCCCCCGCCCCCCCCCCCTACACACACACACCCTCACCTTCTCTCTGAGATTCATCAGTCATCACAACAATCCTAATGTGAGGGAAAAGCTCACACAAGTTGTCTAGTTTTATTTTGTCACAGACAAATTGTGTGACCTTGAATTTATTCTTAATCTCTTCTAATGATGGAATATAACACTAAACACCTACCTCACAGGAATACTGTGAGTATGGAAGGTCAGATAGCACTTTATTAACTCAAATAGTTACTTTGAATCTAATATGATTGGAAATAAACATTTGAGACAAAGCTCATTTGCCAGTTAAAAAAAAAAAGCCGTTAATAATTTGTAATGTAATGATGTGGAGATAAAAAAAAATAGGTGCCATAGAAGCATTAAAATATATCTAGTGGTCAGCAGGATTAATATAACAGAGAATGTAAACATTAAAGGAGGCCATAGACCAGTCATATTCACTCCATAGAGAAATGAAAATTTTATATATAGGATGTGAAAAAGTACAAATTATCCATTTCAATATGCAATTATTCCTCTCTAGACCAGTGGTTCTCAATGGGACAATTTTGCACCTCAGGGGACATTTGGAAATATTTGGGTACATTTCTGGTTGTCATAACTGGTAAGGAGGTGTTACTGGCATCTAGTGAATAGAATCTAGGGACCCTGCTAAACATCCTAGGATGCACAAGGCAGCCGCACTCCTCCACAACAAAAATCATCCTGCCCCTGAAATAGTCGTGTTGTTTGAGAAATCCTGCCCTGGGGGCTAAGTTTGCGTTCTTTATTTTCCTGAAGTCACACACCCTGGTGTGTTCCTTTAGGGAAATTGCCACGAGTCTTTTCACTGATCTTTCTCATCTACATGTCAAAAGTAAGTATCGCTAAGCATGTGCAACATTTTGATGTGAAATAATGACCATGTGTTTTCACAGCATGTTGAAAATATTAAGGACTGTAGAATTGTGAATAATCATGAAAACAACTCTTAACAGTTTTGTTTCCAGAATTAACGCACATTAGGATGAAGGAAATATGAAGTATAATAACATGAACATTTTATAATATTGTTTTATTTATAAAAATCCCAGAAGGTATAGTTTATTGTTAACAATTGAGTGTCTGTCCATGATGTAGATACAGGGGAATGGGATGGAGTAGAGACGAGGGGAGTTACTTACTCTCTATGTTGATTCTTATAGGAAATTCTGACTTTTTTCCCCAATAATAATAGTTGATACTAATTCAACTGAGTGTATGACCATTTAGTTACTGGAAATCCTACTATACAATTTCGTCATGGTAAAATTTACTTTTACATTTAAGTTGTGTGCCCATTGTTTGTGAAAAAAACTTGAGTGACTTGAACATTAAAGTGTAAAATATGGTTGCATTTCTGATTTTTCATCTCGCTGATTAAACACTCTACAAGTGTCTTTGAAGTTGTCTGTTTTTGGGGCATTGAATATAATTAATTTTATCAGCATTTAAAAAAGGTTATTTCCACTTCATTTACCACATAAAGGACTCTTCCTGCATACAATATCTATATATATTTAAAAGCCCAGCGACTGTTATGGTGGAATGACCAGCCGACCGGTAGCTGTGATGCACTCAACGCAGGAGCTGCCCTCTGGTGGTCAGTGCGCTCCCACAGTGGGAGCGCTGCTAAGCCAGAAGCTGGGCTTATGGCTGGCGAGCGCAGCAGTGGTGGCAGGAGACTCTCCCACCTCTGCGGCAGCACTAAGGACCCCTCGGTGGATGTCTGACTGCCAGCTTAGGTGGACATCCCCCGAGGGGTCCTGGACTGCAAGAGGGCGCAGGCTGGGCTGAAAGACCACCCCCGGTCCAGTGCACGAATGTCGTGCACTGGGACTCTAGTATAGATTATAAAAGTGTAAGCAAATAAACATGCAAAATTTTGTCACTGAAGAATATATTATATTTTAAGTAATTAACACTTTGAAAATAGAAAGTAACATTTAATACTGGCTATTTCTTAGTCATTATTTCTTTGAATATTCCCCCCTTTTCCATTTTTTCTATTCTGTAACTCTTTTACTCCTATTACATGACTATTGCAACTCTTTATCCTAGTCTCCATGCCTTCTAATCTGGTTCATACTTTCTATCCTTTTATATTTATGTGATGCATCCTGGATGATTATAAAAAAAAATTATTTAAGATCTAAACAGAAGTAAAATACAATGTAATTTTGAAGTAGTGACAAAAAAATAGGGCCCATTGTTGAGGTAGACAGAGAAAAAAAGAAGATGGGTGAGTGAGGTGGAAAGACAAGAGATAGGAGACAGAAGAATACATAGATTTACCTTCCTGCTGAGGCCATGCATGGCATTATATAATGATGGTGAAAGCCAGGATGGCCAGGCAAAGACAAAATTTCAAAAAAATGGTAGGAAAGAGTCAAGGAATACCTTATTTCCAGGCCCTAGAAGAGGCAAGGGCTTGACTCAAGGGGGGCTGTTAACAGAGGCAGTGATCAAGCAGAGAGGAGAGGCATGGGGGAGCTTCAGAGGAAAATGTAGTGGTGACATAACTCAGAAAATGCACGCAATGACCCCCTTCTCCCTGGAGCATTCAATGTCCTCCTCGGTTCTTTTTCGTAATCATCAGGCCTTTGACTTTTTTAACTCAGCAAATACCAGAGAACAGAGGGACTTCTTCTTGGCTTTTGAATGTCAAACATCTAGCTCTTAGGTTAACAAGTTTAAATATCTTGGAAGGTAAGAGCTAGGTTCTGGAACCCCTAGAATAGAAATGGATTCTCCAGCCTGGGAGGGTAAGAGGGAAGTGGTGAGAGTTAATATATTGGTGAGTCTGAGGAAGGGTCTCCGTGGGTCACTGTTCCTCCTACAGAGCCCTGGGATGGCAATAGCAAATCGCCCTAAGTTCACAGGATTTGAAAATAAACAAAACTCATGCCCATTTCCTGGTTAGAGCTTAGAGCCAAAAGACCTCAGTAAATACATAGCTGAGTGATATGTCTGGGCAGGCATATGGCTTTGGGGGCCTGGAGAGACTTGACCATGTTTAATAAGCACAGAAGCAGAAATTGCTGAATAAGGTGTCCAGGCAAATAGGAATTCAACCTCACAATTTCCTACAACCTAGTATAATAGAAGGTAAGGAAAGAAACCCATATTGGAATTAGACAAACAGGCTGAGACCTGTTTAGACTTGACAAGGATTTTATGGTTTCTAAACAGAACGTGAATATTATAACTACTCTCTGTATAGCAAGCACTCAATACTGTAGCTGAATATTTCAACCTCAATGCTTTTCATGATCCCTTTTTCAAACATACTCATCTGTGTTCACTGCTGTATTCTTAGCCTTTAGAACAGTCTGGCTCAATAAATGTTTGTTGAATGAATGAATTCATACAATTCCTGTCTCTTGAGAGTTTTCATCCACCTTTTTTGCTTGTTTGCTTCTATTTTTTTTACAATATATTTTTATTGATTTCAGAGAGGAAGGGAGAGGAAAAGAGAGAGAAATATCAACGATGAGCAAGAATCATTGATCCGCTGTCTCCTGCATGCCCCCTACTGGGGATCGAGTCCACAACCTGGGCATGTGCCCTTGACTGGAATCGAACCCAGGACCATTCAGTCTGCAGGCCAATGCTCTATCCACCGAGCCAAACCAGCTAGGGCTGTTTGTTGCTAAATGAGTCATGGGTTTGATTCCCTAGGAAGCAGAGTCTGAAAGGTGGTTTAATGTGCTTAATGTTTATTATGGAGTGCTTTGAGGATCAACACCTGTGGAAGGAAGATGACAGAAGCAGGGTTGAGCAGAGCTGCAGGTTGAGCTGTAATGCAGATTCAAGGACAATCCCATCCACCCCCACAGACTACGCAGGGAGAGGAGCCCTTCAGAGTTATCTCAAGTTGGGCCAAGACAGCCAAGCTTTCGTATTCCTGCATCAATTAATTCAGTGGTTCTCAACCTTCCTAATGCCTCGACCCTTTAATACAGCCTCATGTTGTGGTGACCCCCAACCATAAAACTATTTTCATTGCTACTTCATAACTGTAATTTGCTACTGTTATGAATCATAATGTAAATATCAGATATGCAGGATGTATTTTCATTGTTATAAATTGAACATAATTAAAGCATAGTGATTAATCACAAAAACAATATGTAATTATATATGTGTTTTCAGATGGTCTTAGGCGACCCCTGTGAAAGGGTCGTTTGACTCCCAAAGGGGTCGTGACCCACAGGTTGAAAACTGAATTAGTTGTTGATATGGGCTGTCACAGGAAGGGGAGTGTCAGACCAGGAGATCCTCTGCAGGAAGGGGTGGAGAGACTTTCGGCCAATTCCACTCCCACCGGCGGCGGGGGCATGAAGTCCTTCCTTTCAGAGAAGTCTCCGCATTGTCCTACAGTGTCCACTTCAGGAGGTAAGGTGCATTTTAGAGAATTTAAATCACTTATCCAAGGTCATACACCTTGACTCTGAACTTGGTTTTATCTCACTCCAAAGCCCATAATCTTAATATTTTTGTTTTATTGTGCATGTTGATGAAAGCTCACACCTAAATTGGTGAGGGCAGGGATTGGCGTTAGAAGGACTTATTCTCAGGTTTCTGGGCTAATACAGTGCAGGTCAAGGTGAAGGACCTTTCGTGGCACTGACAATCCTTTTAAGAAGTGCCCACTGTTCTGCTCAGTTAGGAGCCCGCAGTGACCGTGCTTTGTATCAAATGATACGATTAACTGACAACTACTACAGTTTGAAATTGTTACCCACCCTCCTTTCCACCAGAGTGATGTTCTCCAAATATTATACAGTCAGATAAAACGAAATTCAGCTTGAATTACAGAGTGTATTAAAGGAATTCAAATTATGGCAAATATGGACCAGATCAGTAGTTTTCAAAGAGTAGTCCCCAACTAACAGTATCAGTACCACCTGGGTACTTGTAGCAGTTGAAATTCTCGGGCCCACCTGAGACTTACGGAATAAGAGATGGTGGTGCTAGAGTCCAGGTGACTCTAATTCGTGCTAGAGTTAATTTGAGAACTACTGGATCAGATGACAATGATAATTAGTAGGAAAAACAAACTGGGCTTATGGTTAGCAAATAAACTACATAGAAATGATTTCTTTAAAAGTGCTTTGTTCACTTTTGTTTGCATATCGGACCTCAGTCCTTTCAAATGATCCCAATGTCCTAATTAGTAAGGTCTGAAATAACGAAGTTAAAATTGCGTTTGTGGGGGAAACTAAGGCAAGCTGAGTGCAGCTCAGCACAGGGTCCCGCTCGGAACGGCTTTCGTAGTTACCTCTCCCTACCAGGCGCTATATGGATCCAAATTGAGTACATCATGTCTTTAAAATCACTCGTGCAATGAAAACATTCTAAGTAAGCCTTCCTAAATTTTTTATAATTCGAAAATATTATAAAATCAATATCTTAATTCCAGACAGTCACAGTAATTGGGAAAATTACTCTGTGTCCTTGTTGGAAAGACAATGGCTAGCCCTTAACTCTAGAGATTACATAAAGTTGAGGCCTTACCCTTGGCTCTTTCATGGTGAAATGTATTTACAGGAAAGTGAGTTCAAGTTCATTGCATGCTATAAGCAAAAGTGTGTCTGCCTTTGAAGCTCATTTAAGAAACACTGAAACTTGACTTGTAGAGGCATCATACTCTGTTAGGCACTGGGGAGGAACAAGGAGGGAGGTTCTTGATCTCTATCACTTACAAGCTATCTGAGGACATAAGAAGATATGCAGGCACTAGCTGAGGAAAGAGTCTGAGTGAGTGGGGCAGGTTATGCAATAGAAGAAGTCTAGGCAGAAGGAGCCCAGTGGACAGGACTTGTTGGGAGATGTACTTGTTGAATTCTATCTTATAAAAACTCATAAGATTAGATAGATTAGAAAATCATCAAATTATGGCATATACATTATGTATGATATTTAAAATATTCCACCATCAAGACAGGAAAACAAAGTTTATAAACGTATGCTAATATTTTGATGGCTATATTATTTGTTTTTGCATGTATTCACCCAATAAACACTTGATTTCTTTTTTCTAGTTTTATTGAGATATAATGGGCATTGGATGTTGTATAAGTTTAAGGCGTACAACAAATGATTTGACTTATATATATTGTGAAATAATTACCACAGTGACTTTAGTTAATATCTGTCATCTCATAGATACTAAAAAGAAAAAGAAAATAATGGTGAGAACTCTTAGGATCTCCTCTCTTAACAACTTTTAAAAATACCTTACAACAGTGTTAACTATAATCATCGTATTGTACATTACATCCCTAGTACTTATTTATCTTTAAAAGGTGAGATATGGCCGAAACCGGTTTGGCTCAGTGGATAGAGCGTCAGCCTGCGGACTGAAGGGTCCCAGGTTCGATTCCGGTCAGGGGCATGAACCTGGGTTGCGGGCATATCCCCAGTGGGGGATGTGCAGGGGGCAGCTGATCGATGTTTCTCTCTCATCGATGTTTCTAACTCTCTATCTCTCTCCCTTCCTCTCTGTAAAAAATCAATAAAATATATTTTAAAAATAAATAAATAAATAAATAAAAGGTGAGATATAATTGACATATAACATTATATTAGTTTCACGTGTTCTACATAATGATTCAATATTTGTACATATTGCAAAAACAATATATACAATATATAGCATTCATCTCCACACAGTTATAAATATTTTTTCTTATGAAAACTTTTAAGATCTACTCTATTAACAACTTTCAAATATACAGTACAGTATTATTAACTATAATCATCATGCTGCACTACATTACATTCCCAGGACTTAGTTATTTTATAACTGGAAGTTTTATACCTTTTGACCACATTCACCTACATCTCCCACATCCCACACCCTGCCTCTGGCTGCAACTAATTTGTTCCCTGTATCTGTGAATATTTTTTGTTTTGTTTCTATATATATTTTTTAGATTCCACATATATGTGAGGTTATAAGGTCTCTATTGATTTAACTCATCTATATATATAAAAAGCCAGCAACCAGAACACCATAACAACCAGAACAACCTGAAGCTATGATGCCCACTGCTGCCAGGGAACCAGTGAACCAGCTGGATCTGGGGGTGGGGCCAGCTGGCCAACCTCCTCAGCCCCTCCCCCCAGCCAGCCCCACCTGTGATCCGCTGCTCCCTTTCAATAGGGGGTGGGGCTGGCTAGCCCACCACCCACAGCCCCTCCCCCTGGCTAGCCTCGCCCCTGATGGGTCCCCACAACCCTGATTGGCCTGCAACCCCTCCCCCCAGCCAGCTCCACCCCCAATCGGCCCCCACAATCTGATCGGGGGCAAGGCCTGCTGGCCAACCTCCCACCATCTCCTCCTCCCGACAGGCTCGGCCCTGATCCACCCTGATTGGGGCTGGGCCAGCCGGACCCCAGCCGTGCATGAATTCATGCACTGGGCCTCTAGTTTAGCATAATGCCCTCAAGGCCCATCCCTGTTGTCACAAAGTGCAAGCTTTTCTTCTATTTTATGGCTGAATAATGTCTCATTTGTATATATACACCGTATAGTCTTTGTCCTTTCATCCATTGATGGACACTTAGGTTGCTTTATGTCTTGGCTATTGTAAACAATGATGCTATGAACATGAGGGTGCAGATATCTTTTCTCATTAGTATTTTTGTTTTCTTTGAATAAATATTCAGAAGTGGAATTGCTGGTTCAAACTGTGGTTCTATTTTTGATTTTTTGAAGAACCTCTGTACTATTTTCCATGGTGGCTGCACCAGTTTACATTCCCACCAACAGTGCACAGGGTTTCGTTTTCTCCACATCCTCTCCAACTCTTAATTGCTCTTCTTTTTGATGATAGCCATTCTAACAGGTGTGAGATGATAGTTCATTGTAGTTTTACTGTGCATTTTCCTGGTGATTAGTGATGTTGAGTATTTTTTCATGTGCCTTTTCATAGGCATTTAATGCTATAAATTTCTCTGAAGTGCTTTTGCTGCCTCCCGTAAGTCCTGGTATGCTGTATTTTCATTTTTGTTTGTTTCAAGATACTTTTTAATTTTCCTTTTAATTTCATTTTGGATCCACTGATTGTTCAGAAGAGTGTTATAATTTTCATGTATAGATAGGCATACCTCCGAGATATTGCAGGTTTGGTTCTAGAGTAGACCATCACAATAAAGCCAATATTGCAATAAAGTCACATGTTTTTTTTTGTTTCTTAGTGCATATAAAAATATACTATAGTCTATTACGTGTGCAATAGCATTATGTCTAAGAAATGTACATAACTTAATTGAAAATACTTTTTGCTAAAACATGCTAACCATCATCTGAAACTTCAGTGATTCATAATCTTTTGGTTGGTGGAGGGTCTTACCTTCAATTTGTAAAGAATGTAATATCTATGAAGTGCAGTAAGAAAGCTAAGTAAAACTAGGTATGCCTTTATCGGTGACTTTTCCAATTTGCCCTCCTGTTATTGATTTCTAGTTCATACCATTGAGGTCAGAGCACATACTTGATATAATTTCAATCTTTTAAAATTTGCTATGAATTGTTTTATGACCTAGCATATGGTCTCTCCTAGAAAATGTTCCCTTTGCACTTGAAAAGAATGTGTATTGTGTTGTTGTCAAAAGGAATATTCTCTATATGTCCATTTGGTTTACAGTGTTGTTCAAATCCTGTGTTTCCTTATGGATTTTCTGTTTGGATATCTCCATTGTTGAGAGTGGGGTATTAAAGTCGCCAACCATCATTGTATTGCTATTTATTTCTCCTTTTAACTCTGTTTTTGCTTTATGTGTTTAGGTGTTCTGACATTGGGTAAAAGTATTTATAATTGTTATATTTCCTAGATGGATTGAATCCTTTATTATAATGACCTTCTTTGTCTTGTTTTACCATTTTTGGTTTAATGTCTATGTTGTCTGATGTCAGTATGGCTACCCCTGCTTTTTTTTTTCTTTTCTGGTGACTGCTTGAAATATCTTTTTCCATCCATCTTCTCATTTTCACTCTTACTGTATGTCTTTAAGGCTAAAGTGAATCTCTTATAGGCAGCATGATATATTGGATCTTGTTTTTTTATCCATTCAGCCATCTTGTGTCTTTTTGGAGAATTTATGTTCAATTTAATTTTGATAGGTGAGACTTAGCTTTGGCATTTTATTCATTGTTTCCTGGCTGGTTTGGAGGTTCATTGGTCCTTGCTTCTTATTCTGTTGTCTTTTCTGTGTTTTGATGTCTGCTGATATCAGTGTGTTTTGACTTCTTTATCGTATGTGTATGTGTGTGTATGTAATTATTGCAGGTTTTCCCCTTGTGGTTACAATGAAGCTTACATATAATATCTTAAAACATTAATACCTTGCTCTGACTGGGTGGTTCAGTTGGTTGGAGTGTTGTCCCATACACCAAAAGGTTGCAGATTCGATCCCTGGTCGGGACACATATGGGAAGCAATCAATCAATGTTTCTTTCTCCCTTCCCCTCTCTCTAAAAAGCAATAAAAACATATCCTCAGGTGAGGATTAAAACAACAACAAAAACACATTAACATCTTATTTTAAACAAGTAACAACTTGGATAGCATTCCTAAACTTTACACTTTCACTTTTCTTCTCCCTCACATTTTAGGTTATTAATATTATAGTTCACATTTTAAAAATGATTTGCCTATATACTTTTAAAAATTTATTTTTACTGTTGAAAGGATTACAGATGTCCTTCTTTTTCCTCCATTGACCCCCCTCCCCTCTGTTCCTTCACCGCACTATTGTCTGTGTCCATGGGTTATGCATGTATGCATAGAAGTTCTTTGGTTAATGTATGTTCACATTTTTTATATTGCATATCCAGTAACATATTATTGTCATTTTTACTGTTTTTTTACTTTTAAACTAGAGTTATGAACCACCATTACCACAATACAGAATCTAACTTTGTATATATCAGTGAGTTTTCTGCTACCTTCTTGTTCTTCTTGTTTTTATGATGTTAATTAGTGCCCTTATGCTTCCACTCAGAAATTTCCCTTTAGCATTTTTTGTAAGGCAGATTTAGTGGTGATAAACCTCTCTCGGCTTTGGGTTTGTTTTTGTTTTTTTTGTATTTATTTATTTATTGATTTATTTTATTGATTAAGTTATTACATATGTGTCCTTATCCCCACGTTACCCTCTATCCCCCCACTCATGTCCTCACCCCCTGTTGTCCATGTCCATTGGTTAGGCCTATATGCTTGCATATAAGTACTTTGGTTGATCTTTCCCCCTTACCCCCACCCTCCCCTACCATCCCTCAGAGTCTGGATGGAGCTGGATGTCCACACGGGGCTCTCTTCCTCTGGAGGAGCTGTAACTGGGGGAGACCTCTTGGTGTGGTGCTGCACCAGCTGGGGAAGGGGCAACCTGGTCAGTGTGAACCCATTCCTCTTTTCTGATGAGGTCTGTTTTGGTCTCCGTGCTGCAGTGGGGTGCTTCAGCTTCACCCCCATGTCCTACTATTCTCTCAGGGGTGTGTTGTCCATGAATAGTTGTTTTCTGCTTGTGAGGGGGAGTCAGGGATGACCTATGTCACCATCTTTGCCTTTCTTCCCCCCCACAAACTTAAAAAAAAACCCACATTTTAAAATATTCACCACATGTTCCCCCTACCCCAAACAGGGAAGGCGTGTAAATGCATTCACTGTGCTGCTAAAAAGAAATGAAGGAAGAGCTGGTGGGAGGGAGGAAAGAGGAACGGAGGGATCTAGGAGGACAAGGAGGAAGGAAAGACTTGAATGCTAGAAACATATGAGGAATTGTGGTTGCCAGGGGCACTTGGAATAGCAAAGGCAGAATTCCACCAAAATATTCTGACCATGGAGTTGTCTTAGGTTCAGTTTATGCTCAGATAAGGTAGAAAGTGGCCCTTAATAAGGGTTTACATCTTTATCCAGACCGGTGCCTTGGGTGGCCCTCTACCTAGTTTTGAACGTTCACTGACCACCTCAAACCCAAGGAGGGGCCTACAATTCCCTCCCCAGAACCACCACTCTCTTCACCCCAAGTAGTAGGGGAGCAGCTGTGGTTGCGTCAAGTCCAAGGACTTATTAGGCCTCGGTGCTTGGAGCTTGAGGCACAGCAAGCAAATGTCACAGTGCTGAGTCTGCAGAGCATGTTGTCTTTGTGTAACTCCTCTTTTACTTCATCTCTTGAGACTTTCCTTGGAAATTCCTCTCCCTGGGACTGGTGTGAAATATTTTACAGACTCCTTGACCAGCGGTTAAAAAGAAAACTATCCATAGCCTGTTGCCTTCATTTTAGTATAAAGCCCGTCTCCTTAGTGTAGGTACTTCGCTCCTAGGGACGCCCGATCAGGAGTACTAGAGAGATGAAGCTAAGAAACAGCGGAAGTTCCAGCTTGCCCAAGGCCACTCTGCCTGACTGTTCCCACCTAAGGGATGAAAATCTTTCAGTTCAGGTGAACCCATGGCCAAAAGAAGGCAGTGTTTGAGGGCCCACGAAAGGTGATAACATGGTTCAAGGGCAGGTTCTACACTACAAGCTCTGGAAGAAGAGTAATTACAACAGGCATTGCTTAGAAACACCCCTGTTCCTCCAGAGACAGCCCCTGTCCTAGGTTTAGTAGAACATACTAATTGGCAGGATAATCAAAAGAATTCTAAGTATCATTGGTCATATTTCGTATTTCCTCAAAGTGGGTCAATGGTATTTTCTAAGCTCCTTCTAATTGGTTGGCTCAGTACTCTAAGGTCTGGAAGCAAGATGGAAAGGGTGAGTTAGGCAGAAAAATGTCAGGGCTCTGCAGGGTAAAGGGATTTCTGAGGGCTGTCTGGGAGTGACAGACCTTTCTTTAAAGATTTCACTCTGCTATGATTCCTCTTACTCTATGAGAAGGAAATACAACAGAATTTCAGAAAACCCAGCTGAAAATATTCCATGTGCATCAATTTATTTTAAATTTTATTGCATCACATTATACAAGCATTAAACATGGCTTCATGTTGGTTGATGACTATTTAAATGTGAAAATTCATCATTCATGTCAGTACCTTTTGGCTATTTACAAGTAAGGACTTTTTATGTACTTTATATATCTCTGTACTTGTATGTACATATGTAAGAATACATGACTATACATATGTACACACAGAAATACATCTATGGCCATACACATAGCTATAGATATGTCATATATAGTCATCTCTTCAGAAAGATCTGAAATTAAAAAAAAAAAGAAAGAAAAAGTTGTAAACAGGGTCTTGTTTGTGTTGCTTGGGTGACATGGAATTAGGACCATACGATGACATTCTAGGAATGTGTGTCCAGGTGTCCGAATACCATTGTTAGCCCAGTGTCTGTAAAATTCCCATGGGATAGAATGCAAAAAAGGTAGCAAACAGGCTGAAAAACAGGCCCAGTATACAAGTTCCCCTTGGTTTTAAAAACTTGAGAATGTGACTGCCCGTGACGTGCATGCTTGCTTGGTCGAGAATGGTCTATGGATAGATAGCAATTGTGTGCTGGACTGCACCGTGCTTTCGCAGGCAGTCCGTTAAGGGTGCCGACTCCCCCTGCTGCTGCCGATGTCTGCGACATGCACTGCGCTTGCATTTTAGTCATTCACTTGAGTGTGCTTTTGCACAGCCAGGAGAAGTAAACAGAATTCAGGTCCTTAGCCTGGGAATGAACTATGACCTGGAAAGAGAAGAGAAGGCGTTAAAACCCTATGTACGCACGCTGGCTTGAGGACACAATGTGCAATGGTTTGTACACACTGTGAATCAGAGGACTTCAAAGCATCTGTAACCCTGAACTGAGTCAGGCATGGTCTGAACATTATTGTGCCTGCTTTACAGAGGGACAGACAGAGTCAGTCTGAAGCAAGGTGACATCCTGCCAACTGTTGGGGGAGTAGAGACAGACAGACAAAATACTATCCTTTTAAGCAAAACTTAGAAATGGCCAGGTTAGGGAGAAAGCAGCCCATAATGATGAGGCCAGAAGAAATTTAAAATTGGTTACTGGCCCAGCAGCCCAGTAGGCCCTGAGGATAGAAAACGCCACTGCTAGGCCTGTCTCTGGCCCCTGGAACTCCTGGGAGCAATTCTCTTCACTAATGTCTGCCTCCCACCTCACCTAATGCTGACCAGAGCCACAGAAGAGGTGATTAGAATGGGTGTGAGTGTGTCAGGGGTCAGGGGTTTGGGGGGAATTATAGAATCCCTGGAGGGTAAAGCAGAGTGGGCTCTTAAAGTATTGTTCAGTTCAACTTCTTTACTTTGCAAACATGGAGATCAGAATCCATTTCAAAGCCCAGGCCATACAGATAGAGAAGGGAAAAGCCAGGTCTAGAATCTGGTAAAATACAACACAATGCTTAGCAACAATGCAAATCCCGTATAGGATTCTTTAGCGTTTTATTGTTTTGTAAATGTCTCACTACAGAGACTATTTGAGCTGCATACTAAGTTCTGCCAAACAAGCAGGCTCAGAAAAATTAACCCTTTTCCCCAAATCACAGAACCAATGGCAGATCTGGGAAATAGCCAAATTACTCGCAAAACATTTCTTGCCTTTAGGGAAGCCAAGGTCTACTTTGGACTTGAAGGCAGGTCCAGTGTTCAACATCTACACACCATTGTTATCCCTGAGGACCCAGGGCCTAGTGACGTCCTCCAAGTCCACCCCCATGTCCAGCTTATAATCACCTCCTGGACTCTTACCCCACATCTGGCTGGATACAACCTCACTAATTTAACAAACATCTCAACCTGTATGAAAAGTGGAAAACGTATTTCCCCCCTGGATATCTCATTTTTGAAAATATTTTCAAAGTTAGTCTTCAAACAAGTGGAGAGAGAGAAAGAAAGGGGAAAAGAAAGGCTATAACCCTAAACTGGTTTGGCTCAGTGGACAGAGCATTGGCCTGCAGACTGAAGGGTCCCAGGTTTGATTCCGGTCAAGGGCACATGCCTAAGTTGTGGCTTGATCCTCTAGGGGAGCATGCAGGAGGCAGGCAATCAATGATTCTCTCTCATCATTGAGGTTTCCCTCCCTCCCTCCCTCCCTTCCTCCCTCCCTCCCTCCCTCCCTTACTCCCTCCCTCTTCCTTTCTTTCTGAAATCAATAAAAATATATTTAAACATTAAGAAAAAGAAATGTTACATTATATTCACAGAGCATCAAAACTGAGAGCTCATCTAGTCATTCCACCATGAGGAAACTGAGGCTCAGAGAAGTTAAGTGACTTGTCCAAAGACACAGAGCTAGTAATTGACTTGCCAAGGTTTCAGAAGAACTTTTTGATAAGATATATGGAAACATTATGGAACTTTCTTACAATGTTTTTAGACTTCATCCATCCAACCTTTACTAATTCAATGTGCACTTAAATGGTGCCATGTGCTAACTAGTTGGAAGAATAAATAAACACCCATAGAGTCTTTCCTAAAGGTGCTTACAACTGTGCTGGGAAGCCTGATAAATATTTGAAAAAATAATAAATTAGCAATACGGATCAATACATGCCAATACAGGTGATACTGATGCAATGATCAGAGAAGTTTATAAGGAGAGAGTTTGAATGGGGTGATGAGTCTGGGGAAAACTTCTTAGAGGGCATGACGTGACATGGATCACCTTGGGAGTAAGCAATAAATGGGTGATGGAGAGGTCATCTTGGATGAGACGAAAAGGTGACTTTAACCAGAAAGAAGGGGCATGTTGCCCTGGGGATCTTAAAGAGAATGGCCAGGCTGGTATAGAAGGGAGAAGAAGGCTGATTTCAGGGAACTCCTAGGCCAACTCATGAACACTTTGACTGACAGGCCGGAGTGTGGCATGGAGGCAGAGAAGAGTTGCAGGTGTTGTGCAATCAAGTTGTAATTGCAATTAAAGTAGGAAACAAGCTGGTTTGGGAAGCTAAGGAGTTATTTTGATCCCTCTCAGTAGTAGAATAGCAAGCTTCGACCCAAGGAGTTTAAAGCTCTTCCTCCAAACAAAGGAGAAATTTCAGACCATGAGCACATCTCTCACCTACCTTGTCACGGCCACTCGTTGTGGTGCGCTTTGCCATTTTTCTTCCTCTCCTTTCGTTCCTTCTGGAGACGCTCCAGTTCTGCTTCATACATCATCTCCTGAATCAAGTACTTCTCTCTTCTCATTCGATCCCTTAGATCTTTTGGGAGGTCTGGGATCAGATATGAAATGAGGTGCTTTATACAAAACACGAGGTGCTAAAAACACAGAGGAGAATGCCAGAGAGTCAGGTGTACTGTCCATCCTTAGCTGGGAAGAGCTCTGGGAGTTGGTTCAAGAACTCTCACTCCAGGGACATGGAGCCTCTGGAACATGGGATGAGGCCAGGGGAGGTGTGTGCGAAGAAAGAGGTTCTCAAGATAGGTGAGGACTGAACTTGGTCTGATGGCACCACATAAGGAATGAGGAGAGGAGCCAGAAAAGGAGGTGGAGAAGGACTGGTCAGAGAATGCAAAAGAAAGCCAGGAGAATGTCTACTGGGGAATCCGAAAACCCAGGTTTGAATGTCAGCTCTGGAACTTTTACTACATAAGAGCTGTCTATCTACCTGAGGGAAGTCATTCTGAGCCTCAATTTTCTCATCTATAAAGTGGGTGTTGTTGTGAAAATTATATATAAAAATGTTTTATTTTTTTCCATTTAAAAATCATTTTTATTTTTCAATTACAGTTGAAATACATTATTATATTAGTTTCAGGTGTATGCCCCAGTAATTAGACATTATATAACTTAAAAAGTAATCATTCTTGCAAATCAAAACAACAATGAGGTACCATCTCACACCTGTCAGACTGGCTATCATCAACAAATCAACAAATGACAAGTGCTGGAGAGGATGTGGAGAAAAAGGAACCCTCTTGCACTGCTGGTGGGAATGCAGACTGGTGCAGCCACTATGGAAGACAGTATGGAGTTTCCTCAAAAAACTACAAATGGAACTCCCATTTGACCCTGTGATCCCACTTCTAGGAATATATCCCAGGAAACCAGAAACACCAATCAGAAAGGATATATGCACCCATATGTTCATAGCAGCACAATTCACTATAGCTAAGATCCGGAAACAGCCTAAGTGCCCATCGGTAGATGAATGGATTAGAAAACTGTGGTACATCTACACGATGGAATACTATGCTGCTGTAAAAAAGAAGGAACTCTTACCATTTGCAACGGCATGGATGGAGCTGGAGAGCATTATGCTAAGTGAAATAAGCCAGTCAATGAAGGAAAAATACCACATGATCTCACTCATTCATGGATAATAGAGACCATTATAAGCTTTTGAACAGTAATAGATACAGAGGCAGAGCTGCCTCGAACAGATTGTCAAAAGGCAGCGGGAAGGCCGGGGAAAGTTGGGGGGCAGGAGGGAGGGGTATAAGAGAGCAACTGAAGGACTTGTATGCATGCATATATGCATAACCAATGGACATGGGATGCTGGGGGGTGGGGGAGGCCAGGGGATAGTCAAGGGCGGGGGGCGGAGGGGAGACACATACGTAATACCCTTTGTAATACTTTAAGCAATAAAAATAAATAAATAAAAAAAGTAATCATTCCGATAAATCTCACACCCATCTGACAAAATACATAGTAATTAGAATATTATTGACTATAGTCTCTGTGCTGTACTTTGTATCCTTGTGACCATTCTGTAACAACCAATTTGTACTTCTTAATCCCTTCACCTTTTTCATCAACACCCCTCACGTCTGGCAACTGTCAAAATGTTCTTTGTATCTATGAGTCTGTTTCTGTTCTGCTTGTTCATTTTTTAAAAAGATTCTATTGTTGATCGATGTGTACTTAGTGCCATTTTATTGTTCATATTTTTAGTCTTCCTCCTTCTCCTCCTCCTCCTCCTTTTTCTAAGATCCTTTAACATTTTATGTAATACTGGCTTGGTGGTGATGAATTCCCTTAGCTGTTTCTTGTATAGGAAACTCTTTATATGTCCCTCGATTCTAGTCTAGTAAACGACAGCTTTGTTGGAAAGAGGAATCTTGGTTGTAGATCCTTGTCTTTCACCACTTTGCATGAATATTTTTTGCCATTTGAGAAATCAGCTGAGAGTCTTACGAGAGATCCCTTGTAGGTAACTAACTGCATTTCACTTGTTGATTTGAAGATTCTCTGTCTTTTGCACTTTCATTATGATGTGTCTTAGAGTGGGCCTGTTTGGGTTCACCTTGTTTGGGGACTCTG
Organism: Myotis nattereri; assembly: GCF_964212035.1. NCBI lineage: Eukaryota > Metazoa > Chordata > Mammalia > Chiroptera > Vespertilionidae > Myotis > Myotis nattereri. The sequence continues at coordinate 200,560,027 of NC_138076.1, read as the reverse complement.
CACTTCCTGGACTTGTATGTATATTACCTTTACAGTTTTCTGTTGTTTTTTCAAATAGGTTTTCAATTTCTTGCGCTCTCTCTTCTCCTTCTGGCACCCCATGATGCAAATGTTGGGATGCTTGAAGTTGGCCCAGAGGCTCCTTACACTATCCTCATTTTTTAAATTATTTTTTTTCTTTTTGCTATTTTGATACCATTAAGTATTCTTAATTTTATTTAAAACTTGGTGTATTTGATCCTTCCAATTAAGAGGATTTTTTTTGTATGTTTCTAGTATATTAAAATAGCTTAATTGCAATATATTGAAAATAAATGGAAAGTTCTAGTTGATAAGCCAAATAATTTCTTAATGCAGCCCCACTTTTATTTTGTCTGAAAAGTTTTAAGATAGTGATGGATGAGAAATTTCTTTAAAGAGAGAATGAGTCATTGATAAACTAATTTCCAGGGAAGAGCAGCTTAATATTGTCTTTTCTTGGTTCCCTTAAATGAAGGGGAAAAAAAACAGTGATGGAATAGTTTTAAGAGGTATAAGAAGCTTCTAGTCCAAGCCAAAAGGCAGCCTTTGCTTGTGTTAATTTGGCTTTAATATTTGTGACAGGAGATGAATTTTCTATTTATGAGTATAGTTATAGAAATATAAACTATTTTTAGCAGCAATTTTCTTAAAGACTAAAAGAAAATAGGTAGTAGGTAACTTTAATTGACACATGATATATGCAATTACTAGGTAGATTATGCTATTTGAGTATAATTATACTTTTTAAATCTATTCATTAGGTAATGAATACTTATTTGTGTGTTTGAGCATAAGTAATGTCATGATGCTACACAACCAGAGGCTGCCACCTGTAATACCCAGTCAATGTTTTCCAAACTATGGTCCTTGAACATCTGCATCAGGATCGCCTCGAAGGGCTTGTGAAAAGCAAATTGCAGCCATGATGTTACCAGTATTTCTGTGAACAGGGATGGAAAAAGAGCAAATTTTCCTAAAGTTTAAAAACATGACCCTAGAATATTAAATTTAGGACCAATAATTCCTGACTTATCCATTAACAATCTACAATAGACTTTGAAATATTTCTTGGGAAATTCAAGGACTTTGATTAAGGAGAAGAAAAAGAAGATAAAGAGGTCATATGGCATTATGCTACTGCTCCTGGACATGCATAATCACTTGAAAGTTCTCATACCTTACAGTTATTATTTCTAGTTACATCATTATGTCAAAGGACACACAGGAACAGTTGAGAAAACTTACCTCAAACACAATGATGAAAGCCAGTCGAGCTGCTAGGACATGCCAGAACTGCAGTGTGTACCCATAGGGCACCAGTGAATGAGGAGGGTCCCGGTAGTCCCGGTATCTATAAACATACAGGAGAATGTCACATTCCAAACTAGGATTTCCCTGCCTCCCAGATCTCTTTCATTCCCACTATGTAGCCCTTATTCGTGGGAGAAATTTTTTTTAAATTATTCTTTACATTTTCTTTTTAACATTAGAAAACACATAATCATGGCTATGGTTATTTGGCAACATTTTAGATAATTTCTAGGTAAGGATCCAGTTGTTGAGAATATGCACCTATATGCTCAGCCTAGGTGTAGTATATGTCCACTGTTGGATCCACCACGGGGCTCTGCTAACCTGTGCCCAGAGGAACACAATGATTTTTAAGGGAATTAAAACTCAGTGGTGCCATCCAGGCCAGTGTGGCTCTATTGGTTGGAGTGTCATTCCGTACATGGAATGGTGGCCGGTTCGATTTCTGGTGAGGGCACATACGTAGGTTGCGGGTTTGATCCCCGGTTGGAGCATGTTTAAGAGACAACTGATAGATGTATCTCTCTGATCTCTCTCTCTCTCTCTCTCTCTCTCTCTCTCTCTCTCTCTCTCTCTCTCTCTCTCTCTCTCTTTCTCTCTCTCTCTCACCAATTAAAATTTTTTTTAAACAACTCAGTGGTGCCAATGAGTTGGCTGTTATCTGATTCGCTGCCCACAGCTGTCTCCAGAATTGTGCACAGGAAAGTATCCTAGAACCAATTTGGGAGTTGCCTGTCTAATATAATCTCGAGGAATTGATGAAGCGTCTCTAGCTATGCTTTCCCTGTTAACAAAATGAGGATCTCCAGCTCACCCTGCTCTAACATTTTGGACTCCCCTCTTCAACGAGTTTTCTGATTGTTGCAAGTGGAGCTCTCAGTTTGTGCTCCAGCTCACCCCTGGTCCCGGTGGCCTGCTGGTCCCGGTGGCCTTGTCCATGAGGCAGAGGTCTGAGGGAGGGCCATGCCCATTTGTGCCCCATGCCTCTGTTTTTATTTATTTATTTATTTATTTATTATTTATTTATTTATTTTTATTATTAGTTAAGGTATTACAAATGTGTCCTCATCCCCCCCATTAACCTCCTACCTTCCCTCCGCCCCCCCCCCCCCGCCCCGCACACTCATGCTCCCATCCCCCCATTGTCCATGTCCATTGGTTTGGCTTATATACATGTATACAAGTCCTTTGGTTGATCTCTTCCCCTTACCCCCGCTCTCCCCTACTTTCCTTCTGGGGATTGATAGCCTGATCGCTGTTTCTCAGTCTTTGGGTCTGTCCCTTTTCATCAGTCTATGTTGTTCTCTATAATCCACAAAGGAGTGAGATCATGTGGTATTTATCTTTCTCTGACTGGCTTATTTCACTTAGCATAATGCTCTCCAGTTCCATCCCATGCCTCTGTTTTTGATGCAGCGCTATTTCTTTGCATAATGACGGGCTACATGGTCCCTGGCACTTGTACAAAGAAAACACTTCCCTGTCCTGCTGTAGAAACAGCCAGAAGCCAAGCTTCAAAGCTAATTAAATCAATGTTACTCCTCCAATCTTTCAGTCTAGTACCTTCAAAGACATAAAGTATCCCAGTGGCATTAATGTTTGGAGCAAATTTTTTCAAGTGAGTCAGTTATTTTCAGAAAGAAACACTTTCAATTTGTTGGCTTCAATTTACACACAGGAAAGGTGGAATGTCCCCTTTTGATTTAAGTTAGTGTATTCTCTAAAGCTGCTTTTATTTCTCGAGAAACAGATGATCAGCTTGCAAACATTATTTTTCCTGCACAGGGTATAGTTCATTTATTCCTAATTTTCAACTATGAAAATGAAAGTGTATGTACAGTTGAAAGAATGATAAGTGAACCTCATATAGTCCCCATCCAAATTAAGACCTAGAGCATGGTCAGTGGCTTAGAAATGCCTTACTGGCAATCCCAGACACCCCTGGAGGTAACTGTTATAATTTTCGAACTTTATAGTGATACTACTCATGTAAGTGTCCCTAAAGAAAACAGTGCTTGCTTTTGTCTGCTTTGAACTCTATACAGACAGAATCATATTGTGCTATGTGTGATTACATCTTTATTATGGAATTTATTTTTGAGTTCTCAATTCTATTCCATTTTCTGTTGATCTGTTCCCTATGACACCACCGGACTGATTACTATAATTTTATACTAAGTCTAACATAAGGTAAATTTCCACCTCATTAATATTCTTCAAAAGTGTCTTGACTAGTCTTCATCCTTCGCATTTCTGTAGAATATTATTTGGGCCCTCAGGTGCACAGAACTGGCTTAATCATAATTCTTAAATGTTTATAACTAACCTCATTGGTCTATTCATGCTCTTTTTTTCTGTAACTTTTTATTCACTTAATACTTTAATAATATAATGAACTCTCATAAATCCACTATTCGACTGAAGAATTAAAACATGACCAGGAACTTATATCGACTTCTGTGCTCTTCCATTGCTTTCCCTTAATCCGTTTATCCCGAATTTCATTTTTATAATTAAGATATATTATGTATACATATGTATATTCATTTGTCTGAATATTTTACTGTGTAGTTTTATTTTCTAACTTTCTAGAAAGGATATTATACTCTATTTAGTTTCTGAGACTTACTTTTTTTTTTTTTTCAGTTATCATGCTACTAAATTCATCCATGCTGTTGCCTGGAGCTAATTTATTTCCACTGCTATAAAATAGATCCTACTATGAATATATTGTTGTTGTTTTATGTAGTGTATGTTTGGATTTATACTCACAAGGATGGTCATTTTTCTCTTTTCTCTCAACTTTCTTAACCATGGAAGGTCTTGAAAAACAAAGCTCAGGTGTATTCAGCTCAGCAAATGCTCTTTGAGTAAAAGTCAGTTGCAATGTCTGCTACCACCCTGAGTTCTGCCTTTATTTATTAGTTAAGAAAATTTTTCCCCCTGTGATCAGAGCTGTTAGGATCTATGTCCTTAGTAACTTTCAAGTATGCAGTACAGTATTATTCACTATAGTTATTATGATGTGCATTACATCCCCAGGACTTACATATTTTGAAAATCTTCACACATTTTGCCTATCCTCCTCCTCAACCCCAGCAACCACCAATCTGTTCTCTGAACCTATGAGTTTGGATTTTTTATTTGTTTGTATGTTTGTGTTTAGATTCCACATACAAGTGAGATCATCCCATTTTTTTCTCTGTCTTATTTCACTTAGCACAATGCCCTCAAGGTATTCCATGCTGTTGCAAATAGCAAGATTTCCTTCTATTTTAAGGCTGAGTAATATTATATGAATATTTATATATTTATTTGTGATATACATCCCATTTTCTTTATCCATTCATCCATTGTGGGCACTTAGGTTGTTTCTATGTCTTGGGTATCATAAATAATGCTGCAGTAAATGTGGGATGAAGATATTTTTTTTGAAGGTATCTTTTTGTTTTTCTTCAGAGAAATGCCCAGAAGTAGAATTGTTGGATAATATGGTATTTCTATTTTTAATTTTTGAGGAATGTACATGCTATTTCCATAGTGGTTGCACCAATTTACATTCCCAACAACAGTGCACAAGGACCCCCTTTGCTCCACATCTTCACCAACACTTGTTATTTCTCATCTTTTTTATAATAGCTATTCTAAACAGGTGTGAGGTGATCTCACTGTGATTTTGATTTGCATTCTCTTATGCTTAGTGACGTTGAGCATTTCTTCATGTACTTGTTGGACATCTGTATGTCTTCTACGGAAAAATTTCTATTTAGAGGATCTGCCCATTTTTAAATTGGATTATTTTTTTGCTATTGAGTTGTATGAGTCCTTTATATACTTTGGATATTAAACCCTTATTAGACATATGATTTACAAATACTTTTCTCCCATTCTGTAGGTTGCCTTTTCATTTTGTTGATGGTTTCCTTTGCTGTGCAGAAGCTTCTTAGTTTGATGTAGTCCCACTTGTTTTTCTTTCTGTTGTCTTTGCTTTTGGTGTCAGATTCAAGAAATCATCATTAAGACCAATGTCAGCTATCTTACCACCTATGTTTACTTGTAGGAGTGTTCTGATTTTAGGTCTTATATTCAAATCTTTATTTCATTTTGAGTTCATCTTTGTGTATTGGCCCAATTTCTTTCTTTCTTTTTTTTTTCATGTGGCTGTCCTATTTCCCAGAACCATTTATTGAAGAGACTGTCCTTTACCATTGTATATTCTTGGCTCCTTTGTCATAAATAGATAGATATTTTTTCCATTGAGTTTTTAGAGAAAGTGGAAGGCAGGAAGGAGAGAGAAAGACATCAATGTGAGAGAGACACATCAATTGGTTCCCCTACCCAAACTCCTGCACTTGCCCTGACTGGGGCCTGGGATGAACCTGCAACCCAGGTATGTGGCCTTGACTGGGAATCAAACCTGTGACCCTTGGTCCGCGGGCCGGTGTTCTGAGCAACATTGGCCAGGGCTTGCTGGGTATTCTTGATTGTGGGTTTTTCGTTTGAGCATTTTTAATATATCATGTCACTCCTGATCAGCAAAGAGTTCCCTTGTATGTAACAAATTATTTTTCTCTTTCAATTTTTAATATTCTACCCTTGTCTTTAACTTCTGACATTTTAATTATAATATCCTGGTGTGGGCCACTTTGGGTTCCTCTTATTTGGAACTCTATGGGCTTTCTGGATCTGAATGTCAGATTTTAAAATTCTCCAGGGGATTTTAATGACTATTAAGGTTGAGAACCACTGTTTTAAACCAACTCAGTTGGAAAGGGCTGTCCGTGCAAAACCTCCCTGTGGCAGAGCAGCCTCATCTTAGGCTGAGTGCCCTGCTCACCTGCAGTATTTGAGCGGAGTCCCCGAGAACTCACTGCCATCAGACTCAGGCTCAGACCGGTTCTCAAAGTCAGCGATTCGAAACACAGACAAGCTGGCATTCACGTAGCCAACCATGCACCTAAAACAGAAAGCAAATTCTATGTTAGAACTCCTGTCACCTCTGCATCCAATTCACTAAACGCTCTACTTCCTAGAGTTTCCTGCAGATGTAAGCGCCTTTAGTTGGCCCTGCATTGTCATAACCACTCAAGTTAGGATACACTGAAAAACCCTGGGTATGTTGAATCAAGGACAGTCAGGCCTTTTGTTCTAGTTCTTTTTGTGCAGAATCATCAAACAGAACATCAATGCATCAGAGAAATAGGTGAAAGGTAACACGGCATGATCAGCATAAGTGATAGGTAAGGCACAGCTTCTTTCATTGATGACATACACACACAGAGAGACGATGCGCACATATAAACACATTACTTTTGTAGTGAATATGTATGCTCTCTCATAATGCCCTGAACATAACCTCACATCCCATGCGATAGTCATGGTAGACTATATTCCCTGCATGCTTTCATGCCTCTGCTCAGCTCCCTTTTCTTTTGGGATTCCCTAATCATTTCTTTAAAAGTGAAAGTAGTGCTCATCCTTGTGCCAACTGAAATGCCACATCTTCTGGGAAGATGCCCTAATCAACCTTGTCACAGACCCAGTCCCTTCTCCCTAGGATGCCGCTACACTTCCTTCACAGTGGCCCTACCATTTGTACTAGAGTTGGCTCCATGCATGGATGTCTTCTCCTTTGAACTATAGGGTTTTATTGTTTTTTTTTTGTTTTTTTGAAGCAGAACAGATGTCCTGGATATTTTTATATTCTTGGAGCCAGGACAATATTGTGAAGTGTAGGGATCCAGTAATGTTGATTTAAATGATTTGATTGGAGGCACACTAAAGCACCAGAGATTCTATCAAGGACTTGAAAATCGACCAGCAATAAAACTAGTATAAGGTTCTTTTTTTTTTTTAATTTATTGCTTAAAATATTACAAAGGGTATTACATATGTGTCCATTTTATCCCCCCGCCCTAGACATTCCCCTAGCCTCCCCTATCCCCCAATGTCTTATGTCCACTGGTTATGCTTATATGCATGCATACAAGTCCTTTAGTTGATCTCTTTAGTATAAGGTTCTTGAGAACATGACTTTCCTTCTGTCCCAGAGGTCAGTATATTATAACACTAAATCCTTGGGCTTTGCAGTCAAACCGTAGCCTTGCTGATTTTTAGACCTGTAATCTCAGAAAATTATGTAACTTCTTTAAGTGCCAAAAGTCCCCACCTCATAGAGCCACTGGGGGGATTAAATGAAATGATATATACAAAGTAAGTGATATAGTGCTTAGGCTATAGCAAGATCTTAATCAATATGAGTGGCTAGTATTAATCCATTTTATTTTTTGTACCTAGCAAGACCTCATTAGTAATTATTGGTTAAATGGATAAATCATGGTCTTCTAATTCTCTTTATTAACATCACCTGGTGTGATTATGCCAAGTTGCTGACCACCAAACCAAAATGCTGACATGAACATAGTTCTGAGAGCACACAGGTTCTGTGTTATCTCACTCAAGAAAAATCACTAGTTTATTGTGGCCTTAAAAAAAATGAACCAAGCAGGACCCATCTGTCAAGTCACTCATGAGTGAAATAGTCAGAGTGTGTGTAACATGCCTTAATCCAGAGACAAGCAGGCCTCCCCTTCTACTCCTTGGAAGGGTGATTTGGATTTATGTCTCTCTCATCTATGAATTGCCTAGGACATGACATGAAAACAAATGAGTGCCTTAACGATTATTAGCTGTCACAGCGAAAGAACTCATTTTTGTGAAATACAGAAAATAGTAGTCTTCTTAGGAGCTGAGCAGTGGGAAAAGGGACAAGAAAAGAGGACCAGCATTAAAAATGGAATATTCACAACCTCTCCTTCCTTACAAAGCAGCTCTGAGCTTTATTGAGATTAAAGCTGCTGTTTAATGGATACTCTGTTCAAAAACTCAACTGAGGAAATCTAAATTCAAATGAAATACCTGTCTCATGGACTGAATACCCTACCCTCAAAGAGGATCTTTCTTTAAACTATGTATCAAGCATATTCATGTCATAAATCCAAGTTGAAAATATGCCTTTAGGGCGTGTGTACTTCTTCTAGATGCAAAGCATTACACATGAACCTAATATATACATATAGCTATCAGCTATGTGAGTCTTCTTCCCACATAATTTCCACAATCATGGAAGTACAGGAACTGCTAATACTATCTAGGAATTTCTCTGACTAGGATAGAATCTTAGCTTGCCAACATCAAATAGTTGAGACAATCATCGATTCTAGAAATTGAGATTTCCATAATTTGCTGTATAAAGTTCAGCCAGATGGCATCAATCTGTAAACACTGGCCTGCTATTGCAGCAGATTTCATGTCTATCACTCAGTTTGCCAGCAGATCTACATACCCTCACTGTGACACACTACCAGCTCCAAGTGAGACAGAGGAAAGGTGATGGCACACTGATAATCAGGGAGAAGTGAGAGTGTGGAGAAAAATGTATCAAAGAAAGGATTTCCAGTGAATATAAAAGAATGAATCAAGTTTCTTACGGGAGGGGTAGATGGTCTCTGAAGGTATTTCTAAGGAAGGAGATTCAGAAAATGCCTATGTAAGGATAGCACTGCTTGAATTAGGATGCACACCTCTCCAAAGTCATTTCTGAGAAGACTACGTTCATTTAAATGTGGGAATTCTGGTTTGAAAACCATTAACTACTGTTTTCAGTCTTTGACTATGGGGGAAAAGGATGAACTAAGCAGCATTATAATCAGTTTCAAGGGAAAGAACTGACCCAGAAGCTGACTTTTGAATTTGTAGATTCGGGAACTCACTGTAGAGTGTCTTTGAATTTGCTACTAAATTTGCCATTTAGGTTTTAACCACTGTGACTCAAAATAGCATGGGTATAGGGTCAAAAGGTGAAAAAGTGACGGGAAATAAGGTTGGGTTTATGCATTTAAAGTCAAACATGCTTTGTAGATTACTTATAGATACATTAATTTATATAATAAATTAGGCTAATGAAGTGAGGAAAGAAGAAAATTAATTTCTGACTTGTTGCAATAAAAATGTCAGACATTATGAAAAAGGAAGAAAACAGTTTTGTACAGTAAGCTTTATCTTTTAAAAAACAACTTTGTATTTGGTAATGGTGTTCCTCTCTTCAATTGATTTACAGTTTGTATAAATATTTAGTGTTCAGTAAGTTGTATATTTGTGGTTCACTCTGTGAAAATTGAACATTTTGTTCAATTTTTGAACTCCTTATAATATCACTATTTCTACAGGAAAATTAGTTTTAATTTATATCACTGAATCAGGTATATACCTCACAATAATTCTTAGAACTGCACGTTTCTGTTCACTAGGATAGGGAATGTTCCAAAACTCTAAACTATGTCTACCTAATAACAAAATAGTTTATTACATTCAGTGAGTGGTGGTAGGGAATCATACTGGTTATTTATGATGTCTGCATAAGTTTGGAAGTCTATCTTTTTTGATATAAGTATTGCTATCCCAGCTTTTTTTTTTTTTTCCACTTCTGTTTTCAGGAAATATTCTTTTCTATCCCTTTACTTTCAGATTGTGTCTTTCAATCTGAAGTGGGTCTCTTGTAGGCAGCACATGTACAGGTCTCATTTTTTAATGCATTCAGCCATCCTTTGTCTTGTGATAGGAGCATTTTAGTCCATTTAGATTTAAAGTAATTATTGACAGTTATGCAGTTATTTCAGTTTTATTGTTTTCTGATTGTTTTTCTAGTCCTATGTTCCTTTACTCTCTTGCTTTCTTTTCCTGTATGTTAATGATTTTCTATAGTGTTGTGTTTGAATTCCTTTCTCTATTTCTTGTACACCTCTTCGAGTTTTTTTTGTTTGTTTGTTTGTGGTTACCCTGTGTCTCATGTATGCCAAGCTATGTTTATAGCAGTTTCAGGTTGAAGGACACTTATGTTCAGACACATCCCCTTCACACTTACATTTCTGTCATTATTTTTGCTTCTTTTTGTGTGTGTGTTTCCCTTAATGTATTGTTGTAATTACACATTACTTTTCTAATTTTGCCTCTTAACTTTTATATTAGCTTTATAGTTGGTTGATTTTCTGCTTTTACTGCCCTGTGTCAGTGAGAATTCTTTCTTTCCTATATTTTATCATTCATATTTTAAATCCTTTATTCTTAAAGAAGTCCCTTTAACATTTCTTTAGTGGTGATGAACTCCTTTAGCTTTTTTGTGTTGGTGATACCTTATTTTCTTCTTCTTGTCTGAGAGACTCTACCTCTCTTTCAATTCTAAATGATAGCCATCCTGGGTAAAGTAATCTTAGTTGTGGGTCTTTGCTTTTCATCACTTTGAATATTTCATGCCACTGCCTTCTGACCTGCAAAGTTTCTGTTGAAAAACCAGCTGACTGTATGGTTCAGGATAGAGAGTACTGCATGAGTCTAGGGTTAGTATCTGCATGTGGGCTCCAACAGCTACCCTGCCTTATGATTCTGGATTCACTTTTCTCTCTCTTTAGACAAAATGACTTTACAGCTTTTTAAAAGATTAAATTTATTGGGATGACATTGGTTAGTAGGTTTTGAGTGTACATTTCTATGATACATGATCTGTATATTGCATTGTGTTGCCACTGTCCAAAGTAAAATATATTTGGCCCCCTTTATCCTTTACTACTAAATTGATACAGACACTATGGAAAACAGTATGGTAGTTCCTTAAAACGTTAAGAATAGAGTTACCCTATGATCTCTCTTCTGGGTATCTACCTGAAAAACTCAAAAACATTTATTCGCAAAAATATATGCACCTCTATGTTCATTACAGCATTATTCACGTTGGCTAACACATGGAGACAACCAGAATGTCCTTTGATAGAGGACTGGATAAGGACAATGTGGTACATATATACTATGGACTACTACTCAGCCATAAGAACAGATGAAATACTGCCATTTGCAACAACATAGGTGGAACTTGAGAATATTATGCTAAGTGGACTCACTTCTCTTAGTCTCTCCTCTTCAAAGTAAAGGTAATAATGCGTGACTCACAACCAGGTTTGTTTTGAGAGTCAAATGCAAAACATATTGAAAGTGGTTTGAATAAAGGTAAGCTTTTTTTAGGCTACGTCAAGAAGAGAATGTTAACAACAGTTACCCTTAGAATTAAATGTATGGGTACTACAACATAAGTCTTTAAATCTCTCTTAAAATGGGATGGTATGCTCACTTAAGGTAGCTAGATAATTAGTGTTTAATGGCCACAGGTTAATGTAGTAAAGAACTTTATAAAAGCCTCTTCAAATAGCTGCACTGTGAGCTTTATTGTATTTGATCATCTATGCCTTAGAGTATTTACGTAGGATTAATGAAATTGGACCTAGGCCAGGGGTACATTAATTCAGTTGTCTTGATTCAGTGGCACTTGACTCCTTGGGGCTACTTGAACTACAATGGCTGTTGAAAATGAATTAATTTGGCTCAGACTAGTAAACCAGAAGGCAGGGCTGCTTATATGAGTAGGCAGCAGCCCATGCGGGATGATTTCAGGAGCACTGAAAATACCCTATAATCCCAGCACATACCCCACTCTGAACAACAGACACATAAGTCCCACAATTTGAATTAGATTATTTTGACATTAGCCAAACAGGGACATACTGTCCATGAAAATATGTTAAGATTTCTTATCTTTTTTTCAAGGGTATACCAGTGAAAGCCAGGGGACATGTTATAATTTTTCCAAGGCTTTCTCTGACCAGAAATACAGAGCTCTGGCTTTGGGAACCATTGAGATGATGCCACAGAACTGAGCTCCCAGGGAGTCGAGTTCACCCAATTTGCTTTGCAGTTATGTAGACACTGGTCAGGTCAATAGCCAGGAAATGATCATTCAGTTACTTATTTCACAAATATTTATTGAGTACCTCGTGGGTACTCAGCACAGGATTACATATTTCCCATATAGAATATGCAGAGTCTACATATAAAGACATAAGGGGAACCAGATCATAGCTATTCTTTTACAAACTCATAGAAGTGCCATTTATCTACACTACATCCTGTACCACTGTTCTGCTACACACATTACAATGCCACACCACACATTTCTGAATTTATAGTCGTCGGGGCATGAGGAAAATGGTTAATTGCTGCTCTCACATTGGATTCCATTTAAAACTTGTCTGACTCCCATTCCTTTAATAGATCAGGATGCGTTCACTTGGACAGAAAGTGTTATAATCATAATTCCACCTCCCCCACCACAGGCCTTCGTGTCCCAGGTTTGTGACCCAGTTCCTCCAATGCAGAGGTTTCTGTCTGAGTGCCTAACACCACACAATGGCTAGGCAACGGAGATTCCGTGATGGTTTTACAGCAAACTTACTTTTGCCCAGCTTCTCCTTGGCCTGCACAAGGTCCATATTTATAAGCGTATACCAAGCGAGGAATAAAGTCAGATGTTATCGCTATGACAAACGCATTTGTAATAACAGAGAGAATTCCGATGCCTTCAAGAATTCCATACCAAATTCCTATTCAAAGAGAAGTGTTGTATTAATTCCAGACACACAGCAGAGGTACTAAGTAAGAAATTAACTGGGGTAACTAACTTTAAATAGGTCTTTCTAAGGGTCCTTTCATCTTCCCCAATACACTTGCAAACAGGAGTAAGAATTTGTACTTGCGAACACCTTGGCAATGAAGGAGTTTTCTGTGTAAGTGCCAACACTCATGACTTAAAAACTCAATCAGGATCAGGCACACGTAGAGAATTCTGGTCAATGATAAGGCACCCAAGCCCCCTCTGATAAGGCTGGCACATGCAATGTCACGCTGCTACCAGCTCCTTAGGGGTACAGACAGGGTTCCTCTGGTTCATCAGCGGGTCCAGTTCCTGACACACTGACCAAGGAGAGATGCTCACTGAATGTGTGTTTATTTCCTATGGAGGTTAAAAGACCCCTGTGAGCCAAACACACCCACACTCAAGCCTCTTCCCCACACACTGGCTGAGCACCTGCCTGCCCTGGACTCAGTACGGGATGCAGAAGTGAATACAAGTCAGACTCTGATCACAGGCAGCTCTCAAGAGGCTGTACCTGATTCAACTCAGCATCTCTAGTCAAAGACCAAAGGTCATCTCTGTCTTTAGGGAAAAGGGATCATGCCTCATGTGACTCACACTTTTAAGTTAAGCTGATGGAAGATCTACTTTGAAAAGAAAATAAGGGATAATCAAAAATTTAGATTCCAGTCTTAAGATAGAAATAACTAAATTGAGACTCTATTTTTAAGTATAACTTTTCTAGCACTGGAATAGATAAGTCTCCAAATAGGCAGCTCTACTTGTTATCTGATATTATTTAAAGCTAACACAATTATTCTTTTGCAAGAGTTAGTTGAATCACCTTACATGGGAGCCATAAGTAAAAAAATCTAAAGTTGACAGTCATTTTTATTTTATCTTCCGAACAGTTAATATCTTTTAAAACACATCCAACTTACCTATGTCTTTGGCCCTTGAAGCTAAAGGTCGCCTCCATTGTGTGACAAATTTGTAAGCATCAAGTCGAATTTCAATTACGTTATTCAGTAAGGCCAGAAGTGGTGCTAGGGGAAAAGCTGCCACGAAGATAGTTGTGAATCCAAACTGAAGAACTAGAGGAAAAACGAAACAAGTGTATTGGTTTCCCATGACTATTTTCAAAAGAATAATAATATGAATTTCTCATTGTTTTAACTCATATTCCCCTCCTAGTGCCAAAGCACAGGGAACAGAAAGATGGGCAGGTATTGAAAAAAGAGGCAGTCCTGGGCCTAGCAGCAATGATCATACCTAAGGTCCAAGATCTGGTTTTCTATATACCATCTATAATAATAAAAGCGTAATATGAAAGTCAACCGAACAGTGGGACGACCTTCCAGATGAAGCTGGGGCTGTGAAGGCCTACTCTTGCATGAATTTTATGCATCAGGCCTCTAGTTGTCTAATAAAAGGACAAGACATCCTTGGAGAAATGTTCGATTCCAGAGCTATGGTAGAGAAAATACAAGATGAGCCTGGAATATCTTGTGATGTCAGAAAGTTAGGAAGTGCTTTAGTGGTGCTCGCAAGGACATTTCATGATATGGGAGAGTTGAGAGATTGGTTGGTGGGGACTTAGGGGGTTCTGTGGGGGACAGAGGAGAAAGTTGGGGAGTATCTTGGAGTGGAAATGAAAAATAAAATACAACAAAAGGAAAAATGGGAGTGGTTATCAAAAACAAACTGTGCCTCTTTCATAATTTTGCTTCAGGTACACACTCTAGGAATACTATACAGCACTGAAAATGAAGTACTACTACCTGTAACAACATGGAAGAATCTAATCAACATCATATTGAATGAAAAAAGGCATTTACAAGAGTATGTATTGTACAATTCCATGTATGTGGAGATTTAAAAAAGGCAAAATTAATATATGATGTTAGAAGTCAGAAAAGTGGTTAGGGAGGGTGTTATGACTGCGATAGGAGACAAAAGAGCCTCTGTGACAGTGGCAATATTCTACTTCTTGATCTAGCTCACAGGATGGAAAACATTCCCTGTAAAGAGCCAGACAGTAAATATTTCTGGCTTTTCAGGCCATACAGTCTGTCAAAACTACTCAACTCTGCTGCTGTAATGCAAAGGCAACTACGGATAATATGTAAAACAAAAACAAAAACAAAACAAAATGGTGTTTCTGTGTACCAATAAAATGCTATTCACAAAAACAGTGGCCTGGATATGGCCTATGAACAGTAATTTGCCAACCCTTCTCCTACATAGATTGGTTACATAGGTGTAAAAATTCATTGGTTTGTACACACAGTTTATATACTTCTCTCACTATATATTATATATCAATGAATAAATTTTTTAAAAATACAACAAAGCAGAAAGTCATTAAGAAATTACAAAAGCAATAAGAATGAAAGTAAGAAGTGAGAGTTTACTGAGACTTGTTTTCTTGCTGCCAAGACACCACAGTATTTGGGAGCCCTCCAGTTCTAGCCACACAAAAGCTTCTTTGCAAGCACTCAATACACCAACATTATTTGTCATTTCCTTCTTTATGGGAGAAGAGTCCATTAAGAGACCTCAAAGCATTTCTCTTAATGAATTCTCTTTATTAAGTTTTATTATGAATGCCCAAATTGATTTCTTCTCCAAGTCATATCGCTCAGCCATTTTGTAATTGAAACTCTGAAAATACCAGTAGATACTTAGCACATAAGCAATCTAAGACATATTAAGCATGAATTCTATTGCTCCTTTAATTTTCAGATTCCACAGAAAGAACTGCTACTTTCAGAAGTAATGCACCTTGCCTATCCCTACCCCCAATTTCCACCCCAATGTTGCAAAGCTTAAACACAAGTTAAGAAAGAAAATCTATACACAATTATTATGCTAGGGGATTCTGTTAGCTTTTCTCCCCTAGGAGATAAGATTAGGAAAATAATAAGATAATTTGTACCAAGAGCATACTATGAACCAGGCATTTTCCTAAGCCTTTTCCATGCATCAACTCTTTTAATTCATACAAAGACCCTATGAAGTAGTTATTCTTCTTATCGTTCCCACTTTAGAAATGAGGAAATTAAGACAAAGAGAGATTAACCACCTGAAGTTTCACAGATAATACAAGATAGGGCTGAGATCTAAACCCAGGTAATCTGTTTGCAGACCCCATGTTCTTAGTTACATACTACAATAAATAGCTTGGGTCTGATTACAGAGAAATCTGGCTTCCTAAATAAAAGTATAGCATAGCTTAGCAGTCCTTGCTTCCTGCCAACCCCCTCCAAGAGAATGACTGTGCCCCCCTATGCCCCTACTGATTCATATTGCATCATCTTACAACACGCCATTACACATACTCTTTCTCTCTCTGGCTCCCCCCAACTAGCCTGTGCACTCCTCTGAAAGCTGGGACTCTGCCTTATCCCTTCTTATATCTCTAAATGCCAAGCATAGTATCTGTCTGAACATAACATGGCTCAACAGATATCAACTGAATGAATCATTTGGGCCATAAGTGATAACACCTTTTTCTTTGGTTTGTCAAGTTTTCCAACTCATTTTTGTTCTCTGGTGATTTATTACAACAGACAGGACACAATGTCATGACATTGATGTGCATGTGACTATAGGCTTTGGGCACCATCCCTGTGGACTGAGCTTCTTAAAGCAACACACTCCTTCCTCTACGTTCAGCTCAAGAATCCCCAAACACTGATGGCCTAGATCAGGGGTGAGGAACCTTTTTTTCTGCCAAGGGCCATTTGGATATTTATAACAACATTCGCTTATTGTAATTCACTTAATATAAATTTATGTTGCTGTGAAAAAAGCTCCTAGATTTATTGAATTTCGAATCCCACCTGTGGTGCCGTGGCAGGACCAGACCAAGTAATTTTGTGGGCCGGACGTTCCGACCCCTGGCCTAGATAATAACGGACATATGCTGAGTTGAATGTAGCCAGAGCGCTAGAATTTGCATTCCTATGAACTAGGATAAAGGATGAAGTAGACTATCTCCATACTCATTTCTAAGTATTCATCGAAGAGTCCGTAGGCATTCATCGGCTGAAGGTTGTAGTCCTTTTCCCACTGTGGGAATCTTATCTTCCTTTCAGGCCCATGCTCTAGTCGCACTTTTCTTCTAGTCCACCAGTTCTGAATTAACCTGCACAACAAGGTCAGTGTCTTTAAAAAAACATGTAACTCTTCATAGGACTTAAGTTAGACATAGAAGCGTTTGAATATAGACTCATAGCTTAAAAAAATAATTGCGGACAGGCTGCCAAGGAAAGAAAGCCTTGGACAATAACAAGGGAGACTGTGCTTCAGGTGAGTAAACAGGATGATTGGTGAACTTAGTTGAGTCATTCACGACACTGTCATGAGATCAGTGCTGCCTATGAGGGTTAGAAAAAGGACCAAGAACATCTATAAACTAACCCCCCATCTATAAAGCAACACCCAGATACGTGAGAAGAGGAAGATGTGGCCTCACTGGCTTAATTTAAGAGCCATGAGCAGTCTCACCACATGGGTGCTAACCTGGGTGGTGGCGGGCGGGGGGAGAGGAGGTTAGGAAATCTGCAAACCCGCAGAATGCTTCCTCTCTGGCACACGGAAGCTTGCAGTTCCACAGCCGGACTGGCCTGCTTTGGACTTGAGCTCGACAGAGGCTCTGACTCCCAATAAAATGCACGTCACCCTGGGTAGGTCAGCACATTAATCCTTAGCAGTGCCTGGGAGCGCATCTTATATGGAACAGGGCTGAGGAAATGGGAGGCGGGGGGCAGGTCTGTGTGCTGTTGGGGATAAGGAAAAGGTTGAAGGTTTCTGGGAGCAGACATGCCAAAAACTAAATGTGAAATAAAGGAAGTGAGAGGCTGGGTCTCAAAGACAAACTCTGCCTACTTCACAGTTTTGCTCTATGTCTACATTATTAAACAATAAAAACAGGTCTCTTGATATCCATGACATTCTGATAAATTATGGTTTAAACTTAAAATAATACTTAAAATAATATTTCTAAAGGTTTGATTTTATGCTTTATTTTTTAAAAAAGTTTCATAGAAAACATGAAATACTCGGAATAAGTTTTCTAAAGATAAACCTAGAAGAGAAAATGACCAGCAGTGATTCTGGTAGGAAGATAAGAGATCACTTTTCAAAATGAACCAAGTTCCAGCTAATTTTTTGGGTTGAGTGGTCCTCCCTGGGCCCCTGAAGACATCTATGGAGACACCGAGCTGACACAGAAATCAGTAGGTGTGTAATTAAAGCAGAAATAGGAGTGTTGCTGATTTATGTCCCTTTAAAATGTAACTGACCAGAGCTGAGCAAACACAGCAAATTCAAGGTTATCCTTGCAGAAGTGATGTGAGTTCCGGCCCATTGTCATCAACATAAACTGTTAGCACCAGGTAATAATATTTTTCCTGATTAAGATATGCTGACTTCGACATACTCAGGTTTGTTTTTTTTCTGAATCCCTAAACTTTGCTCCTTTCCACAAGTTTCTTTTCTGTACAGCCTGAATGCAGTTTTAAAAATTGCTGTGCCTGACTTATCTCAGGGATGGGGGAGTAGAGATCTAGTTAAGGTGCTACAGAGATTTGTAATGCTGGAGCTAGAGTGTCAGAGACATCACCGGAAGCAGCTTGCATACAAGTGTCCCATATTGAGGGGTTCAATCTTCTTAAAAAGTATTCACTTTTGCTCATGTGACCTGTGCTAAGTCTTCCAGAAGAGCCAGTGTGTATCATTATTATTTTTGTTATGGCAAGGACTTTTTAAAAATTGATTATTTTAGAGGGAGAGGGAGAGAGAAACATTGATGCGAGAGCTGAACAATCTTGACTGGCTGCTTCCTGCCCGCCACCCACTGGGGACCGAGCCTGCAACCCGGGCATGTGCCCTAACTGGGAATTGAACCAGCAACCCCTTGGTGCACGGGATGATGCTCAACCAACTGAGCCACACCAGCCATTGCCAAGGTTAGTTATTTTCACGAATGTCTTTGAGCATAAACACTTAGCTCCAAGGACAGGCCCTGGCTGAGCTGCTGAGTCTGCACTGCTTATCTTACTTCCATGCCTAGAAAAGCCAATAATGAGCAGCGCTGCCTCTCAAGCACAGACATGAAGGTACTTACGGGTAGCCAAGCTCCATGAAATTATTCCAGGTCTGCTTTAGCACCATTATAATACCCATTTGCATACAGAGGTCAATAAGGCATCCACTGGGGTGGCACTGGGAGGTAAGCAAACACAGAAACCCAAGAATCAATGGAGAGGAAGAAATGGTGTCTGGTTTCTAATCTGCACAAAGTTGTCTTTTGATGCAGTTTAATGCAGGCCTTTAGGAAACAAGGAATGATGGGAGAATACAGACCTCTTCTAGTCTCCACCGGTTTATCAGCCTCAAGTAGGCACCTGGGTGTCCTGCAAATCTTCAACACACAGAAAAACAGACCATTAGCATCCTGTAGATCTAAGCCTTCAGTCAATATTCTATTCCGATTAGCACATCTTCCGACAAAAATTACTGGTGCAGTGACAGGTCTGAGGGAATTAGGAAACTGTACAGAGCTTCTGGAATTCTCCAGGGGAACTGCCTCTTCTGGCCTTTCTGTCTGCTGCCAGGCACAGTTCTCATTGCTTGCTGTGACTCTGAACATTTTCTGTTGAATATTAAGTGCTCTGGCCTCTGCTTGTGGGCAAGGCCTGTGTAAGCAGCAAGGTGGACTGAAACACATTCTGATCTTTTGGAATAACACTAATGCTGGTTTTTTTTTTTTCCAGTCAAATGATTTGACTAGGATTCCATTCTGAAGCACCTAATACTGTGGCGAGGCTGCTGTATTCATCTGACCAAAACCCAATCCCCGTCCCATCTGCTCAGAAACACTTCCTGGTGTGGTGAATTCTTGGGACATGAATGAATGCAGATCCTCTCCAGTCTTCGTAACTGCTGGATTGAGAAGTTACCCAGGCTGCGCTGGCATCCTGTGTCAGCCCCCTCCTGTCTGGACGTCCATCCCTCTTCTGTGGCGTCAGGGATCTAGGGCACGCTCCCCCTCCCCCTCATGCCCCTGCTCCTATAGGTGTGAGGTCTGAGCCCTGACTCAGGTGCAGATGAAGTCTACAAGTTTGACCTCCATCCTTCCCATGTGCAAATCACTTTCCTCCACTTACCCTTGGCTAGAAAAGACACCAGGTACTCATGAGCGAAAACCATCTCCCGAGATGGAAATGGAAAGGAGGAAGCTAATCGCTGTTTACGCTTTGTATGAATCACACGAAAGGAGGAGCTCCTCTGTTGCCCCGGCCAGTGACCCCTGAGCTTTCTGTCCCCGGCCCAGGAGTGTGGGGAGATCTGGTTCCTACCTCCCGAGGAAGAACGCGATGTAAAACGTGGAGCTGTTCAGATTGACAAACTGAAAAAGAAACATTTTCAGGGTGAAGCTGTTCTCCCACTCCGACTCCGTGCGAGGCTGTTCTGTGAACAAAAGGGGAGCTGAGTTTGAAGGCTGCCTCGGATGCCTGCTCCACTCTCCTGTCCTTTCCCCATACACACAGGGTGGGAGCAGAGGCGGGCTAAGGAGGCCCAGTTTGCCTATAGATGGGGCCTAAGTGGCCCATCCATGGGATCCTCAAGCTTGCAGACCAGGCCCAACAAGGGTTTGGTGGGAAGTGGCTACTGAATTGGCTGAGGGGTAGAATATCCAGTTTGTTCCACTGACACAGGGGCCCGAGAGCCTGGAGTAGAGGCAGTGGGGCTGAAGGAGCCTCATTCCCAGGCTTGGCTCCCTGCAGGAGACTTTCCTTTTGCTCTTAGTCTCTGCCTGTGGGTAAGGCCTGAGTGGCGCCAGGTCCTCTCCCAGTTCCTAATAATTCCTTGGCCTTGACTTTTATTGCTGAAGAAATACCAGATGCTCATGGGGAGAGGGCGTCAGATCCCCATCTCAGCGTGCTGAGAGCATCTGACTACCTGTCATCCTCAGCCCTCGTGTTTCACTCTCATGGACAACTACCAAGACGACCTCATCTTTACAACTTTTACTGTATATCATCATCTATGTCAGTGGTTCTCAACCTTCCTAATGGCGCGACCCTTTAACACATTGCGTACCGCATAGAAATCTCTAAGACATATGCCAGGGACCACACGTTTTTGGGCAAACTGCACGTTATTTAAATCATCATAATGCACTTTAGGTGTTGTTTTTCAATAATTATAACATTTTTTATTTACAAAAACAATCAAACAATTAAACAATTAAAGTTCCTAGTACTTTTTTAACCTATGGTACTGCATAAAACATTTTCCTCTATGAAGAGGGACCAAACAAAATTTACATAAGTATCTAGATTCGCTCCTTTTTCCATGGGCGTGAAAAACGAGAACACTCGTGAGCGGTCCTTAACAGATGGCGCGCGAAACACGAGAAAACTCCTGAGCAGTACGAAATGTGTTAATACAGTTCCCCATGTTGTGGTGACCCCCAACCATAAAATTATTTTCGTTGCTACTTCATAACTGTAATTTTGCTACTGTTATGAATTGTAATGTAAATATCTGATATGCAGCATGTATTTTCATTGTTACAAATTGAACATAATTAAAGCATAGTGATTAATCACAAAAACAATATGTAATTATATATGTGTTTTCCGATGGTCCTAGGTGACCCCTGTGAAAGGGTCGTTTGACCCCCAAAGGGGTTGTGACCCACAGGTTGAGAACCGCTGATCTATGTCTTAAAATTTCCCAACCTCACTCAGGTGCCAATCCTCACCTCCTTATATCCTGACTTCCACAAAGAAAACACTCTTTGAACATTGTAAGTGCGGACCAAACCTCCAACATGGCAGCTCATGTCAAATGCACAGATCCTTCCCCAGGAGCTGCGTCCTCACCCCCAGCAAGGCCAAAGAAAATGTGTGTAATGCAACCGCGCTTTCTCTGTTTCCACATTCCCCGAGCTTCTTTTTTTAAAATATATTTTTATTGATTTTTTACAGAGAAGAAGGGAAAGGGATAGAGTGTTAGAAACATCGACGAGAGAGAAACATCGATCAGCTGCCTCCTGCACACCCCCTATTGGGGAGGTGCCTGCAACCAAGGTACATGCTCTTGACCGGAATCGAACCTGGGACCCTTCAGTCCGCAGGCTGACGCTCTATCCACTGAGCCAAACCGGTCAGGGCTCCCTGAGCTTCTAATTGCTCAATTACCATTTCAACCCATGCATTCCCTTTCCATGAAATTATAGCTCAAACTGCTTCCTAGGAGCATATCGGAGAAAGGAGGGGAGAGAGAAAGAAGATCTGATTGAAAATGGTTGATGTGTCAGCTTCGGAAGCAAGGCTGCACTGCTGTGGAGGGAAGAAAAGAACAAAGCGTTTTAGCTTTATTTCACTCCTGCTGCTGAACTCTTGGTTACAAGGAAGGTCTCCCAGGTTGTCAGCCAGCTGGGCAGGTTCCCAGGTGTCCCACCACAGCTGGACTGGGCTGTATCTCCCCTGGCATCTTTGCCAGCCTAGATCAAGGTGCCTCTGGGTACAGAGGTGCCTACCAAGGCCCAGTTACTTCTTTCTGTGGACATAAGCCTCTTTCTATCTTTTTGGTAAGGGATGCTGGAAAATTTCAATGACATTAAGGGAAACAAGCCAAGTGCGTACCTCTGTATCTGGTACATAGTAGGCCTCAAAAAATGACATTTTTTTTAAAATCTGAACAATAAAGATTTAATTTAATTTAATTTATTTTTTTAAATTATTTATTGCTTAAAGTATTACAAAGAGTATTACATATGTCTCCTTTTTTCCCCCGCCCTTGACAATCCCCTGGCCTCCCCTAAAAAATGACAACTTGTATTATAATAATTATTATAAGTAAAAACACCTTTGTGATTCTGTCCCCCCACCCCCCACCTTGGACAAGCATCATATGGAAAGGCACTAAAATAGATTACATGTGGGAGTGTAATTTCCTCAAATTACATACAGTAAAATAACTAATAGCTCAATTATAAAATTGGGTTGCTTTCTCTATCTGTGGAAAGTACACAGTGCACAGCTGGCTACCAGATTGTTCTAGGGCTTCCTGGAGTCAGAGGAATGCTCTTAGGGATGACTCGTCCGGGTGAATGTTATTTTTATGTGTCAGTGATGGTTAGCCTACCCACATTTCCAGTAGAAGGCCTCCAGTCTTGAAAGCAACTACTCTGCTGTGATTTTATATCCCATGGAAACGTGGCACATTGTTACTAGTAAATAAATAAAAATTATAGGCAGTAGCAAATGGGCACTTTTCTAACTGATTCTGGGTACTTTCTATGTATGTACTTTGGGGACAGTATGTATTTTGTGTATTAAAAGAAAACCTACTTTACATTAGCTCATGATAGATCAAGTTAGTGACAGGTTTTAAATCTTTAGGTAGAAAAGACCCCCCGATGAGTAGGCATATTTAAAATGTCCTGCTCAGGGCAATAAAATTGCTGTGTGTAACTCAAAATAAAGGGAATGCTGTATTTATTTTCAGCAGCATTTCAAAAATGAATCTTTGAAAAGGTACTTTTCAGACCACAATACTGTACCATGAAAGAAAAAGGGTTTCACTTACCTAAATTGGTCAGAAAAAGCGCAACTTTTTCATAGAGCTGTAAAATAAAATTCATACATTTAACAAATGAACTGCAGGTGTTCTAAAATCTGTAATTATCAAGGTGACACGTAATCAAGTCATGAGTGAAAATAATTTCATTATCCATCCATTGCTCAAACAATGAAATTAATGTGAACAATTGTGTCCTTTAGGGCAAGAAAGAAAGCCACAAGGTCCCATTTTACTATTTCAGAAATCTTCTCCCTCTGGAGTGAATAATTCTGTGATAACAGAGCAAGCTAGCTGCCACTAATTACCAGATTGCTCATTTTTCTTCTTCGTAACTTCTGGATTTTGAAACATTTTTTCTAAAATAATAAATTCCAGTGCATTTTAATAAGAATCATAATAAACTTCCTATATTTCATTAGCTCAGTGATTACTAGTTCACCTAAGAATCATAAATAAACTTCATTACTGGGTAGGTTGAATGCTCTTAGGAATGACTCAGAGTTTGAGTTTATTGGTTGTGGAATTTAGGATTGTTTAAAGAGCTAGAAATGACAGTTTGGATAGATAAAACTGTGTTGGTAATAATATTAAATTACTTGGCCTTTAGAAAGCCCCTTTCAAATAAGGAGAGCATGTCAGTATCACAGCCCAGATTTAAGATGCAATATAAATGGGGATCAGGGGAGCTATAATTAATTGGACATCTCTAGGCTTAACACTGTGCTTGGCACTCCACATGCATTATCTTACTTATTCCCTGCTACGAATCTCTGTCAGCATTTTTATGTATAGGTTGACCTCAAGTCTAATAATGTCAGCCATTCCATCTCTTTTGTCCTGCAAGAAATAACAATGTAATGAGGGCCTACTATGTGCCAGACCCTGCTCTAGACATTGGGAAATAACAGTAATAAAAACAGACAAAAGTTTCTGCCCTCATGGACCTGCATTCCAATGGAGAAGAAAGATAATGAGCAAAAATAAATGTTTAAAAAAAATAGCATATGGCAGCAGTTCTCAACCTGTGGGTCGCGACCCCTTTGGTGGTCGAACGACCCTTTCACAGGGGTCGCCTAAGACCATCCTGCATATCAGATGTTTACATTACAATTCATAACAGTAGCAAAATTACAGTTATGAAGTAGCAATGAAAATAATTTTATGGTTGGGTCACAACATGAGGAACTGTATTTAAAGGGCCAAAAGGTTGAGAACCACTGGCCTATGGGATGGTGATAAATACCAGAGAGAAAAATGAAGCAGGTGAGGAGATAGGAAGGTGTCAGATGGCAGGAGTGGGTTGCAATTTTAAATTGAATGACAAGGGAAGCCATTAGAAAGTAACATTTGAACAAAGACCCAAAGGAGGTGAGGGACCAGTTGCTATGCAGACTGGGAAGGGAAGACTATTCCAGGCAGAAAGAAGAGCAAGTAAAAAGTCCTAGGTTGAGAACATGCCTGGCCCATCCAAGGAGCCAAGGGAAGGCCAGCGAGGAGCAGGAGAATCCGGTGAGCAGGGAGGGGACAAGGTCAGAGCTGTCACTGGGGCCAGATGGGGGAGAGCCCAGAGGCCATGTGAAGATGTAAACTTTTGTTCCAGTGAGAGGAAAGCCATTGGGCATTGTGAACAGAGGAGTAACATGAGCTGACATCTGTATAAGTAAGAAGCTGGCTCTGGCCCAGCTGGCATGGCTCAGTAGTAGAGCATCGATCTATGAACCTGAAGGTCATGGTTCAATTCCCGGTCAGGACACATGCCCAGGTTGTGGGCTCAATCCCCAGTGGGGTCATGCAGGAGGCAGCTGATCTATGATTCTCTCTCATCATTGATGTCTCTCTCGCTCTCCCTTCCTCTCTAAAATCAATAAAAATATACTATAAAAAAAGAAGAAGCTGGCTCTTTCTATTGTGATGAGCACAGATTGAGGACCAACATGGAAGCCAGGAGACCAGCTAGGAGGGCACTGCCATAATGCAGGTGGAGGTGGAGATGTGTGAAAAGTGATCCAATTCTGGAAACATTTTGCCAGTGAGAGTAACAGCAGAGTTAAGGGTAACGCCGAGGTTTTCAGCCTGAGCAACTACAATGGGGGAGGCTCTAGGAGTAGCTGGTTGATGCTGGAGGGAAGATGGGGAGTCTGGGTTTAAATGTTAGGTGAGGATGGTCGAGTAGGTAGTTCAACATGCATGTGTGGGGTTCAAGAGAGACATCCAGGATGAAACATACATTTGAAAACAGCCTGAAATCAACACAAGCAACATCTCAAGGAAAGCTGTGGATACTGGCAAACTTCATGTCACTCAGAATCGAAAGAAAAGGGGAACCAATACTGTTAAGCTATGTTACAGCTTCTGAACTTGACCTTTAGAATAAATTCTTTTTCTAAATTTTCCCAAGAAATATTTAGTGTTGTCTTATTGGATAAATAAAAAAACAAAACAAAAACAAACTAAGGTTCAGAGAGGGAGAGTGCCTTGCCCATAAATCTGACACTAGAAAATCTCTGACTCAATCCCCAGACCTGCGTGTATCTCATGCCGGGCACTTGGCTACATGACTCTCTGAGGCCAGGTTCCTTTAGCAATAGAAGAAAACTGCCACCTGCAGCGCACGTGTATGATGCGCTGGGCTGGTCACCTTCCAGTCACTTACCACATTCAGCAGCATGATGATACAGAAGTTGATGCACACAGCAGTCCCTGTGGTTGCAACCTGAGAGTTATTCCTGATTAACGCCCACTTGAAGGCAGCAAAAGTGCTGACGGTCACCACCCTGTAAATGACGATCCCAAACACAGCGGCAATCACCACGCAGATCTGGCAGGAAGACAGAAGAGACCCAGTGAACATGTTGCAGGAGGAGGGTTCCTGAGATGTGGCAAAGTCTCTGATGACCAAAGAAAATAAAGCAACTGCGGTCCTGACTCAACAAAGCACAACAAAATGCATGCTTTTCACTGTGGCTAATACTTTCTCTCGTCTGTTTGTATTTTCTTAGTCAAGTGGAAAAGCCAGTGTTTGAAAGTTGGTAAGCTCAGTAAGCTATGGGGTAACATTTTATTAAGCAGCATATTAGACTGAGCAGATGAACAAGTATTTATTACGGGAATCTTACGATGCCACTCTCTGTTTAGAATTGTTTTCTTCTGCGTAGGATAAAAGCAAAGCCCTGATGATGACCTGCAAGACCCTCTCCATGCCCACTGAGTGCCACTTTCCTCCACTTGGGGACTCCAGACCTTCTGTCATTGTTTCCAATGGGTTTAGCACCCTTAATCTTCAAGACCATTTCCTTTGCCTAAAATGCTGACACGCCCATTCCCCTGCCAAACACACACTCACAGCTTCGTTACTGCTACTCAACCTTCACAGCTCAGCTCCAAAACACTTCATAATTAAAGCTTTTTTCATGACTCCCCAGAATATTTTGTTTGTTATACAGCACCCATACCCTTCTTTTGGTGTCTAACTTAACATTTCCAACTATTTGTCAGTTTGATCACCGTCAGTCTCTCCATCAGGGCAGGGACGGTATCTGTAGGCTCCCGTGGTTTCTGCAGCCCCTTCGCATAATTACAGGTGTTCCACTATTTGTTGCTGAATAAGTCAACTGTGTGATAGGTGCATAATCTCTTATTAATTGGACATAAACACAGACTGATCTGAGGCATCTTTCTCTGAAGATGTCATGGTATCTCCATAAAATAATAGGAATCTCCAAAAAGTTTTGTGACTTTCATTCGGTCGCCCATTTAATATGTCAGAGTAGAGACCCTAGCCGACATAGTGAGCAAAAACTGGACCTTAAAGCTGGGCCTTTGGAAGGGCTTTGCTGACTTTCATTCTTCATAGATGCATTCCTGTGTTCTCCACAAACTCTATTTTTGTCTTACTACGAATGACATGCTCAAAAAGTTTGAGCCTGAACCCTTGCTGGAACTGGCCGAATTATTATCATATAGTAGTAATAATCAACAAGAAAATGAAAAACTGTCCATGTCTTAATCTTAGAGCTGTTGATAGGGAGCTAGGTGAAACGTACACTGAATTTCAGACCAGGGTGGCAATACAATGGAAGGGACAGCATGCGGGACTGAGAGGCCAGGTCTGAGTCCTGGCTCAGCTACTACCTAAGCAGTAGGACCGTGGACAGGTAGCTTGTCCTCTCCATGGCTCAGTCTCCTATGTTCCAGCTTCCTCATCCGGAGAATAAGGAAAGCTTAATCTACATCTACAAATCTTGTTGCGAGAAACAAAAACCAAGACAATACCTTGGTAGTTACCAGCATAGAAGGCATGGAGCAATACAGGTGCTTACAAAGCAGTCTCTGCCAAGGGCATGGGTCTGAATCTCGATCTGAGATGAGGGACCTTTGGGCACCCTGCCTACCCTTTCATTTCCCCACTTTCCTTATAGCTGGGGGGGGGGGGGTGTCTGGATCTGCTGTAGTTTTGTCCTTCCCACTCCACTGGCCTAGGATATATGTCTACACACTTGCATTTGAAAAGAGGGAAGGAGAACCCTAACTACCCCTTATGGTTCTAAAATGACATTTCTGAAAAATCTGCATGTGTTTTGTTTAGTAATTAACAGGGTCAAAGTTCATCAAAAAAATACCTCTTTTTAGGAAAAGCTAACAACCCAGCTTCAAGTTAGTATTTTTCTAACTATATAATCATCAGTGAGTACGGAAATCAATTTTAGGGGGGTATTAAAAAAAGACTATAATAAAACAGAAAATTAGTCTATTACATGTTATAAAAGTGAGCATTTTTTAGTTACTCTATTTAGTTTTATATACCTACTAGAGGCCCGATGCACGAAATTCGTGCACTCAAGGGGATCCCTCAGCTGGGTTTGCGCCCTCTCACAGTCTGGGAGCCCTTGGGGGATGTCTGACTGATGACTTAGGCCCACTCCTTAGCACTGCTGCGGAGGTGGGAGAGGCTCCCACCACCACTGCTGCACTGGCCAGCCATGAGCCCAGCTTCTGGCTGAGTGGCGACCCCCTGTGGGAGCACACTGACCATCAGGGGGCAGCTCCTGCATTGAGCATCTACCTGCTGGTGGTCAGTGTGCGTCATAGCGATCAGTCGTTGCACCGTTCAGTCAATTTGCATATTAGCTTCTTATTATATAGGATTTGCAAAAGACATACTGGGTCATAAAAGAGAATATATTTCTTACATGGGCATGGTAAAAAAAAAAAAGTTTGAAAAACACTGCTGTGGGTCCTGGCTCATATTCTTAGTTCCTTTCAGCATGGCATAGAGAGGCAAGTCAAAAGAATATTGGATTAAAGTAGAGGATCTGAGCTTTTGGCAGTTTACCGGCTATTTAGTGGCTAACTGGACAAGCCCCTTAACCTTCCTGAGTCTCATTGCTCTACTTGTAATATGGGGACAATATCCTTGTATCACCTCATGGAGTTGTGAGGATTAAATCACAGAAAATAAAAAGGATGCTTTATAAAACTATGCAAATGCATGACATAATTAGTATTGCTACCATGTTACAAGTTTGTACTGTATGAAGCAAATAAAAGAGTTCTGTAAAAATGTTCCAAACCATAAAAAATATTCCTGATGCAGACACGATCAGTCGGCTGCATTTATCTGTAAACGCTTGATATGGTTCTGGCTTTCCCGAAATGGGATTCATCCTCTCCTTCTTGGAATACTTGGCTTCAAACTGGGGCCGTATTTCTTCCTAAAAAACAAACAGGCACATTTTATGCTCTGAAGAGGTGCACACATGATAAGAAAAAATAATCATTTTACCTCCCGGGGAAACTGAGTCAATAGCTGCCACATTAAGAGGTCAATCAATGAGTTGGACTTGAGACCCAGGTATTAATGTTTAGAAATTGGCCACTTGAAGAAAATCTAAAGAATGATGATCTTTAGACTAATATGATTTAGACTAATAGCTAAATGGCTATTACCTTATTAAACTATGCTTGAAGAACACTGAGATGAGAAAAGGGACCACCTGTCCTGTCTCAAGTGGTTTGAAACAACGTAGTAGCTTTTACTTTCATGACCAGGAAATGAAACGGACACAAGGACAAAGAAAGCTTCTGAACAGCAAAATGTTCAGAATTCATTATATATTTTTTAATTTTAATTTTTTCTATTTCTTGACCTCTTAGCATTTGATATAACCAACCATTTTTCACCAATCTCTTCTCATGGTTCTATGATACGTTTTTCTCAAATTTCATCTTAATGGCTGCTGCTTCTATTTCTTTTGCTTGTTCATCTTTTTTGAGCTCTAAATGGGTGTGCTTTTTTTTTTGGTTAATCTTCACCTGATGATATTTTTCATTGATATATATATTTCATTCATATATATATATGTATATATATATATATATATGATTTATTTATGTATTTATTTTTTTTAAGAAAGACAGTGAACTATAGGGGAAGAGACAGAGAGAAACCCTGATGTGAAAGAGGCACATCGATCAGTTGCCTCCCTCATGTGTCCCGGGACAGGATTGAACCTGCAACAAGGTACATGCCCTTGACAGGAATCAAATGTGGGACCCTTCAATCCACAGGTCGAAGCTCTACCCACTGAGCAAAACCAGTTGGGACTCATTGTTTGAGTTATAATGGCGATCCAACTCTTAGTATTCTCCAATCTTGTTGTGTTGTTTTTTCTAATGTAGGCATTGAAAACCATGGCTTCTCTATTTTTTTTAAATAAGCTCCTAAAGGAGTCATTCACGTGAACCACAGATTTTAAATGTCTTCTTAATTGGTATTGAAAACAAGGTAAATACCTTTCAAATCCAGCTAACATCAACGCTCCTCCACTTCTAAATCAAGCTGAGATTTTATTCCAATTAGTTGGGGCCCCATCGAATGTGAAAAGCAATTATGGGATTAGGAAAAGGTAATCAGCAAGAGGGTATGCTGAAGTCGTTCCAGTTAATTAAGTACATGCTGTATTTGAGTGTCTAACAAGAGGAGAGAAAGCGAGCGGAAACCCTGGTGAAATGGAGATTGAGCCAATGTAGGTAGAGACGCTCAAGACTCGGATGAAGGTACCCGCAGAAAGCGAAGCAGCAGCTGATGGAAGACTGTGAAGGATGTGCACAGCCTGTAGCAGGAACGGCAGCCTGGCTGTGCCCAATGCTGGACTTCACTCAAGGGCAGGTAATAGGGAAGGGAAGGGGGACACAGAAACAGCTCCTGCCTCCTTTCCTTTATTTCAGGCAGTTATACTTAAGGGTGTAAGTAGAACAGACCTAGAATAATCTGCTTCTTTGGGAAACTTCTAATTTATCAGGCTGTGTCATTAAGAGCTGTTGAGTTAATCATCAAGCAACTGAGGCCAGTCACGGAGCCAGGCCTGCCTTCCTGGGTCTTATCAGCTGAACTTGCCCCCCACATGACTTTATATATTGAAGTGCTAACCCACAGGACCTCCGCATGTGACTGCATTTGGAAACAAGGTCTTTGCAGAGGTAATTAAGATAAAATGCGGCCAGTAGGGTAGCTCCTAACCCAGTGATGGCGAACCTATGACATGTGTGTCAGAGGTGACACGCGAACTCATTTTTTTGGTTGATTTTTCTTAAATGCCATTAAATGGCATTTAAATATATAAAATAAATATCAAAAATATAAATCTTTGTTTTACTATGGTTGCAAATATCAAAAAATTTCTATATGTGACACGGCACCAGAGTTAAGTGAGGGTTTTTCAAAATGCTGACACGCCGAGCTCAAAAGGTTCGCCATCACTGTGACCTAACCCAATATGACTAGTGTTCTCGTAAGGGAAAATTTAGACAGAGACACAAAGAGAAGACAGTGAGAAGGCTCAGGGTGTAGATAGGCATCTATAAGCCAAGGGGAAGGGCCTGGAACAGATTCTTCCCACAGAGCCACAGAAGAAACCAACCCTGCCGATACCTTGATCTCAGACTTCCAGCCTCCAGAGCTCTGAGACAATACGTTTCTGTTGTTTACCTGGTAAGCCACCCATGTGGTACTTTTTAATAGCAGCCCTGGCACACTGATACCCTGGTTGACCCCTCAAGGAGGCATGCAGCAAGTCTGGGCATTTCTGCACAGCAAGCTGAGCAGCACAGGCTAGAAGAGACACTTCTACAGTGAATCTCAAACTGAGAACTGGAACTTCACATGGCTCCTGAGGCAGGTCCTGCAAAATGTATGCTGAGTGAAAGAATGGTTCAAGCTTTTTTTTTTTTAAATCCTCAGTTGAGGATTATATATTATTGATTTTAGAGAGAGGAAAGGAGAGGGAGAGAGAGAGGGAGGGAGTAAAGGAGAGAGGGAGAGAGAGAAAGAGAAAGAGAGAAAGAGAGAGAGAGAGAGAGAGAGAGAGAGAGAGAGAGAGAGAGAGAGACCAGCAAGGACAGCAAAGGGCCTTTCTTTTTATTTGCTGTGGCTTTCCACAATTTATGAGAAGTACCTGGTAATTAAAACCCTGGATTGTTAGCTCCTCTGAGTCAAACAGCTCCTCTGTTAAAACTGCAAGGCAAGGCAAGCTACTCTCAAGGCTATATTCTTGCATTTCCCATCCTCCCTACTGTTTTTACAACTCAGGGATAATTCACACCAAGAGTTTCTAGTTAGTAGAAAGTTCCCTTTTCCCCTCCCCTTCAAATATGCCTCTTTTGAACTCTTCATAACTTTTACTCTAAGCATGTTTTATAGGTTTGAGAAAAATACTGATAAGACACTTCTGTAGGGCATCTGCCAGACTGCCTCCTGAAAAACAAACAAACTATAATTTTTCAGGACAAACACCCCTGGTACCTGCGCAACTTCAGCCCAATATCCTCCTCCCTTCCTTGTCACATAGCAACAGCCAAGACTTAAAAGGGGAATCTGCCCTTTGTTTATTGCCCCATGCTGACCAGTGATACTTGACCCTTTCCCTTTATGGAAAGTAAAACAAACTTCCTCTCTGCATCTCTTCTTTTAGTTGTGAATCTATCACAGCCTGAGTCACTGGCTAACCCCTAACAGAAACATTGATTGCTTGCTTTCCATAAGTGCCCTGACTGGGGATCAAACAGGAGTATGGATAATGCTCCAACCTACTGAGCCATCTGGCAAGAGCAAAGAATGGTTCAAGATTTTTTTAAAAAATGCTGTGCATTTAGATGGGTTTTGTTTTGTTTTAGTATATCTTTATTGATTTCAGAGAGGAAGGGAGAGGAAGAGAGAGAAACATCAATGATGAAAGAGAATCACTGATCAGCCCTCTCCTACAGGCCCCCTACTGGGAATCGAGCCCACAACTTGGGCACGTGCCCCGACTGAAATCGAACCTGGGACTCTTCAGTTAGCAGGCCAACACTCTATCCACTGAGCAAAACCAGCTGGGGCTGGTTCAAGCTTTTTAACAGGGTTGGGAAGACAGAGGGCTCCAGACTTCCAAGAGATGTTTGTCCTGTGCCTTGGGCCCACCAAAAGTGCCAACGGTGACTTTTAGACTGGTTTTTGTCCAACTTACTTAAATAATTCCATACAGTATCACTGAAAGAGGAACATTTAGAAACACCTCTTTTCTTTGGAAGTGAAAAAAGTCCAAAGATGACAGGATTGCTTGGTGGTGACTCAAATTCCCAGGAAATAAAAATCCCATTTGAAAGTCATTTCCATGAACACGTGACAAGAAACAGCAGAACAGCTTCACCAGGCAGCCTGGAAGCTGTCGCTAAACTCCAGTCACCTGGACAGTTCAGAAATCGTTTACTGGGGAATACTTACAAAAACATGACAGAGTCCTTACCCAACAAACAAGGATTGCTGGAAATCCCAGTATTATTTCCAGATCTAGAACTGCCCAAATGTATTCAAGGGCATGAGGAGAAAAAGTTACCAGGTGTGATTTGAAGAAAAACAAACAAAAATACTTTTCAAAATGATCTCCACCACTGAGCCAACCACAGGGCTAAATTCTCATTTGTGTTTCTAGAATATTCCTTTTAACATATAAAAATATATATGCATAGCAGGAAAATACCCATTAATACCCATCATCACATCACATGTGATTAGTTTATCTGATTTTCTGCCACAACAAGGCTCTCAAGAAATGGGATTCAGGAAGGTAAGAGATAATGAATGAGAGGAAGGAAAGAAGAGTTCAGGCCGAGATTGGGCTGACAAGGGAAGTAGGGTCTTATGTAGTGACCAAGACCAGCAAGGGTGCGTGAGAGACTTCTGACAGGAATGGGGTGAGAAGAGGATGAAGACCAGACCTAGGTTGGGAGAGGGCGCAGTGTATTGGCCTAAAAGGGGAGAGTGGTGGAGCTGGGAAGGGGTGGGGGGAAGTTCAGTCTGAGGTTACCTCTCCTTGACAGACTTATCTAGAGCTGGCCCTGCATTTAGCCACACCCATCAAGGAGGCAGCTTGAGGAGTGTTTTCCGCTCAGCATTTTCCACTTCCCATAATGCTGACTTTGTGCAGGCCTCTGGGCTCTGTCCAGGGTCCTGGAGAGCTCCTCGAAACATTGCCCAGGAACAGTTCTCTTAGGGGGCATTTGCTTGCATGTGCCTAGGATTGTAAAACTATCGCCCTCCTTCTGCTGAAGTGAAGCAATGGATAATATCGAAGAAAGCTAAACAAATCTTATTACCAATCCGTTGGATGCCTCTACCTAAAAGTAAGGTGATTTACTTAGCTATGGACTTTGATTCCACTAAGCAATCAAAAAAAAAATATTTCTTTTTAATTCTGTTTGTGGTTTCTAGACTACTTAAGAGTTTTCTGCAAAAACAGATACCGCAATGCTTCATGAGTAGACCCGGCTTCTCTCACAGTGCAGGAAGTGATAACTGAAGGGGACTGTGTATTTCTTGGTGATTCGCTTTTTAAAAATTCTGGTGTAAATGATACAAACCTCTTCCTCTTCCCAGTCTATCAAATCCCAGTCATAAGCAATTACTGCTCGCCGTCTTTTCCAAAACTCCAGGAACACTGTCGCTGGAACAAGCACAGAAAGACACGAACATTTGAACAAAAAGCAATGCTGTTAACTGTGCCGCTAAATAATGAAGCCATTGCAAAGAGTGACAGCTGTTTGTGTAAGCATCCTTGAGCATCAGAACTTCCCGCTAATCTAACATAAGTAGGAATGTCTTCAGAGAGTTACCAAGCTTGTCTCCTGCATAATAAAAAATCAGAGATTTCATTTAGAATAAATTAAGCTGATTTGCAAGTCGAGGCAGAACAGACTTATTAGAATGACAGGGCTCTCAGGATGTAAGAATACAGAAAACTAGGTTACTAACATCTTTCTAATTGATGGCATGTTTAGTTTTAAAAGTCAGAGGCAGTGGCAAAAATAAAAATTAGCAGTATTTGATTGGCAGTGATGATTGGTCCCCCAAATCCTCCTTGCAGGAAATACCTATGTAAAATGTTTTTTTTTTTTCTATTTCATTGAAGGAAGCTATTTTATTGGAGGAAGAAATCCTACTGCCTACCTCTCTCTCCCTCCCCCCCCCCCCCCCCCCCCCCCGTCTCTCTTTTTAACAAGCCATGTCTTTATTGTCGCATTGAAGGCAAATGTGTGTAAATTCTGTTAAGAACCTTTTCCAACAAGTGTTGGCGTCCCCACCCAGGGAAATCTGGGGGAAATCCTTAACTAGACAAAATAACTTTCTACTCATTTCTGTTTTAAAAGATCTACTCAAATGAATTACTGAGCACTCTACAATGACAGAGAGGGGTGAAAAAAAAATCAAGACACAATCTTGCTGCCTCGGAAGTCACAAGCCAAATGAGTGACACACAGGCATACACACACACAAACTTTGAGGGCAAATCTAACTAAAGATACCGCAGGGACGCCATGGGAGGCAGAGCTGATGAGCCTAACTCTGTTGGGCTTGCTGTGAAGTTAGACTTACAGAGGCAAGAATGTCACATATTTGAAATTCGTTTCATGAAGACATGTAAATATCCGAATGCCCATTCCAAAGAAAGATAATTACTTTCATCTTTCCTATTGTGCCTTGCCCTCACACGACCTCCCCATTAGTGGCATTTGGACATAGAACATATATGTTTAAAATGAGTAACTGGGAAGACTGTATAGGATAATAATTAAGAGCTCGCTGGCATATGATCTCTAGACTTTCAATCGTAGGTTTGAAATCTAGTTCAGATATAACCTGTACTACTCTTGGCAAATCACTGAACTTTTCTAACTCTCCATGTCCTGCTAAGCCAAAGAAAAATGGCAATATAGGTCTATGTTCCCTATATGAAATGCTAACATTCAAAATGATCTAAAAATTCTAAGTTCTGCCCCCCCCCCCAAAGTTTAGCATAAACTCATCTTGTGGCAAGTTCTGACCTGGACTGACATTAGAATTCTAATCGCCTCCATTTATCCCTCTAAGTGAGGAAATCCACACATTGAAAGCAGCCATATGAATGTATTTGAATATGGGGTCCTTCCCAGACCTGCTGAGTGTTACATAATACATATGCCATGCGCCTTTCCAAAATGTGAAAAGTTCAGAGTAATTACAGTTGTTAAGAAAGCCACACCTAAACAAATCAAGTGCTTAATTCCTGGAGAGGGAAATTAAGATAAATGGATGTCTGTGGAGATTAATAAAAGTGCCAGCACTGAGTGGCCATTTCCCGCTGGCATCCTTCCTGGGAGTCTGGTTGTGTTGGGGGTCCCCAAGGCCACCTCCAGGTTTGATGACTCATGAGGATGACTCATGGCACTCAGCATAGAAATAAGATTACAAAAGATAAAGTAGTGCAAATATCTAGAAATAAAAGGCCAATTATTATAAAATTTATTTTCAGCCCTAGCCGGTTTGGCTCAGTGGATAGAGCGTCAGCCCACGTACTGAGGGGCGCCAGGTTCGATTCCAGTCAAGGGCACGTACCTCAGTTGCAAACTCCATCTGCAGCCCTGGTCAGGGCGCATGCGTGAGGCAACTGATGGATATGTCTCTCTCACATCTATGTTTCTCTCTCTTTGTCTCTCCCCCTCCCTTCCACTCTCTCTAAAAATCAATGGAAAAATATCCTTGGGTGAGGATTAACAAAAAAAATTATTTTCAAAAACTGAGACATACTTCATTCACAAATTACTGACAGGATCAGAATCTTTGAATTTGCATAAAAAGAACCACAATCTTGTTATTGATCAGAGAGCTTTAAGAACCTTGATTTGTTTGTTTACTATGAATAATTTAATTTTGGTCAACACTTAAAGTAGGAAAAAACAGGAAGGAGAGGAAAAACATACTGGTAAATGAAGAACAGAGGAGAATAATCTGCTTGCTGACAAGTCTCCACCAACATCTAGCTCCCTAATGACTCATTTTTTTCCCTAGGGAGAAAAGCCAATTCAGGCCATAATTGGTTTGTCCCTTGAATCTTTCTGAACAAAAATGAGCACAGAGGAAAGAGCCACTTGGCTCAAACCCAGAGCCCTGGGCTCCTAGTATACCTCCAGGGTCCCCAGGAGGCCCTGCTACCACCACAGACCTGTGAATATGAACAATGGTAGTGGAGTTCTAGCTCCAAACAAAGGCCTTCCCAGTTGCTACAGACTGTTTCCAAACGGGCCTTATTGTTTCTCTAGTGAATACACAAAGCAAAAGGCAACAAAACAAGCATATCACCCCATGTTTTCCCAGGTCTAGTAAACCACTTACATCTGTTCTCAATATCTTCATATGGAGCAATTTCTCAAAAATAAAGTTTCTTTTCTTAAATGTTGCAACTTGTTAATTATAAAGAATGATCCTGCCGAAACCAGTTTGGCTCAGTGGATAGATCGTCGGCCTGCGGACTGAAAGGTCCCAAGTTCGATTCCGGTCAAGGGCATGTACCTGGGTTGCGGGCACATCCCCAGTGGGAGATGTGCAGGAGGCAGCTGATCGATGTTTCTCGCTGATCGATGTTTCTAGCTCTCTATCTCTCTCCCTTCCTCTCTGTAAAAAAATCAATAAAATATATTAAAAAAAAAAAAAAAGAATGATCCTGCCTGGCCAGGGTGGCTCAGTGGTTGAGTGTCAACCTTTGAACCAAGAGGTCATAGTTTGATTCCTGGTCAGGCACATGCCTAGTATGCAGGCTTGATCCCCAGTAGGGGACATGTAGGAGGCAGCTGATTGATGTTTCTCTCATTGATGTTTTTATCTCTTTATCCACCTGTTTTCTCCTCTCTCTAAAATCAATAAAAATATATTTTTTTAAAAAGAATGATCCTGAGACCATTAAACTGGGCTCCATTAGGACTGACACACTTTTATGGAACATACCATTGCAAAGCAGTATAAGTGCAGCTCAGGGTGAGCATAATAGTCTTTTATCTGAAAGTTCACGTGTTACACAGAATATCTGATCCTGGGCATAGACTGTGGGAGCTGAGACTTGTGTGTTGAAGTCTTGGCTTTGCCACTTTCTAGCTACTGCCTTAGTTTCCTCATCTATCACACGGGGATAACAACAGTACTAGTACTTTCTTCAAAGGTTGCTACAAAGATTAACTGAGATGATACTGTACAATGCTTAACACAGTGTCCAGAACATAATAAGCCCTCAATAGTGTATGTATATTATTATTATAATTGTTATTATTGCCTCCCATTCCAGATTTCTACAGAAGGCATAGCCCTATCTATAAAGAAACACCTGGTGTAAATCATTCTTTTTCTCATTATTTTTCTGGGAACAATATAAGATTTAAGCAATAAATTTTCAACTAAAACAAAGCAATTCAGAGGATGAATTATTCCAGGCTTACATTGCCTGGAATGAACCTAAAATGTTCCCTTGTGCCCAAGGGTTATTACAAAACATCTATCAGAGTCTTACTGAGTACCCTCCAAGGTACAAGGACTGTCAAACCTCCAATCCACCTACTTCCATCCTCAGAAGCTTCCCAACTCCATCCTACAGGTAATCACCACCAATCAATCAGTTGAGATTGGCAGGATAAAATCAAACCTATTTATTATGCCCAGCATAAGACATTCCAACTTGCAAGAAAGGGACACAATCGCCTTTGTAACGGTGGTATTCGGTGAGGGGTGGAGATGAGAACCTTTGTTTTATAGACAAATGTCATTATACCAGAACTTCACTCCTATATATAGTCTCAGAGAGAAAACATGATTTCAGTCAAAGTATATCTAAAACGGGTGAAACATTAAAGTGGGTAAGGAAGTTTTGTATGTAAATTCTTCCAGAATACATTTCTCTCTACAGAAGCATTAACTCATTATGCAGTAGACGAGTAGCCCGAAGCAGTGCTTCCCAATGGGTATGACAGGAATGGACTATAGGCCTGCAAGAGATAATAATCCCTTTGGCCCTCAGGGTGGCTGGGGCGAGGGTCTTTCATCCTAGGGTCTCTTATCCTAGGCCCTGAGCAGGCTCCTTCACATGCATCAGTATATTGTTAAAATATTATCATTTTCTATGTGTGCTATGACTTGAAAGAGTTTGGGAATCACTAACTTAAGAGTAAGTATATATTTTTAAAGTCTCCTTACATGTAATCATGGCAAAGGTTAAGCAGTGGATGGCTTATTATACTTCCTGATCATGGTTACTGATAATAATATGGTCTAGGAAAATCAAATACACATTCTTGATCTGAGAGCTCAGTCCAGTAACCAAAACTCTGTTAATGATTGGCTTCCTTTGTTTGTGAGGGACAGACACACACAAATAGTGAAGGCTTTCCGCAAGGCCCACCAAGGGAGGCAGGAATTGTATGGGAATCAATGACTGGGCCTATTCAGAGACAGTGTACAGAAGCCAGCAGCTTGAGACACCCTAGTCACAAGAGACTCTGGTCTTCACGCTGATACCCACCAATAAGATGGCTTGGCTACACTCTTTGCTTCTCTGTGGGGGATTGTTCCACATTTTCTTTCAGTTGGCCACCAGTTGGCTTCTGCACCTGTATTCTATATCTTTTTCACTAGCTCTTTATTGCTTGTCTGTAGGTTCTGATTTCTCTTAACTTCAGCCTTCTCATAATTCCTCCTGATCCCTACTTCTCCCTGGTGGCCAAATCTCAATCTCTCTCTTCCTTCTCTACACCCTTTCTGCATCCTTCCCTGTCCGTTCCTACTGCTAACTTCCTGTCTCTATCTGCATTTCCCACCCACATTCATGAGAATGAGGAACGTCAGGTCTTCTCCCAGGCCACTCACCAACCTAGGGTTTGACTGATCTTGGGTCAAATACCCACTGGCTGAAAGAGGCTGAAGTCACAGAAATAAAAATATGTCTCTTTAACAAAGCTGTGACGGGTGGGACAATTTTCCTTTGAAGATCTCTACGTAGGCCATCCTCAAGAGAACAGGGCTTTATATTTCTACTCATCAAAGATTATTTAAACACTTTCATCTCATAAATCCTTTTGGCATTTTTCTTCTCTTTCCCTTCTCTCTTTTCTGTTTTCCATCCATCCATTCCATCCATCCATCCATCCATCCAATATGAATCTCTCTGTATTAAAAGAAATGTATGAGTTCTCCTGTGATAATAATGGCCCTTGAGGAAGATAAATTATATATGAATATGATTAAAAGTTCCACTAAAATGATCTGAACCAAATGCTATGAAAGTTCAAAGAAGAAAGACATCTTCTGGCTAGAGCAGATGACATTTCAGCTGGGCCCAGAAAGATGGGGAAGATGCTGATATTCATTCCAGACAGAAGGAACAACATGAGCCTAAGCCTCGAGTTAGTGGAGTTTGGTAACATCCAAATTCACATTTGGTATTAAAA
The DNA here is from genome assembly GCF_964212035.1 of Myotis nattereri. Classification (NCBI taxonomy): domain Eukaryota; kingdom Metazoa; phylum Chordata; class Mammalia; order Chiroptera; family Vespertilionidae; genus Myotis; species Myotis nattereri. The sequence continues at coordinate 200,519,793 of NC_138076.1, read as the reverse complement.
TTCTAGAAAAAAATACATAATCATTGGAAAAAAATTCAAATCAAACTGAAAATATATAGTGTAAAAATGCTATCTCTTGTCACTGTTCACACTTACCCTTCCACGAATTCTGTTCGTCAAAGGTAACCACCATTCATTGTTCACTATGAATTTGTCCAGGATATTTTCTCTACTATTAACTTAAAGCTTATAATTATTTGACTAAGAAGATAACCCAATAAAATGAGACTCATTTTACAAAGAAGTGGGTTAATAACTTTGGATTAATTCTTTAAGTGAATGTTCCATCATACCTTGTTATTATGGCTTGAAGTTACATAAAAGGACTCGATCCAGCCTTTTAAGTAGCTTTTGTTTATAGAGGGTCATTTTGACCAGAATTGGAAGAAAACCAGATGTGGTTACTCATGCATTAGCCTAATTAAAAGATCCCACACACAATTGAAAATCCTATATCATCCTGAGATGGGTATTTGGATCTCATCATATCTTTCTGTTTTATCTCCAACAGAAGGCAAATTTACTCAAAATATGGAATGCTATGTAATTGTTGAAGGTTTAAGGGAAAGCAGACATGTTTGTTCTTTACAATATCACTTTTTAAATAAGCCACATGAATTATTTATCAGCTTGTGTCTAATAGAACAGGCAACTGAATTTACTCCAGCTTCTTCCTTTCAAAATCCAAAGTCAGATTTCTATGTGTTTTTTTTAAAATATATTTTTATTGATTTCAGAGAGGAAGGGAGAGGGAGAGAGAGATAAAAATATCAATGATGAGAGAGAATCATTAATTGGCTGCCTTCTGCATGCTCCAAACTGGGGATTGAGCCTGCAACTCAGACATGGGCCCTGACTGGGAATTGAACCATGACCTCCTGGTTCATAGGTCAATGCTCAACCACCAATCCACAACAGCTGGGCCAAAGTCAGATTTCTAAAGGAATGTATCAGAGAGCACATGAGGGGAACTCAAGTTCCATGGATGTGGAACACTTACCCCAGACTGCCATGAACACAGCAAAGAAGACAGTGGCTCCATTGTCAAAAAGGTGGGTGACCTGGGAACATTATGAATCACAGTTAAGCTAACTTCCCATATGCTATATTCCAATTCACATTTTTTTCTAGTTCTGTAAAAATAGCTATGATGATGCAATGACTTTTGCCAGGTTTCTTTGGAAGATATTCCTTTTGGATCATAATCAAGAAGGGAATTCCTCTGACAGTGCATGGAAGCGAGAACTTGTTCCCTTTAGGTGAGTCTCAGCTAGCTGAACATTTATCAGCAGCCCCAATAGTGCTACTAAGGATTTCCTTTTGTGCACTATAAAAACTAATATATGTGCACATATGTATTTGGATATATTTAAGAGGTATTATTGTTGCTACTTTAAAGGTTTCTGATTTCCCAAGCACTGCTTTTAATGCCTCATTCATTCACTTTGAAAACATCGCTATTTTGTGTAGCTTTGAGCAAACATTTTCTGGGCTGCCCTCTGGGTTTCAGCATTATGAAGAGGAGAAAGTAGAGCATTAACAAGATCCACTTCCACCTGTATGAAAGCCTTGGGTAATCACTATATTTGCCTAGCACACATAACAAACACAGCTAGCAAGTACTTTATTGTTAGAATAATATATTCTATCGCACACCCACCGCAGAAAGCAAAAATATTCTTGCTGCAAAACTGCCAGGCTCATTTCTGCCTCCAGGATAAATCACACCAATATCATGCCAAATTGAAATGATGACTGATATATTCATAAAGGATAACTTTTTTTTTTGGTGCTTTATAGCTTGCTATAAAGCATACTTTATTGTCCCTCAGAGAATGTGCAAAGCATAAACAGATCTTATTCTGCTACATCAGAGTATGAAATATTCAAATACTTCCAAAAGTTTATGCTTTCCCTCTCTCTCTCCCCCCCACCCGCCTCTTGAACATTAGGAGAGAAGGCAACATTCAAACATCGAAAGTGAGATAAAAGTCTAAAGCCAATTTATTTCATATGCCAGGGGTAGTGGTAAGCTGCATATTGGGTGCCTGGCATCAAATCAAGCCCAAGAGTCCCAGTGGCTTGTGGGTGGTGTGTGCTCAGCACTAGGGCTTTTCCTGGGAGTTGGAGACATTGTAGCTGGCACCATCAGTGTAGATTCTGGAATGGGATTGGGACCGTTGTTACTGCCAGTTGCTCAGGTCATCTTTCCCTCCCTTCTCCAGGTAACAGAACTCTCTTATCAGGTCACTAGAGGGCACACAGCTCAAACAGAACTACCCTGAGTCCTTCCCGGGACTGGTGTGCACACATTTGGAGAGAGACCTTTTTCTGCTGCAGTGAATATGTGAGTCAGGAGGGTTGGCGAGTTAACAGGGACATCTGGTTCCTACTAAGATGGTAAGGTAGCATAAGCTGACGGCTCCCTCTGCCACAGTCAACCCTAGAGAAGCAAGATAGTAGATTCTGGGAACTAGCAAAACATAAAACCAAACAAAGACCCTGAGAAACTAGGCAACATCTACCTTCGGAAACAGATATTCTGTAACAGCAGACAAAGAATTTAAAATAAGTACAAAAATACACTTAAAGAGATAAAGGGAGGAAAATGTAAGCCTGGAGCTATGGTGGTCAGCAGCCACCATCCCCATCCTGTGATGAGAACCTGTCTGCAGAATGATCATGTAGACAAGTGGCAAGAGAGCAACACTTGGGGGCCTGGAGGACCAGTTCTAGTCGCTGAGCCCTTGTGCTCAGATAATGGCAACTATTCCAGTGTTTTTTTCCAGGGCCATGAGCCAATGTGTCCCTTTCTGCGTAAATCAGTTAAAGCTGGTGGCTGAACCTTACAAATATAAGGGTTGAGAAGAAAACATTCCCGATCAACAGAGCAGCCATTGATTAAACTGGATATGGGCTCTGATTTGATTCCTATGTCCTCAGTCCCAGGAAATCAGTCTAGCATTTCTGATAAGTTTTTCTAAATGAAAGTCTGGACAGCTTCAATTCATCATTTGGAGGCTTTTTAGGCCTTCACTTTACTAAGTTTTGAGGCCAGAGTAAACTTAAAATCCGTAATCTAAAAATCTAGTGACTCAGTAGGGAAGAATGGCGTGCTTTGTAGTCGGATAAACTAAGGCACAGTCCCTTACTGCTGTGTGATCGTGGATGAGTAATTTTTGCCTCTCCGCATCCTGAGTTAAATGGGAATAATAATATCAACCTTGAAATTGCTATGAGAATTAGAAAAAATAAATGTAGGTTGCCTAGCTATTTTTATAGCTATAGCCTAGCTATTATTATAAAATTATTGTTCTAGATATTATATTCAGTAAGATAACTGCCCAAAGAAACCCCTATAAAATCTGAGCACTGCAAACATGACGATTCTTTTAAAGGAATTATCTTGGATCTCCTAAACAGAGAACTCCATGCAAGGAATGCTTTTCCACATAAAAACCCCCAAATAAACATATACCCCCAAACAACAACAGCAGACTGAGTTTCTGAAATTCCCCCAAAGCAGGATTTTTGTACTCAAATCATTCAGGCTTAACTGACAATCATCAATAAACAGAAATTAAATTACTGACAAACTTCTTTTGCTCCTCATTGAAATCCATATTTCCCTAGCTCACTCAGTTAAATCTGTCCTCATCAACTCAGTTCTATTTGTATGCTCTCCAAAGGTAGGGAGTATTTTGTGCTTTTTTTTGGCTATTTCATGCACATACCAAGAGTCCAAATCTTTTTAAAATCACAGCTGGCTGCTGTGGTTCAGGCTCCACACTGACTGGCCACCTGCAGTGCGAACGACATCATGGGTGGGCGGGCTCCTGGCTGCCTATCAAATGTTCTCTCAGTTATAAGGAACAAAACTCTGCAATGCCAACAGCATAATCAGATAGATCCAAGCTGCAGTGATTGCAGAGGTTCAATAAAATCTGCCAACCCTTTCATGTCTGGAATCTGGGCAAGGTGATAGGCAGGGGGTCTTGGAAAAGTCATCACCAGCCCATCCTTGAGCTATTGCTACACATTAGTGACACCGCCCCTCAGTAAAACACTACAGGAATTTGATTACTATATCTAAACTTTTAATAAAGTAATAAGGATAACAGGAGAAAGGGAGATGCAATAACCTATAAAAGAAAGAAACAAAGAAATGTATAGACGTAATAGTGCTATAGGTTTCTTTGTTTTAAAATGCTTTCACATGTGCTATCTTCCTTGGTCCTCATGACATGACATGAGAGGGGCAGAGAGGGCAGGTGTGCATTTCAGATATGAGAAGCTCAGCCTCAAAAAGGCTGTACCTGTGCAGGGTCAAGGAGGTAAAAATAGCTGAACTAGCCTCAGAATTATTGTCTTTTTGACAATAATGACGATGAAGAGGAAAATGATGGCTTCTCTCATATACTGATATATTATCATTTGCCAAGCACTTTGCTCAGTATACATCTTATCTCATTACTGATAACAATTGTGTGAAACAAGTATCATGTTCTGAATTTTACAAAGGAGAAAACAGAGACTCAGAGAGGTCAAAAAACTTGTTCTTTAACTGACAAGTGGTAAGAAAAGAGTCGAGATTTGAGTCTTTCTCTGAATCTAACAACCGTGCTCTTTTGCACTCTGCATGCTGCAGTTTCTTGTGATGATGAATAGAACCAATACATTAAATACATATATACATTATACATGGTGCAAAGATATTTGAATTAGAACACTGAATGATGGAGGTAGGTCTATGCTACAACATAAGCTTGAGAACCAAAGACCAGAAATGACAGAGAGAATAGAGTTAGCCTCCGTTCCTCAGGAAAGTGTATGTAAATTTCAATCCACCTGAAATGCTGCATAGTTGAAATTACCTTGGCATAAACACAGCTGTCTGACAGCCTCATGAATGGACAGTATTTATCACACACAGGACACATGATGATATCTGTAGCTTGGCAGACTTCTTTACTGGAAAAGAGAACAGAAAGCACTGCTTTTTGATGACATCAGAGCATTTCCTCCCTCCAATTTCATGAGAACATTCAACCAGTAAATAAGATCCAGCAGATTATATCTTTAATCTTCAAAGCTTCTTAGCCTTATCTGTTATTAATATAAACAAGTTTCTGCACAATTTGATAATTTGATACACCTATCTATTTATGGGGCTATTTCTTGGCTTTACATATTAGTAAGTTAAACTCAGAAAAATACATAAAGCAAAACACTGGTTGTCATACTCCAAATTATGCAGAAGTCATTCCTAACACTGCACAGGTTTAAAGCCATTTCACACTGAATTATGGGAACAATGAGATACCTAAAAGCACCTGTCGAGATTTCTATATGCATAAGTTACTACTAAAAATGGAGAAATAAATAAAAATATTAGGAATTAGTTCTGGTAGAAAGCTACATCTAGGGAACAATTTTACCAGAAAGTAAAATATGTTTGTAGGCAGGATGGCCACACAATCACTTAAATTTTTTAATTTTTTTTTTTTTGGGGGGGGAGTGTTGGAGAGGAAGGGATAGAGAAAGATAACAACATTGATGTGAGAGAGAAACATTGATTGGTTGCCTCCCTCATGCACCCTGACCAGGGATCAAACCTGTCACCCCTTAGTATACAGGACGATGCTCCAACCAACTGAGCCACACAGGTCAGGGTCAATCACTTTTATTCTTGCAATCACTTCTAAAAGGCACATGTATTATTTAAGAGTATTTCCCAGCCTTTCAATAAGATCTCCATGAATACTTTAAACTCTGTTTTGGTGAGAGAGCCAAGATAATCACCAACACGGAATCATTTGGAAGGCCCCAGCATGTGGGTGAGATGGCTTTCTAGTTTAGGTTTAACAGGGCCTTGTAAAAACACAGAATCCATACAAAATTACTGTTAACCCACCATTCTGCAGGGTTAGCAGAAAGAAAAAAAGTGAAAAAGCCAGAAAAAGTCCATTTCAGCCAGTGAATGAAAGTGACTTGTTCTGTGGACAAATCATGGCATATATGTCCAGAAATGCAAACTTTGCTTCCTTGCTAGCTGAGGACCACAGCAGCAAGGGCAATGGGTGGTGAGACTTCATAAATGGAGCCTTTTGCATTTTTCCAGAAGAGATTAAGAAGGAAGTCAGAAGAAAAACCTAAGAGGGCCCATGGTTTGGGCCCAAAGCACAAACAGCATCTTTAAATAGAAGCAAAGGCAGGCTCCCCCACGCTCCGTACCTGACTTGGCAGTGATCCAGGGTAATGACTCCATACAAAAAGACAAACAGTCCAATGAAGGCAGCTGGGAAGAGCATGCCGGTGTACCAGCCCAACCAGGCAAAATACAGCCCAATCTTCTCTCCAAAGTACCGCCTGTTTAAGACACAACAGCCTTACAGGTTATATCTTAGGGTTAGGCATTAGAACACTTTGCTCAGTCTTGCACTTTGTGGTTGCCTTGCAGATAAACATGTAGACCAGGTAAGCCAAGGGAATGGAACATTTGATCCCATCTAGGCTCTGGGCTTAAATTTCTCCCCCTCCTACTAAATATCAGAAAGAGAATGCACCCTTTTATAAAAGAACATACACAACTTGCTCTGAGACAACATTCAGGAAGCTATAACACTTATTAATACAAAGGCAGAATTTGAAGAGTCGTTGCCCACGCCTCATTTTTTTTTGCCATTTCTGGGTTTGTGCTTATGTGTAATGTATGTATTATCATTATAAATTTCTTTAAAAAATAGTAAATCAACTTATTGTGAAAAACTTTAAACATTTCTTTCAATATTTTGTAGCTTTATCAGACATTGAAAATGCTAGAATCATAAGATATTGGACAGAAAAGAAAACTCTCATTACTGAGATTAAACATGAGTAGACACTTAGAGCAACCTTCCCTTTTAAGTGGTGACTTTCACAGGCTTCAATATCTACCTATATAAATATTTTTGAGGCTAACCAGCCTGCTTTAGTGCCCTGTGATCTATGAAGTTTGAAAATGTCCAGGATATTTCTTGGTTTTTATTTCTTAAACTAGAGGCCTGGTGCACAAAATTTGTGCATATGGGGTGGCGTCCCTCAGCCTGGTCTGCACCCTCTCCAATCTAGGACCCCTCAGGGGATGTCCAACTGCCGGTTTAGGCCTGATCCCAGGCAGTCAGACATCCCTCTCACAATCCGGGACTGCTGGCTCCTAACTGCTCTCCCCTGCTGGCCTGATTGCCCCTAACTGCCTCTGCCTTGGCTCCTGCCACTGTGACTTTGTCCGGAAGGATGTCTGGAAGACATCCAGTCTAATTAGCATATTACCCTTTTATTAGTATAGATATCAATAATATGATCAACTTGTATTAGAATACAAACCAAATTGTGCTTTCTGTGCCTCTCAACTGCTATATTTCATGACTTTGAAGGTAATTATTTCTTAGCCCAACATAAGAATATTCTAATTAGTTTTTTATTTTCATTCTAAACAAGTGTTGTTGACCATCTGTTTTTAAGTTCTGACTGCTGCTTTCCTTTTAGAATGTCCAATGGCTCCTAAGAGCATGGGATTATTTATTTATTTCACCTTCCACAGTGTCCCAATAGAAACTTTCCACTCCCAGAAGGCTTTTCCAACATGCCTTTATATGCACATATATTTATTTATTCATTCAACAAATACAAAATACCCACTATGTACCAAATACTGTGCTAGGAGCTGAGAAGATTTTGGTGAGAAAAATAAGCTTGGTCCTTGCTCCTATGAAGCTTTCAAGGCAATAAAGAAGACACACGTAGACCAATTACAGAAATAAGTTTATAATTACAAAACTGGGAAAACAGCTAAAAGGGAGAGGAATACAATTCTATCAGCATCTATAACAAGGCCATATGACCACCCCAGTCAAGGAAGACTTCTTTGAGAGGGTGACTATTGTGCTGATGAGTGAAAATAAGCTAGGTGAGGTGAGTGATCAGATAGGAAACAGTATGTACAAAGGTCCTGTGGTAGAAGGGACAAAGTAAAATAAGGGTGGTGTGACTGGGACACTGAGAACAAGAGGTGGGCATGGGGTAAGCGGGGTCTGGGCCTCCGTGGGTCTTGGAGACCATGCTAACTGCATTGATCTTTGTCCTGAGAGAAATGGAAATGCATGAGAGAGTTTTAACAATCAAGGACATGATTAGATTCACATTCCAAAAAGATCACTCTGTCTGCAGGGAAAAGAATGGATTGGAAGGGGTCAGTGTGGGAAAAGGGAGACCAAGTAGGGGACAACAGCCATAGTCTAGGTTACAGGGAAAGGAAGAAGCATGGCGGAGGAGGGGCTGGGTGTGGTCAGATTCGAGAGATATGGAGGAAGCAAAATCTATGGGACAAGAACTATTTTAGAGACAAGAGCCCCTAGATCAGTGGTTCTCAACCTGTGGGTCGCGACCATCGGAAAACACATACAGCATATCAGATATTTACATTATGATTCATAACAGTAGCAAAATTACAGTTATGAAGTAGCAACGAAAATAATTTTATGGTTGGGGGGTCACCACAACATGAGGAACTGTATTAAAGGGTTGCGGCATTAGGAAGGTTGAGAACCACTGCTAGATGCTCCACAACCTCACTCTACTCAAGTCTTGTACTTTTCATCTCCCTTCGCATTGGCCAACACCAGTCCCACTGCTCGGCCAGGGCTCAGCTCTTCAGAGCCTTCCTCAGAGGCACATCCTTTCCATTTTTCTGAGTTATTGTAAAACTTACCACCTCCATCAGACATTTTGCCTAACTGTGCATAGTCTTGTATTGTTCTATAGTTGTCTCAAGTATGCCGGCCCTGTTTCCCTGAAGGAAACTGAGAATTTCTCAGCCAGAGACTGGCTTCTGTGTGTCTTTGCCAGTAGTACTTATCATGGTACTAGAAACACAGTGGGCAGTTAATTAATACTCATCGACAAACTGCAAAGTCTTAATCAAAACACTGTCATGGACAAGATATGTTTTGCCTACAGCAACTTTCTATAACTTTTAATCAATAAAATCCTGTAATATGAAACTGTGGCTGGGAAGAGAATTTGCTTTTATGTTTTTCCCCCACTGTTTTATCATGTATTGAAACTGGTCAATGGAAAATGATCTCATCTCAGAAAATATTTTCCACTCACACAAATCATCTGGATCATTTATTTTACCAACACAAAGAGTGGCACACAATTCATCAATGTCCTTGAGTCAGCAGGAATAAACACTTGGCAGGAAGAATGACTTCGGGGGGCGGGGGGGCAGTGAAACAGAAAGCGAATTGTCTTATTATTTCATTTTCCTCTGGGCTCATTTTTTGAGGGCCCCCATAAAAGTAAAACAAATCCAGCTAGTCGAGGAAATGAGACATGACTTCCTCTTTAATAAGAAATCCACAAGGTGGGGATTGTAGCTACCCAGGCTTAATAACCAGTTTCTAAATAAATAATGAGATGTCAGAGCTGAACACTCCCATGGCAGAAAGTTGGGCAAATAGTAAAAAAGTACATTCTCACTGCACAATTATCATTAATTGTTAAAAACCTGATATACTCTTTTGACCTGCAGTATTAAAACCATCTTTAGAGGTTATTAGTTTCAAACGAAAATTAAAATAAACCTGAATTTTATTAGTAATGGCACCACCATGTATTCCTTACCTCATAGTAACTAATATTCCATTTGTCACACAGTATATATAAATAGTGTCACTTCTCTACAAATTGTTACTGATAATTTGTCAATGAGTCACATGGGTGACCTGCTCCCTATGGAGTCATGTGGGAGACCTGGCTGATCTCACAGGCTCTTTCCTGAGGCCTTTTTGGAGGAAACACCATCCTCATCAGAGGGAGGTCTGGTTTACCAAGAACGACCCATGGCCTCTGAATGTTGCCTTCCTAGGAAGAAGCCAGATTAGAGCGAGAGCTGTGCACTCCAGACTGTTTTTTTTCTCACCCCAGCAGACAGTCTGCCCTAGTCATTTTGTGCAAGTTTTATATGTACAGCTGGTTAAAAACTCACCTTACAAGATCCAAAGGCTGGTATTTGTACCACACGCCCCAGGAGGCCCAGCACTCATAGAGCAGGTGTCGGTGGTTTTCCGCTCCGTGGGTTCGAATGGAATTTTTACTTCTGTAACCTCCCTGAGAGGGAAACACCACTTCCCGTGAGCAGATGCCCACAGGAGCCACGAGGAAAGTTAACAGGAATACTAGTCTCTTACAGCAGAAGTAGCAACAGAGATGATGCGAGAGAAAAAAAAAAGGATCCATACTATTGAAGGGAAAGAAGTGTGATGAGTTACTCTGGACATTATCTTGTTGATGATCCTGTGTAGTAAGAAGCACGTGTTCTCTAGAATCATGCAGGTTTGAGCTGGGTTCAGATTCAGTTCTGCTTTCTTAGCGAGGAAACCTTAAACCAGGGCTCCTCAAAACAGGGGGCCAGTTCACTGTCCCTCAGACCGTTGGAGGGCCGGACTATAGTTTTAAAAAAAACTATGAACAAATTCCTATGCACACTGCACATATCTTATTTTGAAGTAAAAAAACAAAATGGGAACAAATACAATATTTGTATTTGCATGTGGCCCGCGGGCTGTAGTTGGAGGACCCCTGCCTTAAACTGTCTGAGCCTTGGATTCCTAGTTCATAATGGAACTAATAATAATATCTGTCTCATTAGGTTTCTTCTGTGACTTAAGTGAATAAGGTGTCTTGCTTCCTGATAAGGAGGCCAATCCCAAGACCTAGTAGTTCTCGTTCCCACCTTTGTCAAGAGTGCTTGTAAACAGCCACAGCTGTAACCTGTCACCTGGCCTTATCTCTGAGAGAACGCAGGAATGTAAACGCTGGACATCACCTCAAAAATCAAAAAAATTCAAAATGAATTTGACCTTCACGTTGAAGAAATGAGGAGACCAAGGGCCAGAGAGGTGGGGTTTTCCGAGTTCAGGTAATGGCAACACTAGATTCATAAACAGAAAAGGAACTCCCTGGAGGGGACGTAATTATTGGGAAGTCCTCTGAACCTGAGAAGTCCTTTTTTAGTAGAAAGTAAATAGCGCTGAGACACAAGAAACGGGTTCTAGTCTCAGCTCAACTACCAGCTCCCGGTGTGACTAGAAGTGAGCTAATCTTTCTCTAGACCTCCAAATTCCTTTCGATTTTTAACATGAAACAAGGGCACCAATATCTCCCCTTCCTGTCCCTGAAGGTTGTTATGAGGTTAAGTAATGTAATCAAGGTCAACTCAGAGTAAAAAGTCAAAGGAGGAATTATATTATTGCAGCTGCTGTTAATAATTTGGATGTTCTTTTAGGGCTTTACCAAGATAGGAAAACCACAGAGATGGCCCTGAGTTACTCGGTGAGGTTTCATAGCTGTTTCTCCTTAGACACTCTCATGCCTGCCACCCACTCACCTGCACAGATACATCTGCCCACCTACCATTGCTCAGACACTGCCCTTACTAGGGGCAAGGGCCGGGCAGTGGGAGGGCACAGGACTTACTGAAACTATTTCTTGGCAACTAATAACTCCAGGAAGCCACAAGATGTTTTGGTGGGAAATGTGTCTTTGGAGCCCAGAGGCACCTATGTGTGGCTCCAGAAAACCTTCGTGTCAACGTGTTTGCTTCTGTGATACTAAAGGATCATTCCAAAAGTGTTTCATGGCAGACTGCAACCGGGGTCTCAGGCCAGAGCTGCTAGTTTTGTTAATGAACCAGGTTTTAAAAATTCTAAGTCACTTTTTATATCCTCCTGGTGCTGAAATCGAGGGAAGAAACACTGTTAGCCAAATGTAAAGACTTGCCATTTGGGGACAGTTGGAACTGTCCTCTAAACTGTTTCTTGGCAAACTGTTAACACTGTTCCCAAAATCATTGTTTCCCCCTGGTGTTTGTGATGTTCTAGAGGACATGCACCATGATATTTATCTTTGTATTTTCTCTGTCATACAGTGACCAGTATGGCGTAGGGGCACAAAACTATGAGCAAGACAATTATCTCTCATCAATAATGAAAACTACACGTGTAAAGAGAATTCTGGGTGAAATAACTCAAAAGCTAATGGAGAAATTGAGTTAAGGGTAACCACAGTTACATTTACAAAGGTCCTAATATATGACAAAGAGTGTATAGTAAATGAGAAAATAAAAAAGTAAAAAAGAATTGTGCGTTTTAAAAAATCAGAATGCATATATCTTAAAAGAGCAATGATAAGTACAATACCATTAATTTCCATTTCTCACCCTTTGGTTACCAGAGACTTTGCAAGATGGCTTCCTCCCACTCTAAAGAATAACTATACATTTCTTTGTTGCAAAGACTATGTATTTCAGGAACATCTCCCCCCTGGGTCTGGTGAAATTTTCAATGCCTCTTTAATTTTATGACTTGGAGTCCCTCAGCAATTCCTCTGAACTCACGCTGAGTGGCTGCTGTTTCAAGTATTCTTACAATTACATTAAAAGACACACAGAAATAAACCAAACTACGCTGGGTCACAAGGCAAGGAGGCCTAATTATCTACGGAACAAATTAAATTCACGCTGAACAAATGTCACATCAACAAACTCAATTAATGACTGTTCCCAGAAGCTGACTGCAAAACAAGAAACTGACAGAAGGAGAAGGGGCAGGACATACCTCGTGCAGAGGGAACGCAGCTTCATAGGAGCCATTGGTCAGCAAGCGATTCAGACCTAAACAACACAAAGTCCAATCCCCATTAGTACAGAGTTCCAACTCTCACCATGTTCAAGACTAATGTAAGGGGGGCACTTTTTGACGAAAGCCATCTAGGTTTTCAAAAGGGATGGGAACCCCCTTGGAAACACCAACAGTTTAGAGACAGAGTTGCTAGGAAACTGGAATCAAGAGCTGGGAATTTTCAAACAGAAAACAACGAAGCTAGTACAGTGCCTGGCATAGGGACAAATGCTCTAAGAGAAGGGGACAGATTTATCATATTGAAACATGATGCTCCCTCAGGAGCGCTTCTGTTTTTACCCAGAAGCTTCAAATACGGACAAATCTAACTCTCCTGCACTGGACGAGTGTTGTGACTTTGGAAAAATCCTCTTGTCCTCAGACCTCCATGTTCTCATCCATAAAATGGGGGAGAGGTGTCAAACATGTGGATATATATATATTTAAATATTTGTTTTTTATTGATCTCAGAGAGGAAGGGAGAGGGAGAAAGAGATAGAAACATCAATGATGAGAGAATCACTGATTGGTTGCCTCCTGCACGCCCCCACACTGGGAATCAAGCTGCAACCCGGGCATGTGCTCTGACTGGGAATTGAACCGTGACCTCCTGGTTCATAGATTGACGTTCAACCACTGAGCCATGCTGGCCAGGCTGGGTATAACTTTTAAAACAGCTTTATTGAAGTAACTGACACATACTAAATGGCCTATGTTTAAAACATGCAGTCGGAGGAGTTTTGACTTGTCTACACCCAGGAAATTATCAGCACAATCAAGAGAATAAACATGTCCATCACCCGCAAAGCTTTATCATGCCACTTTGCAATCTCCCACCCTCCCTGCGCCATCTCCAAGGCAAACATTCGTCTGCTTTCTGTCACTATCAATCAGTTTGCATTTTCTAAAGTTTTACATGAATTGAATCATACAGTACTTCTTTCACCCAGTACAACTACTATTTTTTAAAATATGTTTTATTAAGTTATTGATTTGTTTCTTTTATTTATGAAACCAGAGGTAACAATGAAACATCAGGTTAACAGAGCCTTTGCAGTTTTACTTCATGTTTTTTAGCATAATGCCTGATCCAGAGTTAACAATTCACTCTGTAATTGGTTATTTCTAATTTCCAGTTCAACATTACTCATTTTCAAAGCTCTGGGTGTTCTTGAATAGAACTCTCCACTTTTCATGAAATGAGAAAACTAGCAAGAAAATTTCTTACTAGTGGTAATATTAAACTTCCTGTGTTCCTTCAGAACATTAAAAAAAAAAACAAAAAAAAAACACCCAACACTTTCTCTGCCCTTCGTTTGTCTTCATCTTGACTAGTTGTAAAAACAGCTCAGTTTTGAGATGAAAAATTAAGCACAATAATTGCTGTAGGGCCTCCTTATACACAGTTTTTGAGTGTATAAAGATGCTATGGTTAGACATTAATCATGTTAAAAGATTTTTCAATTCAGTTTAACAGCACTTCTACAAGATGCCAGGTCCTGAGCTAGGCAAGGATACAAAGATAAACAAGGCAACGCTTTTACAATTAAGGAGCCTATTATCTAGACGAGCAGTTTTCGGATGAAGATTCTCAGCACACTAGTGTGTCACAGTGAGTGATGAGGTGTGCCTCAGATTATAATACCAATATTAGTAGAGGCATGATTTTAAAAATTATTTTGCACTTTATAAAGTAATTCAGAATAGCTACTGCCAAAACCATTTCACTTGTTTTCAAGAAACAATATTCACTGGGGAAAAAAGTATGATAAAAATTAAGGATAGCATATCCTAAGTTTGTTTTAAAAATCACATGGACAAATAGGGGGTAAATATAAAGAAGCAATTAATGCAATATTGACATTATTTAGCACACCAAAATGTTAATAGTGGTTCTCGTTAGGTGGTTAAATTTTCATGTCACTGAAAAGAAATAATTCAAGGTAATTAAGAGTTGTAAATGATTAATTATCAAATAAACACACAAAAACAACTGCCATGTGAATTCAGAGGAGGGACAACTCCTTCAAGCTAGGATGGTCCCAGAGCACTTTATGCAGAGGATGCGTGCGTCTCAAGGATGGATGACCCTGCAGAGAATATGAGGATGCACTAACCCACTACACTACTGAGGTTCAGACACACCTAAGTCAGGTTCAGTGTCACCATTCCTACCCACACTGACTCACTGAAAACACTACTCCAGTGATACTCAGATCTGGACTAAGTAACTGTCTATCTCTCCCTATTACATTTTGATGTATGCAGCTTGGGATCAAAGTAATTTTTGGCAGCTTCAATGTACTAGTGACTCACACTGAGCTGCATTTAGCTGAGCCTCTCCAGTCTGTTGCTTCCCCGATGTTGAGCAACATTTCTCCCACAGCACCAGGGCACCTGCTTTGCTGACTGTGAGTGTAAGACTTTACATTTACAAACTCTCAAATGTCATCATGTTGGATTTGGCTGAGATGCCCAGATCCCTGCGCCCAGTTAGGCTCTTGACTCCAATGGCTAACATACTAAAGGCCTCCTTCCAGTCTCCACTCCCCCTGAAAGCTTGATGGGCAGGCTGGTTAGGCTAAGTGCCAGTTATCAATTTATCGCCCCCTTTCACTCTAAACCAGCGGTTCTCAACCTGTGGGTCGCGACCCTTTTGGCAGTCGAACGACCCTTTCACAGGGGTCGCCTAAGACCATCCTGCATATCAGATATTTACATTACGATTCATAACAGTAGCAACATGACAGTTATGAAGTAGCAATGAAAATAATTTTATGGTTGGGTCCCAACATGAGGAACTGTATTTAAAGGGCCAGAAGGTTGAGAACCACTGCTCTAAACATATTTAATTGCCGGCTTTGCAATAATGGAGCTGGACCTTGTAAATATTTCTCCTTTGCCCAATGGCACGATGTGGAACGTTGTTAGCAGAAGGCCCTGGAGGGACACTAGAGGAGGGAGGAGTTTGTCTCCTTGGTACCAGTGTGCTCCTCTCAGCAGGCTTCTTCAACACATGGTTTCCATGGCACCCAGCTGCTGCAGTGCACGGTGGCCAGCAGTACAGGGCACCTCCCCAAGGGCAGGAGTCCCCTGAACAGCCTCACAGAGTAGTGCTGCTGATGCAACACTTCCAACGACTGGCTTCCCCAGAACCCTCCAGGCAGCTTCTTCCTGTACAGGAGGGGCAGATTCCCAGAGTTCTGTTGGCCTGGAGCCCCCAGACAACTGCCCTGCTGCCCAGTGAACCACAGCTGCACCCCATCCTACAGGGTATGGATCTCAGCTCTGTTGGGGGGAGTCTTTTAGGGTGGTGGCTGCTCCTAACACCTGTTATTCCTCTTTACAGTTCTTACTCTTTACTGGTCAATCCTCCATTCCTCCAATCCTGACACAGCTGATTTTTTATATTAAACTTTCCCTCCTCAAATTATGTGGGATTTTTGTCTCCTGATTAGACCCTGACTGAGATAGCTCATTATTATTCAAACCACTGATAAAAATCTGTTGGGACAGAGATAAGGATAAAGCCACCCAAATCTTCCTGATAATGTAATAATCTGTTTAATGAGGCAGGAAATTTGGTAATATAATATGGAAAAGTTCTTGTAATAATGTACAAAGTATAAGTTGTGGGAGCTATTTAATGGGGGAGGTGATTATCTGGAGAATTTACTGATGTGGGAAAGCTCATCTCTGCACTTGCATTTTCCTCTGTCTGCAATGCCTCCCCTCCCCCACTCCATCTGCCCACACCTGTCACATCTTCGTTCAAAGTTCAGCTTCTTGGTGAAGCTTTCCCTGACCACTCCATCTCAGCTTGAACTCACCCCCACCCCTTCCTATTCTATTTCTGAATCATTATCCATGTCAATTTTTTCATGTTACTTAGTTATTGTCTGCTTTTAACTTCTTAAACAGAAGCTTCAGGAGAGAATTGTGCTCATCTCCCCAATATCTGGTCCAGTGCCTGACACATAATGGGCATTCCATAAATATTTGTTCAATTGAGAGGACTTCTTCATGATCTTAGATAAATGAGATAACAAGCTAATGAACAAAGAGATTTAAGGATGCTATTAAGATGTTACACTTGTGAGTTGCCCATCAAGGGCAAAGTCAGAGGTTTCACAAATGATGAGCATTTCTGGAATGGATATTAACTTCATAAAGCCACAGGAAAAAATGTGCAATCCCCCCAAAATCAAATACAGTTTTTTTATACTAATACACTAACTTACCAATTTTGTTTTTTCCTTCTTCATACTTTATTCTTTGTAAAATATGGTGTACGATTCTACTTCTCGTGGCGTTGTTGAAGAAAGTGTCTTTGTTGTGTATGATGAAGCTGCACACACATAGTGAAAACACAAGGTGAGGATTCATTGGAGGTGAGGGATCTAATCTTTGATACCATTTGGTGTTGCTCAGACATGGTATCTTCAATCACTCATAGAGAAGGTATGTCTAGAACAGCATCAGAGAGCCCAGAGGTCACACCAGGGGCAGGAGGCTCACAAATCTCAGTAGTTTTGGTTCTCAGTCTCCTAAGCATTAACATCATGATGCCAGGAAGGAGCTAGAGCTAAACAAAATTAAGAAACCTAACAATAAACTAATAGCAAGTCTAGGCCTCATGTCTTGTTTGTTTGTTTGTTTTTCTTCTCAGTATGGTCATTAGATAAATTAAACTAAAAATGTATACTATTCTTAACTCCCCTTCTTTTTACCCCCATACTGATTTTTCAGGAAATTTGTTATCTGAAACTGGCGTGAGTGGTGGATACAGGAGTTCAGTAATGAGCTCTGAATCAGGAGTGAGGTGAGTATCTAGAAATCACCTCTGCAGGACCACCCAGCCCCCAAACTTTCCCACAGGGCTATACACACCCCACGACCTTGGTTTTTTCTTTTTTTTTCAGTAGGTGTTCCTATGCTACTGAGAGGTTCCTACGCTCAAGTGATAAATGAGCTTCCAGAACTATGTAATCCAGCATGAAACAGCCTTGTCTTCAATCACTCATAGAGAGGGCATGTCTAGACACATGAACTGATTCTTTAGAGAGGTATTTTCCTCTCAGGAATGGGTTGATAGAAAACTAGAGCTACTATAAGTATAATTGTTTCATACATTGTAAAGGACTCAACAAATTTTTATTGGTACTTTATATGAGTTGGACATCACACAAGACATATCAATGTTGGTGGCGATTGCTCTCAAAATCCAGGTCAGAAGACACCTCTCCAGCAAGTCTTCCCACTCCTCCAATTGCACTCCTGCCCCCAAAAGAATTCATTACTCTCTCCGCTGAGCTTTTTCTTATCTTGAAACGCATGAATTTATTGATCATGCTATACTGTCACTTATTTGTTTTCATTCATTTACTTAGCAAATGTTTTCTGAGGACAGTCTGTAAGGAACTGATTATACAATGCTAAATAAAGCAGATGCTTATAAGCCAGTGTGGAAGACAAACCATAGCAGAAATGAACATGATCGTAGGACAAAGATGGACAGAACCCTCCTCCTTTTGTGTGCCTTTCTGCCCTACAAGACCATGAGCTCATTCAGGACAAAAGGCCGAATCATCATAATTTCTGTGGCTCCAGAATCTAGTGAGTGCCTGGTACACAGTACGGGTGGAGATTTTTGAATAGCAGTAAATGAGGGTCATGGGGATTTATGTTGGAAAAAAAGGCTATTAAATGCTTTTCTTCAAGAAGATGGATTCTCAAGAGCTGTTCAAATGATGGGAGGACGAGATAAAACTGGCCTGGGTGGTCAGGCATGGGGTCTGGTTTGAGAATGGGATTGGGAATGTCAGTTTGGGAAAACATATAAAGGAGAGAAAGGCCAGAGACTATGAAGACAAAATGTATAAAAACAAAATATGAAGACACATTTCCTCTCACTTTTACTGCTCTTGGATTCTGTTACAGAATGCTGTTCTCAGAAAAAGGTAATGTGACTTGATGGATGAGAGATAAATGCTACGTGGGTGAAAGTCACAGCATTTATCTGATATTGTCTTTAGGGCTTTGCGAAAACATTTTGAGGCATTAAAGAAGAAGAGGGGAAAACCAAGAGTTACCTTGAATGTGGTTAGCTTTATTTTATCCTCCTCTGTTTATCCACCTTATTTGAGGCAGACCATTACATTTTAACACCAAATAAAAACGTCATAAAGAAATAGACGACAAATAAAAAAGCCCATTGGGACTCACAATTTCAGGGGATGACGGAAAGCTGATAAGCACGGCCATGCCTGACAAGATTCTGGGCTAAAAGCCCTCGTCCCTCCTCCATTGCCTGGATTCCTGCTTCCTTCTCCTTTTTAGCACATGACATGTTGTGAGCTCAGGTAATAGTTCTCTAACATAAGCACTACAGACAAGCTTCAAAAGTGCGTCTTCCTCTTCTTTACACATACGTTGTACCTGGAGCCTGGAGATTCTATAGTGGGAGCAAACTTATAGAGCCTGGGCCAGCCACTGTTCTAAGCATTCTGGATGTTAACTCATTCAATCCTTATGATAAGCCAGGAGTTAAGTCCTTTATAGCCTCACCTTACAGGTGAAGAAGGAGAGAGGTTAAGTGATGTGACCCAAGTCAGTCAACTAATAAGAGGCAGAGGCAGGATTTGAACTCGGGCAGTCTCACCTGCCTCCCTGGAGACTGGCTCTCCTTGGGATCAGCTCGAGAGTTGCTCTGCTTGGAATGCTTTCCTTGCTTCTCATCATCCTTTGAGCCTGACCTCAGGGCACATCCCCCTCCACGGGTGTGCCTGACTCCTCCACCCTCACCTCTAAAAAGTGATGCGGGCTATAAAATGTAGGAAGGAGAAAACCTTTCATGGAGGAGGGAGGCGGGCTTTTAGCTCCAATATCACTCCTGCTTTCCCTTAGACTTAGAAGGGAGACAGCCTCAGTAGAAACCCCGGCTTTGTCACTTTCTATGTGGTATTAGGACCACCCCTCAACTTCTCTGGGTTTCGGTTTCCTCATCTGTGAAAATGGGGATAACCCTGTAATCCAAGCATGTCAACCTCACGGCCCATGGGCCACATGCGGTCCACCATGAATATTTTTACGGTCCAGCCAATATAATGGTGTGAGCAGTTATTTACAATTATGAGAGAAAATAAGTCTCCTGTCAGATCCAGAATTAAAGACATTCACCTTGAGTTAGTTTTGAAAGTAATCACTGCGAACAAGATTTCCCCCCGAAGTAAGAAAGACAGTAGCAGAGAAGAGATGCCAAGTGTCAGGAGGAAAACATTCATTTTACCATTGCTCTTGATCTTTTTATTATACTATACTTTTCAAAATAAACCTATGTTTCTATGAAAATTGAAGCTTTTGGGGTTTTTTTGCAGCCCATATAAACTTAAACCTTGTTTATTTGGCCCATGTTAGCCTTTGAGTTTGACAGGCTTGCTGTAATCTCTCATAGGGTTTCTGTAGAATCAGGCAAGATGATGAGCACTGCTGAGCCCAGTGTCTGGCATTCAATAAGCTCTCTGAGCTGTCATCATTGCTCTCACTGCTGTGACATTATATAGACTTTGTCCACCTGCACACCTGACTTCTCAGTGTGAGCTTCTTGAGGCAGGGACCAGCCATGCTCATCTCTGTACCACAGCACTAATACAGAGCTTGGCACATGGCTCGTCCTACAAGATGGCTCAACTGAGCTGACCTTTTGGAGAATACAGAGGTTATGAGAATCTCATCTCCTTCTACCTTGGCCTCTACTCCTGCTTCCTGGAAATCTTTCCACTCACTCCATCTTCCCAGCTACCATCTGAGCCATTCATTCTCTCCACAAACCGCCTGTGTAAGGATTTTCCTGTAGGGTGTGGAGCCATCTCATTTTGTCTGTCACTCTTTCGAAGTGGAGGCTAGGAGAAGAACAGCGATGATTGCCTACATCATGGTTCTCAAGCTTTTCTTAGCCACTTAGCCAAGACAACTTGCTTCAAAGGAAATCACACACATACATACACACACACACACACACACACACACACACAGAAGCCAAGCTGTTCTGTCAAACATAAGCCTCGGTGCTCAGTCTCTGAGGTATCTGGGCTCCACCCAGGCTTAGAAACCCAGCTGTTTGCACACATTGCTGCGGGGGCAACAAATTGGTACAAATTCTGTGAGGGCTACTTGACAAGGTCTATCAAAATTATGCATATATCCTCATTACAGCAGTTCCTCTTGTGCACATTTATTCTACAAAAACACTCACCCACATGCAAGGTGACAGATGTACAAGAAATGTTCATTATGGCATGGGTTATAACAGCAAAATCTGGAAATGACCTCAATAATTCATCGGGGGGAGGGGAGGAGGCGAATAGGATAAATAAATGATGGTACAAATTTCAATGTAATACTAGGCAGCTGTAAAAAGATTAAGGGTGCTCACTGTAGACATAAAAAAAAACCTCTGAGATACTGCAAAAGGAAAAACAAGGTTCAAAACAGTCACACGGCTATGTGTGTCGGAGGAAAACATGTGCAAATATAGCTATCAACATGCTGACATATATTTGCTGGTGCATGCATAGAATGGCTAGGGGAAAACACAGACACATCTGGAAACACTGGCTGCCTCTGGGGAGAACTCAGTGGCTGAGAAGGTAGAAAGAAAAGGTCTCTGTACACACTTAGAAAATTTTTATCACATGTACTACCTATAAAAATGGAAACATTTAAAAAAAAAAAAGAAAATTTAAAGGGAAAATGCAATTTCTGTTCTAGGTCTGTACTCCCCTCCCACCTTGAGAGGTGAGGAGGGGAAACACTGCTGAATTGGTAGAGGAGGATCACTGACATGATTGAGGATCTAAATATACATTTTCTTCTCCTGCCCCTTTGGAAGGGTCAGTAATATGCACCAAATCACACAACCAGCAGGTGGGGAGGAGGGATAAAAAAACATCTGTCTGGCCCTGGCTGGTGCAGCTCAGTTGGTTGAGCATCCTCCTGTGCACCAAAAGGTCACAGGTTCAATTCCCAGTCAGGGCATATGCCTGGGTTGCAGACTTGATCACCAGTAGGGGGCATTCAGGAGGCAGCCAATCAATGTTTCTCCCTCTCTGTCCCTCTTCCTCCCTCTCTCTCTGAAATCAATTTCTTTATTAAAAGTCACCTCCTTACTATCCAGCTAAGACAGTCACTCTCCTGCCTCACAAGTTGCTCTCTCTGTATTCCATTATCTTGTTTTATTTCCTTCTTATATTTTACTCTCTAAAAATTATTATTGGGGTGGGAGTGGGAAAAGATGTATCCACATGTTCATTGCCTGCCCTAACTTGAATATTCTAAAAATCAGTTTATTTTATCATTATGCTTTTTATGTAACACTTTTTGGGGAAAATAAAGGCAATGAAGAAGCTTTTAAAACTGGCTTAATACCTATTTTATGGAATTACTGAGACTGATAAAACAAACGAATATCCTCAAAGGTATGAGAAATCTCCATGTTTAAAACAGGGGTGGAGGCGTCTGGCCCACAGGCCGTATAAGGCCCGGGGAATCGTTTGGCCTGGCGTGCCCGGCATCAGGGGTGAGTTAATTAAATGTTTGACCAAATATAGCAGACTAATGTTGAAGCTGGTAATTTTATATGCCCTACAACTGATGTTATAAATGTCCAAATGGCCCTTGGCAGAAAAATAAGGTTCCTCACCCCTGGTTTAAAACTTCAAGTAATATATTTCTCAAGAAGCATCTAACTACCTACAGATGGTGCTGGACAGTTCATTTAGAATTATAGCCACATTACTGACCTGTATAATTTTAAACTCCCAAGGCATAGGGCAAGTAGGAACAGAACCAGGTAACTGATCAAGGCATGTTTCTTGGCGGGGAGTGGAGGAGCTTGAAGCATGTGCACTGACTGCTCTGTGCTTCCTGCTCTCCATCGGGAATGGAAGCATCTATTGTAATTATCCTGGCAGCTGGAAACGTAGGGGTAGTTAACTGGTCTTTTTCATGAACAGGCCTCTGGTTCAAGAAGGACCATACTTGAAGAGCTACTTCCAAGGATACTCATCCCCAAACGAACCTGATGTTGGAACATGAGATCCTGGACATTGAGCCTGATGCCATATTGGGATGAGACCTTTGGGGATCCTGGAATGGGAAGGACTACATTTTCTAAGTGGAAGAAATGTGATTAAAGTATGGTCAGAGGGAAGATGGTGCTACATTGCAAAAAAGGGCCACAATTCTTCTGGGCCCTGTACACACACCCCTTTGTCAATTTCTTGCTTCCTCCATCAACAGTTAGACTCTACCTCTCCACCTCTCAGATCGGAGTGGGATTTGTGACTGGATTAATACAGAATGTGGCAGAAGTGATTTTTGTGAGAGTTCTGAGCCTAGGCCCAGCTCTGTAGCTTCCACTCCTGTCTGCTTGAAGTGCTGCCCCAAGACTGCTAATGTGAAGAAGCCTGAAATTAAATATTTCAGGAAACTTCCTTAATTAGATTTTAAATAGAGATTTCTTTTTTAACAAGGAGAAGCAAAGGTGATACAGTTAACTGTCACTTAAATTATGTTCTCAAATTAATGACAATCTAAGTAGGAACAAAGCAACCAATTAATTCTTTTATGTGACAAGACCTATTTTGAGAGATTTTTGGGGCTTTTGGCAACCGCAGTGCAATCACTAGCTTCTTATCTCAAGTATACTTGTTATGAGTAAAAGAATGAGATGATTATCAGGCTAAATATATAATATTCAGAGTTCTGACTGCTCAGAAAAGACTTTCAAGCCTCATTTTAGGATTAAGGTGATAAGCTCCTGCAATATAAAGCAATGTCAGACATTTTTCTTATTCCAATGGTCATTTCTAATTGCACTTCATAATATCATCTTTGCTATTTGAATGTTAAATATAAACTAAGAAATACTTCCTCTTGAGAGTTCCAGATAAAGATGGAAAATTAAACACTTCTATTCACTTTTCCTCTCAAACCCCATAAAAATAATAGTAAAGTGTGTGTGTGTGTGTGTGTGTGTGTGTGTGTGGTGGTGGTGTTTAAATAAAGGTATAAATATTCAAGGAACAAAGATAGTAAAGAACAATAGCAACCAAATGTTGTATTATGAAATGCAGACAGATAAGTGGTAACAGACTTAGGAGACCAGAAAAAAAGCTAAACCCTAAATCAGCTCTGGGGGAAACCAAGAACAATCATATTTATGCTGTAAAATCTCATAAAATTTTAGAACCAGTGACCTCTAGAAATAAGATAAATGGGATTATAGAATGGGTACTAGTTAAAAGCTGTTTAAGAAGATGCTAGATGCCCATATCCTCACCTGTACTCTACCAGACAACTAGAGTTTGGTTTTAGTTGTGTGTTTATAGGGTAATTCAGTCTCTGAACTGTGAGACATCAGGCATGGTTAAGGGTAGAGGTACCATAGTGAAAACTGAAGGATCAATTGCATCCTGGAGGCTGAGACTCCCAGTTTATTCATTCCCTTAGACTCCAGAATACTGGCAGCCAGGCCTTGACTTTCCAGGCAGAAGACTGGCAAATTCTTCTCTGGGGAATCTGAGCAGCCTAAGGTGAAAGGAACCACCCAGCCATTTTCCTACAACGAAGTCCACAGTCGGAGGTCCCACCTATTACTCTGAACTTATACTCAAGTTTTGCATTTCCTATCCTTAAGTATGGACAGCCAAACAAAGAGTACTAGGTATCTGAAGAAATCCATTAAACTCCATTAAATAGTCATGATGCATAAAGCCACATATGACAAGCCCCCAGCTAATATAATATTCAATGCTAGAAAGCTGAAAGCTTTTCCTCTAACAATCAGGAACAAGTCAAGGATGCCCACTCTCACCACTTTTATTCAACACTAGAGGCCTGGAGCAGAAAATTCGTGCATGTGTGTGTGTGTGGGGGGGGGGGGGGTCCCCTCAGCCCAGCCTAAACCCTCTCCAATCTGGGACATCCCTCTCACAATCCTGGACCGCAGTTCCTAATTGCTCACCTGCCTGCCTGGTCACTTCTAACTGCTCCCCTTCTTGCCCCCTGCCACCTGATTGCCCCTGACTGCCTCTACATGCCAGCCTGATCACCCCATGCTGGCCTGATCACCCCTAACTGCCCCCCCTGCTGGCCTGGTCGCTCCACATAGCCTGCTTGTTCAGCTGTTTGGTCGTACCTCACTAACCCCCGTCGGCCTGGTTGTAGGCAGCCATTTTGTGAGGGTGTGAGGGTTAATTTGCATATTACCTCTTTACTTATAGGATAGTATTGGATGTTTTAGCTAGAGCAATTAGGTAAGAAAAAAAATAAATAAAAGGCATCCAAATTAGCAAGGAAGAAGTAAAACTGTCACTAGTTGTACATGATATGATATTATATGTAAAAAATCCTAAAAATTCCCCAAATGATTGTTAGAACTAATAAACAAATTCACTGAAGTTGCAGAACACAAAATCAGTATACAAAAATCTGTTGCATTTCCATATACTAATAATGAACTATCAGAAAGAAAATTAAGAAAGATATCCCATTTATAAGAATATCAAAAAGAATATTTAATAATAAATTTAATCCTACAGTGAAAACTATAAGACAGTGATGAAACAAACTGAAGAAGACACAAGTAAATGGAAAGATACTGTATGCTCATAGATTGAAAGAATATTGTTAAAATGACCATGCTAGCCCAAACAATCTACAGGTGCAATGTAATCTTTATCAAAATTCCATTACCATTTCTCACAGAAATACAACAAACAATCTTAACTTTGTATGGAACTACAAAAACCCTAAATAGCCAAAGCAATCTTGAGAAAGAACAAAGCTAGTGGCATGATGGTCCCTGATTTCAAACTTTATTATAAAGGTATAGTAATCAAAACAATATGGTATTGGCATAAAAACAGACACACAAAACAATGGGATAGAATAGAGCGCCCAGAAATGAAACTACACATATATTGTCAATTAATTTATGACAAGGAAGCCAAGGACACTGGGGAAAGGACAGTCTTTTCAATAAATAATGTTGAGAAAACTGGATTTTATGAAAAAGTATAAAGGTGGATTTTTTACCATATACAAAAATTAATTCAAAATGGATTAAATACTTAACATAAGACCTGAAGAAAAGATAGGTGGTAAGATGCTTTATATTAGTTTTGGTAATGATTTTTTGAATTTTACACCAAAAGCAATGGCAACATAAGCAAAAAATAAACAAGTTGAACAACATCAAACTAAAAAGCTTATGCACAGCAAAAAAACAAAACCATCAACAAAATAAAAGGGCAGATTGGTGGTTGCCAGAAGTAAGGCATAGGGAGGTGGGCAAAATGGGAGAAGGGGTTAAAAATTCCAGTTATAAAATAAATAAGTGATGAGGATGTAATGTACAGCATGATTTTGTTAGTTGCTAATACTATACTGTATATCCAAAAGCTGTTAAGAGAGTAAATCTTAAAAGTTCTCATCATAAGAAAAAATATGTAACTATGGGAGGTGACAAATGTTAACTAGACTTACTGTGGTGATCATTTTCAACAGACACAAATAAAATCATTGTGGTGTACACCTGAAACTAATATGTTTTGTGTCAATTATATCTCAATTAAAAAATCATTATGCTCAGAGAATTAAGATAATGGAATTGTGAAAAAAGCTCAAAATATGTTTTTGAAAAGGCAAACCATTATAGAAATATAATAGCTCTTAGAAACTAAAAGAAAGTGAGGGCAGAAATTAACACTCAACAGAAGAATTCAAAATAAGTTGAGGAAATCTTTGGTTATAGATAACAAAATGGAGAGAAAAGATAAGGACATGAGAGAATCAGGTGAGGAAGCCCAATATCTGAAAACTAGGAATGGCAGGAAGAGAAAAAGAACAAATCACCCACAAAATTAAAAAATTATTCAAGAAAACGTCCCTAAACTGATAGACAAAAGTATTCAAGTTGCAAGGAGCCACAGAGTACCAAGCACAATAGATGAACATAGAGCCACATCCAGCTACATATATTTCAGAACGCTGGGGACAAGCTTCCCTAGAGGGCAGCCGTGGGCAAACTACGGCCCGCGGGCTGGATCCGGCCCATTTGAAATGAATAAAACTAAAAAGAAAAAAAGACCGTACCCTTTTATGTAATGATGTTTACTTTGAATTTATATTAGTTCACACAAACACTCCATCCATGCTTTTGTTCCGGCCCTCCGGTCCAGTTTAAGAACCCATTGTGGCCCTCGAGTCAAAAAGTTTGCCCACCCCTGCTAGAGGGGAAACAGGTTCTGCAGAGAGAACTAGGAATTTGAATGTTTTTGAAGTTCTCTGCAGCAATATTGAATTTTAGAATTAAAGGAGCAAGACTTTAAAAATTCAGAAGGCAAAGGATTTTGGCCGGATATAGATGCCTATACCTAGT
Source organism: Myotis nattereri (assembly GCF_964212035.1). NCBI lineage: Eukaryota > Metazoa > Chordata > Mammalia > Chiroptera > Vespertilionidae > Myotis > Myotis nattereri. The sequence continues at coordinate 200,492,628 of NC_138076.1, read as the reverse complement.
GAGACTATTATTACGAGTGAATTATTGTGTGTATTCGCTACAGCTGCCATAACAGAGCACTATGGATTGGGGACTTAAGCAACAGAAATGTATTTTCTCACACTTTTGGAGGAAGAAGCTGCTTCATGAATAGACAGACTATTTTATGAGCCTAGGAGCTCAAGGGCTGATATACTAACATCTACTTCATTGGTTTAAGATAAAACAAACCTGGGCTAGAGTCTTAGTTCTGCCAAGTAAAGCTGACCTTTGAACAATATGGAGGTTGTGGCACTGACCACCCCTCCCACACAGCCCAGTTTAAAATCTGTGTATAACTTTTGACTCCTGCAAATTTTAACTAATAAAAGCCTACTGTTGACTAGAAGCCTTACCAATAACATAGTCGATCAACACATTAAATTCCTACTTAAAAGAAGCTACGTCATTTGCAGAAGCACAAATCGCAGGCTGCGTAGCTTGTTTCATTTTCATCTCAGATGAAAACTTTCCAGGAGAGAGCTGTGTTTCCCCCGACTCTATGGATCAATACAAACAACCTGAATATCGAGCATCCTAATGCCAGATAAGTGACTGCAATAAAACGAGTGTTCTGAGGCTGCTGCACGTCACGGGCACTGACAGAACATTAATCCTACCTAAATCAATCTCAGTCTCTCTCTGCCTAAAGAACTCTCTAAAGATTTCAGATCAATGAAAACAACTCCCCTCCCCCAAAGAAGTCCAAACTGAAAATAAAATACACTAAAAGGCAGATTGCTAGAAGGATCAGTATCTTCAACTATCTATGCTGACAGGGTTAGAAAACAAATACACATGTGTACTGATAAATGTGAAATGGCAATCCTGGTTTGGTTTGAGCTGCTGTAACAAATTACCATAGACTGGGTGGCTTATGAACAACAGAAATTTATTCCCAGGAGGGTGATATCTGAGATCAGGGTACTAGCAAGGTCAAGTTCTGGTGCAGGCCCTCCCTCTTCCCGGTTACAGACTTATGACTGTATCCTCACATGGTGGAAGGAGAGGGTTCAAGCTAGCTCTCTGGTCTCTTCTTTAAGGGCACTAATCCTCTACTCGAGGGCTCCATCCTCATCCCCCAATCCCCTCACAAAAGCCTCACCTCTTAATACCATCACATTGGTGATTAGATTTCAACATATGAATCTGTGGGAGGAGGGACACAAACATTCAGTTCATCACATATCCAGAACACTGAATAGCATTTTGTTTAAAAATAATGCTATTCCAGTTCAGGTCAGATATTTACCTTTACAAATATCAGTCTTTGTCACCTCAAACATTCCCTTTACACACTGAAAGCAAATTTTCAGAGATTTTCCCCAAGGATTCTCACAGTAGTAGTAGTAATAGTACTATCAGCAGCAGTAATAATAATTGTTGTAACTATTTATTAAGTGCTTTCTATTGGCCAGGTACTAGACTAAGGATTTTACACATGTCATTTCATTTAATGTCTCCAAATCCTACTGTCACCACCCTCCATTGCCTCCTGCTTTCTTCCCCCCGCCCCCCATGTCCTCTGGCCCTTGGAACTTTCCAGATTGGCATATTTAAATAGCTGTACTAGGGAGATGAACACTCCCCCAGAAAAGTCCCCATCCTAATCCCTGTGACTGTGTTAAGTTCCATGGCAAAGGGGAATTGATGTTGCAGATGGAATTAAGGCTGTTAATTAGCTGGCTTTAAATAGGGCAGTGGTTCTCAACCTTCCTAATGCTTCAACCCTTTAATACAATTTCTCATGTGGTGGTGACCCCCAACCATAAAATTATTTTCGTTGCTATTTCATGACTGTAATTTTGCTACTGTTATGAATAGTAATGTAAATATCTTATATGCTATATGTGTTTTCCGATGGTCATGACCCACAACTTGAGAACTGCTGAAATAGGGGGACTGTCTTGGACTATCCAGGTGGCTCCAATGTGACAAAAAGTGTCCTTAAAGGTGGGAGAGGAAAGCAAAAGAGTCAGAGAAGGAGATGTGATGACAGAAGTAAGATCAGAGTGAAGTGAGCTGATGGGACAAGGACTCCCTGCCATCGCTGGCTTTGAAGATGCAGGAAGGTATGTGCTAGCGGCCTCTAGAACAGCCATGGGCAAACTACGGCCCGCGGGCCAGATCCGGCCCATTTGAAATGAATAAAACTAAAAAAAAAAAAGACCATACTCTTTTATGTAATGATGTTTACTTTGAATTTATATTAGTTCACACAAACACTCCATCCATGCTTTTGTTCTGGCCCTCCGGTCCAGTTTAAGAACCCATTGTGGCCCTCGAGTCAAAAAGTTTGCCCACCCCTGCTCTAGAAGCTGGCACAAGCAAACACACAGATTCTTCTCCAGGGCCTCTGAAAAGAATGCAGCCCTGCCACACCTTGATTTTAGCCTAGAGGGACCCACATCAGACTTCTAACCTACAGAACATAAGATAATTCATTTGTGTTGTTTTAAGCCACAAAATTCCTGGTCATTTGATACAGCAGCTGTAGAAACTAGTAACATCAAGAGGATAGGACTGGAGGTAGAAGGCCTGGCCTTAGAATCCAAGCCCGACCATTTGCCAGTGGTGTGACCTTGGGCAAGTTGCTTAACCTCTCTGTGCCTCAGTTTCCTCCTCTACAGAATTGAGGATAAGGACTGTACCTTATTCACAGGGCTAAATGAATTTATAGTTGTGAAGTACTTGCAAACTAGCAAGAACAATACAAATGAGCTATCATTATTCCTTCGATAAACTCCCTACTGTTGTATTATATCGTCTTCTCTGAGGTTGTCTGAGCTTCAAGAGGGGCCTTCTGAAACTATAATGCTTCAGTACAATGACCCCGACACTGACAACCTCGGGTAGCTGGCTCGTGCAGGAGAGCTTTCTGCAGGGTCAGATCTTTAGGTGCCCATACAGGCGTGGCTGGTAAGCAGCCTGCAGGCCCAGTTCTGTGGATACCAAATACAATGACTGAACCACATCGCATACTGACTTAATGAAAGTGCATACCCACAGGTTTGCTTTATTGCTTCTCAAGCACAAAATATATGCACGTGGAATGTGAGGCTATTTCTGCTTTTTAATCAGTTCTCAACTTTAATTTCTGTGGAATGTAGCTCAAACAACCAAGATTTACACTTTGATTAGTTTAGGATTTATGGCAATATTTTGCTGAAGGAATGCCTAATCTCCTGAAGAAGTTTGTGAGCATGAGCAATAAATTAACTCTCCAGAACCATGCTGAGGGACTCACTGGAAACAGCTCCCAGAAAAGCCCTGCAAGGCATTTGCTCTAACAAGGTTGCTGAGTGTACTGTCACTACTTCATTTAGAGGTCCCTTATCCATGTAAGAATTTCATTTCTTCCAAAGGCTCGGAAGCACTGCTTCACTAGGGGTTGATGTTCTTTCTCTCTGACAGTCAGAACCATGTGACTTACTGTGTTTCTCCCCCTGCCCTGCCCGCTAGGCTTACCGGCCAATTTGTTGGCTCACTTATCAACCTAATTATGGTTATATAGACCATTGAAGCCTGCCAATCTGGGCCCATTTTCTCCTGAACTTGAATGCCTACTCTAAATGATATTAACCTTGGTTCAGAATATTTCTTTTCTATTTTAGCATGTTATTCTCTTTGTCTCTAACCCACCTGAAATGCTTTAACAATAAACTCCAAAGGCAACCATATATCTTTGTATCCACAGGCTCATACTAGTGTAATGTGGCTGAAAAACTGTATTCTGGCTCTGTTCATGTGGCACATACATGAGGTGGCAGCATTGTGAAGAAAACACACTTCTCTCCTGTTCACTCATCGGGCATTGACTGGAGTGACCTTGAGCAAGCCATTCCGTCTCTCTGACCTTTATCTTATTATCCAGACCCTCAGAGTTGTAATGGGTGTATGGTTTAACTCTGCAATACAGAGTTATCCTATATAATAAAAGGCTAATATGCAAATTGTCCCCTTGTGAGTTTGACCAACCAGGAGTTTGATCGCTTGCTATGACGTGTGCTGACCACCAGGAGGTGGCGCAGAATGAAGGAAGACCCTGGCTAGCAGCTGGCAGCCTTGGGTGGGGGGAGGAGGGCCTTAATTGCCGGTCAGGCCTAGGGACCCTACTCGTGCACTAATTTCGTGCACCGGGCTTCTAGTTTATAAATAATGGCCAATATTGCTTTATCACTGCAACTGTTGCTACCACTGCTTGAAAACCACCATTTGACCAATCACTGTTTTTACACCTTGCTTCCATGGTCTGCTGGCTTGTTTGGTTCAGAGGAAGGTTAAATGATAAGAAGGCAAACAAAGGGAGGTTACAAAGAATCTCCTACCCACTGGCCCTTCAGGAACTTTCTCCCATCCCTACCAGCCCTCATTGGCCCAGCACCAAGATTTCCATGGTTAGTGCTTTCTTGAGCACGATGAGCTGTACTGTTTTGTTATTCCCTAGACTTTAAAAAATGTTTCCCTAGCTTACATTCCAGAAGGGAGAAGGGACTGTCAGCAGATTTCAGGTCAAGTGGTCTTTGTATGCTGCCCATCTATGCACATGACACATGAATTAAAATATGATGCATGAGTTAAAGATCTAAGGGTCAAGCATCATTCCTGATAGTAGAATTTAATGGGTATAAAACTATGGATAGGGAAGATGGTCTACTGAGACCAAAAATAAATCACCAAGTCAGGGATAAAGTCAACGTGAACATGGAGACCGCAATTGACTGACTAGTTGACTCCATGTTTAGAATTTTCATCAGAATGTTCTGTGTTTAGGATGCAGAACAGGCTCTATCCTCCAGCAGTGGCCATAAAGCTAACTCTATCACATAGTTAGAGCTTAGCCATTCTCCAGGTGCCACTCAATGTCAACACACAGTTCCCATCCTCAGTGGCTCAGTCTAGAAGGGGGAGCAAGTCATGTGAGCAAATTTCATTGGAAGGAGTCTTTTATAATGTCCATTTCCTATATGCACAGGACCCACATTACAATACTTTGTGACAACCAAGCTTTGCAAGGTGTTATATGGGAGTTATGCTGAGCTATGTGTGGTATATATCTTCATTATAGACTTTGAAAAGCTGGAAACCAAACTGCATGTATAAACATATTATCTCTTACCTGAAATATGGCAGTTGCCTCCTAACTGGTCCCTGATTCTACCCTTGCTCTATACAATCTGTTCTTAACACAGCAGTCAGAATAGTACTTTGCAAAAGTTCAGTGAGTTTTATATATATCCCACAGATGAGTGAAATCATATGGGTCTTAGCTTTTTCTGTCTGATGTATTTCACTTAGCATGATATTCTCAAGAACCATTCATGAAAGCAACAAATGTACAAAGAAGAAAAACAACACACAAAATAATAGTATGGTGTTTATCAGACAGAAGAGGGGTTAGGGAGCCAGTCAAGGGTAAAGGGGGTCAAATATAGGGTGACAGAAGATTTGACTTTGTGTGGTAGGCACACAATGTAATATACAGATGATGTAGCATAGGATTTTACACTTGAAAACTATATAATCTTATTAATCAATGCCACCCCATTACATTTAATAAAACAAACGTCGAAAAAAACTTCAGCTAGACCCATATCACACCCCTGTAAAAGCCAAAGTCTTTATAATGGCCCACAGGACTGGACATAATTGGTCTGCCCCCTATTTCCCATTTTGTCTCCTTGTCTTTTCTGCTCCAGCCACAAGGGTCTTACTCTCCCTCGAAACATACCCCAAGGTGCTTGCAGATTAGTGCCTTGCTCTGGCTGTTCCCCTCCCTGGGGCTCTCTCCCTCCCTCTCTTACCTCTTTCTAGCCTTTCTCCACTCACACCTCCTGTTTGAGGCCTAACTTGAAGAATAGAAACAGTTTTTAAAGAATGCCGTCGGCACCCTCACCTTAGCACCAATATTCTCCATTCCCCTCCCCTACTACTCTTGTCTCTTTTTCCATATCATTCATCATCTTCTAACATGCTTTCCAATTGGCTTTTTAAAAAAAATGTTTACCTCAGCACTACTGACATTCAGAGATGGACAATTCTTTGTTGGGGGAGGGGTGGTTAGTAGCATCTTTGTCCTCCACCCTCTGGACACCAGTAGCATGCTTCAGCCCATGCTGGGACAAAAACATTTCCAGGCATTGCCCAATCATCCCCTGATTGAGACCACTGATTATAATTCACTGCCAGTTACCCCAGCTAAAATGTCAGCTCCAGGAGGGCAGGCATCCTTGCCTTGTTGTTTACTGTGGATTCCCAGGCACCCAGAAAAACAAAGGGCATGGAACATATGAATGAATGAATGCCCATTTAAACATATGCATTCACAGCAAACACAAATTTCAGATTCCTCTATTAGGAAGTGGCCCGTATTTAATTTTATCTCACTTTTACAGATTTTCATAACAATAAAATAATGGTAATAATAGAAACAAAAAAAAAACAGAAAGGAATATTTTTGTGCCTGTATCTAACACAAACATTCGTCTGAAAGGCAATTCAGAATTAATCTATTTCTTGCAAGAATACTCTGCATAGCTATTATAAAAAGCGACATGCCTCGTTCCCAAACTTCCTTTTCTCTACCAGCAGAAAACCTTTATTATGAGTACTGACTGTAGAAAGTAATTGTCGCAAGGGCATTACTGCAATTGCCATTTTAAGAATGAATGGCAGTGGGTGATACAGGCCGACATTCACAGGCAAGGAGGTGAAGAGGAATAAATTAATTTTTAAATGGACTTGTCTGTCATAGTCATCAGATTTGACTAAAATCTATTTTGTCTCAGACAGTGGGTGGTCCTACCAAAAGGGTGTCACATGATAAAAGACAGCAGAGCAGAAGTTATCAAGGGGGACAGGGGTGCAATTTTTTGCCCCCCTCCCACCAGGGGACACTGGGCAATGTCTGGAGATTTTTTATTTTTACAACTAAGTGGGGAGGGAACTGCTAGTAACATCTAATAGACAGAGGCCAGGGATGCTACTAACCATCCTACAATGATGTGATGGTTCCCACACAGAGTTATTCAGCCCAAAATGTCAATAGCACCAAGGTTGAAAAATCCTCAGTGAGAGCATAATGCTTAAGAGTACAGTGGAGCCTTCACTTGCGAGTGTCCCGACTAACGAGTTTTTTGAGATACCAGCTGTCTCTCCATCGATTTTTTGCATTGAGTTGACAGAGTAATTTGAGTTAACGAGCTCCGTAACGAGCTCGGTCTCGGAATGAATTAAACTTGCAAGTCAAGACCTCACTGTATAGGATCGTGCCCAGCTGGTGTGGCTAAGTGGTTGAGCATTGACCCATGAACCAAGAGGTCACTGGTTTGATTCCCAGTCAGGGTGCATTTAGGAGGCAGCCAATCAATGATGCTCTTCCCTCATCACTGTTTCTATCACCCTATCCCTCTCCCTTCCTTTCTCTGTAAAAATCAATAAAAACATATATATATTTTTAAAAGAGTACAGGATTGTAAGGCTCCCTGTCTGAATTTGAATTCCTTCTCCATCACCGAGACAGATTGCCTAGTCATTCAGCAACACTGATTCCCTTTTCCTCCTGGGCACACAGGTAGACTAGTTATCCTAACATCTCTCAAGTTAGGAGTAACTACATGAGTGAGGTCTAGACCATGAAAGGTGGGGGAAAGTGCGGTACACCACTTCTAAGCCTGGCCCATAAAAACATCCCACAAGATCACTCAGACCTCTTCTCCCCTGTCTGTTAACCAGATGCAAGGGATCTAGGGAAGGCAGAGTTGCAAGATAGACGTAGCCTGGTACCTTGAACAACTGCATGGAGCAGTGCCGGAAGCCGGTCCATTCTTGCTGCTTGACACAGTCGCTGCAGGATAGAAACATCTGCACAGCATATGTTTCAAGGGACCTGGCGTATATAGCATACTGTTCTTAATATGTTTGCTCCCCTTAGCGCTGTGTGTTTTAACCAAGGTCACCTCTCCGAGAAAGGTTGTTTCCCCAGGTAGGAATTTTTCCCTGAAGTCAGGGAGGGGATGCCTCTCCTAGAAAGGTTGTTTCCCCAGGTAGGAATTTTTCCCTGAAGTCAGGGAGGGGATGAAACTCCTTAACTAAGTGCCAGGCGGGTAGTTAATCACTTTAACTACAAACAATCATGCTTAAGCTACATAACCTTTACTCCCTGGAATGGAGATAAGAAACGCCCTAACCTTTGTAATAGAAATTGACAGGATTAAAATCAACTGGTATAAATACGGATGTAACAAAACAATAAACAGCAGAACCTCTCTGGAGAGAGACCAGAACTTGGCTGGAGATCCTGGCTAGGCTGCTGATCAACTGAACGCTGTCTCCGTGTCCTTCCTTCTTCGCCGACTCCGTCTACACCTTTGGGGACCCCTGGACCCGCTGGGGTTGGACCCCGGCATCGCAGAGATATTGCACCTCTTTCCCTGCAGTGACCCACACTAGACAATGATGTGAACCACAATGAACTTCTAAAGTGTGAAAACACTGATATCTGGGGGTCGTTCAGGCAGGTTGACTATCCTAGCTGTGCGACCTACTGCAGGTTCCTTAACCTCTTTGTGCTTCAGTCTCCTCATCTGTAAAATGGTGATGAGAATACCTCCTCTCTCATATGGTTGTTGTGAAGATTAAAATACTTAAAATAATGTCTGGAACCTAGTAAGAGTTTTCCCATTTTATGTGATATCCTATATTGACTTGTAGAGAGAAGTACAGGAAGGTTTGCTTTCATTGCTTCTGAAACACAGATATATGTTCAAATAGAATGATGAGCTATTTGTTTGTAAGTTAATTCTCAAATTTAATTTTTTGTGTGCAATGTAGTTCAAAGCATAAAGGTTTATGATCATATTATTCCATGATATCATTTTACTTTTATCCTTACTTCGTCCATTTAGCAGACAAGCATTGACCATCTATTGTATGATAGGCATTACATTAGCTACTGAAGATATAATTATGAGCAAAAACAGACAAGGACATGCCTCCATGGAGTTTAAAGTTTAGTTGGATAGTTGGGCATTCATCATAGAATACCCAAATAATTATAAAATTTCAAATGTGAAAAATGTAATGTAAGAAACATGCAGCTAAACGGCATTAAGCAAGGAGACATTGTCTTTGGAAAGATGGGAGAGGGCTTCCCTGGGAAGAGTCTTTGGAGTTGAATTTTTAAGGATGAATAAAAGTAACAGGGAAGAATGAGACAAAAATTCCAGCATGTGCAAATGCCCTAATGCAGAGAGTGTCCAAAGAACAGAGAGAGAGAGAGAGAGAGAGAGAGAGAGAGAGAGAGAGAGAGAGAGATTGATTGTATCTGTCTTCTGTCTGGATCATAAGAAATGAGAGGTGGACAGTGCAGAAGGCAGATCAAGCTGGAAGGAGTTAGCAGTTAGCAGAAAGGAATCGCTGAGAAGGCCGGCAAGCCTTCCAAGACCTTATACGTCATCTCAATAGTTTTGCTATTTATTCTAAGGTTTTTAAACCGGGTGAAGTGACATGAATAAAGGTGCATTTTGAAAACATCACTCTGTATGCACTTGCGAGAATGGATTGGAGGTGGGGAAGGATAGAGCCAGTGAGACCTGTTCCATTGTTTCTAGGTTTTACAAGTGAGAAAATGGTGGTAAAAATAGATGAAAGACATGCTTCGCTTCGGGTATAAAATCATCAGCCCTGGGAGATAAATAAGGTGTGGGAAGCGGAGGTGAGGGATGTATTAGACTAGCTTCCAGACTCGGTTTCAGTACCTGGACAAATATTAGTGCTATTTACTGGATAGAGGACAAAGAATGTGGACTGCATTTGAGGAGAAAATGTCTTGAATTTGGTTTGAGGTGAGTGTGCAGTGAGCTAACTTCACAACACCTTTATTCTTTACTATTATGATTCTCCCATTTTCATTTTTATTTATTCATTTCTTTTCTCATTTAACTATCATTGTTAAGCACCAGTGCTGGGATTCAAAGGTGATGATACAGACAGTCTTTCAAGGAACTTACAGTCTAGGAGAAAGCAATTAAACTTGATGGTATTATTAATGAAGAGCTATGACGGGGGGAAATATTACCAAGACATAGAAGAGTACACTGCAGCCAGAGCTGGGGGTGGAACCCTTGGATGGATTTCTGAAGGAAATGTCTCTGATGAACTTTGAGAGAAGGGAGTCTAGGAGAAAAGGCTATTCCAGGCAGAGGGAAGGGCATGTGCAGACAGGAGACAAAAGGACTCACACTCACGAGCTAAGGAGATCAAAGCAGTTCAATGCACCCAGAGCACACAACTGGAGGATGAAAGCAGGAGCTAGTGAGCTAACAGGAGTCTGGGTTTTATTCTGAGAGCAAAGTATTTTCAAGGCTCTTTCCCACTTTGATCACTCTTTATTAAACTTTCAATTCTCTTTTGTCTCTTTTTCTACTACATTCATGTATAGACACTCACACCGATTATTCTCTTTTACTCCTGACAAATACAATATCAAACATTCCGCAGAACCAAGAAGTCACACAGGATCTTGAATTGCATTTGGAAAACCAGATCATTTTATAATCCTCAAAGCTCATTAACCACCTACTTCAGATTACTTTAAAGCCATTAACATCACTCTCAAAGTATCCTTAGGCACATGTTTTTCTGACCGCACCAAACAATTGTTTCCAATTTGACAGCCAGTGTTCTTGGAATCTTACATACACACACTCATGAAAGGGATGTTTTGCCCTGGCCAGTGTGGCTCAGTTGGTTGGAGCATTGTGCTATGCACCGCCAGGGCATGTACAGTGTATGGGAGGCAACCACTCGATGTTTCCCTCTCATATCTCTCTCTTTCTCTCTCTCTCTCTCTCTCTCTCCTCTCTCTCTCTCTCTCTCTCTCTCTCTCTCTCTCTCTCTCTCCCCCCCACCTCCTCCTTTCCTCTCTCTCTCTCTCTCTCCCCCCCCCACCCCCTCCTTTCCTCTCTCTCTAAAATCAATAGAAACATATCCTCAAGTGAGGATAAAAGAAAAGGGATATTGTCTGTGTGGCACGACAATTTTCAAACAGAAAGAAATCTCCACTGCCCATAACATTCAAGACCTTGTTGAATTTTTCATCTCCCAACTGCCTACGTTATTCTCTTGGTCCTACTAAGGTCCGGTTCTTAGATTTACTTCGTTCTAGCTGTCCCTCTGCTTTTTCCTTAGTTCTCCTGCCTGGAAAGTTCATCTTCCATGGATCACTCTATTTTTTCAAACAGTAACACCAAGTGTTCTCACATCCTATTCCCATTCACAGAAGACTACTGTAGTTCTTCAAACACTCCATTCTGCAGCACACCTTTGTTCTTTGATACATACATGATTCTCTCTTTCCGAGATGTGTTTCCCCCCCTTAAATTCCTGGACAAGTGTTACCTTTCAAGACCCATCACAAACATTTTCTTCTTGTGACCAACCCTCATCTCTTACCAACCTCCCAACAAATCTGAAGACTGTAACACCCTGTCTTTTAAGTCACACCATTATACTGTTTATAATTATTTAAAACTAGAGGCCTGATGCACGAAATCTGTGCAAGAGTAGGCCTTCCTTCCCCTGGCTGCCAGCACTGGCTTCCCTCTGGCACCCGGGACCCAGGATTCCCTCGCAGCGCCTGCTTCGTCCAGAAGGTCACCTGGTCTAATTAGCATATACAACTTTTATTATTCTAGATGGTCTTCTGTCTTTACTATGCTGGGGTCAAGACAGTGTACTATTTATAGCCTCTGTACCCAAACAGTGCCTGACAAGAAGTAATCAGCAAACTATTGACTATTAAATGAAACCATTTTTTCAGTGAATGAATACTCAAACATGTCAAAAAAATGCTTCTCATATATGTGAGAGAGATGGCTGAATACCGCTATCACACAGGCTATCATCTTCATTTAACACAATTTTTTTAAATGAACTGTGTGTGAGAGAGAAACACCAATGATGAGAGAGAATCACTAGTCAGCTGCCTCTTGCATGCCCCCTACTGGGGATTGAGCCTGCAACCCAGGCATGTACCCTGACTGGAAATCCAGCTGTGACCTCCTGATTCATATCTCAATGCTCAACCATGGAAACACACCTTTTGGGCCATTTAGCACATATTTTAAAACATTTATAAAGACCTGATTCCTGGTTCTAATACCTAGAGGTCCTGATGGGAGGCCAGGTGCTCCTGACTTTGAGAACCCTGCTGAGAAACGTTGTTCTAAAGCAAGAACAAAGTGGCTCAGTGGTTGAGTGTTGACCTATGAACCGGGAGGTCACAGTTCGATTCCGGGACAGGGCACATGCCCGGGTTGCAGGTTCAGTCCCCAGTGTAGGAGGCAGCCGATTAATGATTCTCTCTTATCATTAATGTTTCTATCCCTCTTGGAAATCAATAAAAATATTTAAAAAGATAAAGAAAGAACATCAGAAAACAGAATCAGCATAAAGATGAATAGTGGGAAACTTTCCTCTTCATTTACCTATGTCTTTGAAGTAATAAGAAAACCCTACGTGCATACCATGTATTTCATCTATCTATCCACCTATCCATCCATCCAGTTCCTCTTCCATTTACCTTTATACCTTTTAAGCAAAGCATAACCCCAGTGCACACACCATATACTTCATTCATTTCTCCATCCATCTATTCAACTATCCATCCATCCCATTCTTCTCCCATTTACCTATATGTCTTTGAAGTAAAACAAATCCCATAGTACACACCATATAATTCATTGAGCCCTCCATTCATCTGCCCACCTACCCATCCATTCATCCATTCATTTACCCTGCACTGTGCTAGGTACTCTCTCAGGCAGGGCGGAAGCAAAGGGAAAATCTGAATGTGAATCAGACTCTACTCCAGAAGAATTTAAAACCAAATAATCACTTGTGTGAGAAGCTTCAAGATGAACAACATAGGCATAACGAGGGTTTAAAGCCAGAGCAGGAACATGCCAGCTTTCATCTGTCTTTTTCTCTAAGAAAACACCCATAGGTCCTGAACTCTGAGTTAACAGAAAGTCCCTCTCAGTTCTTATTTCCCACGGGAAGATTGAACTAGAATTTTGAGGCCGGGCTGTGAGTTTCATGTCTTCTTCAATGTTCACATATGTGGTTGGGTTGGCATCAGTCTGACCTGTTTGGATCTAGAGTTCGGTTATTTCAGAGGCTTCCTGAGTTGCTTCCTTTGCATTATGCATTATATATTTTGATGCAGAACAACTATTTTTGATTGTTTTTCTCTCCTTTGTGCTCTAGAAGCCCACAGACTTTCATTGATTTTCTGTTGCTAAAGCGTGCCCCCACCTCGCACTTCCTGTAACTTGACAACTGCCATTTGGTTTGTTTTTTTCTCAAAGTCAGCAACCTATTTTTTTTTTTAAATCTCATCGCTTCCCTCCTCGCAGGTAATTCATTTTTACAGAGGCTGTCTCTATGGCTGGGGAAGAGAGAGCCAGGAATTCCTAAAGTCTGGCTGAGAGAGAGGTTGGGCTGACCTGATTTATCCCCCCACCCCCTTTAAAAGGCTGTTTACTGTCTTTGGCATGCTCTTCTCTCCTATCACCAACCCTGCCATCTGGCCATGATTTCTTGTCACCTCAGAAGCTTCAGTCAATTCTCTATGACTTTTGCAAGTCCTCAAAGGCTCAATTACTTAGCCAACTTCTCCTCCCACCACCTGTATGTCAAAAGTGACAATTTATTGTTCAGAGACTGTCTGATAGATGAGCCAGGAAGCCAGCTGCGAGGCAATGTGGCTTTTCCTGGGGCAACTCAGTTGCTGAAGAAAGGGGAACTGAGAAGTAAACTAAGATTGAAAACAATCAAACCAACAACCCCTTTTTCAACAGGGAAAAATGTAGACCAGCTTCCTTGTCCGCCAGCTGGCTGCATATGAGCCTGCAGGGGGCTCTGCACTGGGGATTGGCAGAGCCACAAGGTGGAAGGAGCCTGGGTCTCTGCATCACCATGCAGAAGGTCCTTCACCCAACACACATACGAACGTGTGTTCAATTGTGTTAAGCCACTGAGATATGGGGATTCCTTATTGGAGCACCTTGCTTATCCTGACTAAAATAAAAGGAATATGAACACTCACAGGACTCTCAGGGGAGAAAGGCATCATGCTGTTCCTTGCACGTGCCAAGGAATGCAAGGCATGCAGGAGGAGGCTCTCCCGCAATGGCCCATCCTTTGAAAGTAAGGGCTTTCCCAGGAAACACTCACTGATGGATCCTTTGCTGGCTGAAAGGGGCAGTGTAGCAGTCATTCTCCTCCAGGTCTGGCAGTGTCTCCTTGTCCAGCCTCATTGGCTTCCTAGGTAACCACCTCCGAAACCTGCTTATTTGCTTATCGATCCTGTGGTACATGAAAGGCAAGACCAAAGGGTACAGAATGTCAGCGTTACACAGAGCCACAACTGTGACACCGCACACTCCAGGCACTCTCACTGCACTCAGGGAACCCACTCCCCCATTTCATAGATGGAAAGAAGGGAGCCACAATGCCTGTGCTCTTTCTATGTCACCAAGGGGCCACAATGTTACTATCTACAAGATCACTGCCATGCGTGACGCCAATCAATGACCAAGGAGTCCTAACCAGACTAGAAGGCTTTGGAAAGGAAGGTGATAGTCCCTTAAGCAAAGCAGCAGGGACCTTAACTTCTTATATTCTGCAGGTTCTATAAACTCATTCTGTGCTTGGCCAACTTCTTCCTCTTCCCTTAGTTAGGGAAGAACTCAGCTATAAGTGACTTTGGGCAGGAGTGCTGACAGCACATCCCAGTGGGTGGACTGTGCAGAGAGCCTGATGTCATGATTTGCCTCCTGCCTCTCACACCTTCTCCAAACCCTATAAGCAGACAGTAGGCTCTTTAGTTTTCACTTTTTTCTCTTTAAATTGACCCCATGGTTCTCAGACTGCTGGGGCATCTCAACACACATGTATCATTTTGGCCATGGCACACACGATGTCAAGACAAGGGGAACAAAAGTGTCCTAACGGTGGTTTTCAAGCACCACTTTTTCCCTGGCTGCCTCCCAAACCCTCTGACTTCTGCTGGTGAGAACATCTGGCTTCCAAGCAACCAGATGTTCATTCACAGCACCCACTGGCAGGAGCAGAAACCACAGCAAACTTAAAAATGTTGGTGCTATGTTGGGGAGCACAGGAGACTTGGTTGGAAAGTTTGTAAGGAGGACATTTTGAGAAAACGGAAGTGTGCTGAAGGTGGCCCACCCTGTTTATTGGAATTCTGACTTAGGGAAGTGCCGAGGGCGGTGCCCCTAATTATTCCTTGACCTTTTCAGACAAGTCTGTGCACATGCAGACCCCCGGGTGTTTACTGGAATCCTTATGCTTAATCTTTAGGTGTCCTTGCTTAAAGGACACTGCACACATGTACCCTCCCAAGACTACATATCCTACTGATTGTATTATATCTAAAAGATAAGTGTTACTCAAACTGCAGTTACAATAAAAGCTTAACGAGGCAGGCAATCAAGGCTGTCTGGTTCCTTTAGCCAGGCAGTCCCTTAGCCTCTCTTTCACAGCAAACGTTGTGTCAGATTAATCATTCATCCATCACTCAGGGTCTGCTGTTCAGTCCCAGAAGCGCTACCTCAGGCATCCATACCACAGGGTAACTTTTCCCCCAAGAGCACATGTCAAACAGCATCTCTGTGAGGTAGACCCAACAGGTATGATATTCATTTTATATGTTATCAGAGAGATCCGGGGTGGAGAGAGATGATTATTCAATCCAAAATACTCAACCAATAAACAAAGCAGGACCAGAATCCATATTGTGGATTCCTGATTCTAGGGATCACTTCATCAAAGTAACTGGTAATAGAAATCTTCACTTTAAGGGCTACAAGAAGGGACAGATCCCCCTGGAGAGGAAAATATCTGAATGCCTTCTAAGTCTATTCACCGAAAACACAAGGAATCTGGGCATGTTTTACTTTTTCCCAATTTTTAAAAATATTTACATGGCAACTTATCCTTTGCATGAAACATCTAGCTGAATAAATTATTTTTTATTCCCAATTCACTCCAAAATGAAAAATAATAGCAAATGTCTTTTTTAACCACCTCTCTTATTCTCAGCCTTGTTCCAGCCTCACCTGACTATCATTCTGCTTGGTGGTGGCTGTCCTTTTGCAGAACCCCTGAAGGTTCACACTGGAAAGAACCTCTCAGCTTCTCTAGGCCCCTCCTCTCCACAGAGGACCTGTCCCCACCACATACGCACACATAAGTAAAGATTCTACCCAGAGCAATGTAATCAGAAAAGAACAGTAGATTAGAAAGGCCTAAACCCCCCCAAAGGGAAGAAGTTCCAATTTCCTCCATCCTTCATCGTCCTGGACCCCAACCCCTCATTATCTCTTAACAGATATTTAAAATATAGGGATATAATGAGCTCCAGAAAATCAGTGTAACATTGACTGAGACCATGGGGCTGGCGTGCCTCGTTTCAAGTCCTGGCTCTATAAATATTAGCAGTGTGACCTTGGACAAGTTATTTAAGTTTTCTGTGCCTCAATTTTCTTATCTATAAAATGGGCATGATAATGAGTCTCAATTCACAGGACTGTGATGATAAAGTCTCTTGAACAGTGTCTGGTGCACTGGCTATGATTACTATCTTCTTTTTCTTTTCAAAAATAAGAATTGGAGCAGCCAGCGTGCCTCTTTACATTGCTGTCTTTTTTCTTTTCAATTCAAAGTTAATTGTGCTTCACCATCATCTATCACTTGTCCAAGTTCAATGATTTAGTCCTTAAATGGAATTATAAATTAGACTTCATAGGCTAAGCTGGTGGCTTTCCCCATGGCCCTGGGGTTCATTTCATCTGATTGCCTTAAAACTCATTAAAGAAAGAGGACATTATATGGTGATGGATAGTACCTAGACTTATAGCGCTGATCGCTTTGTAACGTATACAATGTCAAATGATAATGTGGTGCACCTGAAACTAATATCCTATATTATCCTATATAATAAAAGGCTAATATGCAAATTAACCAAACAGCAGAACAACCAGTCCCTATGATGTGCACTGACCACCAGGGGGCAGATGCTCAATGCAGGAGCTGTCCCCTGGTGGTCAGTGCGCTCCCACAGGGGGAGTGCCACTCAGCCAGAAGCCCTGAGCCGGGCTCACGAGTGCAGCAGCAGTGGCCAGAGCCTCTCACGTTTCTGTGGCAGCACTAAGGATGTCCTGTGGGGAGCAGGCCTAAGCCATCAGTCAGACATCCCCCAAGGGCTCTTGGACTGCAAGAGGGTGCAGGCTGGGCTAAGATACCCCCACCCCCCGCCCAAGTGCACAAATTTCATGCACTGGGCCTCTAGTGTTACATACAAACTTTCCCTCAATTTTAAAATAAGGACACTGACTCAGAAGTTTTTATAATAGAGTTTTTACCTCCCACACATCTCCAGTCTGCAGCGCTGATCAGATTACACTGTGCAAAATTCACATGCTCACAGAATCTGGGCTCTGCATGTGATGACTATGAATTTAATCCAACTGGGTACAGTACTCAGGATGGATAAAAACAAATAAAGCTGTGAAAAATTGGGCATGAATGCCCTATGGGAATAAAATGGCAGCTTGCACCAACCAGCTTGTAGCATCACAATTTAGATGAAATGCGAAGATGGTGAGGAGAAAGTAAAATAGGGCAATAAAAATGATTAATTAGTTGAAAAAGGAGGAAGAGCACAAGGAAGTGAAAGGGAAGGGAGTGAAGTTGCTTGGCATGGTGGAGAGTCCATAATGGGCATGTCTAAATCCTGGCTCTGTTGCTAATCTGCTGTGTGACCTTCCACAAATCACTCACCTTTCTGAGCCTTATTTGTCAAGGGTTTTTGAGCGGGATCATCATTATCATCAGTTATCACCATCATGACCTTCAGGGCTGTTAGGTTTATAAAAGATGGTGTGCAAGGAATGCTTTGGGGAAGCTGCCAGGGAGATGGCCGTGTTCTTAAAAACTTTGAGAAAAAGTGACGGGAAGCAGAGGAAATGGGCTTTTGAAACACTTATCTTGGAAGAAAGATAGTGGACAGATACCTTAAGGTTAAAGCCCCTGAGACACTAACTGGGGCTTGGGGTGTGGACTGGCCTCCTCTGGGCAGCCTGAGCAGAAACAGGAGGGCCAAGCGTGGGCTGTCCAGGCTCCATCACGTGTACTGGGGTCCATGCTGTGTGCTCTTTACAACAGAAACAACGTGGTCAGCAGTTTGTGTTCTTTTCTGGTTGGCAGACTGAACCCCCATAAATGCATGCACCCCAATACCCTGAACCTATGACTATGTTATGTGATGTGGCAAAGGGGACTTTGCAGATGGAAGTAAGGTTACAGACCCCCAAATAGGGCGAGCATCTAGATTATTCAGGTGGACCCAATTTAACCCCACGAAGCCTTTAAAGGCAAAGAACTTTCTCCGGCTGGAGACAGGGGAGATGAGGCAGGAGGGGAGGTAAGAGAGATTCAAAGAGTGAAAGTAACCCAACCAGCCATTGCTGGCTTTGCAGATGAAGAGGGCCAGGAGGGCAGGCAGCTAGAAGCTGAGAATGACCTTTATCCAGAAGCCATAAAGAGACAGATCCTGCAACTGCAAAGAACTGAACTGTGCCAGCAACTGAACGAGTCTGGAAACGAATTCTCCCCATGGCCCTTCCCTTCCAACACCTTGATTTCAGCTGTGGGAGACCCCGAGCAGAGAAACCAGTTAAGTACCCATCTCCTGGGATTCTGACTCGTAGCACTGTGAGATAATAAAGTTGTGTTGTTTTATGCAGTGAAGTTTGCAGGTATGTGTTACAACAGCAATAGGAAACTAACACACCTCCTACAATAGTCTTGGCATGACCTTCCCCTTGAGGTCTGGCCAATGTGTGCTAGGTTCCCAGTGCTAGGGCTGATGTCCCACATGCGGCCCCCACCTGCCCGTCTGGTTGCTCTGGGAACAAGGGTCTGTCTCTCTGGGACTGGAGGACAACTAGCTGTTCTTCTGCAAACACACTCCTGTCCCTGAACTGCACCACAAAAACATCATTGAGGGCCCCTTCTGCCATGCAAAGAAGAAATGCAAAGGGCAAAAGCTACTGGGCTGGAATGTGTGAGACTCAGTGAGGTCATTGACTCTGCCACTGTACGTCAATGTGCCTGGGGCAAGCCCCTTCTCCTCACGGAGCCTCAGTATCCTCATCTCTAAATGGTGAACCTTCAGATGCTCTTGAGATACATACTGGTTGTGATGTGGGCAATAATATCTTGGCTGTATCATTCTAAACAACCTTCAGTTAATAAAGAGCTTTCCTTTTCACAATGCATAATGGATAACCTTCCATCTAGAATGGAAGACTTTGGCATCCGCCAGAAGCAGGTTCACATCCTGGTTGTAGAGCTGGCCAGTCATGAGTGCCACGCTGGGCAGGTAAGTAAACTTCTCGGAGCTAATACACCCACTGCATGAGGCAGTGGTGAGGACAACACAAGATAATGGGTACCAGGTGTTTGCACAATGCCTGGGATGTACAAAATGCTCAGTTAAGTGGTTGTATTTAGGATGAAGAAAATGCTGACAATGAACTTCTATATAGAGCATTCTCAATGGAAATTCTGGAGCTAGGATCTTCACTTGTATATTGAGGACTGTGCTTCTATCTTACACTTAATACACTTCCTCAAACAGGCAATCCTGAAATGCACTTAGGTAAAATTCAAGAACCCAACCAATCAGGGAGCATCCCAAATTGCCTCTTCAATATAGGGCTCAAGAGAAAAGAAAGAAGATGTTGGCTTAATGACTGAGCATTGATGTGGTTGGATACATGTCACTTTGTTCTATTCCTGACACTTACTAAGCAAAAGCCCTCTTACAGACCACACAGGCAATAAGGAGAAGATGGATCATCCACTCGGGCATTTCTGGCCTTAACCTGTCAAGTTAATATCTGAACTAAAAGGCAGGAACTTTGATAGAAAGTTGTGGTAAGTTCAGAGTTTCCCCCCCAAATGCTGATTCATGGCAGGCAAAGTTCCAGATAGCTGGAAAGAGCTGGTAGCACAGGACAAGCACATGGGCACGGACCTGACCCCTGTCATACTGTGCCTCCCCAGGGTGAGCCTTGGAAACTGCCTTGGGACGGTTCTGCTGAAACCTCTTTAAACTGGGTTCCCTCAGCTCTAAAGGGGAGACTATCCTTCTAACCTTAGGAGCGGTGATGATTAAAGAAAAGGCCAGATGCAAAGGACTTCACTGTCCCCATGCTAACCTGTCAGTAGGCCTTTATAAATTACCTACTGTGTGCACAGCCCCAACCTGGATGCTGTGGGTTTACCCTGAAGAAGCAGAAGAAAAGGGCCTTTCCCTTGAGCCATTAACCATGCAGGAGGGACTCTGTACTAATGACAACTTAATTAGGCTGAATTAAACACAAAAGACTACTTCAGGGACACCTGCTTTCCCCACACCAGAATATTATAATAATAGCATCACGTTTCAAACATTTAGATTACGTTTTCAGGATGATATGCCTAGAGGGAACATACAGATGTCTCTCTCTCTCTCCCCCCCCCTCCCTCCCTCCCTCCTTCCCTCCCTCACTCTCTTTCTCTCCTTTATCTTTCCTCCTTACCCCCTTTCTTCCCTTTCCCTCCCTCCCTCCCTTCCTCCCTTCCTCCTTCCCTTCCTTCCTTTTTTTTTCTCTCTTTTTTAAATGAAGACTCCACACACAGCCCTACATTACAGCTACTGAGGCCTCCCTGGACTGCTACCAGTTAGACATCAGCCAGCTTGGATTTCTTTTTCCTCTTCTTAGAGCCAAGTCCCTGTATTTACAGATTCTCCTTGGATAGAAGTTAGGGAGCTTTGGAAGTTGATAAGATTCTTTTTAGGTCACAAGGCTACTAATTGGGACACAACCTAAATACCTTATAAGAGAGTCCAAAGGTTTTGGAACATTTACACACATTAATTTTTTAAAGCGGGGATGGAAATATACAAGCCATTTTGTTGATGTGCCTGCATACTCATATGATAAGATTACAACTGTGCTGAATGTCTAATGCAGCAGGATCCAGCATTCATTCTTCCCACAGCTGCACAGGACAAACCTGGGCGGGATGTGTGTGGGGAAGTGGAGGCCAAAGGAAGGAGTAGTAATGAGACTTAGCTACAAGCCACCCACAAGAGTCAGATGTGTTTCTTTATAATCATATCTTTTACAGACTACATTTGTACTATTTGGTGAAGGCAAAAAAAAAAAAAAAAGACAACTAAAAGGGTCAAAAGAAAGATGATTAATTCCCTTTCTTTATCGGGTAGGTAACTTATAATGCTTGTTAAGTCTGCCCAAAGTTAAGTCACAGCAACATTTAATAGACCAAGTACATGGATGAAAAGAGCATTTACTCGAAAAATATGTGTCTGAACTACATGAGTATGCTTTATGAGAGTCAGGTGACCTTTTAAAATAAAGATATTTGTGAAAAGGTACTTTATGTCTCTGTCTGCTCAGAAACTTTATCCTATTAATAAAAGCCTATGTGGTCATCACGCCACAATGAGCGATCACCATGAGGCTGCATGTGCAGCGGGCACGTGTGGGTGGGCAGGGCTTGATGCTGTGTGCGTGGCACAGAGGTGGGGCCCGTGGTGAGGCCGGGGGGTCCCATGGCTCCGTGAGGTGCAGAGGCGGGACCCCTGGCTCCGGCATACCTCATTGGGACAATCCATTGAGGAGCCCTGGGTGGGTGGGTGGGGCGTACCTCTTTGGGGCAATGGATGGCGGGGCTTCCGCACTGTGAGAGGGCACAGGCCAGGCTGGGGGACCCAACCCCACGAACGCACAAATTTCATGCACCAGGCCTCTAGTAATAATATAATTTTCTCTTACCCTTAAAGGAGATAGGTTTATTTCAGGGATCATTTCATGAACTAATGAGATGTACTATCATTTATATGGATGAAACTAAAAGCTAAATTAAATGTCTGCATTTGGTATGCCACAAGAACTCGAGACCAGAACCACACATTGTACATGTGCCTTTCAGTTTGCAACATCAAACCTGGCTACAAAGAGACAGGACTGGCCTTCATCTAAATTAGCCTGTTCTTGGGTAAGAGGAAGAGTTCAAGTACACACAACATTTTTTGACAAACTACATTTTGAAATTTATACCAGATACTGGGCTTCACGAACACCACCACAGTGATACCCAAAACGCAATTATATGTGGAAAGCAATGAAATTTGTCCTAAGAGGCCATCCTGAATCACAACATTATACCACCATAGTCAGATGATCTTTTTTCCAGAATATTCTAGTGCCTTCTCATGCCTACTACATTTGTCTATAGCTGTAATTTATTCAATTGAAGTAGCACCAGCTTTTCCAGGCCAGAGATTAGTGGTTAGGAAGCTGTTCTTCCAATTCTAGAAATAGGGCTTTACCAAGCTCTTATTCACTCAAAACTTCCCCTCTATACACCTGGAGAATATATGATTGGACGCATCTTCTCTGCTTCTATCCTCTTGGCTCCAAGTTCATCCTGTCTTTCTCCTTTCCTTGGCCACAAAACTCATCAAGGTGGTGGTGAACCCCCAATGTTTCTAATCCCTCAGAACCTGGCCCATTCCCCACCAGTGGTAACTGGGTTTCCATGACCTTCCACTGGGTGGTCATCAGTCTAAATATGTCATCCTAGATCGGCAATGTCAGCATCACTATAAAGCCTCACCTCAGAAACCCTGGGAGTGGACTCAGCCATCTGAAAACAAAAAATCCCTGCAGATAATCCTGACACATGCTAAAATTTCAGAACCACCACTCCATGGAGACTGCTAGCATGGCAGTTACCATAGTAACCAAAAAACCGATTCTCAGCTCTTACCCTTCATCAGTAGCTGAAGGACAGCCCTTCTTATTGGAACTCATTTCTGGTGCCTTTGGCACTGCCTTCCCTTTGTTCTCTTCCTACATCTCAAATTGTTCCTTTTCATCTTCTTCCCATTTCTTCCTGTCTCCTTCCTGCAGATTTCCAAGGAGTGGCCAATGGCCCTCTTCTCTCCTCTTTCTACATCTTGCCCTGGGAAATTCCATCCATGCCTTTGACCCCCAAATTGCTATTTTTGGAGTGCACAGCAATCAGTTTTCCCATGTGACCAAGGCCCCTCTAGTATTCCTTGTCACTGTTGGAGCACACAAGGCAACAGACCAGACAAACACTTCCACGACAGCATGCTACTGACCTGCTCATGAACTTGTACCGGCGGGGCAGGTAATAGATTTTTCTCCTGGAAGAACAGCAAAAATGAAGCCAGTCGAGAAGAAAACCCATCGTCAGTTACAGTTTGAACTAGCAAGGAAGGAAAGGAGATTGAAGACAGAAGCCTGTAAGAGGTGAAGAAGAAAAAACTAAAAAGAGATTAACAGTGAGGAATGTAGTGAGAACATAGGGCATGCGTTTTTTGAGTCATGAAATCTTAGGGAACATTTCCCAGAGATATTTCTTTCTCTCCTCATGACCATGACTTTTCAGGGTTGCCACTGGTCTACCAAACCTGTACAGGTTGGTGATTTGGAGCAAATGGTATTTGCATGAATTCAGCTGCCATCACCTTTTTCTCAGGGATGCAGAGATGGACAGCCAGGCTGTTGGCAATGTCCATAACTTAATGGGGCACCATTATAGAAACTAATATTTACATAGCACTTTGAGTTTACAAGACCCTTCTGTCATTTGATATAAGCAGGGGTAAAATAAAAATATAGGCACCTTACAAACATTATGAGAAGAACACTAACTATCCAGCATCAACATCCAGCTGGAAATAGCCACATAAGGACTTACTGACGAACCAGTGGTCCTGGTTATAGGTGAATTAAAGATGTAAACTAAGGAATCCAGGAAAATATTTTTTAAAATGGAACTTAATAAGGGCATGTCATACTTCTGTGTTTCTGCACTGTTTACATTTTAAAATGAAAATTCTGGGTGTAGTTGGAATGAAGAGCACATGTGTTGGCTACTTTATTAAAATGCAATCTCTTTTTCCTTATAGTGGCTTCAACCAATGGACTAGTTATGAACCCAAGGTAGTTTATATGTATTCTGAACTGTTACTGAGCTATCTCACTTTTGAAAAATGGAAAGCTTATATCTCTAAAATCATTTTTTTTTATCTGTGAAAACTTAAAAAACATATCCATGTTGTTAACAGGCAAAACTATAGAGACAATATAAAGGTAAGTGGTTGCCTGGGTTTTGGGTTGGGGTGGGGAGTGGAGGGAAGGGATGACAGGTGGAGGAGCCTAAGGCAGTGAAATTATTGGTAGATGCAGGATGTATGCATTTGTCAAAACCCACAGAACTGTGCAACAGAAAGAGTGAACCCTAAATTAATTCTATGGACTTTAGTTAATAATGATGTATTAATACTGGTCCATCAATTATAAGAAATATACCACACTAATGTAATAAATTAATAAGGAGACTGAGTGGGGTGAGAAGGGGTGAGCATATGGGAATATTCTGTACTATCTACTCAATTTTCTGTAACCTAAAAATGCTCTCAAATAGCCTATTAAAAAACACCATATTCATGGACATAAAGGTACTTAATAAGCAGGGTTTATTAGCAATTTCCCACCAGAAGCCTATTCCTCAATTTCCTTTCAAACACTATAGGAATAAAAATTCAAGGAGACTAAACCTGGCATTTAGAATTGCAGTCTACAGAAAATAATAAATACAGATAAGATTAGTTAGGACATTTTATATTCAGGCAAACTGATGTTTGTACATTTTGTTGAAATGATATGTCAGGATCGTTCCTCTTTTGGAAATGCATCTACATCCTTAGGCTAGAGTTGTTATGAAATCTCGCACAAGATGACAGCAAAAATTCTCAACCCCTCAAGTGAAGCTATGCTAAGTTAAAACTGCCTTAATATTAATGAGGCCGATTAGTGTCCACACATGAATAGCATTTTCTCCTAAAATTGTTGTCCTAAAGAAATTTCTACATTTAAAAAGAAAATTATTATTCATTATTTATGTTTTTCATTTTATTGCTTGGATCACATTCTCTTACTGTCACAGCAGAAACGTATTAATGGCCCAGCTGGTGTGGCTCAGTGGTTGAGCATTGACTAATGAACCAGGAGATCACTGGTCGATTCCTGGTCAGGTCACATGCCTGGGTGTGGGGGTCGGGGGTGGGGGTGGGGGTGCGGGGGTGGGCTCAATCCCCAGTAGGGGGCGTGCAGGAGGTAGCAGATCAATGATTCTCTCCCATCATGGATGTTTCTATCTCCTCTCTTTCTCCCTTCCTCTCTGAAATCAATAAAAATATATATTTTTAAAAAGGAAACGTATTAACGCTGCTCACAGGCAGCACTTTCTGCTAGGTAGCGAGCATGAGTGTTTTCTATGATGTGGCTAGTCCTTCAGGTAGGAAGTCCTTCCAAGCACTAAGGAACTTGCTCTACGTTAGCAATGCTCAAGTTTCCACAATCTGCTTGGACTCTTGGCTCTAGACTTCTGTGCTGGCAGAAGGTTTTGTGATTTCTGTTGGGGGGAGGGGAGTATCAATTTCACTAAGTTTCACTATTTTGCTTTTACCAAAAGGTAGACTTTTAGCTTTGTTGGCTAGAAGATGTTGATCTGATATACCACCCTATCAAAGCATATATTGTAGTGGTCCTCATGTGTGATATGGTATTAATCCATATTAGATGGTTATAGCATTGATACATAATTAGCTTTAATGAATTATAATTAGACTGTAACAATTTTCAATGGAAACTAAATTAATAATCCTTCTCTTAGTGATAATATATCTTTTTAAAATCCTTGGGCTCTTAGGTTTCCTTTTCAACATTTTAAATGCAAAAGTTAATCCAAAGATTAGAACTAGGTATCTCAACTCCTTTGAGAATTCTGCCTCAAAGCAAATAGATGCTAGAAATCCCAGCCTCTATTTTGACTTAATATTCTAACATAAAGTCCAACAAATGAAGAATATAATATACACCAGGGAGATATGTTACAGGACTCTAAATGGAAATTACTCTTCTCTAAATGTGTCCCTAGCTCCTCCCTGTCTCTATGAATGCAGCTGAAAACTTTGCCTCTATTACTTTCTACAGCTCATTAAGAGGTATATTTTAGAATTTGGACCAATGTGTCTAGTTCCTACTGTATGACTTGGTCTTATTGGCAAATTGCAAACCAAAAGTATGCATCAGTTTTGTCCCTTTGGAACTGTCCTTGGTACTAAAACCCTCCACCTTCTTTAGAAGATTCCATTATAGACTTCCCACATATCTTGGCATTTATACTTTCAAGTGTAGTACTTTATTTTATTTCTATCTAAAAAATGAAAATCATTTTTCCTTAACCTATAGGGAAAAATCAGAATTTTCACTGTGAGATGAAGGTAAGTTGATCCTTTTAAATAAGCAACCCACACAAAGTATTTCCTATTCCTCTGAGAATAAATAATGCCCAGCTGGTATGACCCTGTTTGAGCGACAACCTATGAATAGGAGGTCATGATTAGATTCCTGGTCAGGGCACATGCCTGGGTTGCAGGCTCGATCCCCGTTGGGGGTCGTGCAGGAGGTAGCTGATCAATAAGCCTCTTATCATTGATGTTTCTATCTCTCTCTCCCTCTCCCTTCCTCTCTGAAATCAATAAAAAAATATATTTTTAAAATGAATAAATAGCAATGCTTGTCTTGGCACAATATTTATGAACTGACTTTTAAAAATTTAAATATCGGTTATTTGTTAAAATAGAGCACATTTTCATGACATTTCTTGAACTTGTTTCTGTAGAACTCATTTCATGTTTTTCTGGAAGGGACTCATCACTAAGGACCATGAAGATCACCTGGCACCTTGGATGCCTGGAATTTTGCTCAGCAAAGCAGCAGTACAAAGGGCTTCCAAAAATGGCACTATGGGAATAAAAATGCCCCTTGGAAAACTCTTTTCACAGACACTTGAAGTATCTAACTGCTAAGGAATGAATCAGCCATGAATTATTGGCCATGAGACCTACTGCACTTCCTAAACATTTGAGGGATTTTCTTCTCTTGCAGCATTCCAGCCTGCTCATCAGCTTTATTTGTTCCAAAAGAGGAGTGCACGGGGTTTACAGTGAAGCAGCAGAGAGAGTGGGGAAAATACATTGACACCTACCTGAAAGGCATTCTTACATTCATTTGTTCTGCGTATCTTCCAAGCACTTCCCACGGGGCATGCAACTTCACAAAGATAATGTCACTATTTATTAGAGAGGACTGAAACAGAAAAAAAGAAACTCAACTGAAAAGGTTATCCAAGTCTCCTGTGGTTTAAATCGAGTTGGAACTTAGAACGCATGAACTTGTATGGAGTATAAGTTCAGGGCATTCTTCAATCATACGTTGGGCCATTGCATGTGCACATATTCATTCAACAAACATACCACTGTGTGCCAGTACTGGACACCTAGCTGTGAACAGAAGGGATACAAATGGCATTTACATTCTGCAAGGGTGATTTTTAGAAAGATAAACAAAAAGTTTAAAATAAATTCAGATAGTGTTGAGTGTTCTGAGGATCACAAAGTAATTGGGGGAAAAGTTATGAGGTGGGGAGCATAGGCTAGAGGTCAAGGTAAGGCCTCTCTGAGCAGGAGACATGTGAGCTGAGATGTAAAGAAGGAGGTAAAGAACATAGGCTGGCCTGGATGGCATGGCTCAGTGGTTGAGCACTGGCCTATGAATCAGGAGGTCATGGTTGGTTCCTGATCAGGGCACATGCCCTGGTTGTGGGCTCTATCTCTAGTGTGGGGCATGTGGCAGGCAGCCAATCAATGATTCTCTCTCATCACTGATGTTTCTCTCTTTCTCTCTTTCTCTCCCTTCCTCTCTGAAATTAATTTAAAAATATTTTTTAAAAGAAGGGCATGGGATTAGTGAGTGTTCCAGGTGCAAAGGCCCTCATCTAGGAAATGGCTTGGCATGGCCTATGTTTGAGGCACAGAAAGGAGAGTAGAGAGGCTGGAGTGTGTGAATCATGAAATTGGCATGAGAAGAGGTTGAAAAGGGAGCAGGGGCCAGAGCATGCGGTGGAATCGAATCTAGGAACACCAGGAAGTCCTTTGGATTTAGGTTTTCAAAGATCACTCTGGCTGCTTTGTGGAGAATCAATTCAAAGGGAGAGTTCCAGGGAAGCAGAGAGACAGAGAGATGCTGTTGATGGGCCAGGCCAAAGAAAGATGTTGGAGGTGGAGATGAAGGGACCTAAGAGACATGAGACTTACATGTGAGTCGGTGTCAGGCAAAGCATTTTCAAAGGACCCCAAATTTAGACAGGGAAATAAACTAGGACATCCCACTCTGATAACCACTGGACATGCATGTGTGTCTGTGTGTGTATGGGGCTTATTATTTGTATTCAGTTTTTCAAGGAGTAACTGAACTTCAGCCCAGAAAAACTAAATGTGACAGAGGTAATTGCTAATTAGTATTTGGCTTATATATCATTCTTTTCCCTACTGCTGAATAATTATGCTACTGTCTCTTAATAGGTTTTTCCTCATTAGTAAGGATTCCTTTCCACATAATTCCAAAGTGAAGAGAAGTGAGAATGATTTTTCTGAAACCTAGAGTCAGTTCATTAACATACTGCAAGAAAAAACCCTCAGGTTAGAACCCCAGGGAGAAGAAAAACGAGCACTGAGAGAAGTTTGGAAACTGTTCTTAGATGAATAACTAGAGAAATTAAGTATCATGGAAACTACCTGGAGTAGAAATAAATACAATCCACAGAAAACATTCCTTCCCCCACCTCTTCATCCAGCAAGAACACATTGAACACCTTCTACGTATCGGATGTTAGGAATGCAAAGGTAAGGTACTTGCCTTGGTTTGTCAAAATTTAGTAAGGGAAGGTTAGATAAAGCAATTGTTAGAAAAAAAATAGCATGCTATTGTCTAATCCAAGCAATCCATCGCCCATCTCTACACCCTAGAACCCTGCTGAGAAAGGAACACTGAGGGAAAAACCGATTCAGGAGTGGGGTCTTGAAGGTAGATCATAAATTCAGGTTTGGAAGTGTTCACTTCAAGATACCTGTGAGAAGATGTCTCGTGGGTAGTTAGATAAATGAGTCTGGAGCTCAGGAGTGCAGGCTGGGCCAGAGATACAATGTAAGTGTGGCCAGGCTATAGACAACACTAAAGTCCCCAGGATTGGAGGAGGTCACTAGGAGAGTGTAGGGCCAGAACCACATAGGGAGCTGAATCACAGGGGTTCGTTGGAAATGCATTTTCTGAGGATGGATTGCACATATTCATATTTGTATTCATATTCTTGTCTTCCTCTTACCGTCTCTGTGACTTGGAAAAGCTATTGAACCTCTCTATGCCTCAGTTTGTTCAACTGTAAAATGGGAAATGATAGTAATATCTATTTATTGAATTGCATTAAATGACCCAATACAGGTAAGATGCACACAGTACACTAAAGACATGTTAGTTATTATTATTTCCAAGAAGGGCCACACCATATTGGTGGTGGTGGGAAGAACACAGCACTTATCCAAATAACAACCTGGGAAGCAACACATTAGGAACCAATATCTGGGAAGGACTTTCCAGTCTTTGACTACAAGGCTAAACCAAAAGAAACCCTGAGAGCCAAGTCCCCAAATCCTGCCCCGTTCCTGCACAGCACCCAGCATCCACTACAGGTTCCTCTAAGGACATTCATTTACTCATCAACATTCAACAGACTCCATCCTGACCCTCATGGAGTTCAAGGTCTGCTGGGGGCACGGACCCTCAATCTACACACCTCTCTGTGCTTAGAAGAAGAATAAAGAAGGGCAACAAAATAGAAAGTAATGGTGAGAAGGAGATACTATTTTAGATAGAGTAGAGTGGACAGGCCTTTTGATCAGGCATCATTTGAGCTGGAACCTGAAAACAGTGCAGACAAAGGCTGTTCCATTATCTGAGAAGAGGGCATTCCAGGCCAGGAGAAGTGTTGAAGGCAAAGCGCCCGAGGCCTCTATGTGCTTGCCTTGCCGGTTCCACTTAACAGCTTGACGGGTCAAATCAGGTTGGCCACCTACAACTGTTCTGCATCCCTTTAGGCAACTACCTGGATACCATGTTCCTATAACCATGCTGTTTGTAAAATGCAGCAAACCCCTAAAATGCTGGGGCAAAAAGGAGATATTAATTTCTCCTTTTTTTGCCCCAAAATAACTCAGGTAAGCCTCTTGGAGAAAAAAATAATAGAGGTGGACACCTACTACATGCTGGTCGTGTTTGGGGCTTTTGTACACATTAAATAAGCTAATCTTCAGGTCAGCCTATGAGGCAGGCATCATTGTTGCTCTGATTTATTGCAGAAGAGGAATTAAAGCACAGATGTCGGGGACCATGACTAAGGTCACACCATGAGTAAGGAGGGAGCCGGATTCTAACCAAGACAACTGGGCTTGAGAACTGCTGATTCACAACAGGAAGGCTGAGGCCAACGTGAACTCAATTCCACTGTCATTTTGTGGTGTGTGTTTTTTTTTAATGCTTAATTACACTTTGAGTCCCGGGTACAGTTCATGCAGTTCCCTCTGCATTCTAATATGAATGTATGTCCAGTGGTAAACATCAACTTGAAGTCTGGCTCTGCCACTCACTACCTGTGTGTCTCTGGGCATGTCACTTAGTTTGTGAGCCTCAGTTCCCTCATCTGTAAAGTGAGGATAACAATGACTACCTTTCAGGGTTGTTCTAAAGCTGACATAGTCATATTGTGGGTGGTTTAACAAGTAAGAACTTCCTTCTTTCTCCCATAGTTACTGAATGCTCGATGGATATTCTGCTAACCCATAGATGATGCTAGAATTTCCTGATGGATCTGGAACCCAGCCTCTGAAACTGATGGAGAAATGTACATTTCTGGAGGGTGATAGGACCTGACGTAATCGCTAAGAATTTCAACTCCTCTCTGAGGGGCTGCCACCTAACCAGCGGGGTGTCCCTGGGTAAATGACTTGTACTTTCTGGCACTTCAGTTTTCTCTGGAAAATGAGGGCATATGTCTCTAAAATAACTTTTGCATTTTTAAATTCTTGATTTCCTTAGGGACGCACCAGAATTTGTGAATGTAGTTCAGAAAAATTCTTCAGCTGATTTCGATGCAATTCTCTCTCCACAAAACACACACACACACACACACACACACACACACACACACACACACACACACACAGTCATATATACTGACTGTGCCCCTGTGGAGAGAAGCCTTGGAGCCATTGTGTATTCCTAAGTGGCCCACAATGTTCATTCCATAAAGATGACATTAGCATTAGCAACAGGAAATAGGTGTGTGAAATAGCCACTTACTACTCAACGACCGTATAGCAGATCTTTAAGTGGGGATTACTCAAGGACTGTACACAGGTCCTGTTCTCCCTGGGTGATCTCACCCCTTCCCAATGACTTCAGACATCAGCTATTGTTTGATGTCTCCCAGATTCACTTCTCTGGCCCAGACCTTTCTCCCAAGTTCCAGATGGGCACAGCCAATGGCCAACATGATATCTTGCCTCAGCTGTCTCACTGGCGTGTCAGACTCAGTGTGTTTAAAAGGAACCTACTTTTCTCGCAAAACTGCTCCTCAATGACCGCAGGTTTGGGAAATGGCACAACCATCCATCCAGTTGCTCAAGTCCAGGAGTCTCCTTTCTTCCTTACCCCACATTCAATTAATCACCGTGTCTTCCTGATTCTACCGCTCACGTTGCTCTCAAATCCATCCACTTCTCTTCACGTCCACTGCCATCATCCTCCTTTATGCCACCCTCCTCTTCTCCATGATTGCAACAGCCCTGTAGCTGGGATCCCTCCAATTCCCTTCTTGCCTTGTACATTCTCATTGACATTGGAGACATCTTGAAAAATGCATGTGATCTGATGGCTTCCCATGGCCTCTCTTGAAAAGCACTATAGTGGCCAATGCATAATGTGGCCGCTCCCTAATCCTATGCCACTTGTGTTTCTCTGGGTTCCAGTCACAAGGGCCTTCCTTTTTCTTTCCAAATTGCCAAATTGCTCACAGTCTCAGGCTTTTCTCATATGCCATATTCTCTCTGGCAAATTCTGCTCCATCAGGTCTCAAGTTATATGGCAGCAGAATTCTAAGATGATCCCTAGGACTCCCCCC
Source organism: Myotis nattereri (assembly GCF_964212035.1). Lineage (NCBI taxonomy): Eukaryota > Metazoa > Chordata > Mammalia > Chiroptera > Vespertilionidae > Myotis > Myotis nattereri. The sequence goes on along the minus strand of NC_138076.1, from coordinate 200,460,339 downwards.
TGCTCAGTGTGCACATCCTGAATAACCATCTCTTCTTGAGTGTGGGCAGCACCTGTGCACATGAGGGGAGATCGCTCCTGAGGCTGGGACACTAATACACTGACTTTGAGCTCATCCAAGGGAGATTAACCTGAATTGGTCTTAACTAATCAGGTGAGTTCTTAAAAGAGAATCTTGAGGTCAGAGTGATTCTCATATTGGCTTTGAAGAAGTGAGCTAATGTGTTGGGAGAAGGACTGAGAAAGCAAGGACTCATGAGTGACCTGAGGGAGCTGAGGGAAGTCCCTGGTTGGCAGCAAGAAAATGAAGACCTCGGTCCAACAACCACAAGGTACTAAAATTTGTCAATAACCATGAAAAGACCTTGAACTCCAGAAAGGAATGCAGCCTTTCTGATGGCACTTGATGGTAGACTTCAGGGGTCCTGAGTGGAAGACCAGTTGAGTTGAACCCAGACCCTTGACCAACGGAAACTATGAGGTCATAAACATGTTCTTTTTTTTTTTTTAATATATTTTATTGATTTTTTACAGAGAGGAAGGGAGAGAGAGATAGAGAGTTAGAAACATCGATGGGAGAGAAACATCGATCAGCCGCCTCCTGCACATCTCCTACTGGGGATATGCCCGCAACCCAGGTACATGCCCCTGACCGGAATCGAACCTGGGACCCTTCAGTCCGCAGGCCGACGCTCTATCCACTGAGCCAAACCGGTTTCGGCCATAAACATGTTCTTTTAAACCTCTAAGTTTGAGGTAATTTCTTATGCAGCAAAAATAAAACCAATATAGGACATATTTCAATTAATTCTATTGTAATACAATAACTAATAAAAAATACTACAAGAATAAACTGTTCCATGTACTCACAACTGTAACCTACTTTGCCCACCCTGTATTTCATTAATGTCTCTAGGAGCGTCTCCACAGCTGTATTCCCAGCACCCAGAATGTTACTAAGCACTTAGTCATTGAGAATGAATGTTTCCTAGATTAGTTTATGAACATTTTGAGATCTAAACTATGAGTAGCTTTCTCACAATGATTAGCTTGTTAAAACACTATTATTAGACAGAAAAATTCCATCTTCTTTCCACTACAAAGATTCCAATATCGTTTAAATTTATGAGAAGCTCAAGTAAATAATCCTCTAGGCCAGTGGTCGGCAAACTGCGGCTCGTGAGCCACATGCAGCTCTTTGGCCCCTTGAGTGTGGCTCTTTCAAAGCCTTAGGAGTACCCTAATTAAGTTAATAACAATGTACCTACATATATAGTTTAAGTTTAAAAAATCTGGTTCTCAAAAGAAATTTCAATCATTGTTCTGTTGATATTTGGCTCTGTTGACTAATGAGTTTGCCGACCACTGCTCTAGGCCACAATTAGGAGAGGACTAGTGCTGAGTTGCTAAGCACCAAGTTTCAAATATTTTGTTGAGTGAACAATGATGCAACATGCTCTTGGTTACTCTGCATCAACCCTGGTAATCCCTACATCAAGCCTAGGAAAATTACTGCATCAGGATAGTTGAAGAAAAGCAGTGCTTGTTGGATCAGTCAGGATGGGCTAAGCTAGGCTGCAGCAACTAATAACTCCAAATATCAGTGACTTAACTAGATCTGTACTGTCAATAGGGTGACTAATAACCAGGATCTTCTGTGACTGTCCCCACACTCAAGCTATGAAGTGCTTGAAATATAGTGAGTCCCAATTAAAATGTGCTGTCTGCAGAAAATATACACTAGATTTTTAAGACTTAGAATGTCTGAAAAAATGTAAAATACCTCCTTAATTTCTACATTAATTACATGTTTAATGGATAATAATTAAATATTGAATTAAATAAAATGAATCGCATGTTTGTGTTTTACTTTTTAGAGGTGGTCACCAGAAGAATATAAAATTACATGATTTCTATTGGATGGTGATAGGATAAAGGTTATTTCTCATTTTGCTACATGTCCACTGCAGGTCAGCTCACTGTAGTGACTCAGTGATTCACACTGATGGGTCACTGTGCCAGAGGGAAGGCAGCGCTCAGTGGGTTGCAGCAGGACACATGCCACTTCTGCACCTAGCCCACGGCACAGAGCAGTTATATGGACCCATGTCTACAAGGTCAGCAGGGAGAGAAATTATATCTGATAAGTAGTAATGCACACTGGAGTACCCTTCCTCCATCACCTACTCAGGATCACAGGTTTATTGTGTAAAGCAAATCTCTCATCTTCCTCACAACAGAACTACTCACAAAGTCATTCAACAAATACCTAAAGAAAATCTCATTTCAACAACATAACCACTCAAAAAGTCATTCAACAAGTGCCTAAAGAATATCTCAATGGCATCCTAGGCCAGTGATGGCGAACCTATGACACGCGTGTCAGAGGTGACACACAAATTCATTTTTTTGGGTTGATTTTTCTTTGTTAAATGGAATTTAAATATATAAAATATCAAAAATATAAGTCTTTGTTTTACTATGGTTGCAAATATCAAAAAATTTCTATATGTGACACAGCACCAGAGTTAAGTTAGGGTTTTTCAAAATGCTGACACGCCGAGCTCAAAAGGTTCGTCATCATTGTCCTAGGCACTATGTTGGCTCCTGGAAATATAGAGAAGAACATGGTCCTCAATCTCAGAGAACTTACATTTCAACAGAGCAACTGTTATTCTAACTACAAACAATGTGATGAATATGAACAGAAGTTGGTCTAATTTCCTTTGGGAGCACAAGAGACAAAATGCTCCCTTTCAGGATGCTCCCTCCATGCAGTGACAAGTCTCTCCTTAGAAGTAAGCAATGTCACTTCTGACCCACATAACTCCAAAGTTCTCCCATCGTTATAGATCATCTTAATATGTGCTTATTCCTTCAAGGTGGCATATTAGACAAGTTGAGCTTAGGGACAAGTATATCATCACAGGTGTGCTTTATATTATTACAAGTATGCTATTATCCACCCACTATAACTGTACACAGTTATGACCTAATCAATAACCCACACAGCATTATGCCCTTCGTGAGTTGCAGGGATTAACAGCCACGAAACAAGCATGACCCGGGAAGGATACATGAGCAGGATGTCTCCTGCCAGTGGAGGAGTAATTTAACTTGGGGAATACTTTCTAATGCTCTTGAAGGTTATGAAGGTTATGACATCCCTCCCAAACCTATTCTATTTATCTCTTGGTGGAATGCCGATCAAAATTATAGAGAGTGCAGATGGTGCATGTAGCAACATAGCTTATAAAGTTCTCTTTGCCAAATCTTTGGATGCTCTCACACTTGCAGATCAAGTAGAAGAGGAGGGCGAGCAAAGGTGATTGAGAAAGGGCCAGTGAAGAAGGGGGAAATCCAGAAGAGCATGCCCTGCCTTCTGAACCAAGAACAGAATGTTTTTCAAGGAAGGAACAAGCCACCCTACGGATGAATGCTGCTGACAAGGCCAATAAGATTATAGGGATGGCATGACCGCTGGATTTGTTCATAGCTGATCTTTGTAAAAGCAGTTTCTATGGAAGGGTGAGGGAGAAAGCCTGGACTGAATAATTTGAAAAGTATGTGGCAGGCAAGGAAATGAAGACAGTAATGCTAGACAAATCTTTCAAGGTGTTTCTATGAAGTGGAGAGGAGAAATGAGGCAATCGTTGGAGGAGAATATAGGGGTCAAGGGATCTTTCTTTTTAAGATATGAGTTACAGAAGCATGTTTGCAATGGTTGAGTAGAGAGGAAAATTTGATGATGCAGGAGAGAGAGGAGAAATGTCCTTGAGAAGGTGAAATGGGAGGGGATTTAGCACATAATAGGAGGGCTCCTGCGATGGCGGCAGACACGGCATTCATAGTTTCAGAGGGAAGGCAGAGAGTGTGGGGACAGTCACAGAAGATCCTGTCTGATTGTTTCCATTTTTAACCAGAGCACAAACAAGGTTATCAGTAAAGGTTGTGTGTGCATGGGGACCCGGTGGTGCAGATGGAGGGGAGAGAGTTGAGGGATGAGAAGAAAGTGTGACATAACAGTTGGCCATCTCCATGGCCTGTTCACTCTTTGGTCAGATGTCACCTTCAGTGAACCCCTTACCCCCAACACCCTATTTAAAATTACTACCCCTTTCCCCCAGTACTCTTATACACTGTTATGCTTTCTCCTTTGTCATATCACTTATCAGCTTCTTACATATTACACTATTTACTTATTTATCATGTTTATTGTTCATTGCTCCCCCCATTAGAATGTGAGTACCACCAGATAAGGCTCTTTATTTGGTTCACTAATATATTCCAAGTGCCTATAATTATGCCAGGCATTATATATTTATCAAATCTTTGAAATTTTTTAAACGAATGAATGAATTAAAGAGGGAGGCAAAGAAAGGAGAGGAGGGAAGGTGAGAGGAAGGAAAGAAAGTAGTTCATTGATATGATGAAAGTGAACAATAAGCCTACTAGGCTCGCTGGGACTTCTTTGGTACTCATCTGAGACAGTGGTCATGATTTAAAGTGAACCACACTGCATGTTTCTCTAGCAACCTTCAGCCATTCAGGTGCAGGCAAAAAGAAGCTGGGGTTTAATCAAGGTCAAGGCTTTCCCACTCAAAAAAGCCAAAGAAATAAAGGAATGATAGAATTCAGGTGTGTGCAAATGAACGGTCATAATGATGGACTATGAAACTGAAGCCAAGTAATGAGGGAAAGAAAATGATGGCTAAAAAAGTGGCCGGGACAATTCATCAGCAGGCTCATTATCATATTCAATATACTTTCCAGTGGCATTTTGGAATATGTACACTGATTCAAAATAAGTTTCAGTTCCAAGTATTATCTCCAAGTGTTTAAGGGTTTATTTAGAACTCTCCTTCCCTAAAGAGAGTTCATTTTTAAAAGCTTTATTGTTGAAAATACTTACATATGACCCCCTCTTCCCCATTGACCACTTCTAGCCCACCCTGGCCCCCTGCAAGAGATTTCATTTTAAATGAAGATTAAGGTATAGCTTTGCTAAGTATATGTAGAATAAGAAAAAGAAAAAAAGGAAAATCACAACTAAAATTTAGTACTTACTTGCTGATTGCTTATCTTTATTTTGCCAACCAAATAAAACATTCTGTGACAAAGAATATCAAGATTAGTCGTTTTTCATTCTACTGGAGTTTGTGCAGAGAACGGCTGGGTGGGTGATCCCTTCCAGCAATCAGAAGCAACACTGGACGCCTCTAACATCATTTATCCATGAGTCACCAAATGAAGGACTAGATTTCAGGAGACCCATGGTAGTTATTAGAGTGAAAAACTGAATCAAGGCAGCCTCAAATAAATGCCAAAGTGATTTACTGCTGTGCAATCCAAAATAATATCCTGGCTAAACCAAAGAACCTACAGACTGTGGTGGAGGAGGAGAGGCCCCAAGAGGAGACCTAATGCATTTCTGAAACACTAATGGACGTAAGGTCCCACTGCGTGCCATTTTCCCCACCCACTGGGCTGCTAAAGTCAAGGACACTGTGTGAAGTACAGTTTCATTCTTCTGCTAGCTCTCCTCCAAGCCTTCTATAAAGCTCCTTTTCATATCATCATATATAGAAAACGTCATAATGGAGAATGGCGGTGAAAAACAAAAACTCTAGTGAGCAATAAATGCCATCTTCTTGGGAGACCATCATGAACTTGGTTAAGTTTGGAGGTAAGAGCTGGGCTAGATGGTTTAGGAAAACCCTTGGCCTGAAAGAAACCCAGCAATGTGATGACTTTATTTAAACAGATGTACTGTGGGATGGGTTTGGTTGCAAAGAAGCGAAATGACATTAGGTTAGATCACATTGACAAAAATGACTAAAAGATATATATCTGACTAGCATCAGGCCAATCCTTAAGGCCTAGAACAATTATATCTGATATAATTTATATTCGTGGGAATTGCTGGATGAGCATCAACAGTGTGAAAGTCAAGATGAAATGACAAGCCAGGCACTATGCTAGGCTCTGTAGGGAAACCTGTGTGATCCTCATGGGATTCCCACTCCAACTGGAGAAGCAGAGATGCACGGTGGAGCCGTGATGCCTCCATCAGAAGTTACTGAACCTTTGCTCATAATTTTCCCTCTGGAATATCAGGCCTTTCTACTTTCCTGGCTGGTAAACAACTATTCATATTTCAAGACTCAGAACACTCCCTTTAACCTACCAGAAACCTCTGGGGAGAATCTGAAGTTGCCTTAGTGCTTTTATAGAAACTCTTCAGGATGTATTCTAATCACCAGTCTCAGTCTGTCTTCACTGCTAATCAACGAGCTCTTTAAAGACACAGCGTATTGTGGCAGGTTGCATTGTCCAGAGATGGCCCTGCCAAGAGCTTTCATCCCGTGTCTTCCAGAACCTTGCCACTCTCCAGCCAGAGGTGGCATCCATGCCCATTCCCTTTGATCCCACCTCTGCCAATGGGGTACAGCGCGAGAAACGCTTCTGAGTCTAGGTCATAAAAATGAAGGGTTGTCTTGTTCTGTTGGAACCCAGCCACCATGTCACGTGGAAGCCTGAGGCATCTGAGCCTCGGAGAAGCCCATGGAGAGGACCACGTAGAGAGGAAACCAGGGCCCATGGCTGACAGCCAGCACCAACTTTTCAGCTATATGAAGCAGCCCTCTCAAAAGAGGGCCCACCAGGCCCCTAGAAGTGCTGCTCTAGCTGATCCCTCATGGAGTACAGAACAGCTGTTACTGCCAATCCTGCCCAATTGCAGATCTGAGAGTAAATTAAATGATTGTTGTTTAAAGTCTCATGTTTTGGAGTTGTCATGCAACAATAGATAACTGGAATGCTCTTTCATTTTTGATGCCTGGAATATAATAGACACTCCATACACTGATGCTTTAACATCAGAGGAGACTGAAGTGAGGGAAGAAGGAATCTTCCTCTTTCATTTTCCTCGTAGGGAAAGAGTTTTCAGCTTGTCTTCCCTTTTTCTATCCTTTTTTCTCCTCATCGCAAACACATGGATGTCTCATTATGTGAACTTGTGACTGCTACCGTCTGACACTCAAATGAAAGATTTGGTCTCAATGAATTCAGGTCTTCCTTGAACAAAAAGAATTGTCTAGTATTAGCATCAGAACAAAGCTGTGGGTATGGGGGAGCTACTGTGACTGTGGCTAATTTGCCCAGCCATGCCCATGTGAAACGCCAGAAAAAGCTACTCTACCCTCACCTTGAGGTGCCATGTAAGATTCATGACTGAACCTGTAAAACCGTTTGGGTAGGACAGAGAGGGGGCTGGTATAGCTTAAGTGAAGGGACAGGTGGCCAGACAAATCTGTTAGGAGGAGTGCTGGTGACTGCCCTATACTGTTTGGTGTCAGCTTGGCATCTCTGCTCCCTCCTTCTAAAATCTCTGCTCTTATTGCCAAGAAGAGCTGGGACTACATTTCCCAGAATCTCCTTTGCTCTGGGAAGATAAGGGCTACTCAAGTGAAATCTGGAAGGTGGAAAAGAAGAGGCTATTTTCCCCCAAGGTAGGCTCTTAGAGATAGTTATTTGTATAAGCTGCAGAGAGCTTCAGGTCAGTTTTTGGAGAATTATCAACCTATGCCACACTCAGACATTCTTGAGATCTCTAATGGCTTCCAGGCCAACTTCTGGGACTCACCACTCCTGGCCTTTTCAGCAGTGGTGCAAACCTCTGTATTAAACACTTCATTTTTAGAAGACACAGAGTAGCATGCTTTCCTGCAGAATCCTAAATGACACAGGGGCCAAGCAATCACAAGCCCTGGGGAAGGCTTTTAGAAGAAACTTCGGTCTATGAGTAGACAAAAATGGGAAGCCCACAAGAAAAGTACCCCCCCAAAACTGGAAACTAAACTGATAAACTGCAAAGTAAAAGTCAGGGAGGGGGGTTACAACAAGATCAGGTTTCCCCGAAGGTCCCAACACTGTTCATGCACTTGATTTGTCCCTGCTCTGTGCCCTGGAAGAGGTCCTTTAGATGTAAACACCATAGTTTTCCCCATCCTCTCCCTGACCCAAATCCAGTCAGTTTCCCTCCTCCTACAGTGCACCCCTTCTCTCCTTCAGTGACTGTTCCATTTATTCTTCCCACCCTTGTCCCAGTCCCAGCCCACCCGGGATTGTGAAAACAAATGTAGTTAGGAATGAAAATTCCAAAGTCTCTCTGTGCTCAGTTCACTCCTTATTTTAGGGCAGGGGTTGGGAGCAACGTCATCTGAGCGCCATACAGAATTATCAACTACAAAATTAGCCTGCTATATTTGGTCAAATATTTAATTAACTCACCCCCTAATGCCTTGGCAGGGCCAGAACAAATGATTTCATGGGCTTTATATGGCCTGTGGGCTGGATATTCCACACCCCTGTTTTAGGGACTTTCCAGAACTCCTATAATTAAACTAGAGGCCCGGTGCATGAAATTTGTGCATGGTGGGTGGGGGGGTTCCTCAGCCTGGCCTGCACCCTCTCCAATCTGGGACCTCTTGGGGGATGTCTGGCTGCTGATTTGGGCCCGATCCCACAGGCAGGCTCCTAACCGCTCACCTGCCTGCCTGCCTGATAGCCCCTAACCACTCTGCCTACCTTCCTGATAGCCCCTAACTGCCTCTGCCTGCCTGCCTGATCACCCCTAACCACCTCTTCCTGCCTGTCTGATTGCCTCTAACCACCTCTGCTTGCCTGCCTGATCGCCCCTAACCTCCCCTGCCTGCCGGCCTGATCACCCCTAATGGCTTCTCCCTGCCTGATTGCCTGTAACCAATCTCCCCTGCTGGCCTGATTGCCCCTAAAACGCTCTCCCCTGCCAGCCTGATTGCCCTTGTCTCTGCCTTCGCCCTGCCACCATGGCTTTGTCTGGAAGGACATCTGGAAGATGTCCAGTCTATCCAGTCTAAATAGCATATTACCCTTTTATTAGTATAGATAGTGGCTCCCTCTCAGTATCCCAGCATCTTTTCTCCACAGCACTCATCACACCTGACATATTTACTTGTTTATTTAATGCCTGACATATCACACCTGATATATTTGTTTATTTAATGCCTCCCTTCCTTCAATAACAGTAGACACTCAGATATTTGACGAATAGATGAAAAATGATGCCATCTAGAAATGGAATCATCAGGTACCATCAACTGCTCTTAAAATATGCCTAAAGCACAACCAGAAGTGAGTTAAACCTTGGTCCCAGCTTCAGGAGACAGTGCTGCATCATCACTTTTGTAGCTGAAGTATACCAGGCTTGGTTAATGAAATTCAGCTTACCATTCATCTTTGTCAAATTTTCCATGTGTAGGGATCACAAGCAAGAGACCATGGGCTTACACTTGTCAGTACTGCTTCAAAGTTTTGAAATCTCTCCGTCTTATTAATACATTAGAGGCCTAGTGCATGAAATTTGTGCATGGGTAGGGTCCCTAGCAGCTGCCAGCTGGGGCCTCCCTTCCCCTGGACAGGCCAGGGTCAGCCGGGGGGGAGGAACTTCAGGCAGTTGGCTGGCCAACCCCGCCCCCTGATGGAACTCCTGGTTGAACTCCTGGTCAAGGGGACAATTTGCATATTAGGGTTTTATTATATAGGAGGATAATACCCACCAGACCACTTCAACTTTCTCTAGACCAGTGGTTGGCAAACTCATTAGTCAACAGAGCCAAATATCAACAGTACTCCTTTAAAATAGACTCGCCCAGGCCGAAAACCGACTTCTGCGCATGGGCCACGAAATTTCAATCGCACGGTACACGCGCCCGGACGTGGTATTTTGTGGAAGAGCCACACTCAAGGGGCCAAAGAGCCGCATGTGGCTCGCGAGCCGCAGTTTGCCAACCACGGCTCTAGACACAAGCCAGGGACCCTTAGTCTAAGAGGTAATGAGGTTGAATGCCTGAGATCAGGAAAGAGGATGACCAGTTGTTGAAATTACTCCCTTTTTTATCAAGGCCCCCTTACCCCCCGAGTATGTACTTTGAGCAACTTTTAGCAATTTAACATAACATGTAGTAAAAAACAACAGGAACAAAACACCATAAAGAAAGGACTTCAGTTCCTTTAACAGCTGCAACAATGTGATGCCAGCACTTGGAAGTAATACATGATGACAGTGCAAAATGTGTTTTATATCAGACAAGTTCACTCTAGATCACTAAGAAGACCTTTCAGATGAATTATGTTTTGGCTTGTGGGATGGCAACAATACTTCACAATATCACTCAGTTCTTCTGTGCCTTGTCTAATGGTTATATTCTCCCTTTAATGTTGTGCTGTCTTGAGTGAAGGACTATGCATGAGTCACATGAAATATGAATTGGTTTAGAATAATTCTTTGAGTAAATCAGCTCAAGGTAGCTTTGTACTGGTCATCTTGACCTAGCAACTACAATGTTTTGATTCAACTTTGTCTTCCTAAACTAGCAAAAGCAGTTGAGGCAGTCATAATTAGGCTCTAGATCTTCAAATGGTCTCAAAAATTAGAGTGAAAGAAAGAAAATGCGAGAGGAAGACAGAAAGACAGAAAAGTGATGGAGGTTCTGGCTGGGTAGCTCAGTTGGTTATAGTGTCATTGTGATACGCCAACATTTTGGGTTCAATCCCTGGTCAGCACACATATAAGAATCAACCATGCCGAAGCCAGTTTGGCTCAGTGGATAGAGCGTCAGCTTGCGCACTGAAAGGTCCCAGGTTCGATTCCGGTCAAGGGCATGTACCTGAGTTGCAGGCACATCCCCGGTAGGAGATGTGCAGGAGGCAGCTGATCGATGTTTCTCTCTCATCGATGTTTCTAACTCTCTGTCTCTCTCCCTTCTCTGTGGAAAATCAATAAAATATATTTTAAAAAAATTAAAAAAAAGAATCAACCAATGAATGCATAAATAAGTGTAACAACAAATCAATGTTTCTCTCTCTCAAATAAATCAATAATTTTTTTAAATGATGGAGAGAGAGACAGACAGAAAGAATAAGACAGAGAGAAGGAGAGAATGCCACTGCCTTACCTCATTTGATGAAGCTGCCTTATGATGTACCAATGTGAATAAAGCTGTGATTCTGATGGACGGATATAGGGCTGTGGTAGGTGACACCAAAAAAGACCCAGTCCTACCCACCAGACCACTTCAACTTTCTCTAGACACAGGCCAGGGTCCCTGAGTCTAAGAGGTGATGAGGTTGAATGCCTGAGATCAGGAAAGAGGATGACCAGTGCCCGAAACCACGCCCTTCTTTATTAATACCATCAACAAGCATTTATTGAGCCCTTATTATGTGCCAGACTCTTCTAAGCACAAGGTAATGTATGAATGCATTTTATCATCATAACAGCCCTATTAGTTAGAATTATCTCTGATTTAATAAATTAAGAAACTGAGCCTTACCTACTTATTTACTTAGAAAGTGATGAGACAGTAAGTGGATCTGAATCCCAGTTATCTGGTTGAAAGGTAATCTTAACTTACCCTGTCCTTCCCCTCAAATACATAAGTCTCTCTTCTGATGTAGAGAGTCTGGTGTTAAGAGTGCTTCCATTAGCTGGTCCACATGAATGAAAGCATGGAATAGTTGCTTATCATTCCTCCAGCTGCCTCCTAGACACTGCAACAAACTACACAAGGCTGGGTCAAAGGGTCTAAGTCAGTGGTTCTCAACCAGGGATGGATTTTACCCCCCACTCCATCCTGGGGAAAAGTGACAATGCTTGGAGACACTTCTGACTCTCATAACTTGGGGAAGCGCTACTGGGATCTAGTGGACAGAGGCTCTGGGTCCTGAGAGAGCATCTCCAGCAACAAGCTGGATGTGGTTTCAGAACATAAAAGGGATGAACACAGAAAAGGTAGTCTGGCAGGAGGTGATGGCAGAGACCAATCTGGGTTAGACAAGCACTTTAAATAGGGATGACTTTGTGAAGTTTTCCCTTGAAAAGGGTACAGCAAGACTAGGATGTGCAGCTCAATAGTCTTTTAGCTCTGGGTTGATCTATAATTTCATTCCTGATGAATCCAAACCAAATCCTCTGAAAGAAGAGAAGTGTTTGAACCTTGACCATGCTAAACTTGTGACCTAATGTATTCTGAGTTTTTCCAAGAGCATTAAAGATAAGCATTAATCTCATTCATGAATAGTCATTAGCAAACAGATGGTCAGTTGATGTTGCTATTCCTAATAGTTATATTTTAAGGGACTTTTTAAAATGTAAAAACATTTTTCTAAAAAGTTTTCCTTGAAAAATCATTTTAAAAGTAAAAGAGCTAATGCACTGTACTCAGCTGTTAGGATGACTGCAATGATGATAATAATAACGATGTAGTAAATGCTTGTAATATGACAGGTACAGAGATAAGCACATAATATGAATGATCTCATTTAATGATCATAATAACCCATGAAACAGATCTCATGATTAGCCTCATTTTGCAGATGAGCTAGCTTTCCCAAGAGCACACAGCTTTTAATGGTGGAAACAAATGAGCACACAGAATGTCTAATCCCAGATTCTTAAATACCATCTCAGTTACTTATTGCCGCATAACAGTTACCACAAACTTAGAGGCTTCAAAGAACCTGTGAATGATCTCAGTTTCTATCAGTCAGGAATCCAGGCACAGCTCAGCTGGGTCCTCTGCTCAGGGTGTCACCAAGCTGCCACACAGTCTTGGTCAGACCTGCAGTATCATCAGAGGGCTCGACCGTGGAAAGACCAGCTTCCAAGATTCCTCGGTTGTTGGCAGAACTCATTTCCCTGTGGTTGGAGGAGTGAGGTCCCTGTTTTCTGGGGGCAGCTGACAGCCAGCAAGAAAAAACTGGAGGCCACCCCACCTATCTTTGCATATGACTCCCTTCATAGACTGTCTCATGACATGGTAGCTGACTGCTTGAAAGCCAGCAAAGGAGTCTATCCTGTGCCGGTTGGCTGAAACTGGATCGTTATTCATTACATAATCCCAGAAGTGACCTGCCACTACATTTGCCATATTCTATTGGTTCAAAGCAAGTCATAGATCCCATCTGCACTCCAGGGGAGGGGATTACACAAAGGTGTAAAAACCAGATGGCAGACTTTAGGATCTGTTCATCACAACCACGAGCCAAGTAAGACTGTAATCATGCTTGTGTCCCTTGATTTTTGCCAAATTTGTACATCATCTAAAATATTTAAATTTCCTATATTTCCTTAAACCGACTCACTGTTTAAAATAATTATTTTACAAAGAACTTTTATAGCACAGTCATAACTGGAAAATTAATATTACTTGCTATAAAGAGAAGGTAACACAGAGGTAAAATGAAACAGGAAAGTAAAATAAGAAACAAAGATTTATACCCTACAATGTATTTACCTATATGGGTTCATTTAATCCCCACATAGTTCATGGTAAATAACATTATCCTCATTATTAAAAATGTGAAAACAGAGATCCAGAAAAGTTTAATAAACTTCTCAAGCCCTCTCAGCTTATATGGGATTGTACCAAGAATCAAATCCATAGCTACCAGCAACCAAAATGCAAAGAATTACAGTCTACATGGAAAGCATTTGATCATTATGTACCCCAATTTTCCTGGTTTCTTCCTTTTCCTTCTCCTTTTCCGAACTCCCTCTGTCTTCTCAGCCTATCTGCTAACCTTGTCAACCCTGAAATTCATCTTTAGATACCAGAAATCAATGTGACACAAGGGTAAGGAGTAAGTATGCTCAGGTTTTAATCCTGGCTTAATTTCTGGTCTTGTCACCTGGGGCAAGTTAGTTCTTTGCCTCAATGGTCTCATCTATAAAGTGGGGACAATAATAGTAAGTGATTAATAAATGTCAGTGAATATTTTAATCATACTATTTTGTCATCATCTCAAAGAAAAGTGTCCGAGATACCCAACCTTGAGTGCAGTTGTATGTATTTACCGCACTTAGAATTTTTCAATCCTTTTGAGAGATGAGTGAAAACAAACTGTTTTGACAGGTTACATTATTTTCTGCATTTTCTGTTTTTAAAGCTTACTATATCTCTTTTTGGGCCAATGTCCTTGTGTAGGACTGAGGGGATGGGGTCTTCAGCCCAAAGAAAGGGCTGGCCTGAGCCAGGAGCATGGTCATATATCCCTAGCAGTGGAGGGAAGGCTGCATTTGTGGGCACAGATGCAGGCCGGTGGGTCCATGCCATGGGAGGAACTTGTCATTCTCTTCTTATTGAGTCAAGGACATTGCTCCAAAATTATTTTTTCTCTCTTCTACTTCAAATTTGTTCTTCTCAAATAAATGATTTCTACTAGCATGAAAGCATACAGTTATTTCTCTCATCGTAAATAGAAAGAACTCTTTCTTGACCCAACTTCATACTCCAGTTTTTACTCATTTCTCTCTTTTCCTTTAGAGTGAACCTCCTTGGAAGAAATATCTATATCTTCTGTCTCCAAATTTTCTCCTTCTATTCTTTCCTGAACATACTTTAACCATCCTTTTACTTCCACCTCTGCCCCCGAATTTCTCTTGCCCAGCTCCCCAAAACCCTCCACGTTGCTAAATTCAGTGGCTAACTTTCCAGTCTTGATCTTACCCCACCAGCAGCACCTGACACAACCAATCACGCCCTCCCTCCTGAAACACTTTCCTCCAGGCACCGTAGCCTCTTCGTTTCCTTCCAGCTCCTTTCTGCTGGCTCCTCTGTCCTCCAAATTCATAACACTGCTGCATCCCACAGCTCAATGTTTGGATCTCTTGCTCCATTTGTAGCTGCTCCTTGGGTGATCTCATCCAAATGTGTATTTCCAGCCCAGATCTTTCCCTGTCTTCCAGACTCTTCTATCCTACTCAGCATCTCCACCACTGGGCCACCTCAAACTTAACATGTCCACAAGGCGACCCACTCTTCTCTGCATCCCTGCGAATGGCAACTTTTTTCATTTAACTCTTTAAACGAATAGCATATGACACATGAATATCCTATGCCTCTTCTCCCTGGCATAACTCGTTCAATCTGTCTGCAATTCCCAGAAGTTCTACTTTCTTTTCTTTTTCTCATTAAACTCTGTTTTAATGGGTCTCAAAATTCTATGACAGAGTTTTGGCCAAGTTTGTTTCCATTATAAACTACTGATTTTAAAAACCAATAATTTAAAAACTGCCACACACACACACACACACACACACACACACACACACCACACACCAAATGGTCCACAAAACATTCTGCTTTCCTTCTGAAGGTTTTACTGCATTGTCATCATTAACCAGTCTTTTACCATTAAATTGAAATCGCCAATTGAGACAAATAATTCGGAGACTGTTCTTCCATCACTGATTAAGACAGGTGGCAGGGATGGGGATAATATGTATTTAGCCTTCTGAGCTTTCTGGCCAGACTGGGTGGCTGTCAGCTCCAGCTGCCTTCTTGTCCACTGCTTGGATGACACCCACAGCAACTGTCTGTCTCATGTTACGAACAGAAAAAAATGGCCCAGAGGCGGATAGTCAGGGAGGCTCCCAACACACATGGGCTTGCCAGGAACCATTATTGACAAATCTGGCAGCATCACCAGATTTCAAAAACTTAGGGCCATCTTCCAGCTTTTTCCCAGAATGATTACCCATCTTCTCCTTCAGCTCAGCAAATTTGCAAGCAATATGAGCCGTGTGACAGGTGCATAGCCAGCACTGATCTGGCCTGGATGGTTCAGGATAATCAAGCTGTACCTTCTACTCTTCTTAATATCTCCTCTGCTGTGCACATAACCAAGTTACCATAATTTCTTTCCTGGATTCTTACCAAAAATACCCTAACTGATATTTCTGCTTCTGCCCTTGCCCCCTCCACTCTTCCCCCCGTTTAATATCACCAGGCAACCAGAGTAACCCTAATAAAATAAAAACCAGATCTTGTCATGCCTCTGCCTGAAACTGTCTAAGGATTGTCCATATCACTCAGAAAAGCTAAAGTTTCCCCAGTGACCAGTAAGGCTTCCGTTATCTGTATGGCATAATTTCTTACAATTCTCCACCTTGTTCAGTCAACTCCTGTCATACTAGCTCCTCACTGTTCCATGAACACCCCAGGCATGCTCATGCCTCAGGGCCTTTGCACCTGCTGTTCTCTTTCCCTGGAAGAGAGGCTCACCTTTGCCAACTTTTATAAAAAGTGAACACCCCTTTCAACACTTCCTGCTTTACTTTCTTCTCCTTGGAAATTATTGATATTTTAAATATATTTACTTATTTATTTTGTACATTAAGTCCCAACAGGGCAGGGGTTTTTATCAGTTTTATTCATTGCTGAGTTCTTTGGTGCTTAAAATAGTGCCTGGCATAGAATGAGCGTGCAATAAATATTTGTCGAATGAATTAACTACCATCAAGATGGTATGATTTATCTAATTATAGTTATTTTGTAATGACTGTAATAATATGGGTTTTCTCCCACATTCTGCGTGATTCTAAAGAGGAAAAATCTGCTCCATTCATATAACTGCTGTGCACACATTCTAAAAAACTCAAAAGTCATCCATGACTTGACTACTTATATAAAGGAAAAGATACATTGTATTAATGATAATGATTTCAAAAATTAAAAATGGAACATACCTAAAACACAAAATGTGAATGAATTAACATATATGTGTGTACCTTTAGGAAGGGAAATCTCTTTAAATAAGATATCACCAAGAAGCAAATCACTTGAAAATGATACTTTGAGAATTTTGCTGTTCTTCTGCTTTTTCCTGGTTAATACGAGTTACAGACTATCAAAGACCCGGGGTGCCAAAACAAGAATGTACCCGCTGACCAACCAGGCTGGGGCAAAGGTTTTAAGAAAGATGAAAGGCGACTATGTCCTTGCTTTTATCATGAAATAAAGATTCTCTTGGCTGTGCTTCTTGACACTTAATGTTAAAAGAGATAAGGTTTATCTTATTGTCACACTGTTCAACTACAGAGTCTGTCTTTGCCCACCTGCATAACATGTTTTCCATCATTTTTGGACATCAGGATACACAGCTCATGAAGAAGACACTGGTAATTCATAAAATGTACTTAGTGTCAATCATTTCAGATATACTAGTTTAGGGATTCCTGGGTTTTCTTTTTTTCTTTTCCACTTGAATCAAATTCTTTGTTTTAGGTATAAAAGCTTGAAGTAACTTCCGGAAGCTGAAATAGGCATTAAAATGGTCTCTCCCTCTCAGCTGTTTATATAACACTTGACTTAAATAAGAGTGCTTCTGATGGTTTCTAACTCTAATGATGCCATGTAGGTACAGATTTATTGTTCAACCAAGGGGCATTGTTGTAATTATTTGTGGCAGGGAAAAATTAATTTATCTATAATTTCCTGCTGCTTCATAACCTGCAAAGGCTCCTCATCTTTTCATTTGTTTGTTTGTTAATCCTCACTTGAGGGTATTTTTTCATTCATTTTTAGAAAGAGTGGAAGGGAGGGGGAGAGACACACAGAGAGAAACATCAATGTGAGAGAAGCACATCAGTTGGTTACCTCCCACACACACCCCGACCAGAAACAGGGATCTAGCCAGCAACTGAGGTCTGTGCCCTTGACTGGAATCAAATCTGGGATCCTTTGGTCCACGGGCCCATGCTCTAACAACTGCACCAAACTGGCTAGGGCAAAGCTCCTCTTCTTGCTGAGCTGGCTAAGGCATTGAGGATGCACAGCAGAACCCAGAGGCAGGGTTATAGCCAATTGTGCCACTTAAGCAAAGGGTGGCAGAAAAAGACAGGGACCGGGCGGTGGAAAAGGCTACTGAGGAAGAAGGTTTCTTTCTAGCTGTCGGTAGTGGATAGAAGACTGAGGGATAAAGGAGAAAGAAGCTGCAGCTCAGTATACAACCTCTGGAGCGAAGGGGAGGAAGAGAGGCTTAGAATGTTTTTATGAAGTTTTGCCATACGGTGACATCACCCCTTTTCCCAATTACTGTGTTTTTTTCCTAGTTACATTAAAATAAATACCAAGCTATTAAAATTTTTAAGACTTAAAACCAAACAAAATTATCCTATATACAACCATAATCATGAAAGCAGTCCAGCATCACACCATGGTCAGGACAACTACAGTATATAAAACAGGATGAATAATCCTTCCCAGCTGCCTGCTTGGCATTCAAATGATAGATGGATGCTGTAGTCTAGATATTTCAGGAGACATGCCAGAGATTTGTCATCTCTTTAGTAATGTGCATTATTTTAAAACGTAGTAGGCTTTTTGAGTTTTAACTAATAAGTCATGAAATGACATTGTAAAGATCTACAAAGAAGAAATCCCAGGAATGGAGAAAATAGCCATAAAACTTAAAATATAAATCATTAATTAAATGAAGCTAACTGATGGGAATCAAAGTTTTGAAAGGGTCCGAATGGATCAGAAAAAGGACTGACATTATGTAGGATCATGTAGCAATTCAGAGCTCTTATTTATTTATATAAAAATCCAGAAATTTAGCAGTAAGATTAAAAGATGAAAGGATACATTTTAGGCTAAAATAAATTAATGCACTATTAATGTTAAGAAAAGAGACTAGACAGTTGCCTCACTAAGAACTTAAAGAACAAGATTCATCAAAGACATGTTCAATGGGGATAGAACCACACAAAATGGAAACAACAGCATATTTCATTCTGTCTGAGGTACTTCCAACTGAGTCTTTTGGGCAATCTGGCTCCTTTCCTAAGAAGGAGTCCCTAAGACCACACTCATCTTGCCATTTTTCTAATTCTCTTTCTGGAGACATTCTAGAAAAACACTGCTTGTTTTTTAAATCCTCAAGAGTTGAGACCAGTCTAACAGATGTGGAAAAGTCCCTTTTATCTGAAGGGTCCCAAGAGAAGCATGCAACCTGCACCATACAAGGAAAAACCTGCATGTTGATTTCAAAGATCTCTCTCTTCAGTCTTGAGGAGAATAATCAGAAACAAAACATTTTAATTGCCAAGATGTGCTTCTGATTGACGAGGAAAAGCTCCATAATTTTTGCACCATATTTCAGGAAGAGTTACATAATCCACCTCCCAGGACCAAGTTCTACACATGCACACAGTATTTCTGGGTACAGAACAGTCTCATTGTGGCTGGGCCTCTTGTACCTTTCTCACGAAATTACTCCTTAAAACTCCCCATGTAGAGTGGAAGGAGAGAAGAGGGAGAGAGAATCCTGGGAGGTAACTCTTGAGTCCAGGAACATGATAAAAACAGCCATAATGTTTCTCAAAACTGGAACCATTTTGTAAGTTCCAGCTGTTTGGGGCCAAGTCGGCCAGTCTCTTCTGGTGAGTGAGGATGCCCAAGCTCATTTTGTTTCAAATGTAAAAACAGCCTCCCGTGAGGGGTGACTGTATTTTATGCAAAGTTGGCCTTAATCCATGAGACCAGAACATCCCATTCACATAGAGGAAGCAGATAAAGGAAGTCAGGTAAATTATAACACTTTGAAACGATCGATTTCATGGGAATAGAGTATTTTGATTTTCACGAAATCATTTGGCATTAAAATGCTCTCAAGGCAAACTGTGTTGTGTAAGTCTAATTGCTGGAACATTCCCCAAACACTGGATTGGCAAACTCCGACCAAATAAAACACTCAGTTAACATAATGACTAATTTTTTAAATTGCCTCTTGATATGAATAATGGAATATTTATATTTTTCTTATCCAAGCCAACTAGTTACCTCTTTCTCCATTTGTAATCCTTCCGCTCTAATATTTCTTTCAAACACTTCTCTCTTTTCCGTCTGGGGGTTAGATTTTCTGTACACAAGAATGTAGTCAATTCGACACTTTCCATCTCTGAAGTAAAGGCCATTTGATTTGGTTTTTTCCCGTACTGTCTGCATACAAAGAGAAAGGACCAGCTTAAGACACTCATAAAACAGAGCCTTGGGTGAATAATGTTAAAGAACAATTAAAACAAAATGCATTATTCTTGTGTTTTATAAAAATTACATTTTTTATTACCAAAACATGTAAACAAAAGAAACAAAATAAAAATTGGAAAAAAGCACTATGTCAATTGGGAAAAACTTTGGACACCTAACAATACCGCACGTTGGCAAGGATCTATAGCAACTGAGAATTCCCATAGTCTATAAGTGAGAGTGAAAATGGATATACTTACTCCAGAAAACACTGGCATTCTCTTGTAAAATTAAACATTTGCATAACATGCAACCCTAGCGACATCTTTGATAAAGCAAGGAGGAGACATGTATATGAATATTCATAGCAGCATTGTTTATGAGAGTAGAAAATAAAAAACTAGAATTGGTGCTAATGTCCATGAAAAAGTAAATAGGTAAATAAATTGTAGACCATATAGTGGAGTATTTATACAGCCCTGAACATAAATGAACTGTAGTTGCATCCAGTAATAAGCATAAATCTTAAAAACAACAGTGACAGAAAAAAAGTCACCGAAGACTTCATACTGCATGATGCCACTTTTTATAAAGCACTAAGTAAAATAAATCTTTAAAAAGAAGTTGGTAAGGCTACAGGTGTATGTGGTAAAACTATTTTAGAGAAAGAGAATAAAAAACAAACAAACATTCAGGAAGATAATACCTTTAGTAGGGTCAAAGGATGGAATTGTAGTTGCTTTGATAGCTTGAGTAATATTCTAGTTCAATGTTTCTTGAATTTTTTTGCCCAAATTCAGGAAAACATTTTACTTTCTGATATTTGTAAACACACACAAAACATCTGAGACCAAAGTTTTACAAAGTAATACCTATTTTTTCTACTTGCATGCACACTAATATTAATTTTCCATTCCATCAGGAAACAACTGGAGTTAGTCACTTACAATTAGGTTGCCCCATAATTTGAAAAATACCATTCCAATTTATAAGTTGGGTGGTGTTTCATGGTGTTCATTTTATTATGTTTCATAACTTAAAACCCAGAAATAGCAGGTGTCATTTTTGTCCAGGCGCCATGGGTGTGTTTCAATCATGAACAACATTGAAAGAGACCATCAGGTATGGTGGCCCAGGCTGGGGCCAGGATTCTCAGGCTGATGTTCAGAAACATGTCTGTAAACTAGCAAGTGGAAATGGGGGAGCTACCTTTTCTCTGGGCCACAGTATACATGTTTCCAAATGACAGGATGAGGAAGGCAAACATGCCCGACTGCCAAGGCCATAGCAAATCCATATTCTTGCACACAAGTGCCACGCATGCAACCTCATCTAAAAGGAGCATGCCAGCCAGGAAGGAAGGTAAGCGTCCATTACCATAGACATTTACACTTGATGACCAATTCTGAATATTTTTTTTTATTTTTGCCTGAAAAGGTACTCAGAAGTGTAGACAAGTAAACAATTTCTTCATTATTTTCCAAGCAAGGGCACTATCCTATAGAGTTAGCACAAAAACAGGGCTTCAGCAAGGGATCAGGGGGAGGGTTAGCAAAGCCCTAACCTTCCCAAGGTTGCTTCCTCATCTAAATTGAGATGAGTTGCTTTTTGAGGTTCCTTTTAAGATCCCTCCATTAGTCCATACCATGACATTCAAAGTATCTGTGTGAAGAACATGACAAAATGAGTTTTTTCTTTAAAAGTAAAATATATGGCCCTAGCTGGTTTGGCTCAGTGGATAGAGTGCTGGCCTGTGGATTGAAGGGTCCTGGGTTCTATTCCAATCAAGGGCACATGCCTGGACTGTGGGCTCAATCCCCAACAGGGGGCGTGCAGGAGCCGATCAACAATTCTCTCTCATCACTGATGTTTCTCTCTCTCTCCTTCTCACTTCTTCTCTGAAATCAATAAAAATATATTTTAAGAAAGAAAAGTATTTTCTAAAAAACAAACAAACAAGTAAAATACATGGATAGTAATAGCATGTGGGTGCTTGCAGAGAAAAGCCTGGGAAACCTGGTGGAAGGAAACATTTTTCTCTGTCATCCTTTCCATGGCTAACTGGCTCTGGAATAACAAAAATATTAGGAATATGCCGTAAATAAATGACCCATTCTGAGTTCCTATTACCTGTACCCAGTGCATATATAAAGGAGATATTAAATCCACAGAGACCCAACCTGAACAACAGTGAATGCTTCTAACAAAATACTTCTTTTTTCCAAAATGACATATGAACAGATAGGTCTATTTGCAATTACAATGAGTTTCAGATTACAGAGGCAAATGGAAACTCAGAAAGGCTTGAGGCAACAGCTTCTAACTCAATCTATTGAGGGTGCTGCATTTTGTGTCACTGTTCTAGGTGCTGGGGAGGTTACACAAGGAAAGCCATCCTCGTAAAGCTAACATTTTACTAGTTAGTGACACCCAGAATGTACATTTTCTAAAAATAACAGGTGGTTTTAAGAATCTTCCTTTGGCCCTAGATGGTTTGGCTCAGAGGACTGGGTGTCGACCTAAGGACAAGGGTCCTGAGTTCAACTCTGGTCAAGAGCACATGCCCAGGTTGGGGGCTCGATCTCCAGTGGGGGGCATGCAGGAGACAGCCCGATCAATGATTCTCTCTCATTGATGTTTCTATCTTTCCCTCTTTCTCTCTCTCCCTTCCTCTCTGAAATTAATAAAAAGATATTTTTAAGAAATCTTCCTTTGTATAAACAAAACATCTTTAGGTATAAGATGGGAATTGCCTGATTCAGGGACAGTTTGTTTGGAGCCTAGGTAGATAAAGAAGTGCTGAAATATACCAGACCCATGGGAGGTAGCAAAGAATATAAGACCTGCTCCTTGTTTATCAGGAACATACAGTTCAATGAGGTGATTACGTTAAACACTCCCTTGGAATATGCTTTACAGGTGCTCGCCTGGGTCAAGAATTGTCTTTTGAAGAAATCACACACTCTTACCTCTCCCCCTGCTTCCAGTCTGCTAGCATCGTCTGAAGTACTGGTCAGATTTCCAGGGTGAAGGAGAGAATCGTCATCTTTGCAAGGACTGTTGACAGCTTCTAACTCATCAAAAAGAATATTGACATCCTTGGCCACTAGAACCAAAGTAAATATATTACAAGTGGGGTTGAGGCTCTTAAAAAGCAATATTCAAAGAGAAGACATCTCCGTTTGACTTCATATTTTTTCATTGTTTCAATAATACCTTGAACAACAGGTATTTATTTCCTAGGATAAAAGGATGTCAGATGTAAAACAAGTTTGTCTAAACAGTGTCTTCATTAGACGAGATCAAGGACCATGTGAAGCAAAGTAAACTATCTGCAATAATATAAATATAACTTGCCTTCCAGAGCACAGGAGTTGTGTTGAGCTTTCCTTCACTTAGTTGTTTAGCATAAGGCACTGTTATTTAAGACTTCTAAAAACTCATTCTCTGTGCTGGAAATGACCTATACCTTTTCTTCCTCCTTTGTTACTTAAGGCCTAAGAGAAAAGCCAGTGCAGTAATAAAACATGCAGTTAGATTTTCTGCCTTTCTTCTCTAATCATGGATTGAAATCATGAAGGGAGCCATTCAGAAGCTCTCCCCAAAGACTGGTGATGCTAACATGTGGACACATGAAGCACTGTGCATCAGAGTTCCGAATATAGAACACGGTGTGCAAACGCATAGAGCCCGGCAGCATACTGCAGTGGAAGGTCAGCACTAGTGCATGAGAAAGTGCAGGGCCAGGTAACGGTGCCTTCTTCACCAATTGGTGGGATTATGGACCAATACTGAAGTTCACGTTTTCCTTTGATGCTTTAAAAACAGTGAAGGATTTTGAACCTGTCAGAAGCCACTGCACAGAATAATTTGTAGGGTATTGGGTTCTATATACCCAAGTATACAAAGGACTCTTCATTCTTTCATCCAAAAAATCTTTAGAGATGGGCACACTGTGTCAGGTACAGAGCTGTGTGACAGCCATACCTTGGTGAAGAGAACTGATATGTCTTCTTGCAAACAAGTAATCAAAGAAATTTAGAATGGGATAAAGAAAAGAACAGAGTTTAGAGAGAACAGAGATGCATTTAGATAGGGCCGTGGTCTACAAACTGTGGCTCGTGAGAGACATGTGGCTCTTTGGCCCCTTGAGTGTGGCTCTTCCACAAAATACCACGTGTGGGCACACACGTACAGTGCGATTGAAACTTCGTGGCCCATGCGCAGAAGTCGGTATTTTGTGGAAGAGCCACACTCAAGGGGCCAAAGAGCCGCATGTGGCTCACGAACTGCAGTTTGCTGACCACTGAGATAGGGTAACCAGAAAGCTGTATCCACATGTGTAAATTTAGGCAATTTTTTAACTTCAAGTTTTTCATCTGTAAAATAAAGCAAGTATGGAAATAAAATTAAAGTTTACTGCTTACTGTGATAGGCTGAACCATGGCCCCATAATTCCTGGAGTGTGAGAATATATTACCTTTTACAGCAAAAGGGACCTTGTGGACATGATTGAGTCAAGGGTTGTAAAATGGGGAGATTACCCAGGATTATATGGTGGGCCAAAGTAAATAAAAGGGAGGTGGGAGGGTCAGAATCTGAGGGAGAGCGAGACAGGAAGATGCTACACTGCAGGCTTTGACAAAAGAGGATAGGGCCCTGAGCCAAGGAATGAAGGTAGCCTCCGAAGGTAGAAAATGCAAAAAAGTAAATTCTCCCCTAGAACCTCCAAAGGGAACATGGTCCTGCTGACACCCTGATGACTTCTGGCCTCCAGAACTGTAAGTTATCATGGTCTTTTCATACAACCAAGATCTAAGGACACCTATTCTGTGCCAGGTACTCAAGGACAGGTACTCACACTTTTTGAGGAAGCACCCTATGTTCAGTGTTATGGGAGGTATCAAGATCAAAGACAACTTCCATGACCACCCTATGTAAAGAAATCCCCCTCACCCAATTATTCTCCATCTCCTCTCATTGCTCATTTCCTTCACCGCACTCATCACAATCTGTAATTATACTGCTAATTCATTTATTTACTTTCATACTAGATATTTATACTATTAGGATATGAGTTCCATAAGGGCAGGGACCCTGTCGGTTTTGGCTGGTGTACAGAGGTCCTGGAGTGGAGTAAGCCCTCAACACTCTTTGTTGAAAGACCGAATGATGACCTCAGAGTGGTCACCGTCTAATGATATCTGAGATCTGCCTTTTCTATGGTTCTAGGACCTTGCATATACGTTTCTCCTAACGCGACTCTTATTCACAAGCCAGGAGCTCCTCAGTTTCAAGTCGATGCTGATTAAATTTTCAAGTACATAGTGATTAAATTTCAAGTAGATATTGGTTGGATTTGAACAACAGGATAAAACAGAATTTTAACAAAGTCAGAAGCCCTGCTTACTATTCCAAACTCTACTACTTAGCCGGGTGAATTTGTACTCCTGCTTTCTCACTGGTGAGACAGGTATAGAAAACTTCTCTGTCAGGGTGGCTAAGAGGGTTACATGAGATAATGTAACATTAGCAACATTAGCGGGTGGCTGACACTTAGCAGATCCACAAAAAAATGTTGGTTTGTCAAATGTAAACCCTGGACCTTATATTAGCCTTATCAATACAAGAAGGCAGAAGAGAGATTATATATAGTCAGTAATATTATGATAAGTATGAACAGTGACAGGTGTACTAGACTTAATGAGGTGATCACATTTTAAGGTATATAAATGATGAGTCACTATACTGTATACATTAATCTATTATAATACTGTCTATCAACTATAATTTTTTTAAAGTCTAAAAATTATGGAATGGTTGTTGAGAGGGTAGACTGGGATGAGATAAAGGATAAAGGTGGGAGCTAAAGAGGACACTGAGATCCACCTCTAGGTGATTGGTTGCCTCAGACTGAGGAGAATTGTTGAATCCATTCATCCATTCATGAGAACTGCCCTGTGCTTTGGTCAAGGATAGACAATTACCAGGTCATCTTCTGCCCGTATCATAACTCCTCGTGCTGGCACAATCCGTTCAATAAAGCCCTCTCCAGCTGGGTTCTCAAATGGACCAAACTGTCACCCTGGAGACATCTGGCATTGCCTAGACACGCTTTTCATCATTTGGGGCAGTGCTAGTAGTATCCAGTGGGTAGAAGCCTGGGATGCTGCTGAAATTGAACCAACTTCCAACGTGAATCTTTATAGTGATTGAGTTTGGTGTATAGTGCAGTAAAAAAATAGTGCTCCTAGTTAAGTATTTGTCAGCATCCTTTTGTCTCTAACTCGTTTCTGTTTTTACAGCCACACAATCTTGGCATGTATTAAGAAAAAAAAATCCCTATTCAAGTAGTTTTTTCCACCTATCAGCATTGAGTAAATGCCATAAATCCATCAAAATGGTCTAAATGTTCCATCTGTTCTCCTGTTTTGCCAGTTATATAGTAATGAAATACATTTGTAAATTTTATGCAACAAACGGCAAGCGTATCATTTTGAAATTGTGTATGTAAAAGTTATATTTTTACACGTAGACTCTTGTTATTGTGTTTTAATACATTGTATTGGTTTTTGTTTTGTTTTTTTTAACTGTGTGGTTTAAAAACGTCTCATTTAAATGAAATAGTGAGCTACAAGAATCTGAATGTTATGTTCATTTCTGAAAATGTAAGAACAAATAAGGTAGTTACCATGTGGTCATCTTTTACAAACCCATAAACATTTTGATTAGCAAAAAAAAAAAAAAGAGGTATCAAGGTCATCCAAATAAGGTCACTTGTTAATGATGTCATCACCCTCCTTATATTCAAATAAAAATAGGTTTGCTATTTCTACTCTATGCTTCACAGAGTAGCCCCCACAACAAAGAGTTACCCAGCACAAAATGTCAACAGTGCTAAGGTTGAGAAGTTCTGCCCGGTATTAAAGCCCCAACTATTTGATTGTAGAAGGACCAGATAACCTGGAAAAAGGAAAGGAGCCTTATTGCTGCCCATCAGAAACACCTGTCAAAGTCATCCTGGAGCTGATGCCACCTGAGCGCTCAAGAGAAGTTGATATGTCAAGGCAAT
Source organism: Myotis nattereri (assembly GCF_964212035.1). Classification (NCBI taxonomy): domain Eukaryota; kingdom Metazoa; phylum Chordata; class Mammalia; order Chiroptera; family Vespertilionidae; genus Myotis; species Myotis nattereri. Next base: position 200,433,415 of record NC_138076.1, on the reverse strand, counting down.
CTGATTGTTAGAGAATAAGTGGTACTAAGGCACCATTATTACCTGCCAGGCTCTCAAGTGCTTCAGCAGAGATTAGAAATGCTGAAGTCAGACAATGCCTAGCTGACCACATGCTCAGAACGAAGACTGTAGAATACAGACATTCCACAGATCAAAGAGACTCATGTCCTTCATCAGCATTTCACCATTGTTGCTCATCTATCAGCTTTAACTACATGACAAATTTTAGAAACAAAATATAATATCCTGTGATGCAAACTTACATTATTTTCTTTTAAGAGAAAACATCCCCCAAGTTCCAAAGTTAATCAATTTTGTAAAATCTATTTATTCGAAGAGTATTTATGGCCAGACACCGTGCTGGGTTAGGAACTGGGCTCAAGTGCTGGCCACGACAGGTATGGCCCCTGTCATCCCAGAACTCACTGTCCGGCCAAGATGGGAGCACGGTCTCTCAATCCACAGGCACCAATGTCACAAACATACGCCTCATCCAAATAAGGTCACTTGTTAATGATGCCATCACCTTCCTTATATTCAAATAAAAATAGGTTTGATAAATACATCCCTAGAACAGCTCTACTATTAGGTCCATGAATAAGAAAGGGAGCCAAATGTTCTGAGGAGTCGAGTAAGAATGACCAAAAGGAGCCCAGCTGGTTGGAGCATTGTCCCGTACACCAAGCAGGTTATGGGTTGGATTCCTAGTCAGGGCACATACCTAGGTTGCGAGTTCAATCCCTGGTCTAGGCCTTTATGGGAGGCAACCAATCAATGTTTTTGTCACATCGATGTTTCTTTTTCTCTCTCATTCATTCATTCATTCATTCATTCATTCATTCATATTCTCTCTCTCTCTCTCTCTCTCTCTCTCTCTCTCTCTCTCTCAAAAATCAATAGAAATATTTAATCCTACCAAGGATTAAAAAAATAGAAAGAAAAAGACTGACCAGAAGGAGAGAGAGTGTGAATGCAAATGCAAACATTTCATGCAGCCCAAATAATGGACCCGCATTGCATTCGGACTCAGAAAGGGCTGTGTGAACAGAACTGGGCAGCTAAGATGGGTCAGGGTAGCTGGATACCATGCATCAGGGAAAGCAATAATTCTGCTTTGCAAAAAGCACTCAGCTAAAAAGACCTGGAAACAAAACAGCAGGGACATGCATATGCATATAACAGCTAAGCAAGGGTCAAGACACTCAGTTTCCCCGGGAAGACCAAAAATCAGCCACAGAGTCTGAGTAATTCACCCAATTCAGGATAGCAAAGAGATTTCAGAGGGCTGGCTCACTGTACAGGGGAGGGCGAAAGTAGGTTTATAGTTGTTCATATGGAAAATACATAAATTAATAAGCAAGAATGCAAGAATAAACTCTGTGTTTCATGTGCTCACAACTGTAAACCTACTTTTGCCCCACCCTGCACTATCCTAGAGAAATCAGAGAACCAGTGTTATAAAAGCTATGGGGTGGGGGGCGGGGGGGAACCAAAACAGTAAATACAAAAAAACCAAACAGTTGGATTCACTGCTCTTGTCTTTAATTCTCTATTTTCCACACGCAGCAGAATAACCCCACCTTGTATTACAGGACAGGGTGCTTTGATCTCAGTATTTTCTGATGCAGAGAAAATAAAGTGAAATTGCAGGTCACTGAAGACATGAGAGGGCTGAGCAGCATAACCTAAGTCTCTCTTTGTCCAAGTGCCAGTTCATTATACTATTTTTGTCCTGAGTTCCACATTATTCCACCTGATACTCAGGATTCTGAAGGTATTGCACAGTGACCTCAAAGCCTCGTTAGAAAGTGCCAAAAAAGGGGGACACCTTCAGGAATAATTTAGAATGCAAAAAAAACGTGTTTATATCTCAATCTGAACCCTTGCCTGGCTGTTTTATAGCAGGTTCATCTTTATGTCTAGGGTCCCTTTTAGGTGAAAGCTCAAGGTAGCTCCAGAATTGCTGGCAAATAGGAGGCACACAATGTCCATTTTAAAATAAATAAAAGCTAGTTGTCACAGTATATAAAATGTTATCTTTTCCTTCCTAATGAGCTTTGCCAGATTATTTAAAAGAATCTGTTTCTCTTTTAGGCTCAGAGATTTAATTTAAAGGAAGTGAGAATAGACAACAATTTATTGAAAGCTGACTGTGTGTTGTGAGAATCATCAGTGCTGTTTTCTCCAAGCTATTTCTAACCGGCTTCTTTCTTTTTATTGGAAAGCATTCTATTATTCTTAAATAATAGGCTTTCAAGAACAGGAAGTCACTTAACCACCAAACAATCACGTTGTCACACTTCTCAATAAAGCTAGACTTTACATTGTTAGCCCGACAGATCTGACACATTTTAAACTTGAACAAACAGATCAAATGAAATGTTTTTAAAAATTCAGGGAAACACACAGACTCAGCACAGCATTGAGCACCTTAGGCTGGGATTTTAAACACTAAACACCACTTAGCATTTATATGACCCTTGCAAGCCTAGGGCTCTCTAGAGCAGCGGTTCTCAACCTGTGGGTTGCGACCCCTTTGGCGGTCGAACGACCCTTTCATAGGGGTCGCCTAAGACCATCCTGCATATCAGATATTTACATTACAATTCATAACAGTAGCAACATTACAGTTATGAAGTAGCAACGAAAATAATTTTATGGTTGGGTCACAACATGAGGAACTGTATTTAAAGGGCCAGAAGGTTGAGAACCACTGCTCTAGATGTTCACTACTCTTTCAATGAATCTGAGAGTGTCCCTAAGGCAAAGACTGCCTGGTTTACTACTAATAGTAATTTTTAAAAAGGGACTAGTCCAGAAAACTCAAAATAAATAAATGAAATAATTAGAAAGGACACAAATCCTTTCTTAGCTGGCTTTATTTTTTTATAATAGGCCAGTGGTTTTCAGTGTGTTCCCTGGAACCCCAGAATCCTTTTGGGAGCTTGAAGAAACCATGGAGGGTGTAAAGAGGAAACTGAGTGGGCAAAGCCCTATATCCTCTACCCACCAACCCCACCTCACCCCACCCCACCCACCCACCTCACCTCACCCCAAACAGCCCAGTTATCTGTTTTATATATTGAGATGATCTGTGAAAATATACTTGGGAGGAAAAAAACTGATTCTCCTGCTATGAAAAGTTTGCAAACTTCCATTAGTGTGTTATGGCAACATTTAAGTGGTTATATTAATATATCCCAAAGAAACACTGGGGTAAGAAAACTGGGATCCTCACTGATACAAATCTGAGCAGGCACTCTTTTCCTGCCATAGAAAATTTATTTTAAATATTTTGAAATTCAAAAAAAATGTGTGGTCATTAAGAAAGTAATTATATTGGCATTTCCTGGCTCCCTAATGATGCTGTGTATAAAACAGAGTGCTGATTATGGCACGGGGTTCCCACCGTACACTCTGCTAATGGGGCCAAGACCATTGACTCGGTCCTGGGACAGCATCCTATATAATAAAGAGGTAATATGCAAATTAACCATAACACCCTCGCACAAGATGGCCGGCAGGGGAGGGCAGTTGGGGGCAATCGGGCCGGCAGAAGAGCAGTTAGGCGTCCATCAGGCTGGCAGGGGAGCGGTTAGGGAGTGATCAGGCTGGCAGGCAGAAACATTTAGGGGTAATCAGGCAGGCAGGCAGGCAGGCGAGTGTTTGAGAGCCAGCAGTCCCGGATTGTGAGAGGGATGTCTGACTGCCTGTTTAGGCCCGATCCCCTGAGGGGTCCTAGATTGGAGAGGGTGCAGGCTGGGCTGAAGGACACCCCCCCCCAGTGCACAAATTTCGTGCACCTGGCCTCTAGTGTTTCTTATGAAAAGCTTCTCCAACTGCTACTTCATTTTAAAGAAGAGACAGACACCTTCATTAGTTCTGTAACAGGGCAGACAATGAAGCACCTATTACAACCCTGGGAGTGATATTTAGAGAACTGTGTGCCCGACTCCAGCTTTGCTCAGTAACCTTGGTTACCTTTTCACGACTTGAAAAGAGGTCAGTGATGTTCTGCATTAAAGATCCTCAAAGTCTACTGAACAGAATTTTCCCTTCTCTGAAAGGAGCATGAGCTTTGGATTCAGACAAGCCTGGGTTCAAATGCTAGTCCCCCCTGTTAGTAGCTATCAGATTCGGTTATTTAACTTAAACTTTAACTTCTTTATCTTTTAAGTGGAGATCATACAATTTACCATGCAGAACTTTTGAGAGGAATCAAGACAAGGAGGCAGCCCACACTTGCCCAGAGCATGCCAGGCACTACACTAAGGGCTTTGCCTGGATAATTATCTCTCTTACAAATGTGGAAATTAAGCAAAGAGAATCTAACACCAAATAAAATAATGTAGGTAAGAAGGTCAACCACAACCATAATTGCCAGACAAGATAACTACTTCAATATATGTCAGCCCTTCCCTCTTCCCCATCTTCTCCTTTGAAACAGCATGACTGTGTGGATTCAAAATAAAATTGGAAATCAGAGCTCAAGAAATTAGATTCAAAATGACTCACTGGATGTCTCTGAGAAATGACTCAGTCTCCTCAGCCATAGAAATACAAAGAGCCAACAATGGAGGAGCAATTATATGATTACTAGAGGCACAGTGCACCAAATTTGTGCACTCGCAGGGGTCCCTCAGCACAGCCTATGCCCTCTTGCAGTCCAGGAGACCTTGAGGGATGTCCAACTGATGGCTTAGGCCCTTTCCCAGGACATCCTTATCACTGCCATGGAGGTGGGAGAGGCTCCTACCACCAATGCTGCACTCACCAGCTGTGAGCCCGGCTTCTGGCTGAGCGGCACTCCCCCTGTGGGAGCACAATGACCACCAGGGTGCAGCTCTTACGTTGAGCATCTGCCCCCTGGTGGTCAGTGCACGTCATAGTGACCGGTCGTTCTGCCATTCAGTCGATTTGCATATTAGCCTTTTATTATATAGGATGTGGGCAAGTGTGTGAGCACAGAGGGTCAGGCTACAGGATAACAAGTATTGAACAATCCTTCCAACTCCCAGGTCTCATTTCAAACACTCTGCTCTTTGCTCTCTTTCCCTCATTAGAACCTAATGGACTATAACACAATAATGTCTGCTAGGGTATGAATGCCACTCAAGAGTACCCACATGGCCTTGGCCGGGAAGCTCAGTTGATTAGAGTGTTGCCCCCATATGCAAAGGTTGCAAGTTTGATCCTAGGTAAGAGCACATATAAGAATCAACCAATAAGTGCATAAATACGTGGAATAATAAATTGATGTTTCTCTCTCTCTCTCTCTCTCTCTCCTTTCCTCACCCCTCCTCATTCTCCTATCCAAGCATCACCCACCCAAAAGCTCAGGCTTGTAGAAAATAGAAGCCAGGAACTTTAGACAACACAAAACTCTGTAGAACCAAAGGAGTTCAAGGAACCTGGCTGCCATCATGGGATGAGGAGCAAAGGAAGAGAATGAAGAGATGGGGAAAATAACCTCAAGGAACACACACACAAACACACACACACACACATTTACATTATACTGACACATATAAATGCTTTTTTCCTAAAAAGAAACCAAGTTGTTTTCAATTTGAACAATGAAACAAAATGGGATCCGTGACCATTTTAATTTTTCATGAATTAAACTATACACCAAAACGTTCAACACTACTTTAAGATATTATGCCTAGCACAGTGCCTGGCACATAACAGGTGAGATGGATAGGTGGTTGAATGAATAGAGTAACTCTTTTCTTCCTTATAAGCTGTATAGCTGAGATGCAGGAAGTTGAGAAACAACTTATGGATGGCCAGCTTCTCCGACAAATCTTTTTTTGAATAGATGAAGCTATTCTAAGGGCATAAGCACTATAGGAAAAAACACAAATATACTTTACAATGTAGAAGCATAGGGAGGAATTCTTACATTAAGATGTAACAACATAGTAATAACATTTTAGAAATCCAAAGTAGTTAGTTTTTCTTATTCATTTTATTTTCTCTTTTAAATAGCAGAACAAGGGCTGATGTAGGATTAAATATTGCCTCTGTCATATATTACCCATATAGCCTTGGGAAGATATACTCAGTTTCTTCACTTTTAAAATAAAGAAATTAGCCCTGGCCAGTGAGCTCAGTGGTTAGAGGGTCAGCCTACACACCCAAGGGTTGAGGGTTGATTCATGGTCAAAGGCACGTACCTGGGTAGGAGGCTCGATCCCTGGCCTGATTGGGGTTCATGTGGGAGGCAACCAATCAGTGTGTCTCACATGGATGTTTCTCTCTCCCCCTCCTTCCCTCCCTCCCTCCCTTGCACTCTCCCTGAAAAGCAATGGAAAAAATATCCTGGGGGAGGATTAAAACAAGCAAATAAACAAATAAATAAATAAATAAAATGGAGAAATTAGTTTCTGCTTTTACTTATGGTTGTCTTAAAAACACTTCTTGAGTCTGGCCTATCTCAGACTCAAAAATGTTTGAAACTCACACACACACACACACACACACACACACTCACTCTTCTATCTTGATCTTGAAGGCCATACATATATTCCATCCATATATTCCACAAAATTCTAAGAAAACAATGAACACTCTCCATCATCATGCTAAAAATAGAGGAGAGAAGTTTTACTGTTGTTTAAATCCTATAGTATATATTTTTTTACATTTTTATATGTTGGTCTCTCAAAGCTTTTCATAAACAATAATCTAAGGTACAGTCCCTTGAAGAACCAAACTATGCATTTTTATACTTAGAAATTTCAATGAACTGGTTAAATATCTGAAGCACATATGGAATCCAGATAGAAACTGAAGGTGAATAAATAGCCCAAATCTTTCCTACCAGAAATAACCCAGGCTATGTGAGCAACTTCCCAAACCTATTTAGCATAAAACTTAATTCTCAACATGAAAATAATAGATTAGAAAATTCTTAAACCAATAAAAAATTTGATTTGCATTTTAAAGTGAAATAACACTTTCTTTTTCTTATTTTTAAATTTAAATATAAAGTACTTACAAACTTATATTCTTCTATCTGTTCATAACAAATTCACCATTCTAAACTATAAAGTGTCATATACAAATGTCTTTACTAAGATGTGCTAACAAAAATTACTATAAAAATAGTCTCATAAACATTTAGTTAATTTTGATGTAAGTTCATTCAGTCCTAAAAATATTCATCTCCTGACTTGCAGGGAAGCCACTGTATCATTTATTAAAATATTTTCTTATTGATTTTTATACAGGAAGGGATAGAGATACAGAGATAGAAACATCATCCATCTGCTGCCTCCTATACGGCCCCTGCTGGGGATCCAGCCTGAAACCTGAGCATGTGCCCTGATCAGGAATCGAACCAGTGACCTCTAGGTTCATGGGTCAATGCTCAACCACTGAGCCACAACGGCTGGATTAAAATATTTTTAAATCCTTTCAGCACTGTATGCTTTATCATCTTTCACATCAAATAATGTAATTACATAATTTTATAACTTTCCATGAAAAGTTATTTTCTGTCTAATATCTATTAATTTGGTTTTTTACTTTTAAAAAAAAATACATTTAATGTTAAGAACTTATTTAAGTTACAATCAATCTGTATCTACTTGGCCCCTAAAAAAGGCAATTTCCAGTCAAATTAAATCAGTACTTATTATTAATTTGATTTTTATTCTCCTCGGGAAATTTTTCTCTTTTCTTCATGAACCTAATCTGACGGGACTGTCCAGCCAGAACAAATAGCTGGTCCCCTTACATTCTTCATCATAAATATTTCAGCCTCATCTTCTTCTACTTTAGGATCCTTCACCTATGTGTGTTTAAACACCTAAACTGAGCACATTCATGAAGGAATTAACCCTCCATTCTAGTTTGGTCTCCATTATTTATCAGATGACCTTGATACTTTACTTCTCCCACCCTAAGTTGTCCAAAAAGTGGAGATAGTATCTCATAAGGTCAGGAGAGTCGTATAATGACAAAAGGGGATGACTAAAAATGCTTGAAACTGTTTATTAAAAACTCACATACAAATGCAATGTCACAAAACTCATCGTAGCCAAAAAAAAAATTGCATTGATTCTTTATGCAATGCAATGATCTTCACATCCAAATCCTTTAAATGCAACATTGTTATTTAAAGAGGAACATCATTATCTAGAACTAGAGGCCTGGTGGACAAAATTCATGCATGGGGGAGGGGGGGGGGTCCCTCAGCCCAGCTTGCACTCTCTCACAATCCAGGACCCCTCAGGGGATGTCCGACTGCCAGTTTAGGCCCAGGGATTGGGCCTAAACTGGCAGTCAGACATCCCTTTCACAATCCGAGACTGCTGGCTCCTAACCACTCTGCCTGCCTGCCTGATCGCCCCTAATTGCTTGCCTGCCTGCCTGATTGCCCCAAACTGCCTCTGCCTGCCTGATCACCCCTAACTGCCTCTGTCTGCCTGCCTGATTGCCCCTAACCATTTGCCTGCCTGCCTGATAGCCCCTAACTGCCTCTGTCTGCCTGCCTGATTGCCCCTAACCATTTGCCTGCCTGCCTGATAGCCCCTAACTGCCTCTGCCTGCCTGCCTGATTACCCCTAACCATTTGCCTGCCTGCCTGATTGCCCCTAACCATTTGCCTGCCTGCCTGATAGCCCCTAACTGCCTCTGCCTTGGCCCCCACCGCAGCAGCTTCATCCAGAAGGATGTCCAGAATGAGGTCCGGAAGGTCGTTCAGTTTTCTGGTCTAATAGCATATTACACTTTTATTATTATAGATTAGAGCTCCAATAACAAAACAGAAATATTAATGACTTAGTATGTGATACTGCATCATCCATCTTCAGGGTTAAATCTATAATTGGATTAAATGTATTAATTATGGAAAAATTCCTAGTGAAAACCATAAAACACAAATAAAGTAGCCTAAGAAGAGTAAACCTTGATTAATCAAAATTCTTAGAAGAGAGGGGCTCACTTCTGGGTCACAGCCCATCATCAGTGACTCCTGATGCCCGTTTTAGAGAATAAATTCTTGAATTTGACTTACTGCATCAACACTTACTTCCTACTACTTACATCTCAGCAAAGGAATAGTATTCTGGTTTGTTACAGATTTTTCATTTGGTATGATTAATCCAGGAATCTAAAAAATTACAATACCTCGTGATTTATAAAATAGCATAGCATATTCCATATACAGAATTTATAATTCCACTACGGTTTTCCACCAGGCTTCTTCAAAGACCCCAATATTATGTGGTTCACAGTTTTACAAATTAAACCTGCATTTCACTAACCATCTCTTCTGGTCTCAAACTATTTAACCCATATCTCCTTTAAGACGTCATTGCATTTTTTTAAACTCTGGCATTCAAGGTCTCTAGTTTCAGGGACCCCTCCCAAGTATTATAAGAGTTTCCTCTTTTACAATAAATTTAAAATTTGAGCAAAACTTACTTTCTTGAATTGCATTAAGAATCTCTGAAAAGTCCACATCACTCTTTGGGCCGTCGGGGAGTATTTGCATATCCAGCTGGTAGCCTCCTTCTAGAGAAACGAAAGATATTCATGGAGTTTGCACTGGTTATCAGAAAGCCCAGCATCACGTCCCAAGGAGAAGCAATGTCAAACTCTAAAATGAACAGCCAGCTGCTTTGCCAGGAATCTTGGATAAATGATTCTTAAAAAATGAGAAACATTACCAGCCATTTGCTCCTCATGGGATCAAAAAGGTTTAATTGTATTTCCAAGGGAAAAATAAGGCAACTACTTTATTAAAATAGCACATACCTGCTAGTATTTATTGATGACTTCCTGGGTAAAGATTATTTCACAGTAGCCTGCACCCAAGGCTATTTAAAATTAGTTTCAACCTTTACCTGGCTAATAAATGACATTCAACACAAACATTTTATGATACCATTTTCTTTAAAATTATAATAATTCACTTGTAGGGAAAGATTTAATATTCTTGAAACCACAGAATAAAAGGTATCATGATTTTTCCCCTCACTGTTAGGCTTTCCTGATATATCATGTATTTTTAAAATTATATCAGAATATTTTTATTTATTGTCTCATGTAATTAATCCTCTGGTACTAGTTTTGTCTGATGTATTTTTAGTGTATTCTAAAAAAGATGAATTTTGTGCTGGCCCACATACTTACAAAACATTTAGGGAAGTCAAAGAAACCAAGATATCAAAAAGCCACTTTATCATAAATAATAATAAACCCCTGAATGCTTCATAAAGTACCAGTAAGAACAACTCCAGTTTGAGGACTCTGGAAGGTATAAAAGCCAGTGCTAAAATAAATAGACGAACAGAAGGTGGCATGCCTTAGCTTCCAATATTTTTGTAGAAATAATTCTTTCATATGCCCAGGAATTATTCTTAGTCTTGAATAAAATTTCAGTTACACCCCGCCAACCCCCTCCCCCCAAATCAAGAGGAATAAGACACAGTCACTGCCTTATGGGAAACACTCTTTCTAGGAGGGAAATGGACACAAGTAACTTAACATTACAGAAGGTAAGCTTTAGGAGGGCAGGAACTTTTGTCTGTGTGCTATAACCCAGTACTGAGAACTCTGTGTGGGGGCACAGAGTAGGACCTCAACTAATGTCAAGTGAGCCAATAAATGAGGCTCTGCAGTAATTATGAAACAAAGGCAGTAGAGTTACAAGTAAAGCAAAAGGCTCAGATTCTGGAGTCAGGTAGAGCAGCACTCAAATTCTCACGAGGTAACACCAAATCTCAATCAATCTTAGTTTCCTCACCTATAAAACAGGGATGATAGTAACAGTCTCAAAGAGTAGCCAGGAGGACTAACTGAGATAATGCATGAAAAGCCCTTAGCTATACAACATAGTCAGCACTCAGTAAATGGAAGCCATTACTTTACCATCCATAATCATTTATTAGAGCAGCACAGGCCTTTATATAGACACTACATAGCCACTAAGTAATGAGAAAAAAAGCATAAGCCAGTTCTTTGGGGCACCGGCGTGCATTTCAGTGGTTGTCAAGCACTGCAGACACAGCCGTGAACTTGGTAAATGCCTGTGTGCAGCTGGCTCACGGCAGAGTCTGAAGTTACTCATAAGACTTAGCTCAATGGGACAGAACAAAGATGCCTTCCTGCTGGCCCAGATTTAAAAATGGGTTATTTGCTTTCCCTCCCCATGGCCAGCTACTTTGAAAGTTCTGATGCTGTTCAACCTCTACGAAGGCCAGTCACCGTGGTTCTGTCCAATAACCAAAGGCTTCACAATGAGGGGACACACACACACACACACACGAGAATATTCAGTACTGCCTATTGGTCAGGCTCTGTGCTATGTACTGCATTATCTCATTTAGTCTTTATAACCTTGAAAAGGAGGTGTAATAAGAAGCTGTAATTTGCACAAAGTCTCACTGCTACTGAGCTATAAAGATGTAATACCAATCCATGCTCTTTACTAGTCTTTAATACCACCTCTATCCAAGCAGTCATAATATAAGCTGTTAGAAACAAGAGAACTGCATTTACCAATAGCCCCACATTCTAGTACTTCAAAAGCCATTATGGAACCTAAAAAGCAATGACTTCTTAAATAGACTAGTAAATAGAAGCCTAATTTATTCACTGTCACAGTTAGCAATTCATAAGTTCAAGTAGTAGTTATGACTACTAAATAACTACAATCTATACTAATAAAAGGGTAATATGCTAATTAGACTGGAGAGACTGGATGTCTTCTGGACGTCCTTCTGGATGTCCTTCCGGACAAAGCCGCAGCAGCTGCGAGGGCCGAGGAGGGCTGGTGGCCGGGAGTGGCAGCAGCAGTGGAGTGATGGGGGTGGCACCTTCCCCTGATTGGCCTGGTAGCCTCCCGCAGAGGGAGGCCAGACTGTGGCTTAGGCATGCTCCCTAAGCCATCAGTAGGACATCCCCTGAGGGCTCTCAGACTGTGAGAGGGGGCAGGCCAGGCTGAGGGACACCCTCCCCCACCCCCACAGTGCACAAATTTTCATGCACCAAGCCTCTAGTTTTTAATAACTAAATTCTATAAAGTGTTAAAAAAATTTTTTTGCTGGAAGACATTTTAAGAGTAGAGGAAGTCATAAAAGAAGTAATATAAAGGAGGCATTCAGGTCATTAAAGTCTGTCTTTAAAGAATATTTAATGATATGGAAATACTTAATATATAATGAAAAAGTGAGGAAAGTGGATACAAGGAAACAAGTTATACATATGTCTCAAGTATATTAAAAAAAAAAAAAAGACCTTTTCTGTGACTAGAAAAAAAAAGACACAAAAAAACTCCAAGTGGGTACAGAAGTTCTCTCTCAGTTGTGAAATTATGAGTACATTTTTGTTTTATTCTTTATCAATCTCAGTCCTAGCCCCTCCAGTACAACCTCTTTTAAGAGTTTGCATTATTACTTCTTTGGACACATGTGTATATCCCATTGTTTCTTGATCAATTTTATATATTACTTTTTGGTTTTTGCTATGATAGAAGACAATATAACTTATGTTACTGCCACTCTCCCTTGCTCTACACCCACCCATCAAATCACTATCCTTAGTTGCTATATTATAATGCGTCAGTTTAGTAAATTTAAATTTCTTGTTCATTCAAATATAGATAGTTCTATATTTTCAAACTAGAGGCTTGGTGCATGAGATTGACGCACTCGGGGGGGAGGGGGATGTTTCCTCAGCCAGGCCTGCACCCTCTCGCAGTCCAGGACCACTCAGGGAGCAGGCCTACACCAGCAGTCGGACATCCCCCAAGGACCCAAGGGGTCCTTAGTACTGCCACAGAGGCAGGAGAGGCTCCCGTCACCACTGCTGCACTCGCCAGCCATGAGCCCAGCTTCTGGCTGAGCGGCGCTCCCCCTGTGGGAGCCCACTGACCACCAGGGGACAGTTCCTGCATTAAACTTCTGCCCCTTGGTGGTCAGTGCATGTCATAGCAACCAGTCATTCCACTGTTCGGTCGATTTGCATATTAGTCTTTTATTACATAGGATTAACACAAAGTGGTATAAAAAACAGATTTTGACACTACACTGACCTGGATTTGAATTCCATTTTTATGTGACCCTGAGCCATTAAAGAGTGTCATTGTTCTCATTTATAAAATGAGAGGTTAACATTGGGGGGGTGGGGGAGAACCCTATTAAAAATTATTAAAAATAATTTGGCTCATACTGTTAAATCATCATGGTCCACTAAAATTTTATGTGAGCCCTAGCCATTTTGGCTGAGTGCTTAGAGCAGTGGTCAGCAAACTGCAGCCCCTTGAGTGTGGCTCTTCCACAAAATACCTCGTGCGGGCATTCACGTACAGTGCGATTGAAACTTCATGGCCACACTCAAGGCACCAAAGAGCCGCATGTGGCTCGCGAGCCACAGTTTGTCGACCACTGGCTTAGAGCATTGGCCCACGGACTGAAGGGTTGCATGTTCAATTCCAGACCAAGGGCACATACCGTGGTTGTAGGCTTGATCCCAGACCTTGTCAGGGTACATGCGGAAGGCAAGCAATCGATGTGTCTGACATCGATGTTTCTCGCTCTCTCTCTTCCTCCCTCCCTCCCTCCCCGCCCCTCTCTTCCACTCTCTCTAAAACTCAATGGAGGGGGGAAATCCTCGAGTGAGGGTTAACAACAACAAAAATTTATGTAACATATTCCTCTTTGGCACACTGACAGTCAATTCCAGGTTTAGGGCCTAGATCAGTGATGGCGAACCTTTTGAGCTCGGCGTGTCAGTATTTTGAAAAACCCTAACTTAACTCTGGTGTTGTGTCACATATAGAAATTTTTCGATATTTGCAACCATAGTAAAACAAAGACTTATATTTTTGATATTTATTTTATGTACTTAAATCCCATTTAACAAAGAAAAATCAACCAAAAAAATGAGTTCGCGTGTCACCTCTGACACACGTGTCATAGGTTCGCCATCACTGGCCTAGATTAAACAACAATAAAAAAAAATCAGTAAAAACAAAAAACAAAATCAACAACAACAAAAATCCCTGTAATTTGGACTTGAAATAGTTATTCAAGCAGAAAGAAAGGAAATTGTGACAAAGCAAATCTTACCTTCCCCGTGAAACACAAAAGCCGGGGACTCAGTATAGGCTTAAGGGGACAAACGGTATTTTCTGTGATTCTGCATAATTAATAAATGATGCTAGATCTGAGCTTCTGTCTCTACATGCCATTTATCTTCTGAAATAAAAATTGGTAGTTCCTGTCCTAAGAGGCATATTTAATATCAATCCTCAAATGCAGCATATTTCACAGACTAGGAAGCAGTGATATTTCAAAACTTAATATAAATATCTAAAATAAATCCTCAAATGTAATATTTTTGAGCTTAATAGGCTGCAAAGACACCATTTTCAAGACGGGGAGTCTGTTTTCAATTCCCCATAAGCAAACTCGATGACAGGGCTAAGACAGAGGATGGTTTTAAGAAGGGAGGGAGGTACAGACAGTCCCTGCATCAGTCAGGGTCCAAGATAAATCTTTTAAGAGGGAAGAAAGAAAATGAATTCAGTTCTTCCGGAGGATCTGAAATTGAAAACCCTAGATTTACTTCTGGGACATTCCACTGGTTCTGGAAAAATGTTCCATCTCTGTTTCTCAACTTTCCAAAATCTACTTAGTGAGCCATGAGCTAAAAGGCCTTGCAAAAGAGCATGCTGCCTAAGTGCTACCGTAAAAGACACACTCTTTTTATATTAGTGCTGTGTAACTATAAATCGAGTGATATGACAGATCTTTTTTTTTTCCTTTTACAGCATAAAGCTCAGTTTTATATGAGTAGTGAAAATAAAACAAAAACATATCGGTTCACCCACATTAGTCACTACAAAAGCTTCAGATATTTATTCAGATGATTAACACTGAGTAGTTTTAAGGACCCGATTCAGGACTGGGTCCTAACTGGAGAAGCACATTTGGCTAATAGCGGTCAGATGCTTCCCAGCTTGAAAATGGGAATAATAATCCCACTCCTTCCGCCAGTGCCGGTAATGGCTGGGCTTCTACAAAATTGCTTCCATGTGCCCCTGGATTGGCAAGATAGTCACCTCCTAAAGATAATGCATTCCTGCACTGGGAGATTCAAAGGGGGCTTGGGAATCTGAGCTTCAATGCTCCAAATGGCAGGATGGATCGGATCGGTGTGTCCTGTGGGCAGAGCTCGGTGGGGGTCTTCCAATCTCTGGGATGCTGAGGTCTGTTGTTATGATGACAGGGACTCACAGAGGGAGGGAAGAGAGTAACTAAGGATTAGGAGGGGTTACAGAATAGAAACCATGAAACTTTTAGCATCACTATCATGCTATTTACTCTCTTAACTTGCATGATAAGTCCAGGCATCCGGAAGGTTTGGCTGGATAAATGAGTAAGTATGTCCTTACAGGACAACAAGCCTCATGACAGCTTGTACATCAGCCTCTCGCTTCTCAGTTAGGGAGTTAAGTAACAGAAGTTACCACTAACTGATGGCCATGGTCAAGGGTTTAGGCTAGGCTCAGGGTTTAGGCCACTAGTTATAGTTGTATAATCTTAAATCTCTCCAAGCTTCTTTTTTTAAAAAAAATATTTTTATTGATTTCAGAGGGGAAGAGAGAGATAGAGACATCAGTGATGAGAGAAAATCATTGATCGGCTGCCTCTTGTATGCCCCACCCTGGGGATGGAGCCCACAACCCAGGCATGTGCCCTGACTGGGATCAAATTGCAACCTCCTGGTTCATACATAGGTCGAGGCTCAACAACTGAGTCACACCGACTGGGCTCCAAGCTTCTTAAATAATTTGATATAGCACAGGCAGAAGGTGCAGTTTTAAATTTCCCAAGGCACAATATTCTTTCCAGAAATTAATCATTTGGTTTTCTTCATGATTGCCTTTTCTATAGTTTTCCTTCATTCACTTTGTATGTTCAAAAGGTTGTGAAAAGAGTCTTGGGAAAATTCTATCTAAATGCATCATATAGGTACAAATATTTGCATATGTTCCTCAGGAAAGGGAAAATGCAAATATCGAAGGGAAGAATCTGGTATGTATTTTTAGACATAAGTTTGTTATTCAGCGTATGATAGCAAGGAGCACAGATACCAATGCCCACATTCACCAAGGCCCAAAATAGCTTGTTTTCGTAAGTACCCCCTTATTTACTAACCTCACATCACACATCTCTAAAGAAACACAAAGAGGAAGTGATTCAAATGAGGGATGATTGGTATTATTTCTACACCATAGCACTAACTGTTCGTGAATACATCACACTGACCTTCAATGCAATGAGAAATAAAACAGAAATCCATTTAAGGAGCTTTTATCATTTTTTATTCAACACTAGAGGCCTGGTGCATGAATTCGTGCACAGGTGGAGTCTCTCCGCCTGGCCGGTGATCGGGGCTGATCAAGGCCGTCTCACCCAGGCCTGATCGGGGCTGATTGGAGCCAGTGGCCAGGGAGGGATCGCGGGAGGGACCGCGGGTGGGCTTCAGGGAGTGTCTGGCCCCATCTCACTCAGTCCTGATCAGCAGGACCCCAGCAGCAAGCTAACCTACCAGTTGGAGCATCTATCCCCTAGTGGTCAGTTCACATCATAGTGACTGGTTCGGTCGACCGCTCAGTCGGACACTTAGCATATTAGGCTTTTATATAGAGAGATAATTTCAAAGCCATGTGGAAGATCTTATCTTCTGACCACACCAAAAATCTACCCCACAAATAGGAAAACAAATATGTCATTTCATCCATGCTTCTATTCAAGAATCTATTATAGGATCTAGGATCTTCAAGAAGGGCAGCCCGATTCCTTTGGCTCCATCAAGAAGCATCAACCACAGTTCTCAACACAATGCCTGTTTCCAGATAATGTGAGGTGAAAACACCAAACTCAACTAATTCCCATCTTCAAGAAAAAGAAAACTGTCACAGTGAAAGGTAAAACAACATACAAATAACAAAAAAACAAACACCCATAAGAAATTAAAGACATAAGTCTTAGTTTGGGTCTATCAATAACTAATTTTGTACTTTGTGGCAAGCAATTGCATTTCCTGAGTCACAGAAAAAATACAGGTAATCCCACCTCACCCACAACTGTGAAGACCAAAAGAGATGTAGGAGAAATATTTGTGGGAGCCTTTCAGAAACCATGGAGCAGCATCTAATGTAAGGTGGTGACACCAAGATTATTGTTGTCAAGACTGATTATACATTTACTTTTTCCTTAATTATTTCCCCCTAAAGAATGAGTTGAATTTTGACTCAAATCTTGGCAGAATCAGGGGCAAGTCGGCCAAGAAAGACTTGTCTGTTGGCTGTCTTTCATTTTTTAAATCTTTCCTTAATTGCTCCTCATCTCTCACTCTTGTACATCCCCATAGGCTCTGGTACTTCTGGTTTGTTTATTTGTTCTTTTTTAGCACATGGAATTCTGTTTAATAGTAGAAATTTTACATTGTGATAGCATCTTTTTAAAAATATATTTTAAAAAAAATTTTTTTTTTAAAACCTCACCCAAGGATATTTTTCCATTGATTTTTAGAGAGAGTGAAAGAGAGAGAGAAAGTCAGAGAGAAATACCAATGTGAGAGAAACACAGTGATTGGTTGCCTCCGTCATGAGCCCCAACCAGGGCCCGGGCTGGAGAGGAGTCTACAACCAAGGTACATGCCCTTGACTAGAATCGAACCTGGGACCCTTCGGTCCACAGGACAACACTCTATCCACTGAAGCCAAACTGGCTAGGGCTGTGATAGCATCTTCAAGGTCAAGTTGTGGTTTGGATGTAAAAGCACTGGACGGAGGATTTATTTCTACTATAATTGCTGATTTATAAACAAAGTGGGATTGCCATTTTTGATGCTATCTTTAAAGAGGATTTATTATCTTTTTCCTAGCCATTGAGTTTTTGTTTTGTTTTGTTTTTTCACCCCATGCAAAGGATTTATTTTCTGCAGTTGGGCTAAAATATGGCACTGCTGTGTATGGGGTGAGACAGCACACAAAAGGCACTGGCTGAGTTCAGTCCATTCTCTAATTTGAGCCCAGGCCTTGACATGAGGGTCAGAAAATAATCTTTGAAACTCAGGGAAGTAGAATGAGTTTTGTTTTGAACTAGAAAAAGGGAGCATGAAAAAACAAAGGTCTACTGCGGAGCAGAACAAAAAACAAGCTGTGAAGTGGAGCATCACTTATATTGAAAAGAACAGTAACCCATTTGAGTGACTAATGTATCTTTTCAATGGAACCCTAATGGTTTCTTCTTTAGTATGGTCTTCTGCTAATTTAAATTTCCAAGGCTTTGTTTTACTAACTTGCTAGAAAAATTGCTATCAAATTGTTTCAAGAAGGTAACAGCACAATGAATGAGAGAATCAAACCACCAAAATTGAAATCTTGCCTCCGCCAATTATTGACTGTATGTCCTTGGTCAAGTTATCTAACTTCTCTGTGCCTTAGTTTCCCCAACCATAAAAAAATGAAAACAGCATGAGGATAGTATAAGAATTAAGTGAGATAATGAATGCAAATAGCTTAACAGAGTTTGAGATTGGAACTATGGGAAAGTGCTTAACAAATTATAGCTGTAATTTTATTATTATCAGATGTTTAATTATTTCTGTATACAGACAGTACTACAGATATGCTAGCTCACTAGAAACAGCAATATCTTAAAGTTTCTGTCCTATGATATCATCTTGTCCCAGCATGTAAATGCCACAACTACATAAGAGAAAAATAACCATGCATAAATGGGGAAAGGGCTAAAAGAAGGTTAAAATTACTTGGGAAAATAATCAAACATATCAACAAAACATCATTTTACATTGGGTGGGAGGTTGGGTGGGGAGAGATCAACCATAACCCATGGACACAGACAATAGGGTGGTGAAGGCCTGGAGCGGGGGTGGGAGGGGGGCTAGAAGAGGTTAATGGGGGGAGGGGAATATGTAATACTTTCAATAATAAAGATTTTTTAAAATAATTTTACAAATTCTACAAGAGAATAAAGGACATATTCTGTGACTAATGACCTTTCTCTAGGATTATATGATGAGCTTCACAGATAAAGGAAAAGCAAGAGAAGAACTATTTTAGATTTCAGAAGGTTTCTAATTCTATTTTATATGGCATAATCATTAAAGTGGGATAATTTGATCCATACCCATTAAGTGTTACAGTTTCCAATTCAAAAACTACAATCAATGCTTCAGTTTACTCTGTTCTTGACCCTTAAAATATAGTCCCAACTCCGATGCTCTTAATACTCTCAGTACTGGTCTATGGATGGGAATAGAAAATAATATTCATTAATTATGAGTGGCTAAAAGATAAAGTCAAATGAAATCAATACACAAGAGAAACATCTGACACAATCAGAAGGAAAGAGAAGCCATACAAATACAAGAAGAAGGTGAACGGACCTGTGTCCGTGTACAAAATGAGAACTCCTCTTACTGGTCTCAGCACAAGTTAACTGGGAAATGGTCTATGGTGCAGTGACCGAAAAAGAAATGATTAGGAAGATTTGTATGCTCAGGCACACAAAGCTTCAGAATGTTGCCTGTGATGATGGTGACAACAAAAATGATCACTACCACTTATTACTGAGCACCTACTATGTGACAAGGATCATATTGGGCACTTTACATGAATGAATTTGTCATAACAATGCTGTACAGGGTTGCCAGATATTAAACATAAAAATAGAGGGTTCCCATTTTCAATTTCAATTTCAAATAAACAACTAAATTTTTTTTCTTATACGTGTGCCCCAGGCAATATTTGGTACAGTCACCAAAAAGTAATTGTAGTTTATTGACATTTAACCATGAGTTCTGTATTTTATCTGGCAACTCTAACACCATAAGCAGGTATTAATACCCTCATTTTGCTGAAGAGGAATCAGATTCAGAGCAATTGGGTCATTTGGTCAAGTCTGTATAGCTATTAGGTAACATATCTGTTTATAATATCTAAGCACAAAGCTTGCATTCATAACCAGCACAATTCACTGTCTCTCTTATTATGCTCTTTGCTCTATCAAGATGGCCATCTCCCCATCCGACTGTCGAAATCCTGGTTGACCTTCAAAGTCCAATTTTGCATCCTGTTTAATCTTTCTTAAATTTTCCACAATAGGAATGTTCCCATATCTTTATTTATATTTCTTCCAGCCATTAGTACAGTTTAGCTTCTATTCTAGCAGGTTAAGTTCAGATCCTGCAGTGGGCATTCATGTCTATTTCCTTTTTCTAACATTACATCTCTTTCCTTTTGGGGAAGGTGCCTTTCCCTTACTGCAGCCTGGGTGGAAGGAGAAACCAAAGGGTCCTATCTCGTATTATAAAAGCTGAAGGAGAGGTCTCCTGCCCCATCATTTCTCTCATCAGCCTCTACCCAACCAAGGAAAAGGAGTATGGCCAGTAGAACCTCTGTCTCAGGTCTTCAAAACTTGAGCCAAATAGTGCAAAATTTGAAAAATAGTAGTTCAGTGTTGAGTAGTTGAGTGTTGACCTATGAACCAGGAGGGTCATGGTTCAATTCCCAGTCAGGGCATATGCCCGGGTTGCAGACTCCATCCCCAGTGAGGGGCATGCAGGAGGCAGTGGATTGATGCTTCTCATCATTGATTTTTCTATCTCTCTATCCCTCTCCCTTCTTTTCTGAAATCAATAAAAAAATATTTTAAAAATTGTAGTTCATTTTTTTCCAGATAGTTAAATAGTTCTTTTCTTGGTTTCTGTTCCTTTTGCAAAGCTGGTTCTCTAGGCTTTCTTTCCATATCATTCAGCTTTAAATTCCTTATTTGCTTGGTTTAAATAATTGACTTCAGTTATTTATCACCAAAGAACACTGACTGATCACCAATTTGGACACAACTGAGAGCTCCCTAAGGACATGATAAAGTTCTACACTGTATCAGCCCTTAGGAAGTATTTTCCAAATACATAGTTAGCACATAGTAGGCACTCAGAAAAGGTTGTAGACTCTAAAGGAAATGAACTAAAATAATCTAGGGCTGATGGCACAGAGATCTACAAGATTGCCTTGCTCTGTCTTTTCATATTTAACAATAGGTTTTCAGAAAGCACTTTGGGAATTGGGATTATTAACTTTGTAAAAAGTAGATGGATGACTTAATAGGCCTCAATATGGCTAAAATGTCCATGCTGCCTCTAAGATCTATGACTCACTACAAATTAGAAACTCAGTTGAGAGCTCTTGTATAATCTCTCAACAGAGCTATGATGCATTAGTCTAAGTACACTACAAGTAAAAGAATGAAACTAAAGAAGTCCTATCTACCTTGCAGAATAATGAGTTTTAAATATGTATTTTTCATTTTAATGACTTTTATTGATTCATGCTTTTAGTTCATATTCATTTAAAAACAAAGTACATTAAATATATCCTCTTATTGCTCTATAAATGCACACAGTTCATTCTGTATATCAAAAGTAATAATAATGGTGCTAAAACACCAAGATGGTTATAAAAATGACATCCTAGCTTCAAACATAGTATTGAACAGTACAATTTAGAACCCAACAAAATACATAAAAGTGCCACATATGAAAACATACAGTGTGTATCTCTACTTCAGTACTGGGCATATACTTGACCTTCTTTAAAAACACAGTAGGGCTTTTTACTCCCTGAAAAGGGTTGACATATGCAAAAAAGTGCAAATTCTAGCGTCACTGATTTCAATATCATTACATTCAAGTCAGAATAAAATTTTCATTGTACAAAAGAGTAAGCTACATACTTTGAAAAAGAAAAAGCAAAGCTAGAAACTAAAGCAGAATAGGGGGCAATCTCTTAAGAGTAGAAACCCTAAAGTTACACTCAGTATGTATTGACTGAAAGCAAGAGCATTGCAAACAGCATGGTGGATATGAGGCAGGCAACCCTGGCTTAAATAATCCGGCATGATCACTACTGTATGACTGTGGTCTGGGCTACTTAAAGGAGCAGCCAGCTCTCCATATAGATGGGGGCTCCTTCACCTGAATCCCCTTAAAGGTCCTTGAAAGAAATCACTTGATGATAAAAAAAAAAACCTGTCTCTGCACACCCCATCCCCCCCCCCACCCCAACAGAATCATCTACATCACATTTATCTGAAAAGGAAAAAAATTCTCGGGCACTCGGAGTAGGTTTGGAAGGGGCTTAGCCCCCTAGTTCTTTTCTCCTTTTCTGAAACCAGATAAAGAAGCTGTAGAGCTTTAAGTAAGAACATGCACAAAAATGGGGGGCGGGGTGCTTTATTCACAGCAAAGACTTGGAACCAGCTCGTTTCCAAGACGAGTCTCTGGGATTGGCGAAGGAGTGTATGTGGCAGAACTAGCGGATTTGGAGCAAAAGCAAACATGCTCAAAAGAAGAAAAGTATGCTTTTCTTAGTCCTTCAAGGAACTCACTCATAGCAAAGTATGCACAGACAAGGCCATGTTACAAACACAGCTCTGCCCAGCCAGTCAGGTTTTAAGCCCGATCCCCACTGTGAGCCCAGTCCCCCATGGATTCAGTGAGGATACAAGTCATACTTCTCTTGCTCTAACTAGGAAAAGAGAAAGAAAGAGAGCACAAACGTACGATAACGTGGTACATCATCTGTAATGTTTTAAAGGCCAGATCTTCTCTCTGCTGAGTGTCACTGAACTGTAAACAGTGAAATTTATCACCTTGATAAAAAAAAAACCCAAACCACAACAACACTAAATTACCAAGCCACATGTTTCCATGATTTAAAAAAATAAAACAGAAGCCAGTGTAAAAAATTCACACTTTGAAAGAAAAACTTCACGATGGTACTTGGGAGCATCCCTTGCTCTGTTTCAGGTTTTCCTTTAGAAGGGGCAAGTCTAAAACATCCTTTAAAAACAAAAAGGAAAAATAAAAGACAAAAGCAAATAGAGACAGACTCATAGAGAACAGGCTGGCAGCTGGGAGGAGGGGAATTGGGGTATGGGGAGATAAATGGTGATGGAAGGAGACTTGACTTGGGGTGGTGAACATACAATACAGTGGACAGATGATGTGTTACGGAATTGTGCACCTGAAACCTGTGTAATTTTGTTAACAAGTGTCACCCCAATAAATTCAATTAAAAGGAAAAAATAAACAAAAGGAATTAAGATCCTATCTGAACTGTTTGTTTGGGAGGTGAGGGTGGGTACTTAAGTGAGTGAATTTCCAGTGTTTATATAACATCCAAGGTCATACTCCATGAGAATGAGGCACAAAGGTATTCTACAATGTTGACATAAATAGAAATAACAGCATAAAGTGTTTTAGGTACCAGTTTAAAAAACTAAGACTTTAGCCCTGACTGGTTTGGCTCAGTGGATAGAACGTTGGACTGCAGATTCAAGGGTCCCAGGTTCGATTCCGGTCAAGGGCATGTACCTTGGTTGCAGGCATCCCCAGTAGGGGGTGTGCAAGAGGCAGCTGATCGATGTTTCTCTCTCATTGATGTTTCTCTCTATCCCTCTCCCTTCCTATCTGTAAAAAATCAATAAAATATATATATAAGAAAACAACTAAGACTTTATTTTTATTTCATTTTATTTTTCCCATCACCATTTGTCCCCTCTATGCCCTCTTCCACCTCTACTTCCCCCTACTCCTGCAATCGACACACTGTTGTCCATGCCCATGAGTTCTCTCTTTTTTCTTTTTTGCTCAATCCCCCCACTTCCCCAACATTCCCTACCCCAACCAGAGCTGTCTGCCTGCTCTCTTTCTATGAGTCTGTCTCTATAAAAACTAAGACTTTTAAGTCAGTGCAATGAAACCCTGACATTAAATAAAGGATTAGATTTCCCATTATACACACAACCTGACCGTGAAAAACAAAAAGTAGGTCGTTAACTTCACAAGAGGAAGCACCATCAGTAAATATTCAGGTGACCAGATAAAATGCCACCAAAATATTGCAAAAGCCTTCCCAAATGCTCCTTTAAGTTCAATACGTTATTTGTTAAATGCAATACAGATTGATTTTTGTGGTGTGTGGGTGTGTGTGTGTGTGTGCGTGTGTGTGTGGTTTTGGTTTTCTTTTTTCTTTTTCTTTTTGGTTGATGGAGAACTTTTCCATTGAGTACAGAAAGAGAGAGGCTTTAAGGAACCAAAAGCACCTTGAGTGCTGTGTCTTTTTACAAATATGTATAAATAAAGTTATGGAAGGTCTATTTCTATCCTCGTTATTATGTTTACAAAGATCCACTCCCCCCAAAATGATGCAATAAACTAAGCCAAATAGGTCTTGTTTGACAACATCACATGCTCTAAGATCTAGGATTTAGGGATTAAAAATTATGCTATCATATGTAGATATATAAACACAGGGTTTTAATCCTTAAATGTATTACCACTGTAAAGACTTGAGAAATTTAGTCTCATCCCATTAAATCCAACTTACCACTGAAATTCTGGTTTTAAAGTAAAAAAAAAAGCAAGGCTCTTCCTGGCAACTATAACAAAGAAAAACCAGCAGTGAGTGACTGAGGGGAAAAAGGAATTGCTGAGATGAAACTATCACTGTAACTCCCAGCAAATGTCAGTGCTATCCTTATCTTATACCTGTGATTCTGGAAGCTTTCATTGCTGCTCTCTGAGACTTGCTCCTGTAACTATATCTAAATGTTTTCTTCCTTCTCCAGTGCTGCCAGTCATGCTGTAGATGTGAAATTGCCCAGTTGTTTGGGTGGGGAAGGCAGACAAGCTGGAGGAGGAAGGGGTGGAAATGTAATGGGACACTTCCAGTTCAATGTCTTCGAAGGACAACACTATCTACAAGCGTAATGTCCAGAGCTCTGTGTATGTCACAAAATTTTTCCAACTTCTTTTTTATTTCAGCCAAAATATTCTGCCCCTAGAATTGAATTAGAATAAAAGAACAAATTCACAAAAAGGGAGCATGCCCAATCTAACAGGCCACAAGATAGATATAAAACATTAGGTCAGGGTACATCGAAAATGAGGAAAAAGCCCTGGCCGGTTTGGCTCAGTAGACAGAGTGCCAGCCTGTAGACTGAAGGATCCAGGGTCAACTCCTGTCAAGGGCACAAGCCCAAGTTGAGGGCTCGATCCCCATCAGGGGGCATGCAGGAGGTAGCCGATCAATGATTCTCTGTCATCATTGGTATTTCCATCTCTCTCTCCCTCTCCCTTCCTCTCTGAAACCAATAAAACTATATTGAAAAAAAAGAAAATGAGGAAAAATAAAAATACATATTAGAAGCTAGAGTGAATGGCAAGTACAAATAAAAGGTATACATCTACATTCTAAAGCTTTGGAATGTTTCCCAGTGTAGGGGGAAAAAAGCAACTATCCATATACACTATTCAGGAGTGTTGTATGTTGTATCTGTTGTTCCATGATGACTTCTTGTTCCTAAATGTGTGTTTTTGTATATTTGTACGATATAATTTTTCTTAATTATAATTCTATGCTCAACTATTGGCTTTATATTTTCAACCAATAACCAATAGTTTAACAAGTTATTATAAAATTATGCATAGATAAATGTAGTGATGTGTTTTTAAGGTGAGAGCAGTGACCAGAGAAAGTCTAAATTATCCCATGCTGATGGTACACTGTTAGGAAATATCTTAATAATATTTATTTAAATTGTATTACATTAATATCGGTATAGGATGTCAATTAAAGGCCGACTGTACTCTGCCTGGGTCAGACACCAGCAGAATAGTCTATGCCAGCGGTTCTCAACCTGTGGGTTGTGACCCCTTTGGCGGTCGAACGACCCTTTCACAGGGGTTGCCTAAGACCACCCTGCATATCAGATATTTATATTACGATTCATAATAGTAGCAACATTACAGTTATGAAGTAGCAACGAAAATAATTTTATGGTTGGGTCACAACATGAGGAACTGTATTTAAAGGGCTAGAAGGTTGATAACCACTGGTGTTATTCTGGGCACTGTGTTTTCAAAGAGGCAGCCATGAAATAAGACTGTTTCTAAGAGCAGAGTGGGCAGGAGGTTATCTGAAAAACATGTCACTGAAGGAAGCACTGAAGAAACTAGGAAATGTTTCAGTTGACAAGCAGCTCAAGATGAGTTTTTTAACAACTCAAGGATCATCATTTGAAAGAAGACTTAGATTTACTCTATATAATCTCAGAATGCAAACCTGTATCCAGTGGGTGGAATAGATTTGACAAACAGTAAATAATCATTTAGTAGTGGAACCTACTCTGAGTATCTCATGGGCTTAGCAAGGATGGGGAATACAAAGATAAATACAGTTCCTGCCTTCCAGGAGAACTATGAAATCTAAAACCAGGTGGACCCAATAAGGCTTCCAAGTTCTATAAAGATCAATTCTGATCAGTGAGCTTTAGAAAGGCTTTTGGGAGAAACTGGAATTTGGGTTATATTTTGAGAAATGAGAAGTAGAGATCAATTGGGGGAAGGGCTCCTCCAAAAAACAGGGAGGAGCTTGAGCAATGACAGAGAAATGGAAAGTACTATTAAAAGCCTACTTGAGCAATAGTGAAGAGCTGATGATGGTTCAAGTAGAATCAGCAGGTCATGGAGTATAAAATGACATAACCAGGGAAAAAAGAGGGAGGTTACAGTGGAGAGGGACCACAAGGTTGCACTTACTTCTGGACAGCCATATTTTTTAAGCAGAGGAGGGATAATGTTGATCATCATCATTAGAGAACTTTGGGGTGGCCTGAAAAAATAACTAAAGAGAGCCATCAAAGGCAACTCTCCAACATCCAAACGCCTTTTATTGGGCCCCCCAGAATTAACTTCTCATCATCTGTCTTTTCTCAGATTGTTCCCTTCATCTTTTCCAACTAAAGCCTGTTGTTCCCAGAGGTCACTGCTTCCCTGTGGGATTTTCTGCTAGAGCCCTGACACCAATGGATCTGGAGAAGATATCTTCTTTGAGTCTCTTTTAGTATTGAGGTATAATAGACATATTATTAGCTTCAGTTGTACATAATAATTTGATAATTGTGTATACTGAGAAATAATCACCACAATAAATCTAGTTAGCATCTTTCACCATACAGAGTTACAATTTCTTTTTCTTATGATGAGAACTTAGATTTCCTTGAGTCTTAATGCCACTTCAGACCATTGTTCTTCCTTCTTCCCTAAACACACCCAGCTTTAAATCTCAGGTTGTTATATTTTATCACCTTCTATTCCTCATGACTACATTCATCTGCTGCCTCCCAGGTCATGCTTCCACATTTCTTGATGAGGTTAACTCCTGGCTTATTATCACTCTCCCCAAAACTATTCAATTATTGAAAATTTCAATATCTATGTAGACAATGCTTTCTAAACCCTGGCCTCTCAGTCCTGAGAATTCTTTACTCCAATGATCTTGCCTTATTATAGTCACTCATTTCATATCCTAGTCTAGACTTGCTTATTGCTAATAATAGCACCCTCCTCCATAACATCAGTGCCATGCATGCCCTCTCTTATCACGTCCTCTTATCTTTCCAGCTCTTCTTCCCATTACCCGACCTCAACACCCTTTCAAACCTCTCAGACCTCCAATCAATTGATTCTATCAGCTTTCCACTGTTCCTCACCCCCTTGATGTCTTGACTTAACTCTTTACAAAGCTTACATCACATAATCAATTATTATAATCATTGCCTCTCATGCACCTCTGAATCCCAATCACTCTTTTCCTAATTCTTTGGCAAAATGCAGCCCTGACTAAATCTAACCCCCCATCTATTCTATGTCTTCACTCATGTGGCTAAACAAGATCAAAGCAAAACACAACTATGGTGACTCCTCCTACTTTAATCATAACCATAAATCTACAACAGCCCTTGAACGTGACTGGCAATCATATTTCTTGTTTATCATACCATCATATCATCATAACATACAGATTCCCCTCCACCTCTCCCTCTTTCTCTGCCTCTCTCTCCTTGGCTCCATTCTCATTCTCAGCCATGACCTTGCTTTCCACATTACAAATAAAACTGACAGTGGGAAAAGAACTTCTTAGATCCTCATCACACTGCCAACATACACATATTGTCCCTTCCCATCTGTTATCACAAATAAACTATTCATGATTGTATTGTGCGCTACTCTCATCTCTCTCACCAATGCTCACATCATGAATTCTCCCCTCTTTCCAACATCATGAATTATCTACTAAACAGTTGCTATTTTGAAAAGAAACTCTCCCTTGACCTTATTTCTCCTCCAGCTTCTTCCCTATTTTTTCACTATCTGTCACAGCAAACTGCTCAAAAAAGTTGTCTGTATTTAGGGTATTCAATGTATACCCTCCCATACTCCTTTAAATCTGCATTAATCAGTATTTCATACCCACCACTTCACGAAAACTTCTCTTATTAAAATCACAATTGATCTTCACTTTACTAAAATCAATGGCCAATTCTTAGCGTTGGACTTACTTGACTTTCAGCAATATTTAACCTAGATAATCACCACTCCTCTCTTCTTGATAAACTTTCGTTACTTATCTTTCAAGACACATAATTTCTGGCTTCTTTCCATCCTTGCTGGGCATTCTATCTTGGTCTTCTTTGCTGCTAATTCATGTTCTCTTTTACCTTTACTATTGGAGTGCCCCAGATTTCAGCTCTTAATCCCCCCCCACACTGCCCCATCTTTACTTCTTTCTTTTGTCTTCTCTTTTCATCTCAGTGCTTCAAAGACCATTTATATGTCAACAACAGTCAATTTTTGATCTCCCACCAAGACTAATCACTCAAACTCCAGACATGTTTATCCCACCACTTACATGATCTTGCCAGTTTTTAATATTATCAGGTTCACAATCAGACTTCTGATCTTGGCCCTACTTCTGACTTAAAATCCACCAAATCTGTTTCTCCTACAGCTTCTCCATTGGATATCAATCAAATATATTCAGATAAAAAACCTTGGAGTCATCCTTAGAACTCCTTTCTCTCTTACCCAACATTCAGTCCATTGGGAAATCCTGTTAGCCCATCTTTAAAATACTTCCAAAATCCAAATCCTCACCACCACCCTACTCCTACCCCTAATGATGAGAGCTACCATCATCTCTTGACTAGATTATTATGGTGGCCTCCTATGTGACCTTTCTCCTTTCACCCTCTCTATCTATATACTCAAACAGTAGCCAAAGTGATCCTTGTAAAATATAAGACAGATCATAGGATTCTTTTTCTCCAAACTCTGAAAGTGCTCTGATTTCACACAGGATTCAAAGTCCTTACCGTGGACTCTAAGGCCCTGCCCAATCTGTTCCCACTGGCCTCTCTAGGCTGATGTTTTCCCCTCACTTTAGGCTCAGGCCCTCTGTGCTGATCTTCAAACTTCTAGATTCATCGCTATCCTAGGCTCTATCCACTGACTAGCTCTCTGCTGTAATGAACTTGCTCATTTACATGGCTCTCTGAGCTCCTTCTAGTCTTTTTTTTTTTTAATCCTCACCTGAAGATATGTTTTTTATTGGTTTTTAGAGAGAAAGGGAGTGAGAGAAACATTGATATAAGGAAGAAACATCAATTAGTTGCCTTCTCTCTGTGCCCCGACTGGGGATTGAACCCACAACCTAAGTATGTACCCTGACCAGGAATCAAACCCATAACCTTTTGGTGTATGGGAGGACACTCCAACAACTGAACCACCTAGCCAGGGTGCTCCTTCTAGTCTCTGATTGCACATCTCCTCCACGAAGTGGCCTACCCTGACCACCTTATCTAAAATTTCAATAAGCAATCCTACTACCTGACTCCCCTACTTTTCCTTTTACCCATAATGCTTATTATCTTCCTAAACACAATATAACTTACCTATCCGATTCTCTGAGGTCAGGGACCTTTGTTTATTTCATTGATGTATCACAAGTACTTGAAGGATAGGCCTTCAACAAATATTTGTTGAAAGAAAGGCAGGTAGAACAATTTAGAAAACTACTATAATTTGTCAGTGATAACACAATAAAGCTGGAAAATTTGTTTATAAAAATAACTATTGTAATAATCTGAAAAACAGTTAATGATGGTTCAGTCCTACCCTACTCATATTTATTGGAGATACAATATATATAATCCAGACTTCTCATCCTTGAAAACCTTATGGTGGAGAGACAGGTAATTTAAAAAATGTTAAAATATAATGTGACAAAACCAAGGCATCCTAGAGAGAGCAGCATGAGCAAATGTTGGGAGACATGAAATTGTACCAGGTGTTTGAAGAGCTGAATGCAAGTCAGTCTGATTAGATGTCTGATTAATCTGATTAATGGTCTAGCTGATGTGCCAACTTGTCTAGACTACAGTCCCCAATTACTCAATGAACACTAGGTATTGCTGTGCTGTGATAGAAATCTGAAATCAGTTGAAATTAACTTAGGAAGATTATCCTAGGGAATCTGAACAGAACTGATCCAATCACCTGAAAGGCCTTGAAAGCAGAGCTGAGGCCTCCCTGAAAAAGAAGAAATTCCACTTGTGGACAGCAGCTTCATCTGCACCCAAAAGTTCCAGTCTGCCCTTCCTGACAGCCTGCTCTATGGATTTCAGACTTACCTTGACAGAACTCACAATCATGAAAGAAAATTCCTTGTAATAAATCTCTAGTATGTATCTTTCACTGGTTCTGATTTTCTGGATGAATCCTGACTGATACACCAGCATATAAAGTTTAAGGCAGAGGTAGGCAAAAATGAAGGATGAGAAGCCGTAGAGGCTAAATCACGAAGGGCACTTTTTTTCAGCATGCTAAGAGGTTTAAACTTTACCCTACAGACAGCAGGACAAGCAAGGTGAATGACATAGTCAGGGTTGAGATGAACTATTCTAGATTTAGTGTAAAGGACCTACTGGGATGGGATGCAAGAAAAAGAGAGAGATGATGGAAATGGGAAAACCGGGAAAGTTGTATGCCAAAGAACTAACAGAAAAACCAAGAAAGAAGACTGTTGTGGGAGCCAGGGAACATGGTTTTGGGAAGGAGTGGTGGTCATTTCTGGTCTGGTGCATCAGAAGAGTCTGTCACTTGGCATACTGGGCCTATAAGAGGTCACTAAGGGCCTCAAGAGAAGATGTGGAGGAGCTAGAAACCAGGTAGTGGTAGGTTGAAGAGTGGCTTGGAGGGAGAGAGAAGAGGAAATGGTGTAGATTATTCTTTGGCCTAGAAGATGTTTGGCTTAGAAAGGAGAAGGGAAACTTCAAGAGAGATGGTAAATGAAAGAGAAAGTGGCAAATGAATATGATAGGAATAGGAGAGCTTAAGCCTATGTAATAACCCAAGGAGAAAGAACCAGCAGTAAGGGAGGAAGAAAAAGAGAGAATGAGAGGACACATTCTCCTGAGCAAGGCTCAAGAGAGGAGGGGTGGCCAAGGGCACAGGTGAAGGCTTATTCAAGATCATTGGGAGGACCTTCATCTCCTAAAAATGTAGGAAAGATGGAAAGGATGGGAGTAAAGAGAGATACATTTAGAGAGAGAGAGAGAGAGAGAGAGAGAGAGAGAGAGAGAGAGAGAGAGAGAGAGAATATGAATGGCATGACATGGCTAGAGATGGAGGCTTAGCTTTAGTTGGGGCTGGGTGGCCACCTGCCCAGACATTACACAGAAGAATCAGATGGACAGTAAAGTTGCCTTGTTCAGTGATGTTTCCTCAGCATCCAAGACAATGCCTGGCATATAGCAGGCATTCAATAAATTGGTTGAATGAATGAATGAATACCTAAATGAGTTTCTCATTCAAACAAGCAAATAAAACCTTTTTTATAAAAAACTACTTGCTTTGATATTGACTCATTTTAACATTTTTTACTTGTTAAAATGCTTCCAAGAGCCTTGAAACATAATATAATCCCAATCTTCTGCCTTACTCTTAGGAGGTTATAGGCAAGTCAAACCAGATATCTTGGGCTTCAACATGGGCATTCTCAGGGTGACCTTCTCCCTGGCCTATTCTAGAATAAATTATGAAGAAAATGGCCAAATCCTCTTTTGTTTTAGTATACAATACGCATTTTTGAACTAAGAAGTTAATTCACTTAGATCTTCATTTAGATTCTACCACTGTCGGCAGAACGTAGCCTTCACCTTTCTGACACATCAAGCTCTCTCTGTACTCTTACTTGTCTTGTGACATTTACCAGTGATTGAAGTGAAGAAAGGGACAGACACAAGATTCTTTTAAAAAGCAAACTTAACTGGAATTATGGCATAATTCAATAATGAAAATATAACACAGGCTGTTTTTGATTGCTACTAACATGGGTCCCTGCTGCACTTTCCCCATGCCTTACCTGGGTGGAAGGCTTTGGTTTTCCCATTAGTGATTCCAGAAGAGCTTGCCTCCATTTTTATTGACCTTCTACTTGGTGGGAGTGAGGAATGCCTGACCACGGGCAGGCGACGTGACCTTGGGTGGCTTGCCACACTTCGCCGTTGATGGATTTGCAAACGCTTTTCAGCCCCATGAATAGATAAACTTAAACCTGGAATGAGAAATAGCACCATTATGTTGACTAAGTCAGTTCAGAAAGGCTAAAATGCCAGATTATTTTCTGGCATGAAATCCAGAGCGTATAAACAACTGAGCTTCAAATTCTTAAGGGATGCAAATGATGCTAGAATTGTGATACCAATTGATTTTCACACTAACAATATTTAATGAACACCGTTTCTTTCAAAAGTGGACAACCTCAGATATCATGACAAGAGTTTTAGGAATAGGGATAGTCAATTTACATATTACCAATATTCCAATGAAGTCAAATATTAAAATGCTTCCCCAAATCCTGGAGAATATGCACATATTTGGCATGCTGTTGTCCGGGGCTATCAATAGTAAGAACTGTTGTTGGGATATCTGGAATTTCAATAAAAATCAAAGAACCTTCTCCAGGGGATTCATGTAGAGGCCAGAGTTGAAGACTAAATTCAGATTTATACCTCTGATAACCTTAGAATTATGTGTATTTCTAGAGCTATTTTATTTGGAAAAAATTCAAACATATCCAAAGCTAAAATAACAGTATAATGAACCCTATGAACCCATTACCCAGCATTAATAAATATGAAGATTTTTCCATAAAGTTGAAAAAGAAAAGGATTTTTTCCAATCTTTTTTCATCTATATTACTCCCTTTGTTGATGGATTGCTTTTAGGTGCCAGAATAGTTTGAAGGAAATTCCATACATTGTGTCAATCTCATCAAAAACAATATGAATTGCACCAATTTACATAGATTATGGCAATATGGATCACATGTATTGATACATATAAAATATGTCAAAATCTGAGTTCAAAAGATGTTATTTAAAAAAAACACACATTGATCAACATTGGAAGTGCTAAATTCTCAATTCATTACTCAAAAAATCGATAAAGAGAAAGAATTAAGCATTTGTCCTGCCTTTACTTTATTAACAACATTTCAAAGTAACCAAATAGTTAATAAGAGAAAGTTCTTCACTCTAGAATTCCAGCTAATAAATTACTGATGGAAAGAGAATTAAAAAATTATTTTAGAAGCCTCAATGAAATATGAAAGATGGTTGATTTGTCCAAAGAAGTACTATGAGGATGGAACTGGAATGCAAAGGCATGAATGACTGAATCCAGACCTGTTCTTAAAAAAAAAAGCCAAGAAAAGGTGTCGGCCTTATTAATACCAACTAGCTAGGGGGATCTGGTCAAGAATCATGCTATTTGATAGGGGAAAGCTAAGCTTCACAAAATCACAGCTTTTTTTCTTTATTAAGAGGAAAATCTTTTGAAACTTGAAGGTAGGAATTTAAAGTTAGAAATTACTTTAGTGGTTAGCTAATTAATCTGGTACCTTATACAGATGAGTAAAGTAGGCCTGGCAAGGTAAAAATAGTAAATTTACATATTACCAGTAGAAGAAGGCTACAGTGAGAAGTCTACTAAAAACCCAGACGTGAGGGAAATAAAAAGCCTGCTCAGAGGTAAACTGTTAATCAGTAATAATGGGTCATGCGAGAGGTATAAAGAGTTACCTTAAATTTCTCCAAGGTGGGGGAAAAATATGACCCAAGTCAATTTGTAAATTCTAACCAATCTTTAAGAAAGGATGACTCAAATCAGAGTGAGGTTTGGTCAGTATAAAGGAAGCATTAAACCAGCGGTTCTCAACCTGTGGGTCGCGACCCCTTTGGCGGTCGAACGACCCTTTCACAGGGGTCACCTAAGACTATCCTGCATATCAGATATTTACATTATGATTCATAACAGTAGCAACATTACAGTTATGAAGTAGCAACGAAAATAATTTTATGGTTGGGTCACAACATGAGGAACTATATTTAAAGGGCCAGAAGATTGAGAACCACTGCATTAAACCAACCAAGAGCCCGGCCGTGTGGTTCAGTGGTTGAGTGTCGACCTATAAATGAGGAGGTCACAGTTGGATTCCTGGTCAGGTCACATGCCCTAGTTGCAGGCTCGATCCCCATTAGGGGGTGTGCAGGAGGCAGCCGATCAATGATTCTCTCTCATCATTGATGTTTCTATTTCTCTCTCCCTCTCCCTTCCTCTGTCTCTAAAATCAATAAAAACAAATACTAAAAAACAACCAACAAACAATGCAATAGAGACAAACTGGGCAGTGCCCATCCAGGCAACAGCCTCAGAGATCGAGAATTCCAAATACACAGCCAGGCTGTCCTGACACACAGTTTCACTCTCCTTTATCCACCTACGTGCCCTTGCTCTGACAGTGCTCACCAGACAGCCTTCAGACTAGGACATGGCCTCCAGTGCAGGGAGTAATGGTACTAGTGTTCCCGACTACCCGGCAGACAGGGTTTTCAGTACGGCTAGCAGTCTGGGATCCTGGGCTTCTACACGTCCACTTCCCATAAACTGCTTAGTATGTGTCTGGCCCCAAGATCTAGCTTCCAAGCTCACATGTTGTGAGCCTGAGCCTTGGTCTTGGGAAATTCAAATAGGTAAGGCCTCCATGCTGGATGACCCATTGGGAGACAACTCAGCAGCCTTCCCTTCGCAATGCATGTCCTGCTCTATGCGTAGGTGCTGGGCAAGTGTGTCCTTAAGCTCCTGCTGTCTCTATGGGCAAGACTAACACCACAGCATCAACCTGGTATTATTCCATTCCTCCGTGCTCCCGACCACCATTGGGTGCTCCACATTTCCACAGAGGTGCAAAATGAACGTCTGTAGACCCATCAAGATTCCAGAAGAAGGCAGACAGGTGACAGAGGAAAGGTCTGGGAGAGATGTTTTAAGTCAACATCAGACAGTACATGCAGCCTAAGTCTGAGAAAATGAAATAGGCTGCTCTCCCCAAAACATTTCTTCTTGTCCCTTTTGCAGAGGATTACTGGGATGAAGGGACAAGGACTATGAGTCAGTGTGGCACTTCTAGCTCTTATATAATTCCCCTCAAAGAAACACAAAATGACAAATGAGAATAAAAATTACACAGTGGAAATAAATGGCATAGGCACTTGAAACTGTTGAATTCCATGTTTAATAAATATATAATAATGGAGATGCTGGGGATATGTTTAAAAAAATCATGAGAATTACCAAGACAGGATGGATATGAGAAAAATGGGTATATTACAGGGGGATTTGGGAGGAACCCCTGATACCTGAGCAAATCCATTCAGGTACTCCAAGAATTAGGACTTCTCAGAGGTACATATAAAGGGCCTGGCCCATCAGAGTATATATACTGGCCAAGTCCATGGAGGGGGGAGATGTATAAACAAACAGTACACAAGACATAACATATACTTCCTGCATATGAAAGCATTAACACTTATAGAAAGTTCAGCAGTCACATCTTCAGAAATGAATTGTCAGCCAATAACTTGCATCATCCAATTCCTTCTTCATTTTAGGCACTGTGCTTAGATATCAATTATTATCCCATTTATGCCGTAGCACAACCCTAAAAGACAGAGAACTGGTATCTACATTTTACAGATGAAAACCCTGAGGCTCAAGAGGTGAAGTTACTGGTCCAAGGTCATACAAGTGATTAACTGGAATCTTAACCCCACTCCTTTCCATTATACCATGTAGCCTAATGAATTAAACAGCAAAACATAGACTGATTGTTTTAAGTCTGTAGTGGTTCTGAATAATTTATCAAAGTAGGGTTGGATGGTATATCATGTGTCAATGAAGGTTTTCAAGGTATAGTATTCTGGCACTCCTTGGACCCAAATTCTTACAGAGCTATTATTCCCACCACCACTCTTAGCATCATGCTGAAGTGTCCTCTGGGTTCTTGACCAGCTATTAAAGTCCTTCATCAGCTGAAACCTTCACCTAGAAGTCCTTCCAGTTCCTCTGGACCACAGTCAACACCCAGTTAATTATAATTAACCCTTATCACCTTATCACTCAATGCCCTTGTACAGTCATCATTCGCCTGCCAGCACATGGATGTCCCATTTCTCCAACTAGCTCCAGAGTCTCTAAGGGCAAGGATCATATTGTATAAATCTCTGATTCCTTCCTTGGCTCTGAATGAAGTATATTCATTACAGAGTTGTGGGGTGACAGTCCCCCTTCTGCCCCTTCTCCCCTGCATGTGACATTCTACGTGAAACAAAGACTCCTTGGGCAAAGGCAGAGCACAGGGTCAAGAGCCAGTCAAGGAAAGACACTGAGCATGTTTACCTCTGCAACAAAAATTGAATGCAGTACTTCCTGTCTCACTGCACCCTTGTCATCTTTCCTAGGTTCCTTGAGGCCAGACTTGGCTGCCTCACTGGGTGTCAGCAGGCAAATTCCTCTCCAACTCAGCTGGGAAGATGGAGCCCAGGTAACAAAGATTCTAATCTTCCCTCCATTCTACCTCAAAACATCTTTAAAAAAATACCTTTTTTTTCTTGAGACCTATCATCTACCTTACATGATAAAAAGATATGAAGTCACACCTTTAGGGAGGAGAAGAGGGAAGTACAGTGTGTGGTTAAAATGTGGGTGCTGGAGCCAGTTTCTGGGTTTACATCTTGGTCACACCATTTATTACCTGTTTTTCCTAGAGTAAGTTATTGAATCTTTTTGTGCCTCCATTTCCTCACCTATACAATGGGACAACCACAGCTTATATCTCAGAAAATTGTAAGAAGGAATTAATATCTCTCAAGTTCTTATGGTAGTGCCTGGAACACAGAGTTGCTTGGGTGACAAGTTAGCTGTCACCTTTAGCTTCTATCACATCAGTGACGACTTCCTCTCACTCTTCATTCTCACACCCCTTAGATCCTAGCATTTAGCATCGTTACCTCTGCTGTCTGTCTTAAAACTCTTTTTCTCTCTTGTTCCCAATGACGAGATATTAGTGTCCTAGGGCTGCTGTAACAAGTTACCACAACTCTGGTGGCTTGCAAAAACAGAAATTTACCATCACAGCTTGGGGGCTAGAAGTCTGAAATCAAGGTGTTGAAAGGGCTGTATTTCTTCCTCCAGATGCTCTGGGGGCAAAGTCGGGTCCTTGCCTCTTTCAGCTTCTTGTAGGTGCCAGCATTCCATGCTGCTCTTGCCCTATGACTATATCACTTCAATCTCTGTCTCCACAGTCATGTCACCTCCTCCTCTGGGTCTGTGTCTAAGCTCCCTCTGTCTCTCTCTTTTAGAAGGACCCTTGTGATGGCTTTTATTGCCCACCTGGATAATATTTCTCAAAATCCTTAACTTAATCCCATCTGCAAACTCGTTCAAAATAAAGTCACATTCACGGGTTCTGAGGATTAGGACATCGACATATACTTGGGAGCCATTGTTAGCCTCACTCTGTGGGCATATCCCAAAGTCTTGGCTTAGGCCTTCCCTTGCTCTACATCCTCTCCTCATGTACCTTCTGCACCCCATGTCTCCAGTGGTCATCTTTGTGTGGTCAACTCCAGAGGAATCCTGCTTTGCTCTGCCTCCTAAATTTCAAGCCCACCTTTCCTACTTGGTCTGAGTTTCCTCCTGAGAAATTCAATGAGTCCACAGAAACACAATACATATTTAGTATTCTGATAACAGAAAACAAAGTTCATATTTATCTGAAGCTCCTCATATTTTTTCTTTCTGTCTCCAAAATTCTATGTAAAATGTTATTATATTCCTCAATGGAATAAAATTCTTCGGTGCTCCTTCTTCTTGGCCCCTCCAAGGGGCGCCAGTTCTGGCTGTGCCGCACGGTAGAAACGTGCCTGGAAAAGTGATCCGCTTTCAACTGAATGTCACTCCTGTGATTCAGAAGTGCTCTGGGCCACAGGAACATTTGTTATCCTGTCACTGTTTCACAACTTGCAGCAATAACGTCTATGGGTTGCATCACTCCCCTTGTCGTTTCTTAGTTAAATTACTTTTCAAATCACTGAAACACTGTTTTGAATGTCACTACCATGAGCCAAACATAAGACTCACCCTTTGCCAATTAAAGTCATCTGTGGAATGGGGTATTTATTTCTAGTTTCCTCTCGTTGTCAGCTCTAGCTACAAAGTGAAGGACAAATCCAGCACTTTTTCTTCCTAAAACAGTAAGAGAAAGGAGGTGAAAATTCCCCTGGCTACTCTCAGATCTGATTTACTTTTCCAATCCTTCTGGAGCTTTTCTACTATCCTTTCTTATTTGACTCAAAAACATTTTTAAAAGAATATATATTTTATTGATTTCAGAGAGGAAGAGAGAGGGAAAGAGAAATAGAAACATCAGTGGTGAGAGAGAATCATTGATTGGCTACCCCCTGCATACCCCCCACTGGGGATCAAGCCCACAACCCAGGCACATGCCTTGACAGGTTCATAGGTCCACACTCAACCACTGTACCACACTGGCTGGGCTGGTTCAAAAACATTTTATAAAATATTTATAAAGTAGGCTGATAGCCTCCCATATCCTAGGGAGAAAAAAGACTCAAACGAACACATAGGAATGCATATAGTAAGTGTGTAACCCACTTGTCATTAGCTGAGGTGTGTTCCCAGTAGAGGGGGCAGGATTTGTGCCATCTCAGTCAGGTGAGCTCAGGTGGACCCAGAGCAAAGAGATTCTGAGGAGCTTTAAGTCTCAGAAAAGGCGGGTAACAGAGCCTGGCTGAGTCGCAGGGCGCAGTCACAGACGCAGAGATCTCCCCTCCGGAAGCCTGAGGCTGGAGCACTGCTTAGTCTCAGCAGGCCCCATGGCAGCATCTGCTACAACCCAACCTTCCTTGCGTGCATGGTGCCTCCCACTGTGCAATCTTCCTGCACTGTGCCGTTACACAGATCTGGCAACACCAACACAGCAAAACCAGGAAGAATTTCCTGCCAAGTCCCTGTTATTTGTAATGTTGTGACAGTTGTTTGTCTAAAGCCACATTGGCAGCCAAGCACTTTGAAAAGAGACCAAAACTGCTAGATAGGACTAGATATCAGATTACCCAGATTTCACTTTTGGCTCAATGTCGATATGAAGAGTTTACAGAATCGGAAAGAACAAGAGCCTGTAAGATTGCTTAACCAGCATGATTTGATTTCAAATAAAGTGCTGGAGATCAGTTTCCGGGCTTTCTCTAGATTCTTTATAGACTTTTTGTAACTTATTTCTCTCCCACAACTGGGGCTGGTTTAGAGTCTCTTTTTGCCCCTGCTATGGAATTCTACTAGAAGGACTGCATTTCAGAAAACCACAGTGAGTCACTGGATTACTGTCCCCAGATTTCCTACCCTTTCTCCGCCATGTGACCCATTAATACTTCCAAGTAAAGAGAGAAGATATATTCCCTCCATTGACTTGGGCTTGGTCATCATGACTTGCTTTGACCACGGGGATGCTAGTGGATGAAAGTGGAGATGTGAAATGTGCTTGTATGGTTTCGGCTGGGTCTCTGGTGCTTCTGCCATCACCATGGAAAACACATGCTCCAAGCAGCCATAGGCCCAAAATGAGACACACAGAACAGCCTCAAATCTGACCTGCAGCCCTGAGCCACGTCCCACTAACCCCACCAAGATCATTTAAACACCAACTGCTCAAAGATTCCTGAACAGAAGAGGTAAATGTTTCAGGATATGACCTACTGAGATTTGGGGTTGTTGGTACACAGCAGAGGACTGACAAACACAGCCGCAGTAACAGTCTTCATAAAGTGGAGTGAATGGTACTAATGGTTACAGTTTGATCATAAGTGATAAGTTCACAAATAAAACCACCCTCCTTCTTGCCTGAAATGCTCTCCTTCAGACCCCAAATTCAACACATTCTTCTAGAATCAACTCATTCATTGCCCTTCTGAAGAAGCCCCACCATTCCCAACCTCCTACCCAGCCCCTCACCCGCACTGCCCTATGCTGACGAGTCCCTTCCCGCACTCTGTTAGCACAAAGCTATCCACCTGCATTGTAATTGTCTGCGTATCTGTCCCCTGAATTAGGGACTGGACTGAGACTGTGTCTCCACTCCCTGTGCTCTGGGAAGCAGGCTCCTGCGTACTGCATCACCAGGCTCCCTCACGGGCTTCCAGGTGCCTCAGCCACTGGGAGGCACCAGCAGAGGCTGGAGAGTAGGAGGAGTGTGTTACTTCCTCCCTGCTCCCTCCCTGCTCCCTCCCTGCTCCAGCACTTCTGAGGGCCCTCTCTATGGTCTACTCCTGTGGGGTGGCCCCTCTGCCACAGCTCCCTCTCTAGTAGGTCAACATTATCTTTGTTTCTTTAGACATAGCAAAGACTCCCCACTGTTGTTAGACGCTGCTTCGCTGCTTCGCCATCTCCTTCATTTCCTTAACCTTTGCAACATAAAACCTCCTTTTACTAACATCTGCTCATTTCCTGGAATTGCCGGGGTCCAACCCCAGCGGGTCCAGGGGTTCCCAAAGGCGTGGACAGAGTCGGCGAAGAAGGAACGACACAGAGACAGTGTTCAGTTGATCAGCAGCCTAGCCAGGATCTCTAGCCAAGTTCTGGTCAGGATCTCCAGTGAAGTTCTGGTTAGGATCTCCAGCCAGGTTCTGTGTCCATGTTCTCTTGCTAGGTTCTCCAGCCAGGTTCTGTAGCCATGTTCCCTCGCTAGGTTCTCCAGCAAGGTTCTGTCCAGGTTCTCCAGCCAGGTTCAGTCACCAGGTTCTAGTCAAGGTCTCTTGCCAATTTCTGTAGTCAGGTTCAGTCCAGGATCTTTTGCCATGTTCTCTTGCTAGGCTCTGTCTCTAGGTTCTGAGGCCAGTTTCTGTCCAGGATCTTTTGGCATGTTCTCTCCAGCGAAGTTCTTCTGTCTCTAGAGAACGTTCTGTGTAGGTTCTGTGCCAATTTCTGTCTCTCTCTCTGTCTCTTGCTGTCTTGTTACATCTGTATTTATACCAGTTGATTCAATCCTATCAATCTCTATTACAAAGGTTAGGGCGTTTCTTATCTCCATTCCAGGGAGTAAAGATTCTGTAGCTTAAGCATGATTGTTCATAGTTAAAGTGATTAATTACCCGCCTGGCACTTAGTTAAGAGGTTTTATTCCCTCCCTAACTTCAGGGGAAAATCCCTACCTGGGGAAACAACCTTTCTCAGAGACCTTGGTTAAAACACATAGTGCCAAGAAGGTGAGCAAACATATTAAGAACAGTATGCCATATATGCTGGGTCCCTTGAAACAGCAAGGATGGACCGGCTCCCGGCATGGAATTGTGTTTCTACATGAACCTTGATTATCAGAGTCTTCGAATTCCATCTCTTTCAATTTTAACAGATAATGGCTCTACATCCTCATAAATCAACAACATCACTGAAAATTCCTTGGAAGGCTCCCAGGAACATCATGTTTGTTAACATTTACCTTTATTCCCCAAAACTTTCTCATTTTGTGTTAGTTGGGGTCATCTTCTCCATCTTTCCCCTTCCCCCCCACTCCCACTACTCTGAAGGCTAACCTAACTTTACCTTACCCTGTGATATTTAACTCATCCTGAACCTTTACATTGCCACTCAGGGAAATAGAACAGCTATGGACTCAGGAAAGCTTAGGGGTTTTCCTTGTGTTCCGTGGACTTGGGCACAATGAAACCCCCCGCCCCCCCCGTTCAGACGTACAAAAGATATAAAACTTACCATATGGTAACAGTATACAAGGTGGGGGGAAAGTAGGTCTACAGTTGTGAGTGTGAAAAACACAGTTTATTCTTGTATTATTAATTTATTAATTGTAGTATTATTTTCCATACAAACAACAGGAAACCTGTCTTGTCATAGGTGACAGTGAAGGGTGTGAACAAGATGAAAGTAGGCAATTGCAAGTATATAGTTTAAACTTAATACCTTGGGAAGGAGTTCTTTTTGAGATCTTCAATTGTTTATTGATTAATCCATTCAACAAACATTTGTTAAGCACTGAGGATTCAGAGAGTAAAGGGCACAAAGAAGGTGGTATTGCCTCTAAGCCTGCGCTGCTGAGTAAGACCCTAACAGACAGAGATGGAGGGAAAGCGCATTCCTGGCAGCAAAGGCACAGGGTATGAAAGCATGAGAAAACAGAGCGAACTGAGAAGAGGAAGAGGTGTCCAGTGTCAAACATGCTTAAGGTGTCTGAGCAGTAACATTGGCTATTCAGACTATAAGTAATGATAATGACAACCTACTTCTGTATGGAATTTAAAATTTGTAGAAAACTTCTTAATGCTACACTAACAGCATCTTCATGTTAAGGCTATGGGGAGTCACTGACATTATGTGAACAAGACTGGGGGTGGGGGGGGTTGGACATCATCAGAGCAGGAACTTAAGAAGACTGTTTTACTTTAACTGGGGCAATAGATTGAGGCAAGAATAAAAGTAGAGTCTGTAGAATTTGATAGTCTTTTTTATGTTTAAAGGTGACAGGAAAGAATCAACATTGATTTTGGATCTGAAGATTAAAAAGGAATAAGAACATGAATAGGATATTTTGGTTTGGCTTCCCATATGCTTGGTCTCAGGCTTCCCTGAGACACCCAAATAAAATGTTCACCAAGCACTGCCAGAAACAGAGGTGTGGTGTTTGGAAATGTTTCTGGCTGGAGTTCTTTAACTGGAGATTAATGCTCAAACTCTGAGAAAGGCTTGTAATTTCTGAAGAAAAGAGGTCACAGATAAAACCTTGCGGGAACATCTACAAAGAGAGTAACCAAAATAACAGCAACAAGGCAGTTAGCATCCCTTGAGGGTGCACTATGTGACAGGCATTGTTCTCAAAGTGGTAACTATATTAACTCATTTAATCATCACATTAATCATACGTGGTACATGCACATTCTTTATCATCATTTTACAGATGAGAAAATTATGGTACCGAGATAGTGAGTAACTGGCAAAGGTCACAGCCAATATCTGAACCTAGGCAGCCAACACAGCCAACCTACAAGTCCTGGTTAGCCTACTCAGCAGTATTGCTCTCAGCAGAAGGTAGTGAACAGGACTGCATGCTGAGGAAGGCTGAAAGTTAAGAACTGAGAAGATAAAGGTTTTAAGTGAACTGAGACAGAAATGGATGGCCAAACACAAGAAGCTGGAGGGTGAGAAGATGAGGCAATGAGCACAAGAAGCACAGATAGTGAATACAATACAAACAATTGTGGGCCTGTGGCAAATAGAAAAAGGGATCCCCAAACTTGTCCAAGCCCTAAACTCTGGAACCTGTGAATATGTTACCTCAC
Source organism: Myotis nattereri (assembly GCF_964212035.1). NCBI lineage: Eukaryota > Metazoa > Chordata > Mammalia > Chiroptera > Vespertilionidae > Myotis > Myotis nattereri. Next base: position 200,389,748 of record NC_138076.1, on the reverse strand, counting down.
ATGGCAAAAGGGATTTTGCATATTTGATTAAGGACTTTGAGAGGGAGACATTATCCTGCATTAACCAGGGGGAACCAATCTAATCACACAAGTCCTTAAAAGGAGATAACTTTTCTCTCTCTCTCTCTCTCTCTCTCTCTCTCTCTCTCTCTCTCACTGGAATACTATGCAGCAATAAAAAAGAATGAAATCTTGCCATTTGCAACAATATGGATGGTGAAGGTATCATGCAAAGTGAAATAAGTCAGACAGAGAGACAAATACCATATGTTTTCACTTTTAGGTGAAATCTAAAACACACACAAAAAAATGAAGAAACAAAACACAGCAAAAACAGATTCATAGGAAAAGAGACTAAAGGGATGGTTGCCAGAGAAGAGGGGGAGGAGAGAGGAGTGAAAAAGGTGAAGGGGACGGAGAACCAAGATGGTGGCATAGGTACTAGTGAACACCTGTACTTGCTACCTCTCACAACCACATCAAAATTACAACTAAAAGACAGAGCAACTATCATCCAGAACCACAGGAAAGCTGGCTGAGTGAAAGTACTACAACCAGAGAGGTAAAGAAAGTACATTGAGACTGGTAGAAGGTGTGGAGGTGCGGAACAGGCCGGCACCTGGGTGTGCTGCTTTTTTAATTGGGAGGGGAGATATAAGTTCCCACTTGCTCTGAACTCCAGTTCTTGGAGAGACTCTGGGGGACCCAGACACATACGGGGAGAAACTGGACTGTCTGGCATTGGGGCAGGAACACGAGGGCAGCTTTCTTTCAGATGGAGGTGCTCACAGTGGTCATTGTCCCTGCTCTGGGACCTTTCCGGTGCAGGGCTGACTGGCAGCCATTGCGGTTTTCTCCGCCATGGTGATTTCCTGAGACCCCGCCCAATCCAATTTACAATCCCACCCAAGCTGTGTGCAGCGGCTTTTGCATCTGAATGGCCTGTCCTTTCTCAGCTTAAAACCTGTCAAACAGGCAGCAACTGGGTCAGGGAACCCCAAAGCTATCAAAAGAAGACCCAAGGCCAGCAGCAGCAGTCTGCCTTGCTTCACAGCTGGGCCTCGTCTGGGCACTTCTAAACCTGATACAAAGAGGAGGAATCAGCAGATCTCTCTGTAGCTCCTGCTGGTTGGTCTCAGGCAGTGGCTGATTTTGCACCTCCTTGGAGATCCAAGAGCCAGTGTACCCAGTGGTCAGTGTGAGACCATGCCAGATTACAACTCTTCACATCCATAAGTGATACACTCAAGGAGCAGACTCAGTGAGCACCAAAGCCCCACTGAAAGAAGTCCTTCCCCATAAGGGTGTCTCTTTCACAGCACCTCTTCCACTCTAGACACAGCTGGTCCTCACAGCCAATTGGCCTGGAGGTCAATTCCTCCCAGGGATACCAACAGCAATCAAGGCTTAATTACAATAAGACTGTGCACACAGCCCACAAAGGAGTGCACCCAGAGTGTCCAACTCAGGTGATTGGGGAGGCTGAGCCACTGGACCCTATAGGACACCTACCACACAAGTCTCAAGGAGACTTAGCAGCTGTCCAATACATAGAAACAAACACAGGAAAGCAGCCAAAATGTGAAGACAAAGAAACATTTCACAAATGAAAGGAATGGAAGAAAGCAAAATACTAGATATAGAGTTCAAAACCACGGTTATACGGTTTTTCAAGAATCTTCTAGAAACCTCCAAGGAACTTAGTGAGACTTTCAAGGATCTTAGTGAGAATGCCAAAAAATGGGAAAGGACCAGTCAGAAATTACTAGTAAGCATACACTGAATGAAATAAAGAATATTATACAGACCCCCAACAGCAGACTAGAGGATCCCAAGAATCAAGTCAACGATTTGAAATATGAAGAAGCAAAAAACACCCAACCTGAAAAGCAAAATGAAAAAAGAATCCAAAAATACGAAGATAGTGTAAGGAGCCTCTGGGACAGCTTCAAGCGCACCAACATCCGAATTATAGGGGTGCCAGAAGAGAGAGAGCAAGATATTGAAAACCTATTTGAAGAAATAATGTCAGAAAACTTCCCCTACCTGGTCAAAGAAATAGACTTACAAGTCCAGGAAGCGTAGAGAATCCCAAACAAAAGGAATCCAAAGAGGACCACACCAAGACACATCATAATTAAAATGCCAAGAGCAAAAGACAAAGAGAGAATCTTAAAAGCAGCAAGAGAAAAACAGTCAGTTACCTACAAAGGAGTACCCACACGACTGTCAGCTGATTTCTCAACAGAAACTATGCAGGCCAGAGGGAGTGGCAAGAAATATTCAAAGTGATGAATAGCAAGAACCTACAACCAAGATTACTCTACCCAGCAAAGTTATCATTTAGAATTGAAGGTCAGATAAAGAGCTTCACGGATAAGAAAAATCTAAAGGAGTTCATCACCACCAAACCAGTATTATATGAAATGCTGAAGGGTATTCTTTAAGAAGAGGAAGAAGAAAAAGGTAAAGATAAAAAATTATGAACAACAAAGTGACAACAAATACATATCTATCAACAAGTGAATCTAAAAATCAAATGAATAAAAAATCTGATGAACAGAATAAACTGGTGAATTCAGGGGCATGGAAAGGGAGCAGACTGACAATTCTCGGGGGGAAAGGAGCGTGGCGGGGTGTGGGAAGAGATTGGACAATGATCTTACACCTATGGATGAGGACAGTAGGGTGGCAACGGCCTGGGGTGGGGTGGGAACCGGGTGGAGGGGAGCTATGGGGGGGGGGAAAGTGGAACATCTGTAATAATCTGAACAATAAAAATTAAAGAAAAGAAAAAAAGAAACATGTTTTGTTCTTAGGAGATACACACTGAAGTATTTAAGGGTAAAGAGCCATAATGGCTGGAACCTGTTCTTGAATGGTTCCGAAGAAATACTGTTGTTGTTTTTAAAGAAAGAAAGAAACCAAATTTGGCTAAATATTAACAATTGGTGCCCCTAGTTGGTTCGGCTCAAATAAACTCACAAAAAAGTTCTTTAGAATAAAACAAAAATGGCGAAGGGGCATTTAGTGAGCAATACTGTGATAAATTTGCATCATGACAGATCGTCATTAAAATTAGTGATCACACTGTCAGCTATAAAAATGTTGAATCATTATATTGTACACCTAAAGTAATATAACTAATAAAATATTGTATACCAACTATACTTAAATGTAAAAAGAAATTCAAAATGATAACTTAAAACAGGCAGATAACCTTCTGTGGCTGGAGTCAGAGGGATGCTATTGTCGGCTCGGGGAAGGGACCATGAAGAAAGGAATGTGGCAGCGCTAGAAGTTGGAAAATGCAAGGAAACAGATGCTCCCCTAGGGCCTCCAGAAAGAAAACAACAACAACAGCCCTGCAAACAATTTTATTTTCGCCCAGGAAGACTGAACCTCTAACTTCCTAACTCTAAGATAATGAATTTGTGTCATTCCAAGCCACTAAATGTGTGGCAATTTGTTACCACAGCAATGGAACACTAATTCAGGTCCCTAAATCTCCTTAATATGATCAATATTCTTTTAATATTTACCCAAGGACATGCTTAGAGAGAGAAAGGGAGGGAGGAAAGGAAAGAAAGGGAAGAAGGGAGGGAAGGAGGGAGGGAGGGAAAGAGAGCCATCCATGTGAGAGAGAACCATTTATCAGTTGCCTTCTGTATGTGCCCCGACTGGGGATTGAACCCTCAAGCCAGGTATGTGCCCTGCCCAGGAATTGAAGTGGCAACCTGTCAGTGCACAGGACGATGCTCAACCTGCTGAGCCACGCTGGCCAGGCTGATGAATATTCTTGATAATGATTCTCAGCGCTGGTCCACTGGCCTGTCCCACGCACATGCGCACTGCAGTGGGCCAGCACAGCCTCCTGAATGCTCAAGGCAACATACTGAGGGGCCAGTGAATGAGACAGATGGCAAAGCTGGCCCTCTCTGAATTTCCTTAATCAATATTTAATTTAACTGACCACAATACAAATGTTAACTCAGAGAAGTTTAAAAATGTATCAAAACAAATTCCAAAATACAACCTACTAATTATTTAGACTACAGCTGTATGCTAAAATGGTACAATTAGATTTTTAGTCATACAATGTATTTCTACAGACATTCAGTTTAACAAGTGCTTGAAAAATAGGGGCAAAAATGTCATTAAATTACATGGACTTTGAAATGTCTCTTTTTAATCAAATTCACAATGATTATTTCAAAGGAACAATAAAGGCTATTTATGTCATCTGAGTTATCAAGTTGATCTTGACTAATTTCAGAGCTAACAATTACATTTCTTACAATTAATAATTAATGAAAATCCCTCTGTTAAGATCCCCTTGAAATGCCTTTATTTTTTATAAAATTATATTCAATTTTTCTTAAATATGCATTTATTTACTAGTAAAATTGACCTACTTTTCAAAATTATTCAGCAAAAGGATCTGAGATAACTTAAAGCAAGGCATATATTCACACATCTTCATGCTATATGATCTTTAAAAACTTTAGTCTGCACTGTCCCTAAAATCATATTTCAATACATTGAGTCAAATGGCTGGATCGTGTATGCACCACTTCATAGCAATGTAAAGATTGCAAGCCTTAGCTAACCACAATTTGCAAGTACCTTGCTCAGTAGATGTGGGATGATGTCAATAGGAGGTGAAGTGAAAATAAGCATGGCATTAATATTGTTTAAAAATCTATGCCTCTGAAGGCTATTGATTCCAAAATTCACTGCCATTTAATATCTGCTGTAGTGGCTGATCTTTCTCTGATATTAGGAATCAGCAAGTCATGGCTCATGGGCCACATCGAGCCCACCACCTGTTTCTGTAAATAGTTTTACTGGAACATGGCCACACTCATTTGTTTACGTATCGTCTATGGCTGTTTCTGCACTGTAATGATAGAGTTATGTCATTGTGACAAAATTCCTGTGAGCCTCAAAGCTAAAAATATTTACTGGCCCTTTACAGAAGAAGTTTGCCTTAGGTCAATATTGCTAAGGTATTTGGAAAACATTGGTCAGGTGTTGTGACCAACTGAAGCCCTCTCTCTCTCTCTCTCAATTGTTTTACAGTTTATATTTGTTGTTTAAAATCTCTAACCTTAATGGCTTCAAATTTCATAGACTTTTGTACTTAACCTCCTCTTGTTCTATTTGGTAAGGTATGGCAAAATACCTATGTAACTTTTCACAAACTAATGTGGTAAGGGCACAGTTTGGGGGGTTGTAGGTAACAACGGGGAAGTGTATAAACAGAGTTCCAATAGACCACAGAAAGACTCACATGGTCTAGTGCAGGGGTCCTCAAACTACGGCCCGTGGGCCACATGCAAATACAAATATTGTATTTGTTCCCGTTTTGTTTTTTTACTTCAAAATAAGATATGTGCAGTGTGCATAGGAATTTGTTCATAGTTGGTTTTTTTTTTAACTATAGTCCGGCCCTCCAATGGTCTGAGGGACAGTGAACTGGCCCCCTGTTTAAAAAGTTTGAGGACCCCTGGTCTAGTGGATAGGTATAATAATAATATTATACTGAAAAATAAAATAATTTTCTTATGTTGTTCATGGAGACCAAAGTGAACTGGGCATAGTGGCCATAATAGCTCACACTGAAGCATCCCAGCTGATGCCTGACAGTCTGATTTCTATTCTGCGTTCATCTAGGCGTTGACTGCAATACTCCCCTTTGAGACATTGACAGGTCTTGGCACACCATAAACTACTGAGAGTCACTGAGAACAAAGCTGGTGATTTGAACAATCACAAAGATTTCATAGACTGAGACACTTGGCCGGACTGATTCACAAGGTTCATCTCCTACACAAGGCCAATCTGTTAAGACTGAGAGAGAAGGCTATTTTCTCTCATGAAAAGACCAACACAGAGAGTAAAGGAAAATGAAGAAACAATAGAATATGTTCCAAACCAAAGAACAAGATAAATCTCTAAAATTGAAACAGAGATAAGACATTTATCCAATAGAGAGTTCAAAATAATTGTCATAAAGATGTTCATGGAGGTCAAGAGAGTAATATAGAAACAAAATGATAATTTAAACAAAGATACAGAAAATATTAAAAAGTACCAAACAGAAATTGTAGAGCAGAAGAATACAATACCTAAACTGAAAAATTCAGTAGAGGGGTTTCACAGCAATTAGATAAAGGAGAAAAAACAGCTCTTAGTTATATCTATTCTGATCTATGTTATTTCCTTCCTTCTGCTAACTTTTGGATTTTTAAATTTCTTTGAATAAACTTTCTGTCCTTTTCTCTATTCTCCTTCTGGGACTCCTATAATGTATTTATCGGTCCTCTTAATGGTATTGCATGTGTCCCTTAAGCTGTCTTCCTTCTTTTTTTTTTTTTAATCTTCTTGTTGCTCCTCTAACTAGAAGAATTCTATTACCTTTTATTTAAATTCATACAATAAAATAACTGCCAGCTAGACAGTAGCACTTGTCAGGAAAACTCTTCCAACGTTGACAACAGACTATTATGTAACTTGTGTTATCCTATTGCTTTAGGGAAAAGTTATTTTTTATATGAGACAGTCAACTCAGTTCTACCTTGATTCAAAGTGGTTGATTCTGATTTGGTTGGGTAGGAACAATTTTTAAATGGCAACACCTTTGGATATTTACACATAAGTGGGACCCACCACCACCACTTAGTATCTGATCAGGAAATGGAACAAACTTCCCAATGGGTGTTGATATTTTCACCAAGAAGTGTCATCAGGTATGGAGGACAAAATGCATTGAGAAAGCAAAGATAAATTAGCACCTATCCAGTGCTCACCTTGAGTGGGATACAACATTGTGAATATATTTACCTCATTGAATTCATTGGACTGTAATTTCTTGGGGAGAAGACTGGGTCAGCTTTATCAATATCTCCTCAGCACCTTCCACACTGGTTGGCACATGATATGTGCTCAATAAATGTTGAACACTGTTCTGTAAGTCACAGGGCCAGTAGTCAGGAGAGCTGGTATTCAACTGCAATACGCTTCCCACCACATCAGCAAAATCTTTAATGGACAAAATTGCTTTGTAATTCCAAAGGCCAGGATTCAGTGACAGCTGAGAAGCAACATCTCTGGCTAATGCCAGGAAAAAGCTGAGATACATGTTCCAGTGTTACTTACGCACTTGCTCACCACTGGGGGAGGGAATAGAATAATGCAGAATCTACACCAATTAGAACAGCTCTGAAATATGACATAGTGCTCAAGTGCTTGGGGTCTGGGTTCAGAGAAGATTATGTCTAAATTCTTCCAATTACTAGCTAATTATCTACTTCTCTGAAAGCTTTCTTTTCTTTGCCTTCAGGACCCTACACTCTCAGGATGCTGGAAGGAGCCCATTGGGGTATCTTTCCAGTGATAAATTATCATGTGTGACCTCACTTAGGAGTCAAGCTAAGAGTGACCTTGGGATTTTTGTCTTTTTGTTCACTGGCACATAGTAGGTACTCAATAAGTATTTATTATTTTTTTAATATATATTTTATTGATTTTTTTACAGAGAGGAAGGGAGAGGGAAGGAGAGTCAGAAACATCAATGAGAGAGAAACATTGATCAGCTGCCTCCTGCACACTCCCTACTGGGGATGTGCCCACAACCAAGGTACATACCCTTGACCGGAATCGAACCTGAAGCCCTTGAGTCTGCAGGCTGACGCTCTATCCACTGAGCCAAACCGGTTAGGGCGATTAAAACAATGATGGAAAGGACAGGCCCTTAGGCCTCACAACAGAATATTCTTTCTTTCCTATGGGAACCTCAAGGAAGTATTTAGATTATGATAATGACAATTACTTTCAACGACATGTAGAAATTGCATAGCTAAGTACTTTTTAGATAGCCAATGTGTCCCATTTTTATAAAATTATAGCTGCTTGAATATAAATCAAAGTGCAAATGAGGTCATTTTTGTGTCTTCCTCCTATCAACACACACATTAACAAGGCTTCTATGGTAACATTAATTCATTAAAGCTGAAAAAGTAGCTAAACTAGACTTACATTTCTTTTGTAATGACTGGCTTAGCTGAAAATGAAGTAAATGCTAATTCTGTAGCTAATCCTCGTAATTACTTTGCATCATACAGTGAAATGCAAATGGTTACTTGGACACATAAACCAATGATCCTGACTAGACTGGTTTGCCAGCGTTGCTGGGAAAATTGAACTGATCTCAAAATCACTCGTTCATTCCCCTGGGGGCTACTGAGCATCTTTCAACTGCCCTGGCCGGCTCTGTCTCCCGCTGCTCCTGCCGTGGGACAGCATCTACATTGTTGTGGTGTGATTGTTTTGTCTTCCTAACTGAAGGAAGGGCAAGGCAGGACAAGGTCTTACTCTTCTTTGATTCTCAAAGCTTAAGTCACAGCTTGGTATTTAGTAGATGCTCAATAAATGAAACAAGCAAATGAAAAAAGACTGAAAAAGTTAGTCCAGTAACCATTTGGCTGCTGAGACTAGGAAAACAGCATCATCAATGCATCATATGCTCAGTAATTAGAGTTATTAGAGGCAATTACACATCAACGCAAAGATATGTCGGCTAAGCTTGTCTCTCAGTATTTACTCAGTGGGCCATCACGCGTGCACTAAGCAGCTCTACCCACAGAATGGTGAGTAATTAGCAGTCTGTGTTCTCAGGGCACTCAGTCTACGGGAGGAGGAAGACTTGTAAAACGACATAAGCCACGAGGTGTTCAGTGCTGGAACAGAAGTGCATACAAAGTGCACTGGGGCACAGCTCTGGGACCAGCTAATTGCCTGTAGCAGTCTTAAAACCCACTTCGTAGGAAAGCTGACTTTCAAGCTGTAAATAAAGGGTATGAAAAAGTTTGGCCTGGAGAGACAGGGGTTTCTCACAAACAACACGCAGTTTATTTTGTACAGAGTTTGATTCTTAATAATTGCTATCCATTTTAGAACATGGCTTAGAAGAATTTAACCAAAGAACTTGCATGCATATGTGCATAACCCACGGACACAAATAATAAATAGTACGGGGAAGGCCTAGGGTAGGGCAGGGATTGGGTGGAGGGGGGCAAAAAGGGAGAAAATGGGAGACATCTGTAATACTGTCAACAATAAAAAAAATTGCCACCCATTTTAGACATGGCTTAGAAAGTTTCATGGGTGCAGTGGATTATGTAACAGCTCTTTGTCTTGTCTAGTTCTTTCAATAAAACACACATGATGAATGACCTTCTCTTAAGAACAGCTCATCAAAGATGCAAGGTGATACGAAAACTCAGTTATCACAAAATGATGGATGACCATTGGGAGCAACAACGGTCAAAGAATTTCTAGGGGACAATTAACAGCACCATACAGAGGAAGCACCACATATGAGGACAGTAAATGTTCACAGGTACGTGTGCCACCTATTGAGTTTTATGTCATCTCCTAGTACTGGGTAGGAATGATGCCATGAAGGCGGAGAGTAAGTGTGCCAATTACCCAGAGAAATAGGACACATCACAATGATACCTCAAAAATACCAGGTGTAGAAGACTTATTTAGAACCAGTAAACCTACACCCTTAACTTATAAACTCTTCTATATGTTTGGAAATCTAAAGCAATTTCAGGAACAAATGAGAAAATAGTTCCTGCCTAGAACTAAGGCATATAGAAGATATTGATTTCCTGGACTATGGATCATCCTGCCACCCTACAAGAGTTTATTTATTGTCCTGCAGTGTCTAAAAGCAGGGGCTTGAAAACCCTAATTAAAATTTAAATGAAAGTAATCATCAGATAGAAGGGACCCACAGGCTAAGGGATTAAAATAAATTACGTTGTGATGGTATTTGAAAGAAAATAGAAGATACAAATTGCTTTTAAAAAGTTCTGCAAATATAAGGAATGGCAAATTGTCATGTTTCAAGGACAATGCTGTAAAACAAATTAATGAAAACGGAAAATAAGTCCTCACTCTATTCATTTCGTTTTTCAATAGACAACCAAGGCTGCTTAACTGAATTCCATCAGCTGTAGCATATGATAAGGATGCAGAAAGAAAGTGAAATAATTACGTTGTAGACTTTTAAAACAGGAGTCATGTGATGTTCTGGGGCTTTAAATAAGGCATATTTAAAATGAGATTTGCTGCACAGAATATTGTAGGAAAAGGTCAAAAGTGCTGACCATGTCCCTCAAGCTAGGATCCTCTCAGCTCCTTCTGGCAACCCTTTCCACACGGTTACATCTGTCTGGGGTTCCAGCAACTGCTCCTTCCCATCACTGCTGCAAGCTTCTATCCCTTTATTAAATTCTCCTCAAATTACCCTCATTTGAGCATGCTATCTGTTTTCTACTGAGACCCTGAAGTGGGAGTCTGGTATTAGATTGCTCACGTATTTGGGAAATGCTGGCAGGACCTCCTTACTCAAGGGAAATGGGAGGCTAATGGCCCAGAGCAAGTGGTGACATCAGTTACTCAAGCTGTCATCCGTGATGGCATGGATGTAGTGCAGGTGAAAAGGGAGGTGCTGAGAGGTCAAGTAGCCGAGGCACTTAAATGCTATGAGGATGTTAGTGATTATAAAGACTATCAGCTTCTTTTCAAATTCCTGGAAGATGTACAAGAGGAAATGAGACATTGAAGTCTGTGAGTATACAGCTGAGAACAGGCATGTATAAGCCAGAAAGTCTCCAAAGTCCAAAGACACTCATCTTCTACAGTCTCAGCAATCCATCGTTTTCTACAGTCGCAGAGCACATGTGGCTGAGGACCACGCCCAGAGCCTGACTGTCAAGACTGCTGGGTGCAGTGCCAATCATGTGAGCAGCTCCACCAGGCATCAGATATTAAGGTGAGGGAGGCGCTGGTGGGAAGGGAGTGTGACTGATGAATGGGATGGGATCATTTGAGCAGACATACACAAAGCTGAAAATTCTGGACCCACAAAATCCTCCTGCACCTGGGACAGATCTTTCCTAAGGAAAACAGCCTCTCCCTGCATAATAATCTGTTAGTGGATCCACTCCAACTTCTTCTCATTGCCTCTATTTATTTTTTTATTGATTTTTAGAGAGAGAAGAATGGAGAGGAAGAGAGAGAGAGAGAGAGAGAGAGAGAGAGAGAGAGAGATCAATGTGAGAGCAAAAACATCTCTCAGCCCCCTCCTGCATGCCCCCAGTAACAGAGGCATGTGCCCCGACCAGGAATCAAACCCCCAACCCCTCGGCACACAGAACAACACCCAACCAACTGCGCCACACAGGCCAGGGCTCTTATTGCTTCTAGGTCTATACCTAAGGTTTGGTCCCAGCATAGCCCAGAGGGAGATGTATAAGGCAGGCAACATACCTTAAGATTTATAGAACCTCACCAATCGGTTTGGCAGAAATTAGGAGAGCATGCATGAGTTTCCAAGGGCATTGGGTCAAAATATAAATTTTGATCTGGTTTAATTCATTGACAGGGTGTGTTCACACAGTATTTATGATATAATGTTTTATCTTGAGCACCAGTGGTCTGCCAAATCCTATATAATAAAAGGGTAAGATGCAAATTGACCAAATGGAGGAAAGACCGGTCACTATGACGCGCACTGACCACCAGGAGGCAGACACTCAACACAGGAGCTGCCCCCTGGTGGTCAGTGCACTCCCACAGGAGGAGCGCCCCTCGGCCAGAACCCTGGCTGACGGCTAGTGAGAGCAGTGGCGGTGGTGGGAGCCTCTTCCACCTCCGCGGCAGTGCTAAGGATGTCCGACTGCCTGCTTAGGTGGGGAGAGCGCCTAAGCCATCAGTCGGACATCCCCCGAGGGCTCCCGGACTGTGAAAGGACACAGGCCGGGCTGAGGGACCACCCCCCACTCCCCACCCCCACCCCCAGTACACAAACGTCATGCACCAGGCCTCTAGTTGCCAAATAAAAGCCTTGGCTTAAAGGTGGCTTAGGTCTACACAGTCCAATTGAACATCTTTGCCATCTTGTAGAGCAGAGGTCAGCAAACTATGGCCCATGGGCCAAATATCAACTGGGTTCTGTTTTGCTGTGATTCACAAACTAAGAATGGTTTTTACAATTTTTAAATGTTAAAGAACAGACAAAACAAAACAATGAGCCTTAGCAAGAATAGTTACTAAAGTGTGTCTCTTGGCTCACCAAGACTAAACTATTTACTACCTGGCCCTGTACAGAAGTTGGCTGAGCTGACTCCTGATAAAGGGAAAAGATTCTAAAGCAAGCATGTCAAACTCAAAGGCTAACACTGGCCAAATAAACAAGGTTTAACTTTATGTGGGCCACAAAAAAACCCCAAAAGCTTCAATTTTCATAGAAACATAGATTTATTTCGATAGAGACATGCTGAATACAAAGGGCTGAAATAAATGAGTAATAATTAACATAAACAGAGCATTTCAATAAAAATTAATATTTTTTCTTGAACATTAACTTATGAGACACTGAATAACTGCATAAATTAATAAGCGTAACGCAAATAAACCTATTTTTCTTGTTCTCCGAAAGCGAAATATTTCCTGTTGCGCACACCAAACAATTTCCTGTTGCGCACACCAAACAAGTCAGCCCAAAACTAATGTCGTGGCCGTCGGCTGCTAAAATATTCGCTGCTAGTATTAGTGGAGAGAAATGGTGCGCCTGCACGTAAAGCGCATAAGGGAAATGAATACAACATGATTATAGTAATCAGTCATTAGCGAACATTGTAGTTCGTTATTAATAATTATATATAACAGGATATTGTAAAAACTAAGTTACAACATTTTTATTAAAATGTTTCTTACACACCGTAATATTGGCTGGGCCGCAAAAATATTCACTGTGGGCCACATGCGGCCGGTGGGCGGTGAGTTTGACATGCTTGTTCTAAAGTCTTAGAGAGATGTGAGTCCTGAAGTATGCAACGGCCACTTCCTAACCACAAATCCCACACTTCACCAAGATTGGGGGAGAAGGAGGAGAGGCACTCTTGAAAAGCTGTGTTGCGTGCCTCGGCAGGCTGGAGGTGGAGCAGGGGGATGCTGAAACGGAATCAGGTCCTCTGGTCTTAATGAAGAAAAAGGGATCCAAGAGCAATAGAGCCAGCTGGTGACACCAGACACAAGCCCCAGGGATGAGTGGTAATCAGAGCCTTGATCTACAAGGATTTGGGACAACCCGGGCATGTGCCCTGACCGGAAATCAAACCAGCAACCTCTTGGTTCATAGGTCGATTCTCAACCACTGAGCCACACCAGCTGGGCGCTCAAGGCTTTCTTCCTCACTTCCTTAAACACCTTGTCAGGCAGGCTTTCCTTTCCCTACAACTAACTACACTGTCCATCGCTCCCCCACAATCATGATCCCACTTACTCTCTTTAGTTATCACAACAGCACTTACAACCCTATGACATGCTATACTTGTTTATTTGTTAATCATCTGTCTCTTCCAATAGAATGTAAGGTCCTGAAAAGCTATACTCACAAGGCTTAGATCAGGCCTAGAGGATGTTCTTCATACATATTTGAGAATTAGTGAATAAACTCAGGGAGGATTTTGGGCACTGGAGAAAGTGCTTAGACAAAGACCAGAGACATGGGAAAATGTACTCCATTTAGGGAATTTAAATTTAGGAGGGAGAATATGAGAAGGTCGGCAAGCAGGGGCCAGGTCATGGCAACCTTGTGTACATATGTCCTTCTAGATGCCTGAAATCCTTTCTAGAAAGAAACAAGCAAAAACCATGCGCTGGCAGAGGGCTAGGGACTGAGGCAGACTTTTACACTGAGCACACTGAGGAGCCAAATTGGTAATCTCTCAATACCTCAGAATAATATGCATTAAGCACTTTTTGAACCAAATAAAATTCTTTGCAATCCCATGTGAAGTAATAAACTCTGAATCAATCACTACACACTAGCCAAGCTTTAACATCAGAATTTCCTCCTAATTATAATGCCTAGTGGAAAGATGGTCAAGATGCAAGCTCAGCATCCTGCTCCAAACCAGTTTATATGCAAATACACCATCTCTCCAGCCCAAGTTGCACTAATGCTACTTCTTTAAATAAACCCTTTTAAAGGCCCTGGTGGGAGGGAAAAGACAACTTGAGAATCCACATTAAATGGCTTCTTTGTCCATAGATAATTAGCCAGCGAGCTACCAGGGAGGTGAAATGTCAGCAGTGCACCTTGTGCCACCACAAATAATAAGATAGTAAGCACCAAATAGTTACTGGGCACATATTATGTGTCACACAATTTTTTGGTCCTTTTCATTAATCTGACTAACACCATCTAGTGCTCACTGATGTCACACATAATCCCAGGTACCCAGGATCAAAAATGAGCAAGTCATCAGACTTGCCCTCAGAGAGCCTCGAGAACCATGGCAGATCTATAAACACAAACTATTGGACAACAGGTTACACATTTACAGGGATACAGAAAAGTGTGTTCTCATAGACTGAATGCTTAAAAATACTTTAAATGTTTAAATCTGCCAATCATCTTTGATCCAGGTATAGGAGGTCCTATGCGATTTACATCTGTTATACATTTCTTATGGGAGTCAGATGTCAGATGTGTGTTATGTATTAGTCAGGCCAGACTTAGTTATGCTGCAGTAACAAATAACCCCCAAAATCTCAGTGACTTAAAACAACAAAGATTTGTATCTTGCTCATGTTCCATGTTCCATGTTCCAACACATGTGAGTCAGATGGGGGGCTCTGCTCAGAGACTCAAGCTGATAGAGCAGCTACTGTCAAATATTAGGATACATTAAAGCATGCCTCCATTGGCTCTTAAAGCTCTGCTTAGAGGTGACACATGTCACTGCCACACACATTTAATTGGCTATTAACAAGTCATAGGGCCATATCTGAGTTGAGTAGAGAAGAGCAACTGTACTGTATCCCAACAGAAGGAGGGATCAAACACTTGTGAGCAGCCCTGAGGGCTACCTTAAAGGGGAACAGCAGGGAAAGGTGAAAGTGCTCTTCCTGAACATGTGCATGATTCTACTTTTTACCTAAGGCTTGACTTCCCATGAGAGTTCCTTCTCTTCTTCTCTGGGAGATGAAAATTCAGACGCATGATGACTCCTTTTGTGAAAATCAAGTATGTGACACCTTCCTATTCCTATTTGGCAACTGTGGGATTCTTGCTTCCAGTACATGTTTGAGTCACTGCTGTTGAGGTTAATTAGAAAATGAGGGAACTGAGGGTGGAAACAGATAAAGGAAGCAGGGCAGATGGCAGAGGCGGAGTTTTTCACAATGAAGCTACTGGCAAGAAACAGGAAGTTGCAGGGAAATGGACCCCAAATCTTGAAAAGCCACTTGAATCTGTCAGAAGAAAGGAATCTACATCTTAGAAGGATTCTAAGTTTTAGAATATTCAAGCACAGGCATTGAATATTTGAATGGAGAGCCACGAACATAATATAAGGACAAAAGCCTTTTCATGTGCAAATTATCTGTCACCAAAGAGAAGACATTAAGAGGGATCTTTTTTAAACTATAAGGGAGCATAAAGTTTTAAGAAGCAAAGGATGATAAGTAGAAGTTACTTACACAACCCATGCCTATATAAATATAGAAAATACCAATTTTCTCTATTTAGCATAATGTCTGTAAGTTTTATTTTAGCAATATAAAATCTCATTTACATGGATTTAAGGATTTTCATCAGCTTCTTTTAAAAAATTGCTCTTCCCAACCCATGAAGTCTTCAACCTCAAATTCTCCTACCACCAATGATAGAATTTGTGTGTGTGTGTGTGTGCGTGTGTGTACATACATATATATATCCCTGTTAAAAAATTAAAGGGTAGTTTCAGTTTTTGTTTTGTCCCCCCCCCCCATTCTAATGGTTTGATTTCAAGTGTGTGCCTTTAATGTGATCTTTAATCTATTTCATTTTGTCTTCTCACATTAACTTATTAAGTAAGAAAATTATTTCATAAGAAAAGGAGTGACATAGGTTATTTTATCATTTTGGCTTAAGGAGACTGCAATTCTATAACAAACTCAGAAAGCTTCAGAGACAATTTCTTTCTTTCATCCCACTCCTCAAACACAGCTGATGTCGGGCACTCAACCTCTTATTTCACATGAATGGTTCAATGACGCCATCGTTTTGACAGTTGAACCAGAACATCTCCATGTGGCACCACACCTGTCTGTGTATCTGTTGCATAGGGGGGTTCAGGGGCCTGGAGTGTTTGCTCTAGGGCTTAGAAGTTGGCAAGCTCTGGGGTTCCACATTAAAGTTAGTGACCCTGGTGAGTTATTACATTCTCTGTGCCCCTGATTCCCTGTGTAAGGATTGTAGTGAAGGCTAAATAAAGTCATGAATGTAAAGCACTTAGCAAACCTTATGTGGAAAGCAGAGAGTGCCCCATAGATGTTAGTCACTGTGATTACCACCTAGTATTGTCATTCTGTAATGATAAACTCTACTCCCCATAAGAGCTTCTGGTCCTGCTTTTGCCTGCTGTATATTTGGGACTGTCCACTTAACAAGGTTTTCTGAACCTTATTCTAAATGCATTTTTATGCCTGCAAACTGCAATAAAGAGGCAAGTAATAGCAATAAAGAGGGGCAAGTAAAAATGTGACCATGTGCACAGCCCCTGGCAGTGACCTCCAACTGTACTTGGATGTCCTCTCAGGCTCTTCAGGAATGCTTGAGCCGCCATATGCCCAGGGAAGGCTTCTCTGCCGACATGTGACAACACACTGCACTGCTTTTACTGACTCAAAAGCTCCACCGCCTGAAATCTTGATGAAGCCAACTAGAGAAGAAAGGGTAAGTGTACCTGAGAATCATATTTTGCTCATCTCTCCCTCAGCCTTCCCCCCACATCCAATCAATCAGAAAGACCTGTCAAGTTTCCCTCTTAAACATTTTAAGATCCTCTGCTGTCCTAAAAGGTAAAGTCCATACTGCTTACCATGGCATACATGATCTAACCATGGAGCCCCTGCTTCATATCCTGCCACTCTCTGCCTCACACGTGATGCTCGCACAATGTGAAACTGCTTTCGCTCCCATGCCTATGTGCCTTGCTGTTTCACACCTCATGCCTTTGCTCATGCTGCAACACCCTGCCCTCATCATGGTCTTGGTAGAACTGGCAAGCTTCTTCCTACCCATCCTTGATGGTACAATACAGACAACATCTTCCACAACCTCTTTCCACTACCCCCACCTTGCCAGGCTGCAATAGTTGCCCCTCTTCTGTGTCCTCAGAATACCCTCTACCCATCTCATTCATCATTCTCACCCTGCTGTGTGTTACAATCATTGATTTTTCTATTCCCTTCAATTAGCTAGGAGAGCCAGCCCTATACTTTTTACACCATCTATTCTCCCAGCGTAGTAGAGGCATGAACAGATGCTCAACAAATATTTCCTGAAAGAGGGAGCAAGTTTACCCTCAGAGACACTCCTAGTCATCAATGTAAACTTGGAAAAGTTCCTTAACTTCCGTAGCGATCAGTTCCCTCATTTGTAACACAGAGATCTGGCTGGCTAAGTCTTCTGCCAACCATAAGGTACCAGGATTCTACAATGCATTTTTTTTCAAACCTGCATTTGCAATTAGAGGCAGAGATGAAAACTCTGGCTAATGCAGTCCAAAATCAGTTAGCAAAGTATTCAAGATCTGCAATCTAACAACCTTCCTTCAACTTCGTTTCCACTGACCCATTATTCCAGCCACACCATTAAAGTCAGAGTTCTCCAAATGCACTGTAGATGTGTTCATGCCTGTGGCTCTTTGTCCATTAAGTTTTCTCAGCATGGAACACTGCCCAGCCTCTCCTTGCCCAGGGAAATTCCACGTCTTCCTCTACCTGTAGCTGCACAGCAAGTTCTTCTGTAACATTTCTTCCTTGATTAGATTTTTGACTATAGCACTTGTCCCTTTTGCCCTAATATTATAAAAGTGGTTAACACATCTACATCCTTGACTCACTTCACTGTGAGTTCCTTGAAACTTGAATTAGGCGCTATTCATCACTATGGCATTCAGAATGCACATGGCTTCCACGCAGTAGGTGTTAAAGAAATGTTTTTTGTTCCATGTGAATGTATTCCTGATGTCACTATAAAATGTGAAATCCCATTCAAAAGACAAATTGGCAATGCCTGGAAAAGAATTTTTGATAACATTCTCCTTCCTGATATTTTAGTCATAAATAAAAATAATGTAAAAGCGATATGTGCAAAAATAGTCTAAGAAAAATTGCTTATCTCTAAGCATGATAGAGTGGACCAATTCTAGAGACTATCATGGAACCATAAAAATGGAAATATGAAGATTACTTAGAAATATGAAAACATATAAACCAGAAGAGAGTGGCAACACAAAATTAAATATATGGCATGATTGTAACTACAGAGCACTGTGAATAAAGATTTGAATAACTTTCAGAAACTAGAAAATGGACCATTCTGCCCCAATGGTGGGATAATGAAGAAATTTTTCTGTTTGGTAAACCTCCTCCAAAATTCACATAAAATTGTTTTTAGTAAATAATAATGACAATAATAAAATCTCAAGGACAGAAAGAAGCTACTGAAGATAAAAGAAAAAAGAAGAGAAAAGAAGAATGTGAGGGAATCAAGCTGACATTGCTCACATGAAGAAATGACACATGCCGATGCAATAAAGTGCTACAGGACCACGCTTAAAAATAAGGAATAGACTACTACACAGAAACAAAGAAAGGACCAAACGAGTTTCAGATTCCGACTAAGAACCTAGGAGCTTTAGAATAAATCAGATGAGGAGATAATAAAAAATATGGACTTTGTTACAAGTGAGATGAAAGCAGTATTAAGTCTCCCTACATGAAGTCCTGGAATCCAAAGTTCACTGGTCCATGCAAAGAGCACTAGATAGAGGACAACCAAGATGGCGGCATAGGTAAACACCTGAACTTGCTGCTGCGTACAACCACATTAAAACTACAACTAAAAGACAAAATGAGTATCATCCAGAACCACAAGAAGGCTGGCTGAGTGGAAATTCTACAACTAGAAGGAAAGAGAAAAGCACATTGAGTCCAGTAGGAGGTGCAGAGGTGTGGAAGTGTGGAGGTACGAAGGCGTGTGCGAAAGGGGCTGGCAGCTGGGTACCTATTGTCTTTTTCAATCAGGAGGGAGATAGAAGCTCTCAACTGCTCTGAACTCCAGTTCCGGGCGAGAATTTGGGGACCCAGACTCATAAGGAGAGAAACTCTATTGTCTGGCATCGGGCCAGAACACGAGGGCGGTTTTCTCGCAGAGGTGCTTGCAACATTGTTCCTTCATGGAGTGCGAGGCAGAGAGACTCAGGGACCTATCCGGGGGAGGCCCTACAGGCAACCATTGCTGTTCACACCACCCCGTGATTCCCTGAGACTACGCCCCACCAAATTTACAACCTCACCCAAGCTGTGCAAAGAGGCTTTTGCATACTAATGGCCTGGCCTTTCTTCGCCTAAAAACCTGTCAAACTGTAGTTGGGTCAGAGAACCCCACAGCGTCCAAAAGAAGGCCTAAGGCTCGTCGGCAGCCAGCATTACTTCATAGCTGTGCCTCATCTGGGCACCTCCAACCCCAAACAAAGAGGAGGATTCTGCAGATCTCTCTGTAGCTCCTACTGGGTGGCCTTAGGCAGTGGCTGACTTTGCACCTTCTTGGATATCCAAGAGCCAGTGTACCCAGTGGTCAGAGTGAGACCATTCAGATTACAACTCTTCACATCCATAAGAGACAAACTCAGGAGGCAGACTCAGTGAGCACCAAAGCCCCACTGAAACAAGTCCTGCCCCATAAGGGTGTCTCGAGCACAGAAGTTCTCCCATTATAGACATAACTGGTCCTCACAGCCAATTGACCTGGAGGTCAATTCCTCCCAGTGATACCAACAGCAATCAAGGCTTAACTACAACAAGACTGTGCACACAGCCCACAAAAGGGTGCACCAAGAGTGTCCACCTCAGGTAATTAGGGAGGCTGAGCCACTGGGCCCTATAGGACATCTAGCACACAAAGTCACTCTATCAACACAGGGAAGCAGCCAAAATGTGGAGACAAAGAAACAGGTCACAAATGAAAGAAATGGAGGAAAGCAAACTTCTGGATATAGAGTTCAAAACCATGGTTATAAGGCTACTCAAGAATCTTCTAGAAACCTCTGAGAAATATAGTGAGACCCTCAAGGATATGAAAAAGGACCAATTAGAAATTAAGCATACATTGACTGAAATAAAGAATAATATACAGAGATTCAACGGCAGATTAGAGGAACCCAAGAATCAAGTCAAAGATTTTAAATACAAAGAAGCAAAAAATACCCAACTGGAAAAGCAAAAGGAAAAAAGAATACAAAAATATGAAGATAGTGCAAGGAGCCTCTGGGACAACTTCAAGCATACCAACATCCGAATTATGGGGGTGCCAGCAGAAAAGAGAGCAAGATATTGAAAACCTATTTGAAGAAATAATGACAGAAAACTTCCCATACCTGGTGAAAGAAATAGACTTACAATTCCAGGAAGCACGGAGAACCCCAAACAAAAGGAATCCAAAGAGGACCACACCAAGACACATCATAATTAAAATGCCAAGGGCAAAAGACAGAGAGATAATCTTAAAAGCAGCAAGAGAAAAACAGTTAGTTACCTACAAGGGAGTACCCATACGACTGTCAACTGATTTCTCAACAGAAACTATGCAGGCCAGAAGGGAGTAGCAAGAAATATTCAAAGTGATAAATAGCAAGAACCTACAACCAAGATTACCCTATCTAGCAAAGCTATCATTTAGAACTGAAGGTCAGATAAAGAGCTTCACAGATAAGAAAAATCTAAAGGAGTTCATCACCACCAAACCAGTATTATATGAAATGCTGAAGGGTATTCTTTAAGAAGAGGAAGAAGAAGAAAAAGGTAAAGATAAAAAATTATGAACAACAAAGTGACAACAAATACATATCTATCAACAAGTGAATAAAGTGAATAAAAAATCTGATGAACAGAATAAACTGGAGAATAGAATAGAATCAGGGGCATAGAAAGGGAGTGGACTGACAATTCTCGGGGGGAAGCGAGTATGGAGGGTGTGGGAAGAGACTGGATAAAAATCGTACACCTATGGATGAGGACAGTGAGGGGGAGGGTAAGGGCAACAGTGGGGTTGGAACCAGGTGGAGGGGAACTATGGGGGGAAAAAGAGGATCAACTGTAATAATATGAACAATAAAGATTTAAAAAAAAAAGAGCACTACATAAACTCTGCCCACTCCCCCAAGAAAGCAAGGACTCTTGTACATTGTACATCCCATGAACGAGGAAGAAAGGAGAGTCGCCTATGAAAAATCCAAGCCCCAGGCTTGATTGTGGGTGGGTATAAATTCAAATTCATATTTACATGCAGTGAAAACCCTGACCTGAGAAATTACAATGGATACCAGTTCAAGATCTAGGTTAGTGTGAAACAAACATGAGTTGGTTCTGAAAAGATCCACGCAGGAGACAGAAGGCCCTCCTCCCAATGCACACACGAATGACCACAACAGTGAAAGCTTCCACTGAAGATAAGATACAAAGGAAAGCTCAAAAGCACACAAGAAAACGGAGCATGATGAGGAGGATTTAGCAAATAAAAATAAAATAATTTGCACCCCAAGAACTGAAGAAATAGAAAAATTTTAAAGAGACCACAAAAGAAATATGTTTACGAAATTGAACCAGTTAAAATAACTAAGACATAGCTCCAAGAAAACAAAATGTCATTTTGAAAAAGAACCAAAACAATCTAAGTAAATTAGGTTAATTCATTAGACCAGGGAGAATCAGGCAGAATGTAACACAGAAAAATGAAGAAATGAAAAGTGTGAATGATCCATTAAGAAACGTAAAGGGCCCTGGCTAGTATGGCTTGGTTGGTTGAGTGTCATCCTGTGCACGGAGAGGTTGCAAGTTCAATTCAGGTCAGAGCACATGTCTGGGTTGCTGGCTAGATCCCCTGTAGGGGTGTGCAGGAGACAGCCGATCCATGTTTCTCAAACGGATATTTCCTTCTCACATGGATGTTCCTCTCTCTCCCTCCCTCTCATTCATATTCTCTCTCTCTCTCTCTCTCTCTCTCTCTCTCTCTCTCTCTCTCTCTCTCTCTCTCTCTCCTCTCTCATAAAAAAACAAACAAAAAAAAAAACATTAAAAAACAAACAAACATGGCCCTGGCTGGTTTGGCTCCGTGGACAGAACATCAGCCTGCAGATTGAAGGGTCCTGGATTCGACTCCTGTCAAGGGCTCATGCCCAGGTTGTGTGTTCAATCCCCAGTAGGGGACGTACAGGAGGTAGCCAATCAATGATTCTCTTTCATCACTGATGTTTCTATCTCTCTCTCCCTCTCTGAAATCAATAAAAATGTATTTCTAAAAAAGAAACTTAAAGGATACAATGCTCAACCCTGATATACACAAGTTCTAAACTGAAAGAAAAAATCAAGAATGGGGAGAGAAAATGCAAAATAATGACTGAAAATTTTTGACAATTGAAGGAAGACATAGGTCTCTAATACTTTAAACCTAACTGTAGCTATCACAACTCCAAACTGCAGTCCTTTAAAGAAAAGAGGGAAGAGCTAAAGGAAATAGAGAATAATTACTAACAAGTAAAACATAATTAGAGCAATAGATTTCTCATCATCTACAAATGATGCAAAAAGCAATGAAAAAATATCTTATAAGAACTTCTAAGAAATTATCTTCTAAGACTGAGGGGAAAATAACTCACTTTAGAATTCTACACTCAGTAACACTATCATTCATAAATGAAGCAAAACAAGGGCATTTTCAAGAAAAGATTTTACCACCCACAGAGCCATAAGATGCTCCTTGTTAAGAACCAAACAGATTATAAGGGAT
Source organism: Myotis nattereri (assembly GCF_964212035.1). Taxonomy (NCBI): domain Eukaryota; kingdom Metazoa; phylum Chordata; class Mammalia; order Chiroptera; family Vespertilionidae; genus Myotis; species Myotis nattereri. Next base: position 200,366,827 of record NC_138076.1, on the reverse strand, counting down.
GAATAAAATTCAAAAGGCAATAATAAGCAAATAAACTGGTTATAATGTTGATAAAGCTACATAAAACTACAGATAGTCCTTAACTTAATGACAGTTTGACTTACATTATTTTTTTAACTTGGTTGAGCCTCTGCAGTAGGATTTATCACAGAACATAAATGCAACCCAACTGATACTATAAATGAGTAAGAAAGGGATGAATGCAAATTTATAAGTATATTACTCTTTTTATTAATCAATGCTGCAAATATCTTTTAGAATGTTTATAAGCAAGAAAACACAAATTTCAAAGGGCAAAAAGATATGCATGATAGACACACATGGATGAAAACTTCTAAGAGAAAATTAAACACATCTGAATACTAAAAAAAGTAGAAATGTAAGTAGACAATAAACTTACTGATTAGCCATAAACTAGCAAAATTAACTTATGAAGAAGCAAAAACTAACCAAGAAGGTAAGAAATTGAAGCATATTTCTGTCCCTCACCTCCCACGTTTTCTAACCTCATCTCCATCTCCCACCTCTTCAGCCACTTTAGCTTTGCTGCCGTCCCTCCCCCAGGCCAGGTTGCTCCTACCTGAGATGCCCATCTATGGTTTTCCCTCTGCCTGGATGTGTGCCTTGAGATAGCTATGCTTTGTCGAGCAGCTAGAGCAGTTTTTAAACAGCAAGCCATGTCAGATCACTCTTCTATTTAAACCTTCGCATTGGCTCCCATGCCATTAACATTAAAAACTCAAGTATTCAACATGGTTTAAGAAAGCTGGAATACTCCCGTCCAAGACCATTCTCTTTCGGACCTCAGCTCCTGCTTTCTCCCACTCACTCACTCACTCTGCCCCACCCACTCCAACTTCTAGATAGTCCTTCAGTATACTGAGTGTGCTCCCATTAAGAACCTTTGCACTTGCTGACCCTTCTTGTTGAAACACATCCTCCCATCTACTTGGCTCACTCCCTTACCTCCTCAAATTTTACTGAAAGTATCCTGATCAATGAGGTCTTCCCTCACAGCCTCACTTCAAATATCCCTCTTGGTTGGTTTACTTTGCTTCTTCACATTTACTATCATTTGACACATTATACAATTACTCCTTTAAAATGTTTTAATTTTTAATAAAATTATAAAAACATATAGGAGAAAATACAGGTAAATATCTATTGCATGATAGATGTGGGAAGGATTTCTAAACACAAAAGCTAGGAAAGCACTCACAAAGAAAAAGATCAATAGATTTGAATCTAAATAAAGTTTCTTGAATTTGCCTACTTCCAGTTGCCCTCAAATACTTTCAACTCACTTCAGTCAACTGTACATGTTAAGGACATATCGCAAAACCTGGAAGGCCATGTGCTGAGGGTCATTGTCCAGGCTAGACTAGTTACCACTGCAGTTTTGTGATCACAATTAACAGAACAATTGATATAATCCCTGTTTTTGGCAATTTGGTAATACTTTAAGGCATGTAGCCAATGATCTAATGAGTAGAAAATTTCCTACACATACATATGTACATGCAAAATGACATGTACAAGGAAATTAATTCATAGATATAGAGTTTCAAATAGGAACCTAAATATCCATTCATAAGGAGCTAGTAAAATGAATTGGGATACACTCATACATCAGAATACATTGACACTGTCAAAGAGATAAAATGAAGCCTCTTACGTACTCATTTACACCAGATGTTTACCAAGCCACAGCAGTAAGATAAAAGGTGCTAGTAGAACAGTGTGCAGCATATATTACCACTTGCCTTTTTAAAGGCGTAAAACTGAAACACTGATTGCCTCAGGGGTAAAGAAACTGGTTCTGGGGGACAGGGGCAGGTAAAAGACATTTCCCTGTGTACCTTCTTTAGATTTAGAATTTGTAACAGGTGACTGTATTACCTATCTATATATATAAAAAGCCAGCGACCAGAACGCCGGAATGACTGGAGCAACCAGTTGCTATGATGCCCACTGAGGCCAGCAAACCACCTGATCAGGGGGTGGGGCCAGCCAGCCAACCTCCTGCAGCCCCTCCCCCCAGCCAGCTCCACCCCCAATCGGCCCCCCCCACACCATTCAGAGGTGGGGTCGGCCAGGCAACTTCCTGCCATCTCCTCCTCCTAACAGGCCAAGCCCCGATCTGCCCCGATTGGGGCCAGGCTGGCTAGACCCCACCCGCGCACGAATTTTTGCACTGGGCCTCTAGTATAAAAATAGAATAAAACTTGAAAAATACATACAGGATAATTTAACTATTTTCTGTTTATCTAATACGTATTCATAATAACAATTACTGCTAATAGCCCAAGTCTTTCTTTATGTCTCTACTAGAGGCCCAGTGCACGGGACTCGTGCACTGGTGAGGGGTGTGGCCTGTGTAGATCAGCCCTCTGCAGAAGCACCACTCATTCCAGTCAGCCAAGTGATGTGCCCACTGTGGGAGCACCCTGACCACCAGGGGGCAGCCCCTGCATTGAGCGTCTGCTCCCTGGTAGTCAGTGTGCATCATAGCGACTGGTCAACCGGTCGTTTTGGTTGTTCCACTGTTGTCGCTGGGCTTTTATTATATAGGATTGTAAAAGGCAAATGTTCTTCAACTCAGAACAGTAGCAACTACCATTCTTTCTAACTAAAGGACAGAAATCTTTTATTTTCGTTAACAGTTAATTCATGCATTTATTCATTTAACTATGTATTAGTTGAGTTCACATGGATTACAAAGTTGAAAACACAAAGGTCTTATTTTAAGAAGCTCACAGTAAAGTAGGGAAGAGAGAAGCAAACAGGTAGCTCATTCAGTCTACACCTACTGACTTAACACTCACTATGTGCAAATCAATACAATATGGCAACTATGAAAGGAAAAGGAAGAGAACAGTCCCAGACAAGGGGAGCCCAACTCATGGCAGGAAGGCTCCACCATATCCAAAATCAGAGTAAACCCGTGGTACATTCGGGGACCTGCAAGTCGACAGCTTGGCTTGAGTGTGTGAAGGGAATCATGGGCAGAAATGAGGCTGGAGCTATGGGCCAAGAGAAGTGAGATCACAAAGGACCATACTCACGGATTGGGGTTTTAGCCCAAAATCATCAGACACAAACACTTTCAAGTAGGTAGTCCCAAACAGTAGTTGCCAAACATGGTCATACATCAGGATCACCAATAGAGCTTGATTTTCAGTCCCACCCAGACATACTGAATGAGATTGGGGGGACACAGGGCCCTGAAAATTATTTTTAAGGTTTTTAGAAGTTTGTCTGGTGAATCTGATGGCAAATCAAGTGTGAGAACCACTTGTTTTTAGGATCTCCTGACACAGGGGTTCAAACTGCCCTGTTGATGACTGAGAAAGAGACAAGAAGAGCAGGTCCCAGCTCCTCCCTCTGAATGGGAGTGCTGAGTAAGCAGAAAGCTGGCTTCTCTGGGCTATCCAATGCCCAGAGACAATGGAAAGAACAATGGGATAACTCAAGGCCAGTCCCCCAAAGGGGAGCATTTACAAGGCTCATCTTACAAGGGGAAACAACAAATGAGAGCCCAGTTGCTTCCTATACAGTAGATTCAAAAATTTCTTCTTACTTCAGTTACCTTTTAAAGTCAGTACAAGATGCCAAAGCAGACAGTATGATTTAACATTATTTTGTCTCAGTCAAAAATTTGGAATTGCAGACTCATATTGGCCATTTAGACACAAACAGCACATTCAAGCTCCATTGACCTGAACACTGGGAGACTTTTGCACCGTCTGAGGTAGAATGAGAAGCAGCAACTCACTACTGTACCAGGAGAGCATGATGCTTTCCCGAGGACTGGCAAGAGCTTCACACTCACAAGCCTTTATTGCACCGAAGCGAACATTTGGCTCTATTTTGAGATGTCTCTCTTATCAAAATTTGGCTTGGCCACAGTTTGAGGTATTTTACAATTACACAGCATTCTGACATGAAAACAAAAGGAAAGGAACCAAAAAAAAAAAAAAGGAAAGAAAGAAAGACCAAACTGCTCCACAAAGATCTATTTTTAGACATTTAACTGTCTTACATCGGAATAAGTCACATACTACATAGGAATACCACCCACAATTCTGACCTGCATCATGTTTTCTCCCCAAAAGTCAAAACTATGTTTAGTAAATTTATTCATCCCCTCATTCCATGGGTATTTACTGAGCACCCACTCTGTGGGAGGCACTGTGATAAGTGTGATAAAGTGGTGATCAAGACAATACTCCCCTGCCTTCGGTTCACATGCTCGTGAAAATAGACACCAGACAAAAGCACAAGATCATGGGGCAAGTACTATAAAGTGGATGCTAAGGGAACATGCAACACTGGGACCCAATCCAGTCTAGGGGGCCAGGGGAGTTTCCCTATAGACTTTGCTAAAGGTTTGGTCTGAAAAATAAGGCGTTAGCGAAAGAGGGAGAGGGAGGAAAGGAAATGAGTATAAGTGTGTGTGCATAGATTAGGAGGCAGGGCGGGAATGGAATGAGGGTATATTCCAGATAGAAGGAACAACTGAAGGAAATGTGAAGAAATGAGAACATCTTTTTAAAAAATATTTTTTTATTAATTTTAGAGAGGGAGAAAGAGATAGAAACATCAATGATGAGAGAGAATCATTGATCGGCTGCCTCCCACATGCACCCCCAACCAGGGACAGAGCCTGCTGCTTGAGAAACTGAGAAAATTTTTAAGGCCAAGCATACAGAGTAAACAGAGAGTATCACGAAAGGAGGTCAGAGAGGTAAGTGAGGAATAGATACTATGTCTAATTCATCCGGAACATTCCCATGAATTAGGCAAAGATGGGTACTTTTCCTCAATTTACAACTAGCTCTATAACATAAAGGTGAAGTACCTTCGCCAAAGTCACCAAATCAGAGCAAAGTCACAATTCTGCTGCCCTGGATCCATTGGTTTAATGGTTCCAACAAATACTTGTATCAGGATATTGTTTTAGTTTTAAATTATGTAAAAAATATTAATAATTTTTAAAACGAGAACTAAAATGCATGCTATCCATACTTCTGTTTGAGTTATGATGCTATCAAAAGCTTCTTATTTTTGTTTTCAATTGAAGGAATGTGGCTGAAAGAATAATTTCTAATGTTTTAATAGATATTAGCATCAATACAATTTTTTTCTGCTTATAACACTAAATTATTGAGTGATATTATAGTTTTTAAAAATGTTCTCTGTGTACTATTTCTTTGTTTGTCATTTTCAATTTTTATTTTTTAAATTATTTTGTAGTCTTACACACATTTAATCTGCTTTTTTCTCCTAACTTCATGTGAATCTAAAATTATCTAAATAATAATTTCAATTGAAAAATCAAATTTTTAGTTTAATGCAAAACTAAGATAAGATAGAAAAGTATGACTTTTGTATATGATGATCTTCAGTTTTTCAGTAGATAATTAATTCATTCAAGGTCTAGGGACTCTATAGAACTAACACTTATCAAGGGATTTCTAGGTCCCAGATGTCTTGCTAATTAATTTTTAATCCCATCTATGCTTCATAATAACTATAAGATCAATGTATTATTATTTCAGTTTAAATATTAGAAAACAAACATGGAACAGTTGAGTAATTTTTAGTCTCAAGGCTTCTGAGTAGCAGTGCCAGGATTCAAACTCATGTCAGTGTGACCTCAAAGCCCTAGTTTCTAAGTTAAAAGCCAGATCCTAGTTCTTTCCTTCCACAGGTCATTCACTCCCTTAGGCATCCATTCCCTCTACTCCATGCAGAATTTCAACCAGATGATCTCTGACTTCGTTTCCAGTTTTAAATATCTGTTAATAATTTACATTGAAATGGTAAAATAAATGTCATATATGCTATCTAAAAAGAACTCTGTAATAAAATATAATACGTTTTTTTCTATTTTATTCATCCCCCCCCCCTTTTTTTAATCTTCACCCAGAGTGGAAGGGGAAGGCACAAAGACTTCCATCTTGCCAACACAATGGTCATTTTCTTCTCTCAGCTTCTAAATCTTCCAGTAGAATTTGACATGGAAACTACAGAGGAATTGGTGTGAAATGACCTTCAGAGCATGTTACTCCCCTGCTTGAAACCCATAAATAGCTTCCTAATCCATCTACACTAATAAAAGAGAAAGATGCAAATTAATCATCACTCCGCTACACCCATGCACAATGCCAACCAGCCAATCAGGAGCCAGTATGCAAATTAACCCAACTAAGATGGTCACAGCCACAGAGCTGGAGCAAGCAAGAGGCTTGGGTTGCCCCCGGTGATGGAGGAAGCCAAGCTTCCCGCCTGCCCTGGCAGGCCCTGGGCTCCACTCAAGGCTACAAAGTTTCAATTATAGAAGATAATAATCCCAGATACCTGCTTCGAGGCTGCCCTGGAAAAAAGAAAAAAAGAAAAAAAGGAGAGGCTGAGACCTTGGGTCACCGGGGGGCACGGCCAGCCTGAAAATAGCCATCAGCCCCTCACCCAGGCTGGCCACACCCCCATTGGGTGAGGGTCCCCACTGGGGGGCTTGGTCAGCCTGCAAACAGCCATCACCCCCTCACCCAGGCTGGCCAGGCACCCAGTGGGGACCCCCACCCTGAAGGGGGTGTGGCCAGCCTGAAAACAGCCCTCACCCCCTCACCCAGGCTGGCCAGGCACCCAAGCAGGACCCCCACCCTGATCCAGGACACCCTTTAGGGCAAACCAGCCGGTCCCCATCCGTGCACCAGGCCTCTATCCTATATAATAAAAGGGTAATATGCAAATTGACCCTAACAGCAGAACGACTGGGAATGACTGGTCACTATGACACACACTGACTACCAGGGGGCAGACACTCAATGCAGGAGCTGCCCCCTGGTGGTCAGTGAGCTCCCACCAGGGGAGCTCTGCTCAGCCACAAGCTAGGCTGACGGCTGCCAGCACAGCGGTTGTGGTGGGAGGCTCTCCCGCCTCCTCAGCAGCGCTAAGGATGTCCGACTGCAGCTAGGCCTGCTACCCGCTAGCAAGTGGACATCCCCCGAGGGTCCCAGACTACGAGGGCACAGGCCTGGCTGAGGGACACCCCCGCCCCCCCCCCCCCCGAGTGCACAAACTTTTGTGCACCAGTCCTCCAGTATAGGATAAAGTGTAAACGCAGTTTCCCTCAGCTCTGCAACTTCTCATCATTCCTGTCTCTTTCTTAAGTATCTCACTTCTTCCCTAATGGCACCACCCCGTTCCACCATCCTGTTTTGTTTCCTTCCTAGTCCTTAGCACTAACTGAAATTATCTTTCTGATCTATGTCCTTGTTTAACATCTAATTCCCTGCTCTAGAATGTAAAGCCCATGAAGGCAAGCGCCTGGCTTGTCTCATTCATGTCTGTAATCCTAATGTTCAAAGGAGTATTTGAGTGGACATGCTGAATAAATGAAGGAAGGAAGGAAGGAAGGAAGGAAGGAAGGAAGGAAGGAAGGAAGGAAGGAAGGCAGCACAGACAGCTTCAATGTGCCTTGTCTCACCTTTGCCTTTAAGTGAAAGGAATAGAAATAGAAAAAATAAACCTACTGATCACTTTATTTATAAAATATATTTTTATTGATTTCAGATAGGAAGGGAGGGAGAGAGAGAAACATCAATGATAAGAGGGAACCATTAATCGGCTGCCTACTGCACGCCCCTTACGGGGGATTGAGCCCACAACCTGGGCATACGCTTTGATCAGAGTTGAACCCTGGACCCCTCAGTCTGCAGGCCGATGCTCTATCCACTGAGCCAAACCAGTTAGGGCAGTAGGTTTATTTTTACCTCAACTTCTATCTGAAGAGAAGTGTCAATACCTCCCCCATACTTTCCTTCTGGCCAGGTTTTCAATAGGAACAACTAATTACAGAGCTCAGATTGAAGTCCAAACTCCCACAACCACACTCAGATTATTCCATGCTGCTCTATAAGCATAAATAATTACTCTAAAAGGACCAATTAAACCATTTCTTTCTCCTTATTCAAAATTCTAACCGAGTTAAAAGTGACTCTGTATATATTGAGGGATAGATGTCATTCCTAACAATAACAGAATTTTCTTCTGTCCACAAGCCTTCTAAATCGCAGGGTACTTTTTTATACTTGTAAGGCTCTTTATTGCAGTGAACACCTTGATGAGGGTTTGGATACATAAGTTTCAGGCCAGAAGTTGAGGAGAGTGAAACTGCTCTATCAAAAAAAAAAACTGAAGTTCTTGTGAAAAGATGGTGTAAAGAATATTTCATTAAATATAGATTAGAAACATTTTTACGGATTTACAAGATCATAGCAATGAGGAACATCAACAATTCAGACACTTCTTTAGAGAACCTGCTAATTTTTTGACTTGTTTGACAATAATTCCTTCTCCCAGAATCATTACTTTGATGATGGCAGTGGTGGCCAGTAGCAATTATTTAAGGACTGATGATAAATCAAACACTGTCCTGAGCACTAGGAATGCACTATTTCAGTCTTCTTCACAGTTTGCCTAAGCTACCCAGGGAGTAAGGGATGGAGTAGATTTGAATGTGGATTTGCCCATGCTCTTGATCACAATACTAGCACAGCTCCTCTGTCATAATTCCAACAACAAGGAAACACTGGCTGGTGATGCTGGTGTGACTTAAACTTTGGGAGAAATAAATTGTGTCATCTTGTAATTGGTCCATGAAAGAAGAGAAAGGCTGGGTTAAGACAGGAACTTAGGATTTTAATGAAAGTGTTGATTAAACTTAGAAGTAAAATGTCATGATTCTATGCTCAGAAGCTCTAAACAGAAACCTACCTACCTCAAAAGGCTCCAGAGACTCGAAAGAATGACATATCAATGCAGGGATACACACACACACACACACACACTTGCAAACAGCTCTAAGAAAAGTCAAAATATCAGGCTTCTAGAGAAAATAATGTGTGGTTACTGAGGGAATTTTCTGAGAGGTTTGGGTTTTAAAACAATCATTTAAAAGTTGGGGGAGAACCAAGATGGCAGCATAGGTTAACGCCGGAGTTTGCTGCTTTGAACAACTACTTCAAAAGTGAAACCAGAAAACGGAAGGGACATCACCCAGAACCACAGGAATGCTGGCTGAGTGGAAGTCCTACAACTAGGAGGAAAGAGAAACGCATACGGACACTCAGAGGAGGCGCAGTGCTGAAGTCAAATTCTGAGGTGCAGAGTGCACAGAGCGGGCTGGCGGTGGAGGGCGCGGTTGGCGTTTTCAATCGGGAGGGAGTCGCAGACTCTGAGCTCCAGATACAGGCGAGTCTTTAGGGACCCAGACTCAAACGGGAGAAGCGGGTCTGCCTGGCTTCGGTCAGAGCGAGTGCAGCTTTCTCTCCGAGCTTTGCAGCCATTGCTGGGACTCAGAGAGGCAGAGCCCCTGGGGACAGGACTGAGAGCCGCCATAACTGCTCTCTCCGGCCCACCCTATTGATCCTGTGCGACCAGCCCCGCCCAAGCCCTGCACAGAGGCATTTGCCGGATAGCCTCAGGCAAACGCTAGATTAGCACCTCCCTAGAGGACAGAAGTTCTCTCACTGCAGACACAGCTGATTCTCATAGCCACTTGGCCTGGAGGTCAAACCCTCCCTGGAATTAGCTACAACAATCAAGATTTAACTATAAGACTGCAAACAAAGACCACTAGGGGGTGCACCAAGGAAGCATAACAAAATGCGGAGACAAAGAAACAGGACAAAATTGTCAATGGAAGATATAGAGTTCAGAACCACACTTTTAAGGTCTCTCAAGAACTGTTTAGAAGCCGCCGATAAACTTAATGAGATCTACAAGAAAACTAATGAGACCCTCGATCTTATATTGGGGAACCACCTAGAAATTAAGCATACACGGACTGAAATAACGAATATTATACAGACTCCCGACAGCAGACCAGAGGAGCGCAAGAATCAAGTCAATGATTTGAAATGCGAAGAAGCAAAAAACACCCAACCGGAAAAGCAAAATGAAAAAAGAATCCAAAAATGCGAGAATAGTGTAAGGAGCCTCTGGGACAGCTTCAAGCGTACCAACATCAGAATTATAGGGGTGCCAGAAGATGAGAGAGAGCAAGATATTGAAAACCTATTTGAAGAAATAATGACAGAAAACTTCCCCCACCTGGTGAAAGAAATGGACTTACAGGTCCAAGAAGCGCGGAGAACCCAAAACAAAAGGAATCCAAAGAGGACCACACCAAGACACATCATAATTAAAATGCCAAGAGCAAAAGACAAAGAGAGAATCTTAAAAGCAGCAAGAGAAAGAAACTCAGTTACCTACAAGGGAATACCCATACGACTGTCAGCTGATTTCTCAACAGAAACTTTGCAGGCCAGAAGGGAGTGGCAAGAAATATTCAAAGTGATGAATACCAAGAACCTACAACCAAGATTACTTTATCCAGCAAAGCTATCATTTAGAATTGAAGGTCAGATAAAGAGCTTCACAGATAAGGAAAAGCTAAAGGAGTTCATCACCACCAAACCAGTATTATATGAAATGCTGAAAGGTATCCTTTAAGAAGAGGAAGAGGAAGAAAAAGGTAAAGATACAAATTATGAACAACAAATATGCATCTATCAACAAGTGAATCTAAGAATCAAGTGAATAAATAATCTGATGAACAGAATGAACTGGTGATTATAATAGAATCAGGGACATAGAAAGGGAATGGACTGACTATTCTTGGGGGGGGGGAAGGGGTGTGGGAGATGCGGGAATAGACTGGACAAAAATCGTGCACCTATGGATGAGGACAGTGGGTGGGGAGTGAGGGCGGAGGGTGGGGCGGGAACTGGGAGGAGGGGAGTTATGGGGGGGAAAAAAAGAGGAACAAATGTAATAATCTGAACAATAAAGATTTAATTAAAAAAAAAAGTTGGAAGGATGGGGGACATATAACAAAGAATGAAATAGATGCGTAGCACTGATCTATAGGAAAAATGTCAGAAAAGTTTAAAACCGGGAATGAGCTGGAGCTGTGAAAAATGCCAATGACAAAAGAAGAGGCTACAAAAACAAAAACAGAAAAAGGACATTCAGAGCCAGAAAATGAATAAAGAATATTATGTCCTTGGTGTTGGTGGGGTGTGGACATTGAAGTATTAGCATTTGTCACAGCTATACAAGATATCTGGCTGAGATATACGCCAGTGTTGTGTCCACTAATCTGGTTGACTCAGCTACTGGGAAGATCCAACACCCACAAAGAGGCAATGTTCCTTCCTTAAAACACAGGAACAAAAATGTCATAGAAGATGCACAAACATTCAGCATCTATTGAATAAATTATCTTCTACAAAAAGCAAGCAGAAAAAGGTGGTTTGAATATCTACACTGCCCACATACAGGAGGTCGGGGGGAGAGGGAAGTGGCCACATCCTCAGCCCACCCATAAATAGTACTTTTCTCTAATGCCTTGTCATGAGCCCTTTTCACTTCCAATGTAAACTCTTTCCTCTGGGGATATTATCAACCCAGCTTCCTTCATGAGATCCAAACCTATAGTCCAAGTTAGGACGCAACTGTCTTTTGACACCTTCACCTGGATGAGCCTTCCACAAGAACGTCAAATACAACCTCTCCCCCCAGGCTCCCTCTTACCTGTGAGAAAACTCCAAAACCCTCAGCCCAGACTTCTTGTGTACATCTCACATGGTCCTCTTAAAGAGACACCCTTTCAATTCTCTAGGCCTTGGCTCATGTTATTCCCTTCACCTGAAGTACCTTTCCCTCTCCTCTATCCTACATAATAAAAACCTAATATGCTAAGTGTCCGGTCACCTAGTCATCCGTTCAACCAATCAAAGCGTAACATGTTAATGATATGCTAAGGCCACTCAACCACTCGCTATGACGTGCACTGACCACCAGGGGGCAGACGCTCCAACTGGTAGGTTAGCTTGCTGCTGGGGTTGGGCTGACTGGGATTGAGTGAGACCGGCCAGACACACCCTGGAGCCCTCTCATGGTTCCTCCCTGCTGGCCAACCTCCTGCGTCCCTCCCCTACCCTGATTGTGCACTAGTGGGATCCCTCAGTCTGGCCTGCACCATTTCACAATCCGAGACCCCTTGGGCGATGTCGGAGAGTCGTATTTGGCCTGATCCCGCAGGCCAAGGGACCCCACTGGTGCACGAATTCGTGCACTGGGCCTCTGGTTTTAACATAAACTCATTTGGAAGCATTTCCTGGGCCTTGCTGGAATAGCCTCTATTTCCTCTAGACTTTCAAAGTATCCTACTCCAAACATTCTACTATCACAGCCATTGTCACATTGTATGATCGTTATTGGCTTCTGTCTTTCCTGTGAAGGAATAGTTTTAAGACTTCATATTTTACTCATTTTGGTATCCCTAATGCCTAGGACACCAAATGTTCATCAAACTGATTAATAGACCTTGAGACCAGGCAAACCTTTATTAAGTGTTTTAAATATTTAACACAAATTCACATTTCCATCTGTGGGGGCTCTAAACACTTATGGATAGATTGAACGTAAAGGGAAGTAAGTGAGATGCACACACACGTTACCGACTCCAGTAAGTACCAGTTTAGCAGACAGAATGTGATAAGAATTGTATTTTTCCGGCATTGTCATATTTTCCAGCTGACGAACGGGGCCCTCGGGCAGTGGTCCTGCTGTCACTAACTGAGATGTTCTTTCTTGACCTTCCGCTGGGGTTGTTTTGTTGACTCCTGGAACACCTTGCTTAATTAAATAACACAAGTGCTCGGTTACATAAGGGCACCAAATTTCCATTTTACAATTCAAGAGCCATAGTAGCAAGAGCCACTCATAGCTACATAGCTGATTACACTGGCAGGACTAGTTGCAACAAGAATTCAAATGATCAGCTTCCCTGAGAGCTGCCGGCAGCCACACATGGATGTGGTTCCATTTTTGATTCGTGTGTTCTTTGGATGTACTGCAGAAAAAACCTACAAGCTCAAAAATTTCCACATGACGGTAAAACAGCACAATCGAATCAATCCATCAATTTCCTATGTAGCAGTAAAATAAGCAGCTGCATTAACATTAAAAATCAGGCAAGTAACGCAGACATGTTTACATCTCCAAAATCTTTTTAGCAGTTTTGTTTTCAATACTTCCCAGCATCAGAGCCATGATGCCAAGGACGGAAAAGTACTGCTTTTAGAGAACAGATTGCAGAGGCTCAAATCTCAGCTCCTCTGAACTCTGGGACTTTCTTTCCCATAATCTCTCTAAGCCTCATCTATGTGCGATTGAGGAAAAACCTCCTCCTTACATATCGTGCCCACACTATCCATTCTTCAGTCACTCAAAGTGAATTTAAAATTCCATACAAAATGTATATGCCAGGCTCTCTATAAGCAGTTCAGGAAGTAAAACAAATGACACATCTTTCCCTTAAAGAACCCCCCAGGCAAGTGGAGATCTAGCCAGGCCCACACCATGTGCAATTAGCCGCCTCCCCCCCTCCCCCCTGCCCCCCCCCCCACCTCCCAGCACCTCAAACCTAATTGAGAATCTTGCTACAATGTACGAACTAAAGTGTGTCCTCACACCTCACTGCCTCGTACTGGACCATATGACCCATAGAAACAGAGGCAGAATCTTGTTCATGTATTGCAACCGTGGTCGGGTTCCCCCTTCCATCTCTGACCTCATCTCCAACTACTTTCTCTCTCCTTTATTCCACTCCAGATACACTGGCCTCCATGCTGCTCCTCAACATGCCAAGGAAACACATGCCTCAGCGCCTTTACTAGTACACTTGCTGTTCCCTTTGCCTCTTCCCCAGATATCTGCATTGCGTTCTCCCTGTGCCCACTGGTTTTTGTTCAAATGCCCCCTTCCCAGTGAGACCTCCCTGGACCACATTTTAAAACTGCTAGTCCAGTACCACAGCATTTTCTATCTCCCTGCCATGCTTTCTTTTTTCCCCATAGCACACATTACTAGCACAACCCCAGTTTTACTCATCTTGCTCATTGTCTCATCCCTTCACCAAAATGCAAGCTCCCAGAGATAGGAATGTTTATGTAGATACTGCTGTATGCACGAGTATACACAGCACCTAAAACAGGTGCTGGTGTCCACGTAAGAAGGGATTAATGTGCCATAAATAAACTATAGGAACTCTAAAAAAGAGCATGATACAATCTGCTCTCAAGAAAATTAATTTTTTTTGGAGACTGATGGGCAAAACTAGTGGGGAACATTTTGTTTGGCCACTAACCATCTATTTCTACTTCTTAACAGCATCCCAGTTTCCTTTTAGGAGGTTATCTGTCTCCTGCAGTGAGTAGTCTTTGGAGATGGTACATCCAAGTGCTTGGCCTCCCGCTAAGGTCATCGAAAGGACAGATCCTTCCACTCATTGCCCTGGCGTGGCCAGACGGAGCCCATCACACAGTCTCTTCCTATTTGCATCCTGAGTAAGTGCCACAATAGCGGACAAAGTGATTGGAGTCCATTCATCTCAGTAGTGGTTTGCTGAGCCGACGGCTCCTGCTCTGAGATTGGTCACCAGATTCCTCACTCCTCATCACCTGGTGCTGCCTCGTTCCCACCCAGTGCAGCCCTGCTTCTCCAGGCTCTGTTAAGTCCAGGGGGCTACACATAGCCTTCCCCAAATTTTCCTCTCTTCACTCAAGTTAGTTAAATTTCTTTCTAATGCTTTTACCCAGAGAACTCCAACTGATAAACATGAAAAAGAAAATAATTTAGGGAGGTATCTATTAAATGATAAATAAGTTCCCTTATTTGGCTCAGAGGAAGATGCAAGTCCCACAGCCCCCATGTAAGAGATGTGATCAGGCCTGGTCTTTGTATAATGTACAGGATCCAGACGGGTTGAGAAGGATGAGGCTCTGAGGCAAGGGAAACAAGACCAATATTCTCAGGTGTCTGTCAGACACCTTACTCAAGAATCCACAACTAGTAAGAAAAACAGTGAATCTTAAGATTGGAGGCAAGATCACATGTGGTTTCAAGGAAATAGAAGATTAAGTGATTGACAGAAGAACCACTTAATTAGAGGGGATCTGATAAAGATTTGAGACTAAGTAGAGGTAGTAAATGGTGACACATCTAAATTTATATCTCCAGGCTATGATTATTCATCTCTGAATGATTCCGGAATGAAAAAAAGGCTAGAAGCAAATATGGTAAGAACAAATTTAAATATGAAATAGTGAGTTCTCTAAAATAGTAAACTAATGTATTTATGCATATTAATGACAACACTTTCCATTTGTTAATTACTCTTCCACACAATGTTTTTCTTGCGCCACCTTAAACCCCAAGTGTTAGAAATGAAGGTGTTAAATGGAATAATTATTCTTTGCTTTTCATTTCTCCATTACTAAATATATATATAGTCTGGGCACCATAAATTACATATTCCATTTTTATTACCCTGCCCAGTTCCTCAATACTTTTTTGAAACTATGCATCCTCCCTCCATACTCTTCATATGGGCCTACGTTTAGTATTCATGAATAAACAGAGAAAATAAAATGTTTTGGGAAAAAAATTTATTTGGTTAGAAGTGTCAGTCCCAGGCAATCAGTCTGCTAGAAAGTCTAAAGCCAGTTGCCTACACAAATGTTTAAATATTTATTGAGCTTAAGTGTTTAAAGTATTAACAGAACAAAAAAAAGAATACAATATATTAGAGGTAATAAGATGGATCTGGGGGGGAAAAGCAATGATTACAATCTTGTTTCCGTACCTTCTCCTTATTTCAGATGGTATCTTTAAGACCATGTAGCCCAAAATGGCCCCATGAATTCCTTCCTGCTGTGATAAAACTGCTCAGCACATCTTGAGAGGCGAGTGGTTTTGCCTGGGCAGGTGGCTAGCTGAAATCATTAAGGAGTACATCTGAGCAAATACATAAGCAAAAGGCGCAGCAAGAAAAGAACCATTACCTGACTAAAGCAGATGCTCCAACATCAGCAGCATAAAATAACGTTCACATAAGTGAACACACATTTCTGAGAAACCAGAATGACTCCTGAAATCATGAGCAAAAACTGGCAAATGTCATCAGCTCTATGTGGATGGGGATGTGGGGCGATTTAAAGAGACATTTCACTCAGGGCCAATTCTCTCTAACAGGTGTTTCAAAGAAACCACTGGTCTTGCTTCTTTAGTCCTTGCTCTCATTGGATTCCTGTTTAACCCTTGGCAATAGCACACTGTTGTCCCCATCACCTTTATAATCCATCACATGTAAAAGTTATAAAGGGGAAGGTGGGGCTTCATGGGCTGTTATTTTCCTAAAATAAAATAGCATAAACACCAAAAACTTGAAAGAACAGCACTCATAAGTACTAGTTATTTCGCATGTCATTTTTAAAATATGTCCCCTACACACACTTAGACAACTTTCACACTTTTTAGGAAAGCGAGGAAATGCTAAAGGATGGGACCGAACTAGCAGGGGTCCAGCGGCAGGACCCGTCTCACCTGAATCACTGCCAATTGACAAATGAGAATGAGGTTATTGGTGACTAACCACAGTCCCTAAAGGTGAGAAACCAATGCTCTCATAATTGCCCTCTCCAATTTGAGAAAAGGGCAGTATTAGGTAAACATCTATAATAATAAAAGCGTAATATGCTAATTAGACCAGACTGCCGAACAACCTCTGGACGTCATTCTGGACATCCTTCCCAAAGAAGCCGTGGCAGCAGGGGCCGAGGCAGAGGCAGTTAGGGGCGATCAGGCAGTCAGGCAAGCAATTAGGGGCAATGAGGCAGGCAGGTAGAGGCGGTTAGGGGTGATCAGGCAGGCAGGTGAGTGGTTAGAGGCAATAAGGCAGGCATGCAGAGTGGTTAGGGGCAATCAGGCAAGCCGAAAGGCCAGTGGTTAGGAGCCAGCGGTCCTGGATTGCGAGGGGGATGTCCGACTGCCGGTTTAGGCCTTATCCTGCAGGGATTCCACAGTCAGACATCCCTTGAGGGGTCTCAGATTGTGAGAGGGTGCAGGCCGGGCTGAGGGACTCCTGCCACCCATGCACGAATTTCGTGCACCGGGCCTCTAGTTAATTTTAAGTTTGTACAAATTGCTAAAATGAATACCAATAAGAAAATGATTTGGGGGAATGTTAGACTAGACATTCTAACTTGCAAACCCAGTGAGACTGCGTACCCTACTCCGAATATGAGCACCCAGCACCCCCTAGTGACTGGTGCACATTTATGAAATCTTTTTTTTTTTTTTTTAAATCAGGAGCAAGTATCAAACCTGGTTTGTAAAAGTAAGACTCTAGAAGGAACTTAATCCTTTCCATGTGAAATGGTTTGGGGAAACACCCCTCTAGCCCCATAGAACTAGAAACCTTCAGTTTTTCTAGGACATCTATATGTTAGAAATGGGGGTAAAAAAAGAAGGCAAGAACTATAGGATCGAGAAGCTTGCTGAATGCTAGCTTTCTCCTCAGGCCTCACCTGCTCTGGAGTGTCTGCTGAAGTCCTATGAATTTTAAATTGCTGGACTACATAACCATTTTGGTACCTCCAAATACCAGAATTCAAAACATAAAGCAAGCAATGCTAAAAACATTTTTCTTTGTTTCCTAAAATAATAATCTGATAGAATGAGATGTGTCTATTTATATCATTAAATACTGACATTTCATCCCCCGCCAATTAATCATTTGTGAATATAATTCCATTCTTCGCAAATATTTTATTGAACGCCTACTACGTGCCAGACATTATGCTGGGCATATTGGCAGATAAAACAGAAAAAAGAATCCCAACTTTCCTTCGGCTTACATCTTCAAAGAAGAAACAAACAACAATATGTTTAATTAAAAGATACAGTTTGTTGGATTACAGACATGCTACGGGGAGATATAAACTGTTATGAGTGAGGGGTTTCTTTTGTGCTTTTGGCTTTTTACAAGTTTAAAGAGTAAGACCAAGGAGAATGTCAACAAAAAATAGACTGAATAAAAACCTGAAGAAAATGAGGAAGTGAACCATGCATATGATAATAGAAGAAATATCTGGGCAGGTTGGGAAACAGCAAGTGTAAAGGCCTTAGAGCTAGAACATAATTGGATGGACTCAAGAATCATCACAAGGGCCCTGGCCAGTGTAGCTCAGTTGTTGGAGCCTCATTCCATGCATTGAAGGGTTGCGGGTTCAACTCCAGGTCAGGGCACATACCTGGGTTACAGGTTCCATCCCCAGTAGGGCACGTACAAAGCCAAGAAATAGAGGTTTTTCTCTCACATCAATATTTCTCTCTCTATCTCTCTCTCTCTCTCTCTCTCTCTTTCCCCCTCTTCCTCTTTCTCTAAAATCAATGAAAGCATATTGTTGGGTGAGGATTTTTTTAATACAATAATATTAATTAATTTAAAAAGAATCATCATAAGGATCTGTATGGCTAAAATGGGGTACGTGTAGGGAAAACAAGTATTTGAATTCAATGCAGAACAGTCAAGAAAGCTGTTTCAACATAAGACTAAAAGCACAAACAACAAATGAAAAAAAAATCAACAAATGGGACTAATCGAACTTAAAAGCTTTTTGTACAGTGCCCTGGCTGGCGTGGCACAGTTGATTTGGGCATTGTCCAGTGCACCAAGAGGTTACCAGTTCTATTCCTGGTCAAGGGCACATGCCTTGTTTGTGGGCTCGATCCCCAATAGGGGGCATGCAGGAGGCAGCTGATTGGTGTTGTGCTCTCACATTGATGTTTCTCTCTTTCCCTCTCTCTCTCTCTAAACATCAATAAACTATTCTTAAAAAATAAAAATAAAAATAAAAAAAAAGCTTCTCTACAGCAAAAGAAACAATCAACAAAATGAAAAGTTAACCTACAAAATGGGGAAAAAAATTGCAAGCCATGTATCACATAAGGGGTTAATGTCCAAAATGGATAATAATTTAAAAAAAGACAAACTTAGGTAACTCAAACACCAAAAATAAAACCAAAAATATATAAACAGTGGGGCCTTGACTTACGAGTGTCCCGACTAATGAGTTTTTTGAGATACCAGCTATCTCTCCACCGATTTTTTGCATTGAGTTAATATAGCAATTTGAGTTAACGAGCTCCTTAACGAGCTCGGTCTCGAAACAAATTAAACTCGTAAGTCAAGGCCCCACTGTATGTGTGTATGTGTGTGTGTGTGTGTGTGTATTAGGGTAATATATTACCCTAATATGCAAATAGAACGAACAGCAGAACCGAAAAACCAAACAACCAGTCACTATGACATGCGCTAACCACCAGGGGGTGTGTGCGGAACATGGCGGGTGTGGGCAGCAGGCGGCAGAGTGCAGAACATGGCGGGTGTCAGCCATGGTGGGATGGTGGAGCAGGTGAGCAGGTGCACCAGAACAAGGCAGGGTGTCAGTTGTTATCATCTGGGCGATCCTCTAGTGGTTACTAAAAATTCTTTGCTCCCATGCACCGCAGTCCTGCCCGGTGCTCACACCTGCTGCCAGCTCCAGCCCCGCTCTCACACACTGCCAATGCCTGGCACCAGTCCTGATCGCGCCGTCAGCGGACAGCTACAGGCCCCAATCGCCCCTGAGGGCTTCTCCACCTCCCCCTGCCCCTGAACGGTGATCAGGGAAGCAGCCAACACTTGCACCCACTGATGGTGCTGGCCTGCTCGCAGCACTGCTGGCACAGGCCCCAATGACTGCACTGTCAGCGGATGCGAGCGGGGCCAGCACTGTCAGTGTGTGGGAGCAGCAGCCATGGGAGTGGCAGCCACGGGAGCAGGGCTGCTGGCAGACAGGGGACTGGGGGCCACAGTGGGAAGGGCCAGTTATCAAAGGCACATATTGCAGCATTACTCACAATAGCCATGAGAAAAAAATAAAAATTTTCCCACTGCAAACACATGGATGGAACTTGAGGGCATTATGCTAAGTGAGATAAGTCAGACAGAGAAAGACAAATACTGTGTGATATCTCATATGTAGAATCTAAGAAAACTGAAATCATGAAAGCACAGACTAAAATGGTGTTTACCAGAGCCTGAAGTTGGGAAAATTGAGAAATGTTGCTTAAGGTTACATACTTACAGTAGATAACTAGTAGTAGACAACTAGACCTAGAGACCTAATACATAGTACCATAATTCTTCAATGTTAACGATAGGTTCTTGAAACTACAAACTTGAAGCAAAACGATGTCTAAAACAACTAACTTTACCATAGGCTAACTGATATAAATGAGAGCTAAGTTCCAACAGCATCTTTCTGGTAAAACAAACAAATAAACAAAACAAAACAAAAAAAAATCAAACTTCTAAAGATCCCAAACACTTCTATGACTAAACAGTGAAATAAATGTGAGCTATACACACACTTAAGAAATATTATTACAAACAAGATAATAATTTTCCACTTGCTTATTGTAGTTCAGAGTCTTGTGTGGCCAAAGCCTATCTCGGCAGCTCAGGGTGCAAAGCGGAAGTCCACCCTGGATATGATGCTCTCCCTTCGCACCACACTCAATCACACTGGGACAATTTAGACAGGCCATTTCACCTAGTATACACATCTTTGGGATGTGGGAGAAAAACCAGAGCACCTGAAGAAAACCCACACACACATAGGGAGAACATACAAACCCCACACAGACAGTGACCCCTGCAGGGAATCAATTATTTTCTTATCAACATTAAAACGAAACAACATTGAATGAAACGAGGTTATTTGAGGACTTACTGCACAGTGATTACAGATAACAAAACTGTATTATAGACATTAAACTTGCAAAACCATATCCAATGATTTAAAAAAATAGAAAACTGTTACTTAAGGGTCATTATAAGGACCTTGGCTTTACTCTGAAGCAGGAAGTCATCATGGGATTTTCAGCAAAGGACTGATATGATCTGACTTAACATTTTACAAGATTACTCTAGCTGATATAGTGAGAACAAACTTCAAAGCTGGGGATAGGACGGAGCAAGACGTAAGTAGAAAGATCAGTGAGAAGCCTGTAACAGTGAAAGACTGTGGCTAGAATGATCCCAGTGGAGTGGTGAAAAATGGTTAGATTCTGAACATATTTTGAAGGTAGACCAGACAGATGAAGAATGTGAGAAAGAGAGTGTAGTAAAGGATAATATCAAGGTTTCAGCTTAAGCAATAAAGAACAGAGGTTCCATAAAGTGATATGGGGAAGACTGAAGGAGGAATTCGTTTGGGGAAAATGTCAGGAGCTCAGTTTTACCCATTTTAATTTTGGGGCCTCTATTGAGATCCCATGTGGGAAATAAAAGTGACAGAAGTGTTACTAAAAGATTGACACGTTGTATTTACAATCCAAGCACAGTTAAGGTGAAGAAACTGGGACTGCTGTTGGGAGAAGGAAAACATCTCTACAACTTCCTGCAGGCAATGCTGATTCAGAACCATGGACAGTGACCGGAAAATTGGTAGGGGCTGAATACAAAAAAATCATAGCACATCCATGAATAAGATTAGTGAAATTCAGTGCATCAATGTTAACAGATCTGACTGATTTTCTGTAGCTTTTTAAATTAGTGGCATCCATCAAATCATTATGCTGAATGGATGAGCTCTGTGATTCTTTTTCTGTGGCCAATCACTATTTTCCAAGTATTTTTTCTTTCTCAACTGCATCTTCAGACATTTGTTTTTCTGTCTTAAACACATACTCCAGGAAATCTGCTTATATATTTTCCAGTGTTTCCCTCTTCAGTAATTTTCATAGTCCAATTTAAATCTTTACTCTGCATTGTCTTTTGCTTATAAACATTATTCCTTTTCAACTCATCTATGCTCATTATAAAACATCACACCAACTACAGTGGAGCTGAGAATGGTGCAGCAAACTTGCCCCTCATCAGAGGTTGGCTGGGTTACTGATGATTACATTTCTCTGCATAATCATTTGATTGGTCCAAATTCCTCAGTGATGCAGATTCCCAAGATGGTTGATTTTGGTAACAAGGTCCATTATAACGTAATTTAGTACAATTTAAACTTTTTATTTAATAGATAATAGCTAACATGTTATAAACAACACAGAAATGTTCCAAGGAAACATGTGAAAATGTCCAGTTACAGGTTGTGCATAATCAACAACCCAGTTTCACATCTTCCCTTTTAAAGGCTAAAACATTATTTTGGATCATTCATCAAAGTGCCATTAGTGTGAGTTATATGGGAATATCTTCAAGCCCATAATTAAGTGCTTCAAATTTTCACACCAGGCTGGGAGTCTACTTGTTGAAGTCTAACTCAATGTCTAACATGGTCCCGTTGGGACCTTCACATGTGAGGCCTAGACATTCTCCTAGTTCTTCTTACTACAGAGTCGTTACCCTACCTCAGCCATGTCATAAAAGATCCATTCTGTGTCTTTGATATTTGTATCTCAGTAAGTATATGTAGAAGTTCACTGGGTGTTAATTCCAGCTCAGCCTGTTTACCTGTGTATGACCTTGGGCACATCGTAACATCTCTTAACCTCAGCTTATACATCAAAAAATGAAAAGCCATATTTCAGAGTTGTTGGTGGATTAAGTGATATCATGTATATAGTCTACCCTAGCCAAGCCCTCAAATACTAGCTCTCTAGAAAATCAAGTGATTCGGTATTTGTCTGTTTTCTTAAATGGTTGACTATTCAGTAGATTGGGATACT
Organism: Myotis nattereri; assembly: GCF_964212035.1. Classification (NCBI taxonomy): domain Eukaryota; kingdom Metazoa; phylum Chordata; class Mammalia; order Chiroptera; family Vespertilionidae; genus Myotis; species Myotis nattereri. Next base: position 200,344,180 of record NC_138076.1, on the reverse strand, counting down.
GATAATTTTCTTTCCTAAGCCAATAGCAGCTACTACCTAACTGCTTAAGTAAAAGATTCTGTATATGAAAATTTATACAGTTGGGACATATATTTTCCTATGACACTAATTGATACCAATTAAATTATTTTTATTCCAGGTAAAAAGATACTTATAATGAAAAAAATAACATGAGAAAGCTCACCATTTTATAACACATGGATTGGATTTTGTAGTTTTCCAACATAAATTTATGGATAATTCACACAAAAATACTTTATTCCCATTCATATATTAAAAGGACATCAATTAAGCAAGTTAAAAAGAAACCCAGAATACTTGAGTTTAATAGTCATAATACACCTCCCTTGGGTCTGAATCCACTTAACAACTTTATACTAGAATTGAAGCAAAGTATCTGGCATGGGGGTTTCTATGACAACTTAGTTTTCTGGTTTGTGAAGCCATTTCCTCTGTGAAGTAAACATTCAGAGCTTTGTCTAATTCATTGCTAAGATCTTCCCCAGTGGCTGCCAATGTTGCTTTATGCAGCACATATTTTAATGTTTCGGACAATAATTCATCCCCATCTGTGACAAATGCATTATCCAGTCACATTTCTGTAGAATATAAACTCTCTCCCAACCAGTTAAGTGTAGCATTGCACCCTGAGATCAGAAGCCATTTTTGTGCCCATCTGAGAAAATGTGTTTTTTTAGAATAATCTGTAAATCTACAGAACAAATTCAAACTAAATAGAATGCTTAGAGGGAATTTTTTAAATCTGTGACGCTGTCTTTTTATTCTTTAAATTTTTATGCCTAGTGGAATTTCCTAATCCTGAAAAGGAATCATTCTTTTATTCATTCAACAAGCATTTAAGCCCTCACTCTGTAGCACAGAGTCCTTTTCAAATTGAGGAATTTGAGACCTGGGGGAATGGGTGACATGACTACAGGGGAGCCAAACCCAAAGCCAGAACTTTTTGCTCTTAATCCAATGTTCTTTCCACAGTGTCCTATGCTGAGCATACCATGGGCATATATGATATTATTATTATGGGCATATCAGTTTTAAAACTCTGTCTCCCAAAGCTCCCAACTGTGAAAAAAATAAGATCGGGAGTCCTCAGTTTAATTTTTATGTTGATGTTGTTTTTCAATTATTTACCTATCCACTCACACTCAAAAAATTTTCGAGAACCCCAAAACTTTTTCTCATCAAGAAAAGCAGTGGGTACCGATTAGGGTGGAGGGGCATGGGGGGAATAAGCACTTTCATTTAGTGCTGGAGAACATGTCAGTTAAAACAGTGTCTTTAAGGAGAAGCAATTTGAGAATAGCCATCAGAATTCAAACTATGTTTAACTTTTGAGTATTAATTCTAAAGGAATGTCAGCCTACTAGTATGTATTCCAGGATATGCATGTAAGAATGTTCACTAAGTCGATACTGATAGCAGTAAAACATTGGCAATAACCTCATTTATCAAATTACCTAAATTATGGCATGTTGCATTTATGATCTGGAGTACTAGACTGCTATTAATAACGAGATGAACCTACAGGTCCTGGCATAACTCTCCAGGACAAATTAGTTGGGGGAAAAACAAGTTCAGAAACTACATATATTATGATCCATTTATATGTTTTGAAATTTCATATATGTGACTCTGGTTCCATCTCTATCTCTCTTTCTGTCTCTATGATTATCGAAATGCATATTCCCCAGGAGTGGTATTGGGGCCCTGGCTGGGTAGCTCAGCTGGTTAAAGCATTGTCCTCATTTCCAAGGTTGGCAGGGTACATACAAGAATCAACCAATGAATGCAAAAATAAGTGGAACAACAGATTGATGTTTCTCTCTCTTTCCTTTTCTCTCTCGCTCTCTAAAATCACCAATAAATAACGATTTTTTAAGAGTGGTATTGGGGTAGCAAGGAGATACATTGAGTCATTTCCTCTTTATTCTTCCATTCCATACTGATTTTTAAATAAACATGTAGTGATTTTATAACTTTTAAAAATGTAAGTACTATGCTGGGCATATCTGTTTTAAAATTCCTGTCTCTCAAACAGCTGAGAGAAAGACAAGGCCTTTCTTAGTGATCCCACCACTGATGTCTACTGTCCTAAATGAAACTCACTGTACACATCAGATTTGTTTTATTCTTGGAAATTTGCTCCTAAGCTTTCATTACCCATTTGATGGCATATTAAGATACCATATGGCAGCTTACTAGACCTGACTACACTGCAGAAACCATTTCTATAAATAAAACGGTTGACAATTACCTTCAGGGCATCAACAGATGGATGCGGGAGCCAATCAGAAACACAGAAATATCCCTTCAGTTCTAACAACCATAAGACCTTTTATTCAAAAGTGCGTTGGCTGTGGCACAGAGTGCTAAGTCAATCAGTTCCAAGACTATTCATTCGTACTGACCAGTAAAAAAGTAAACTCTGAGAGATGATGCTCAGCTGAGGACAGGACCTTGCATCATTAATGAAAAAATCCGCCCGCACAACCAGGATCTGGCCAACAAAGCAGAGGAAGAAAGAGAAGCATCCATTCCTTCATCCTTTTTCCTCATCAGCACAAGAAGAAATGACGAAGGCTACAACCCTGCATTGCAAACCAGGGATGAATAGGCCACTGGGAAACATTTTGGAAACCCAATGATGGAGGTCGTCCAGAATCTCAACTGCCTGCTGGCTTAAATTCTGCCTGTATCCCAGTTCTGTTTGGAGGGGAGGAAAGTAATTGACATAGCAGCAGAAAAAGAACTGCACAAGGACCACCAGCAGCTGTAAAACTCCCAATTTCTTTTATCTTGGAGAGCCACAGATAAGCTTGCTGACTTCCATTTTTCTCAATTTCCAGCCAAGTGTTTGGTTTTCCTCGAGACAGAAATGCCACAAATGTATTTCAACACAGAGTAAAAAAATTGTTCTGTAATCATCCCATCTGTGCTCTGTCAATTCTCATGCTACATAATAATCAGAGGAGGGAAAGGGGAAATTTGTTTTGAGAAATCGATTTTCTCGCTGGGGTGGCAAGAAAGCCAGGAGACCCATCAATTATCAGCAACTGTTCAAAAGAGTTTCTTTGGTAATTAAGTGAAGGAGTGAGATTTTAATAGATTGAAGAATGAATGGGTTCCAGCAATGTACAGGCTGAGGTCAAGTGGGAGAGCTCCCCCTCTATTCAAAACATCTAAAATTGCTACATAAACTGTAGCTACACAACCACAAAAGTTGTAAATGCCAAGCCAGGCTGGAAGGAAAGGAGAGGAGAGGCAGGAGGTAGGGAAATGGAGAAGGTCAAGAGGGAGGGATTCAAATGGAAAAGCAACAAGCAGAAACTATGCCACCGCTGCCTTTGGGGAAAGAGCCTGAAAGCTGGGGACAGGGAGGTGATTTAGAGCCACTGCATGTCAGATGTTAAGAATAAAAGGACAAGTAAAACATGGCCCACTTCCTAAGGCGCATGGCATGGGTTCCAACATGCACTCCCTGCGTGGTAAGTCAAGTGTGCATGGGGTCGAGGTAGGCGGGCAGAGAAGGCCAATAAGAGAGGGAACTAGATAAGAAGAGAACCAGTCTTTAGAAAACATTTTAAACAACAAATGAAAATTGTATCTTATACTTAGAAAAATGTAGTTGGCAACTGTGCTGCTGCTTTTGAAACCTATTTTCAGGTGCTTTTTAAAATGTTTTTATTGATTGAATTTTTAGAGAGAGAGGAAGGGAGAGGGCTAGAAAGAAGGAAAGGGATAGAGAAAGAAATGCATCAATAAGACAGAAACATCATTGTTCTGCTGCCTCCTGCACACCCCCTACCAGGGATCAAGCCCACAACCCTGGCATGTGTCCTGACCGGAAATCACACCAGTGGCCTCTTGGTTCATGGGTCGACGCTCAACCACTGAACCACACTGGCTGGATTCAGGTTCTTTATGTCAATCTTTATTTCATAAAAATATGAAGCAGATAGGCCATAACCGTTCATCAATACCAAAAATTTTAAAATACACATTTGCTCCAAAATAACTTTGAATTTTATTAGCATTGGTGCTCATTCTTAACTGATCCTAAGCCATGAAATCCAGTTTTCTAAACTATCAATTGTAATACTACTGATGAATCTTACTTTAAATCATAGGGATGAATATCTATCTTTGAAAGTTGCTATGTACTGAAATACAGTTTTCAACTAAATTACAGTATTTAAGCACTGAATAGTTTTTACTTTTCCCTATAAATACTACTAGTCCCTCTTTGACAGAATGGGAAACTGTCACACTGCTGAAAAAAATCAACAACTTCATCTATCCTGGTTTTCTACAACTATATTTAACTTACATTTGAGGATGCTGAATCAGAAAAAGAGCAGAATAGTAAATTTTGACTACATTTATTCTTCTCTCTGTTACTTAGTTCATTGAAAATGATGAGGACACCATTTACAGACCTACCTGACAACTAAATTTATTGAATGTCCTGATTTTTATATTCTTCGGGTCATTTAAAATAAGAAAAAAATACATGATCAGCCTATGTTTGAGAATGAGTCATACTTAGATGGGAAAAGCCCCTCATAGGTTAGCCAGCCCAGGGTTTCTCAGTGTTGGCACTATTGAGATTTTTGGATGGAGAATTCTTTTTTGTTGGCAACTGTTGTGTGTACTGTAGGATGCTTAGCAATAGCTCTGGCTTCTAGCCACTAAATGCCAGTAACATCCCCCAAATCGTGACAATCAAACATTGCCTCCAGATGTTGCCAAATATCTCCTGGGGGCAAAATCGCCTCCTGCTGAAAAAACACCAACATGAAGATTTGGAAGTTGAGTCGAAGAAAAGTTCAGGAACATACTCAAAGCCACAAATCTGGAGTATAGCATCACTGGGAGTAAACCCAAATTATCTGAATCTTAGACTAATGTTCTTTCAACAATACCTCCCTGTTTCTCCCATTAGATATTACTATATAGGTTAAAAAAAAACAAGTTGTTTTAATGATCTGATTCATAATGATGATGCTCAGTAATAATAAATATTTTTTAAAACTTTAAAAAGTAGTTAACTCTATCTGCATTACATAAAAACTCCCCCACCCTCAATTTCCTTTAGCTACTTGAGGGAAATCTACAATTTATAGAAAATTATCCTGGGATCAATTACGAAGACACCCAACTTTAGATAACATATTTAGGCTTCCATTACTTATATATCTATTAAAGTTGACCCAAAATTTTCATGGCCTGAATGATAATACTAGGATGTAGCCAAGATACCTATCTATTATCCGTCGAGTAATTTAAAAGTGCAATTTTTACGTTAACCTTTTTTAGTCCTCTGCCAAGTCTCTGCTCGTTACATTCAAACTTCATAAAAGCCTGTCATTAAGGTAAAATTCTGTACCTGAATGGTTTTGAACTTTGCAAACCATGAACTTGAGCGCACTGCTCTTTTGTAAAACAAGCACTGAATACTTAGCACACTCACCTTACTAAATCCTGTGTATAAAGGTAGACGAGACACAATGCTTACCTTGAATAGACGTATAATCCAGTGTTTAATATACACAGTTAATTTTTAAATAATTACATAAAAGGTACCATGATAGCAAAAGTCAAGGGCAAAGAGCCCAAACTGGTGTTGCAAAGTTTCTTAAAGGCTGAACTGTAGCCATGTTTTGAAGGATGACGTATTAGTGCCAATCAATCAATCAAAAGTGACAAGAACATATCAACAAAGATAATGGCAAAAGCAAAGGAAAGGAGCCATGAAATACTGGGAACTACAATTTGTTATCCAATCTTTCAAACGATGAAAGGAATGATCAAAGATTGGGTTGGAGAACTAAGAGGATGCCAGGAGGTAAGGGTTTTCAAAAAACTATTCATTAGTATATTGCAAAGGATACATTTCTTCATAAAAAGGGTTAACTGTTACACATATGAATGATGTACAAAATATTTATGTTACATATGTTATTATCAAACCTACACATGATTGCGAAGTAAAAGTTATGTTTTTTTATATGAGGCATAATCACAACTTCTGAGTCCTGCGTTATGTATGACACAGCCTTCTGTGGGGGAGAAGCCAGAAAATAATGTGGATAATCTATTGTATTCTAGGCAAACAAATTTTTCTATCACAGTTCCCCAATAATGAATCATCACCTCATCACAATCCACAAGGCCATAATTTATAGATGTTGTCAATTAGATCAATTTCTTGTCAACCAACAATCTTTAGTCTCTCCGTAAAACAGAGACTGAAGGTGCCACAGCTCACCAATCTCACTGAGAAAATTGACTAATCTTTAGCACACTCCTCCACTTGTGATCCCTTTATCTAATTTGTATGGCTTTCATGAATTAGTTGTGCTTTGTCCCCAAACCATGTTATGCCATTTGTACTTAATATTGTAATTATGTGATTTGAGTTAAATAGCAAGCAAAACAATGAAATGTGTAAAAAGAGAGTTGGCATTTCTCTGAAAAAATAAGTTGAAAGCTTTGGAAACACTTGATAAAGCTGAGTCACATATACAGAAATAATTGCTATAGAACCAGCAACTGTAGTAATCAGGCAAATCATAAAACACGAAATGAATTCTGCACTTAGGGTGTTTTCACAGGTGTCTAAATCCGCCTAAGTGATGAGTTACAGGCATGATTTATACAAGAAAGATAATGTAGAACACAAATTTATGGATTCTTATTTGAAGAATGGGTCTTATCCCCACGCCAAAAGATTAGCGAGTCAGCTTAAGTTTTTGTTTAAAATAAAATGTTCAAGAAATTGCCGAAACCGGTTTGGCTCAGTGGATAGAGCGTCGGCCTGCGGACTGAAAGGTCCCAGGTTCGATTCTGGTCAAGGGCATGTACCTGGGTTGCGGGCACATCCCCAGTAGGAGATGTGCAGGAGGCGGCTGATCGATGTTTCTCTCTCATCGATGTTTCTAACTCTCTATCTCTCTCCCTTCCTCTCTATAAAAAAATCAATAAAATATATTTTAAAAAAAAGAAATGCAAATATCATACTGCTTTAATGATTCTCTCATTTAAAATTCTTTTTCCATTGCCCCCCAAAAATCCGTCCTAAGCATTTAGAGTAAAGGGGCTTCTAACTCTGTTTCTGGTGACATTAAGAAAGTCCATTCCACATCATATGTTACCAGGAAAATGCAAATTAAAGCGATCAGATACCACTACATATCTCTTGGCCAAAATCCAGATAATATTAAAACAAGTGAGTAAATTATACAGTATGTTGGAAGATGATAAATACTATGGAGAAAAATTAAGCTGCAAAGGAGACAGAGAATATCAAGAGGTGGGAAGTGGTGCAAACGCATGTAGGGTGGTTAAGGAAGACTCCATGGAGAATTTGGGCTAAGAGTTGGAACTAAGCATCAGCCAAGAAGACAATAGAGAAGAGTGTTCTTTGGCACAAGGAATAACAGTGCCAAGAGCTGGGATTGGAAAGTGCATGTAACAGTTGAAGGACTGGAGCAGCGTGAACTAGCTGAGTGTGGGGGAAAATAGTACAAGTTGAACGAGGACATTATTTAGATCCATGGGAAGTCAACATAGGATTTTTAGCAGAGAAATAACATGACATGACTTCTGTTTTAACCAGGTAACTCTGAGCTTCTGTGTTGAGAATACAGCGTAACAGCCAAGTTCAAAGCAGGGAGGCTGCTGCAGATGATAGTCAGGAGATGACAGTGGCTTTGATCTGGGTGGTGGTGGAGGAAGTAGTGAGAAGTGTTGTATTCCAACATATTCTGAACCCATATTCTTTGCTTAAAGAAAGGACGAACCTTCTCTCTTTGAGATTTTTCTTGTGCATAAAGCAAATATAAGGCTAAAATTATTCTGGTCGTCCATGAAGTAGATTTGTGGTCTTCAAACCCTTTTGCCCCTGTATGTCTTAAAGAAACAAAACAAAAACCTATACATTCCCTCCTGAATTTTGTATTCCTCCATGAAGTTAAGTTGGAATCATCATAAACTGACACAGGATTGCAAAGAACATAATTTCTGGCATATGTAAATAGTGAAATTTTCAAACAGAACTTTAATGTCCCACCTGGGTAGTTAACTGTATGGTTCCATCTGGGCCACAAGGTGCCCAGACTTTGATCAAACATTGCTCTGGGTGTGTCTGGGAGGGTGTTTCTGGATGAGACTGACACCTGAATGAGTGAGTAAAGGGATCTGCCCTCCCTAATGTGGGTGGGCCTCATTCAGTCAACTGAACACCTGAATAGAACCAAAAGGCTGAGTAAGAGGGAACTCCTCCTTCCAGATTGCCTTGAGCTGGGACATCGATCATTTCCTGCCCTTGGACTCATCTGAAATATTGACTCTTCTTGGGTCTCCAGCCGCCAGCGTTTGGACTGGAATGGAAACCAGTAGCTCTCCTGGGTCTCCCGCTTGCCAACTGCAAAATGTGGGACTTCTCTGCCTCCATAATCGAATGAGCCAATTCCTTATCTTTTTAAATTTCAGTATTAATTAAGGTATTACATACGTGTCCTTATCCCCCCACCACCCCCCCAACCCCCCCTCATGCCCTCACCCCGCCGTTATCTGTGTCCATTGGTTAAGCTTATATGCATACATACAAGTCCTTTAGCTGATCTCTCCCCCTTACCCCGACCGTCCCCTACCTTCCCTCTGAGGTTTGATGGTCTGATCGATGCCTCTCTGTCTCTGGATCTGTTTTTGTTCATCAGTTTATGTTGTTCCTTATCTCTTAATACCTCTCTCCCTCCTGCTGCCCCATGTGTGTATGTGAATATGTTACTAGTTCTGTTTCTCTAGAGAAGCCTGTCTAATACAAACACCATTATCCATTTTTAAAATAACTGACCAAGTTCAAGCTCTTCCTTAGCAGCTGGGAAATTTATAGGGTTTCTTTTTTACCCTTTAATTCTTACACTGAGTCCACTTCCCACAGAACTTTATCCCAATGTAGTACATGTTTATGTTAGAATGTCTGTTATTGCTCACACACTACCATACTTATTTGGCAGGAGAATATTTCAAATTGCTGTTCTGTTCAGGGCCCAGTGGGTTTTATATCACTGCACAATACACTACAGTAATATTTGGGGAGGAGAAAAGAGATTCCATTCTTTGCTAAAATGGGAAAGAGTAATTGTGATGGGGAGGTGAGAGATAAAACTGAGCATATATAATTGAGAGTTTGGGAACTGATGCCTTCAAAACCTGTACTTTGCTAAGTGTTTGGATATATCCCAGGAACACCTGTTTCAAGGCCCTGGAGATGACCACGCATTTGTCTGAGTGTCACAGAATCTTCTGTGCGTGTGTAATTGTGGCTCCGCTGCTTGGCTCCCCCAGTGCTGCCCTTGGGAATAAGGAAGGCAGCCTGCTCTTCAGGCAAATGTGTTTGTTAGCAACTCAGCTCGCTCTAGGATGCTAACCACAGCTTTAATTTGACATTTGGCTAAGGCACCAAGTCTCAACTGGCCACAAAGAAAAGCTGCAATCTAGGCTTTATGAATCTGGGAGTAATGCCACCTCAGGTTCAATGTCAACGAATAATTCTCAAAACCTCAGCTGAGAAAAACAACACACAGGGAAGAGTGCTTGAAGGACAAGTACTACACCTACTCTTCGTGTCGCTGGGCCAAATCGGATCAATAGGGAATAGAACCCAACAGTTATAAAAGGGCCTTTTACAGAACTCTGCTTTGAAGCAATGCTATCAACACAAAAGTGTTAGTGGAGGATCGGCCATGTAAAATCTGATGATTTTCATAACAAAACACAGTGTACTCTTTATGGAGATTCCTGGGAGAACTTCTCCGATGTTGGTGCCAAGAGTGGTTACAATCATCCAGAGCAACTGGTTTCTCTTTGTTCCTGCAAGTGTTTCCTCTTCCCACGGGCTGAGGGGAAGCTTACAGCCACAGCTGTGGCCCCTGGACCTTCCACTTAGGTCACTCTGACACGCATTTAACTGCATTCCTGGTTCCATTTTGTTCCCGCCTTTTCTTCCTTGCTTTTTTTTAATCTCTTTTCACTCTGCCAAATACTATGTATTTGTATCAGCACCCTAAATTCCTCTGGTATGAGGTTATATACACATGAATACCTATGTATGTACCTTCATGCTATAGTTTCATGCTCTTTCCATCACCATCTACAGAGCTATTTCTCTTGAAAATATTGCCTATTCTTTTAATGGTTGGAGTCATAAATATGCTATAGACTGTCACATAAAACCAAGTCAGAACACACGGTACAATCATTAGGGTCTCCAAACGAAATTAAAAACTAAACAGAGTACAGGAGTATTTAATCAACAGAACAACAACAAGACAAGAAGAAGCCCTGGCTGGGTGGATCAGCTAATGGGAGCATCATCCTGTACACCAAAGGGTTGCAGGTTCCATTCCCAGGCAGAACACATAACTGGGTTATGGGTTCCATCCCCAGTTGGGGAAAGTATGTGAGACAACTGATTGATGTTTCTTTCTCTCTCTCTCTCTCTCTCTCTCTCTCTCTCTCTCTCTCTCTCTCTCCCTCCCCCCCTCCTTCTCTCTCTCTCTCTCTCTCTCTCTCTCTCTCTCTCTCTCTCCCTCCCTCCCTCCCTCCCTCCCTCCCCCCTTACTCTCTCTCTTTAAAAAAGCAATTTAAAATATCCTTGGGTGAGGATTAACAAAAAACAAAATATGTTTCTAAGTTTTGATCAACAACCATTTTCTGAGGTCCTACTTTGTGCCAGACACTAAGCTACATGTAAAGAACTAAAAGGAAAATAAGAATGGTTCATGATTCAAAAAGACTACTACAGTCTGGGGGGGGGGGGGGGGCGGGGGCGGGGAGGAGAAGGTACATATGCATATATGTCTATATGGATACATTCACACACATATATGCTATACCATTAACACTATGACATAAGTCGATATAATCTTATAAAAGCAGGGGCCAGTTAATGCGACCTAAGGGGATAACAGGAAAAGGGATTTTTTAATTGACTGCCATGATTTAAGGAACTCTTTAATTCAATCAAGACTGTACTTGATTTACTATAAGTACAGTTAACTGGATAAAAAAACATGTCAAACGATATCACTTCATCAGTATGACCAAGACAATAGTCTCCAGTCCTGTCCAGTTTTGATCTCTACTTGTCCCATACTGTGGGAACTTACCTAGTCCCCAGTGATTAGGGCAGTTTGTGGCATGATTTTCTTCCTCAATTTTGCAAGGGAAATCTAAAATCTTATAAGCAGCCTAAAATCCTTCAAAAGTCAGGGTCTGACAAAAGGGATCCATAAAATCTTTCATGAGTGTATTTTCAGTTTCGTGACCTAAGACACCACATGATTTACAGAAACACGCTTCCTATTTGAAACAGAGGCCACTACATCACTCAAAGATAACTTTCAGAGATAAGGGAACTAGCCTTGACGCCACTCTCCGGAACATTTTATACCTTTTGCTAAAGGAAAAAATGTACGTAGGCTTCAGAAAGAACTCTTTCAGCTTAAAGCACTCAGGAAAATTTTAGGCAATGTATAATTTTCAGCCATATTTAATTCATTTTCCCCACACTCCCAAGCCCCATTGATCTGTGGGTCCTTTTCTGTGTCCCCACATTGTTCCTCTCCCATGTCAATCCCAATGGGCTGTCAACTTCTTATACTATCAGGGTCCTAATTACTATTTGCTGAAAATTCTCAGGATGTGAAATTGCTTAAAGTAAATTTAAATGTATCAATATTATTGCTCAAAAAAGTAGATACCATTGATATATTTCCAATTAACCCTATTTTACACAACTTCCCAGAATAAGGAAATTCCCAGAATTCTCTATGGAACCATTTCATACATTTCAGGGTGGTTTGCAAGTACACACAGATGCATAAAAGGTAACCTTTAGGACAGTGGTTCTCAACCTGTGGGTCGCGACCCTTTTGGCAGTCGAACGACCCTTTCCCAGGGATTGCCTAAGACCATCCTGCATATCAGATATTTACATTACAATTCATAACAGTAGCAACATTACAGTTATGAAGTAGCAACGAAAATAATTTTATGGTTGGGTCCCAACATGAGGAACTGTATTTAAAGGGCCAGAAGGTTAAGAACCACTGCTTTAGGAGTTCATGATGGCCCACTCACCCTTCTAACCGCATTGACTACTCTCGCTGAAGTGCCCCCCCCCCAGATATTGTTTCTTCATCTCCCTTTAAGACACTATTTCCTTAGCAGCAGTTATCTAATCTATACGTGTCCATTTTACTTCCTAGGTTTATCTCCCTGCATCCTTTCAGCTCCAGGTGGGAGTCAGATGCATATCTTACCACCTCTCATGACCTCCAATGCCACCACCTTGGTCCATCACCACCTCTGTCCTGATTTCTGTACCAGCCTCGTAGCTGGTGTGCCTTCACCCCGACTCCACACAGTCTGTCCCCCATGCAGCAGTAAATTAAATCCTTTAGAGGCTGCCAGTCAAATCATGGATCTCCTGTACTCAAAGCACTGGCTTCCCACCTCACTGTGAGCAAACTCGAATTCCTACCATGACCCCCAGCTCCCAGCCTCCTCCTCTGTCACTCTGCTCTTGTGCCCCTGGCCTCCTTGCTATTCTGTAATCAAGCCAAGCGCAATCTCTTCTCAGGGCAGGCCTTTGCACAGGCGGTTCCCCGTGCTTGGGCATCTTTTCCCATACATCCCCTGGCTCACACCCTCACTCCCCTACTCAGGGCTCTGCTCAAATAGCATGTTGCTCAGAGGACTGCCCTGGCCGGCATACTTCATGCCACCTTCACTTTCCCCTTCATTCGGCTTCACTTACAATGGCCTGACATCAGTTTATTTATCAGCTTCTTTGTAAATCTCCTCCTACTTAAACGTAATCTCTTTGGGAGCAGGGAGCATATTTATTTTATATACTGCTGTATCCTGGGGCCGAGACTAGAGCCTGGCCTTTCAGATGACTGAAATAAGTAATTATTGAATGAGTAATTCTTACATAAGGTCCCTTTGTCATTCCTAATGCCTAATGAGAAATCATCTCTCCCGGGGCCCACTATTATCATCTCCACACCAGTATCCCTCATTGCATACACCAGTGCTTCTAATTTGGACTGCATTTGGCTCTCAGAGGGATGTTATCTACAATCTGACCTTGTCTTTCTCCTGCTCAAAATTTTATCCAGTGCCTACAGAATACAGCAAAACCTCCTTTCCCTGTCATATTAAGCCTTTGGAGATCTGGCCTGAGCCTTCTGGCTAAGCTTCATCTCCAACATCGCCCCAAAGAATAAATTACGTGCAGCTCACTTATGCCCCCAGTGTCTTTGCACTTGATCGTTTCTCTGTCTGGAGCAGCGTCCCCTGCTTTGCAACTCATCCGAATGGTCTCAGGGCAGATGCTAACTCCTCTGCCCCAGGACAGCCTTAAGCCTTCCCCTTCCGTGCTCTACCTCCACCTTGCAGATATTTTCAAAAAAGCACATTACCTTATTTTATTATAATTATTTATTTTCAGGTCAGCTGCCCGGTGAACAGCAGAGCCCTTAAAGAAAGGGGCCATATCTTATTAGTATTCATATTCCTCAAGCTTGGCCTACAGTAAGTGCTCATTAATTGCCTCCTGAGTTAATTATAGACAAATTAATAATAAGACAATGATACAGAACATTTGAAGAAGGATCTGAGAAACTGGTGCTCTGAATTTGGGAATGTGAAGACATTAAATTCAATTGCAAATTTAAAACAAATGTTTTTTAGAGTTAGATGGGCAATTCAAAATATGGGTTTTCAAAGAAGCGATGAAAGAAACAAATGAGTCCATCACATCTACGTGTATAAATTTTCAATATTTTCCCCAGGTAATTTTTTCATTCTATAGTGCCTAAAGAACGCTCCCTTTCTCTTCTCATCCCTCAATACCTCTGGAAATGTGTGAAGACTAGACAAGGAACTACCATAAAACCATTTTGAATAATTTAAAGAAAAAATACTATAGAAAGAATACTTTAAAAGACTACTGAGATTCATAAAAGAAGATCTGAATAAATAGTATATATATCCTGTTTGGGGACAGGTTGGAACAATTTCATTAAAAAAAATCTTCCTAAGATAATACATTTAATTTAACCTTTCCCTAAAACATGGTGTTTTTTTTAAAGAACTAGACAATTTCTAAAGTTCATACAAAAAAAAATAAGCATGTAAGAAGATCCAGAAAATCCTGGAACAAAAAAAAATAAATAACAAGAGAAGACCAGCCATACCAGATACTAAAACACATAAAACCAGGGAAGTTAACAGTGTGGAGCCAGCCAACAAGCTGACAGTCAACAAAACAGAGCAGATTCTCCAAAAATAGTTCTAACTGCATAAGGGGATTTAATAGATGATGCTATCCTTTCAGGCAACCTTCACCCTGATCTAAGTAAACATCATCTTTCTCAAGGATTACCACATCCCAGGCTAGGGAAAGACACATTGCTCAAGAAATGTTTGGAGGGAACTGGGTAGTTATTGGGGGAAAATAAAATTGAATTTCGATTTCATTACTACACCAAAAATAAGTGTGAACTAACGACACAGACAAAAATAAAATCAGAAAAATACAAAAAGAAATTGTGAAAGAACCAGTTTTATGTGCCCAGCGTTGGTTAGGCTTTTTTGATTATTACCCCAAATCCAGAAACTACAAAAGACAACTTTAACTACATGAAAATAAAAAAAGTTCTTATGCTCAGAATATCACATATAATATCCAAAGACAAATGACAGATTAGGGGGGAAATATTTTGGGGGAAATCATAAGGAAATGCTAATTTCTTTAACATATGAAAAGCTCCCAAAAATCGAAAAGGCCAACACTCAACTTTTACAAGTGAGTTCACAAAAGGCACAAACAGACTGCTCACAGAAGAAGACAACACAAGGGAAAACATGAAAAGATGCTCAAATTAAACTCTTCACCTAGCAGACCAGCAAATATCAGAATGCTAGCGGGTTTAGCAGTGAGGAAGGACACAGGCATTCTCCGTTGCCGGTGGGAGAGTAAATTATCACACTTCTATCAATGTGGTAAAAGCTATCAAAATTTTAAACTCGCATGCCCTGTGACCGAGGCATCCATCCTACTTTTAGAAATCCTTCCTATACACTAACTGGCATATAACCACTTCTCCCTAGTCACCCTCCCCCCATCAATACCAATCCATCCTGTCAGCTATTCTCTCCAGGAAACTGCAAGCTACAAAGCACCACCTGAGGAGCAACCATCCCTAACACCTCTCAAATATCAAAAACTTATAAAAATAGCCAGCCAGCATGGCTCCATGGTTGAGCATCGACCTATGGACCAGGAGGTCATGTTCAATTCTGGTCAGGGCATATGCCCGGGTTTCGAGCTCAACCCCCAGGAGGGGACATTTAGGAGGCAGCCAATCAATGATTCTCTCTCATTACTGATGTTTCTATCTCTCTCTCCCTGTCCCTTCCTCTCTGTTTAAATATATATATAATTTGCTGCCATCTTGCTCAGTTTTTCTCTTTTCTTGTCAGAAAGTCACTTACTGTGTCTAGTAGGTCCCTCCTCCCATGGATCCCTGTGGCTGTGTAGTCCTTCAGTTCCCCTGTTCATACATCACTGAGTCAGACTTACAATCCAAGTGAATTCCAAATCACAACAAGCATTTAAATGACCTGTAACAAAAAATGTAAATTCATCCAAAAAGCTTCATCATAAAACCATTAATCAGAGACATGAAGAAGAAAGGATGATCATAATTATTAAGGAAAAGTTCTGCTAAGCAAGCAAGCACACACATACTAGTACATCTGTGTGTACTTGCTTCCTAATACCAGAGAGACAAATAATGATAATAACAAGTTAAACAATTGTTGGGCAATGTAAGCCTCTTGAAGGCACTGAGCTAAGCACTTTCTCTGTACCATCTCATTTAACAACCCCCCACAACTCAGTGAGGTAGAGGCTGTTAGTTATCCCCATTTTTATAACTGGGGACGATTATATACATAGTGACTAAGTAACCTGCCCAAGGTCCAAAGGTGAGTTAGCGGCAAAGGCAGAGTGGGAACTGGACTGTCTACCCCAGAGCCCAGGCTCATCACCACCAGGAGATACTTTCCTGTAAGTCCTAATTCTTTTAGAAGCAAGGTAGAACGAATGGGTGAAAAGCTTGCTTGGAGTAGAATGAAACTCTGATACTGAGTTAAAGATCACAATGAATAGAGAGTGGGAATTTGGGGAAATCCAGAAATATTGCTTCTTGTTTCCAAGCACCATTTCCATTATACAACTCACCCAGATGTTCTACATTAGGCAGGACCTGTTTTGGTAAATGTTGCTTATTGATATACATATGTCCCTCTGGCTTTCCCTCCTTTCTTCCCAAATTGAAAAACCTTGCTAAATTGCTTTTGTGTTCACTTTCTAGTTCACTTCCACCTCCCTCTCCTAATGAGCTGTCTCAGAGCTCCCTGCACTCAAGTTACCAGGCTGCAGAAGAACACCCCAACTTGCTCCCTTCAAACTCAAGCAAGAAACAGGTCCTTTTCTTCCCCATGTTCTTCATCTAAATTCTGACAACTTTACCCTTGAGACAAATACTCATGAGCCTTGAAGTCCACAGTACTTTTCCTTTCCATCAATTCAAGAACTAAAAGCTTGTTTATAATTCTTGTTCCTAAGTACTCCCAATTGTTTCAACTGCTAAACTTATCTAGGGGAGAAAACCCTCAAGACTGTGGTTTATGACAGACTAGATAGAAAGTAAATATAACAACAGTGAGCTAACGGCAGTGAGTGGAGAGAAGATAATTTTAATATAATGTATAAGTTTAAAAAAAAAAATGGAAAGAAAGCCCAACTGTGAAGAGAATAGTAGCAAAGACAGTCTTCATTTTCTTTGTCTCCATAATGCTTACACCACCTGACATGCTCTGTAAAGGCTAAGGTGCTTGTCTTGTCCTCCCGGCAAGATGTTGACTGTTTTGTTCACTTTGTCATATCTCCAGGGCCTAGAACTGAGCCTGGAGCAGAGTAAGTACTTGGCAAGTCCTTGATAAATGAATGAGTGAATTCATGCATTCACTTCTATCTCATTATCTCTTGCTCCACGAACAAAATGTATTTGTTTTCATGCTCTGTCCAGGATATCTTGAGATCCTCCTTGCCACCCCCCAATCTTCTGGGTTACTGTCAGGATAAGGAGTCATCTGATCAGATCCAATTCTGAGATGCACAAAACTTAACTTGCCACTCCCTAAACATATGTTACTTGATTCTTTCAGAAAAAGAAAAAGAAAAAACAACAACAAAGGAAGAAAGAGCCACACCAGAAATCATACTTTAGGGATGAACTTAATCATCACACACAGAAAATCCTAAGTCACTTTTCTTCTATATGAAACTAGCTTATGCATGCATATCCCAGCTGGTTCATAAAATGATTGTATTCCTTGTAAATAGCATGAGTTAATTGCCAAAGAAAAAGAAACATAACTAAGTTATAAGTAATAAAGCATCAAAGGGCCATGGGGTTTTTACACTCTGGACAGTGTATGAACAGATACTTCAGTGACCTCAATCTCTCTCTAAGTCCAACGGATTGATTTAGGTTAGATTTCCTGGCTTCATTTCCTTTGAATGTCAAAGAGTACCCTCAAGGGCAAAAGGGATGGTTGAGAAGCAAGCCTATGCAGTGTGTACTGAGCAACTGCCCTTCTTCCCTGCTGAACACAGCCTTTTGATTTAATTAAACCTGAGGAGAGATTCCAAACAAATTTCCATTTGGCTTTTTCTAGACCATATTAATTATCTTCCAACTTTCAGAAACAGACTGCCATTTAGATACTACTACAGGGGTGGGCAAACTACAGCCCGCGGGCCGGATCCGGCCAGTTTGAAATGAATAAAACTAAAAAAAAAAAAAAAGACTGTACCCTTTTATGTAATGATGTTTACTTTGAATTTATATTAGTTCACACAAACACTCCATCCATGCTTTTGTTCCGGCCCTCCGGTCCAGTTTAAGAACCCATTGTGGCCCTCGAGTCAAAAAGTTTGCCCACCCCTGTACTACTCCCATCTCCCCTAGCCAAAGATTCCTCACCTTCCTCTGCATTTTCCATTCCCCTTCCCTCAGCCCCACTCTCCACTCTGCCAACTGCCCCACCAAAGCCACCTCATTATTGACACATTATCAAATCTCTAGCCAGCTCCTCTTTCTAGAATGCCCTTTCTTCCCTCTGCCTTACTGTAAGTCTACAGCCTACTAAAATCTCTATTTCTAACAGTCTGCATTGTAACCAGGTCATCGACACATGGAACAAATCCTTACTAATTTGTGGCCTTTTGGAGGACAGAAATTAAGGTGTTACTTTTTTTTTTTTTTCAACTTAAATCATTTTTTTTTTGTTTTTCAATTACAGTTGACATACAATATAATATTAGTTTCAGGTGTATCCCCGGTCATTAGACATAGTGATCATCCTGATAAATCCTGTACCCATCTAACACCATACATAGTTATTAGAATACTACTGACTATATTCCTTATGCTATACTTTACATCCCCATGACTATTCTGTAACAACCAAGTTGTAGTTCTTAACCCCGTCACTTTTTTTGCCAATCTCCTAACCCCCCTCTCATCTGGCAACTGTCAAAATGTTCTCTATATCTATAACTCTATGTTCTGTTCTGCTTGTTTATTTTTTTTATATTAAATCACTGATAGATATGCACTTATTGCCATTTTATTATTCATACATATTTTTACCTTTCTTTTTCTTTTTCTTCTTAAAGACTTTAATATTTCATGTAATACTGGTTTGGTGAACTCCTTTGGCATTTTCTCGTCTGGGAAGTTCTTTATATGATCTTCAATTCTAAATGATAGCTTTGCTGGGTAGAGTAATCTTGATTGTAGGTCCTTGCTTTTCATCACTTGGAAGATTTCTTACCAATCCTTTCTGGCCTGCAAAGTTTCTGTTGAGAAATCAGCTGACAGTCTTATGGCTAACTAACTGCTTTTCTCTTGCTGCTTTTAAGATTCTCTCTTTGTCTTTAACCTTTTGCATTTTAATTATGATGTGTCTTGGTGTGGGCCTCTTTGGGTTCATATTGTTTGGGACTCTGCGCTTCTTGGACTTGTATGTCTATTTCCTTCACCAGGTTAGGGAAGTTTTCTGCCATTATTTTTTCAAATAGGTTTTCATTTCTTGCTCCCTTTTCGACTTCAAGCATCCCCGTGATGCAAACATTGGTATGCTTGAAGTTGTCCCAGAGGTTCCTTACACTATCCTCATTTTTTTAAATTCGTTTTGCTGTTCTGATTGGGTGCTTTTTGCTTCCTTATATTCCAAATCACTGATTTGATTCTCAGCTTCATCTACTCTACTGTTGATTCCCTGTAAATTATTCTTCATTTCTGACTGGTTGTTTTTTATAGTTTTCATATAATTTTTTATGCCACTGAAGTTCTCATTAAGTGCACTGATCATCCTTATAACCAGTGTTTTGAATTCTACGTCTATTAGGTTGCTCATTTCCATTTTGCTTGGTTCTTTTTCTGATCTTTCATTTGTAACATGTTTCTTTGTCTCCTTGTTTTGACAGCCTCCCTGTGATTGTTTTTATGCACTAGGTATAGTTGCTACATCTCCAGTACTTGGTAGATTGGCCTTATGTAGTATGTATTCTGTAGGATCCAGTGACTCAGCCTCCCCACCAATGAGCTGGGGCACTGCAGGTATGCCTTCCCCCAATTTAGGATGTGTACATTCTCCTGTTGTATTTGAGAGCGTTGATTGCTATTGGCACATCAATGGGAGGGATTCACCCTCAAGCCAGTCTACTGCAAGGACTGGCTATGGTCATTGACCCCTGTGGAGGGTCAGCTATGCAGGGGCTTACCCCACAGAGCAGGACTTACTTTAGCAGGGCTCTGGTGCCCACTGAGTTCACCTCTTGAGTGTGTTGCTTGTGGAGGTGGTTAAGGAGTGCTTTGACATGGTCTGAAGCTGTCCACAAGGTACGCTGGCTCTGGGGCCTTCCAGGAGGTGCAGACCAAGGTCAGCCACCACCTGTGTTCTGCCCGGTTAGCTAAAAAGCGATCTGCAGATGGCTGTGACTTGTGCTGGTCTTGGAGATATCCTGCTGAGGCAAACTGAGAACCAAGGTGGTTGCTGCTAGTACCAGGCCTGGGGCCACTTATCAATAAGTACCAGGCATTCTGAGGCCAGATGCTGTTTGTTTGAGAGATTTTAGGAAAGTCTGAAGAATGAGTCAAGATAGACCATTCATATGGGAATGCCACTGGAAACAGCTTGGGTGAGCCCAAAAGTTGGGTGTGGCAGAGTCTCAGGGAATCACCAGGGTGGGGCAAATAGTATGAACTAGGTTGATGGAGATTCAGATATGGTGCCTGCCAGTCAGCCCTGTGGGAGGGTGGAGGAGTCTCAAAAAGGGAACAATGGCTTCTGCCAGCATTTCGGTATAGCTAGCAGAAAACTGCCGCTCTTGTCCTGATGCCAGATAATTCCTTTCCTCCCCCGACGTCCCTGGTGCCCTTCGAGCTGTTACCCCAGTGCTGGAGCTCAGATGAGCAAGTCCAGGTAAGTCTGTGCATGGGCCCTTTAAGAGGACCTGCCTGGGGCTCCAGTAGCTTCCATCTCCCTCAGCCACAATTCCTGCTGGTTTGCACAGCCAGAAGTTTTGGGGACTTCTCTTCCTGGCACTAGAATCCTGAGATGTAGGACCACCCCATTTCACGTCTCCACCCCTCCTACCAGTCTCAGTGTGGCTTCTTCTTTAATTCCCTTGCTGTAGGACTTCCATTCATCTAGATTTCAGGTGGTTCTGAATGATGGCTGTTCTCTAGTTTAGCTGTAATTTTGATGTGGTTGTGGGAGGAGGCGAGTACCACATTTACCTACGCTGCCATCTTGACTAGAAGTCTACCTCTTTTTTTATTTTTTAATCTTTCATTCCTGGGGACCTAACACAATGCTTTGCTTATAGAAGAAACTTAATAAATTCTTGATGTTTACTTTTTTGGAACTCACTTGGAGGCAGAGACATTTTCTGAGGTTTGCTCAGAATTTCTAATGGCTGCCAAACTCTTGATTCTTCTCACTATAATTTATATAATCACATTGCTCTGAAAAATTCCTTTTCTACATAGAGCAACAGTCACCAATATAAAACCATCACCACTGGTTTTAGATAGTCATTCCTAATCTACATGTTCAACAATTATTGGGTATCTGTTATAGCAGTCACTGAACTAGACCTTGCAGTACAGAGATAAAAATAAAGTCCCCGTCTTCAAGAAACAAAATGTCTATTTGGGAGAGAACCAAGTAGACAAATAATTACAGTATAGTCTATTAAGTCCTATGAAATCTTTGTACTAAGGAATGCAAGAGACAGACGTGGTCAACCTAGTTCAGCTTTGTACAATAAGAGTCACACAAAGGTGATAAGTGTCAAAAAGCTTCCATGGGAGATGATATCTGAACTTGCCCTGGAAATTAGTCTGAAGAAACAGGAGAGACATTCCAGGCAGAGGAAAGAGAATGTGCAAGGCACTAAGGAAAGCGAGAGCTGCATATTTCTGAGCATTGCAAATGTTCTGGTTCTTCTGGAACACTCCAGGGGGCTTGCAAAACAAGAAGGCAAGGGTTGTCCATTTCGATGGTATGCATGGCCAATTTTTTATATTGAAACTAGAGGCCCAGTGCACGGGTAGGGTCCCTAGGCCTGGCCAGCGATCAGGGCCGATCAGGTTCCCCACCTCCCAGCCTCCCCACCTCCTCCTTCCCTTGCTCCCTCAGCGCCCTGCCACCACTGGTCACCCACCATGTTCCACGCCACCCCCTGGTGGTCAGCACACATCACAGAGAATGATCGAACTTCCGGTCTCCTGGTCGAACTCCCGAGAGGACAATTTGCATATTAGCCTTTTATTATATAGGATTCTGCTTTTCTTATGAACATTTCAAGAATTTCATAAACACTATGCTTAAGTCTTCCCTCATGCTTGACTATTTAGTTGATTATTTATTTCTGTTTTGCAGAGGGGGTGATGCTTATTCACCCCCTGATGCTTATTCACCTGCAATTTGTTCCATGGACACTATGCAATTCAGACTATCAACTGAGGATTCCAGGCAACAGGTAAGTTTGGCCAAAGAATGGGATTGTCATTTCTTAAGTCAGAACAACAGAGCAAACAAGCTTAGCTAATTAATCTCTTTTGTTCTAAGTCTATTTCTATTTTTAACAAAATCAGAAGCTAAAAATATTGTGTTGGAAAACTGTACAATATGTGTCGTGATGACAGCAAAGGTGTCTTTTTATCAAAGGAACTTCTCCGTGTAATAATCATGGGCAAGAACTATTTTTTGACTGGATTTTTTTTTTTTTTGAGAAACCATGTGGAACAGTAAGCGATCACTGGCTGAGCATCAAAAGATGATCAACTCTGTGAATCATAACTAGATTCTGAACTTCCTCAAAGCAGTGGCTGCATCCGGCTGTCTCACCACTGATTTCAACTGTCTGACATTAGGGTGAACACAATAGGTGCTCAGTTAGTCTTACGTGAATGAATGGATGAAGGAATGAATCCATAAGCATCACCCCCTCTTTGCAAAACAGAAATAATCAACTAAATAATTGAAGCATAAGGGGACACTTAAGCATAGTGTTCGTGTAAAATTCTTGAAATGTTCATAAGCAAAGCAGAATTTCAATATAAAAAATGCACTTCCACACGAGCATGAACAAATTACCATAAATATTTGCTTGGTATGACTCACTCTGACTGGTACAGCCACGTAATCTGCCTGAAATGAACCCAGAAATAATGGACCCCAGTGAGTTAGATACCACAAGGCAGTTTTGTGAGCAATGAAAGACACAGCAAGTATCAGCTGTGTTTCATCCCCACACCAGGAATGAAACAGGGGTCTGAGTAAACCCATGGACATTGCACTGAACTGTCCTGCCCAGGTGCTAACCAGGTCTCCTACCCTGAGAAAGGCACTTAACTTCCCTGGGCCTCAGTTTCCCTGTCTCGAAAGGAAGAGGGCAGGTGACCTCAAGGTCCCTTTGGATGGTAAGGAGAGACGTTTCAAGACGTCCCAGGGTCAGCAGCTGATCATCATACACACATGAGCCCTGTCCACGAAGGTTCACCATTACCACACTTTGATACGCATGTGTCACTGCCGTAGTTCTGTGGGCTTTGTAGGGTCAAGGGAAGGTATAGCCCGTCCCTTTCAGGATGAGTCCGCTGCTTTAGAAATTACCATCTACCTAGTCACTATCAGAGGTACAATAACAGTTCACAGTTTGTACTGGGTGGGGGAGCCCTCTGAGATCATCTGGCCCCAGCCCAACGTAGAAGACATGAGTTTGAGTCTTACAGACAGTTAGCAGCTAGAGCTGGACTAGAACCTGGGAGCCTGAAGTCATCCTGTTGTGACTGGCCGGGGTCTCTCATGATCTCCAGGCACTCATTCCCTCTCTGACACGCACAGGAGGTCCCAGTGGGAGACCAACTGGGAAAATATAAGTGAATTCCTGCTGTATTACAATATGTCTGCTTTCTGTGAGAATGGCTATTGGGCTCCATAAGCCGGAAAGTCACTTAAGCAGGTGCCTAATTAAGGGTCAAGGATTTCTATTAGAGAAAAGGCCCTCAAAACCTGTCACTATGTGTTTTTTACCAATCTCTTAGCTCTTCAGACTTAAGAGCCCATGGTATTTCTGGAGAATTAAACGCTAACTATAGGGAAGAATATTCCCCTTTCATCTTGCATTACTTTGGGGCTGTGATTTGGGTCTCCTCCAAACTTCTGCCATCTCCCTCTACCACCCATGAGACAGAACTTGCGACACAAACATTTATGACAGCCTGGTTAGGTTGTTATACTACTGAGGACATGATTTGTTTCTGCAAAGCTGATCTAATGACTGTAGTCCTAAACGAATTCAGTAAGGAAGCACGGATCGAAATGCAGCATTCCACACGGCTCCTGAGCATTTCTCCGTTGTTATACAATCTGTCTGAGTTGCCAATTGCAATAGCAAGTTCCTTTCAAAGTAGATCCCCATAGCTGGTGTCAGAAGTGGTTTTGAATCTCTGTTAAAGCATGGTCCTCCCTCTGAGCAGCTTTATGTGGGAGTTGTGCATTACTCATTTCACTCAGTAAAAAAAAAAAAAAAAAAAAAGGCTTGTGGAGAATAAAGGGGATATATGGATTTAATTGCATTGGGAAAAGCAACAGAAAAATTCAGCCAACATCCTTAATGATACTGTTCATTCAATTCCCAGAGAAAGGTTATATCACATAATCAAATGATTTTACTTGGTATCACCCATAAACTCCCCCTCTTAACACAAAGACCTTTTAGATAGTAAACATGTAAGGATTTAAGGGCAGTCCAACCTAGACAGACGCAGAGTGTCATTAATTAAAATGCAAAACGGATTCTATTTCTGGTCCTGGCAATCAGCTATGGGAAACAGTTTCAATGACAAGAATGTCTGCAGAGGCATGAGGTTATATTTATATTAATGGGAGCGATTTCTTCTTTCAGTTACGTGATTACAGGTTGAACACTGGAGTTTGGTTACGAAAAGAGAAGCTGTAGCCACCTCTTCGCTAACCGCCAATTTTCACTATCAGAGTTTATATGTGTACACATATGCAGGTTCATGTATAGAAACATATATAAAGCAAAAGTGGGAAAGGAAGAAAGCAGAAAGAAAGAAAATAAAAATGGAAAGCAGTGACTCACAATATAAGCTGCCGGTTTCAAATGAAAAACAACACCGAAAAGAAACAGAGGAAGAACACTGTTTCAATGATAGCTGTCATTAAGAAATGTGCAAAGTGAATAATTGCCTCGGCAACCAATCGAGGTGATTCCAGAGCCGTTTCAAATAACTTTGATTTGCTAGGGTTGCAGGCAAAATCAGTTGTAAGGCACAGCAGCTAAATCAGCACACGCAAATAAAATGTTGCAGTGACTTCATCACACCAAGAGGCTCTGCTTTTGTGCATTTTTCCTGCAGTAGTTTTCTATGCTGCCGCTGGAGACCCTGCAAAGAAATTAACACGACACTATGCCCTGATACAAGGAAAGGCTGAAGAATGGCTCTCCAGATTCAAAGAAATTCCCAAAGGTGTTATATGGAGGAGGGGTGTGGGGGGTGGGAAAATCCCTACCAGGAAAAAAAAAAAGTTAGCTAGAGGATAGAGAGCGCTAAGCAATTTCTCAGTATCCCAGAAATGTTTCTTCTAGTCTCTAAGTGAGCATGCTGCAACTATTAAAAATATAAACACATAATAGTCACAAGTAAACAGTACATTAGTGTCTCTGCATATATATATGTGTATATATATACATATATATATGCAGTTCTGATTGCAGAGATAAACATTGTTCAGCAAAATAAAACAAGTCTAGGAATTAATCTCGCAGCTAAAGTTGCTACTAATCAAAATGAAGTCTTTCCTAGTCACATCTGAAATTGCCCGCAGTGTGAAATAAGTGTCTATTTCCATGACACCCAAGCTGATGAATACTTCAAGCTGAGTTGCCAAGCACCTGATAAAAATCCTTGCAACGGGACCAAAAAAATTTAAGCAAAGTAAGAAAACAACTATTAAGGATGAAAGTAAACAACTAAGCATTAAAGAATTATCAAAGGAGCAGAGAACTCTGCCAGTCAAAGCACTATCTTGCAGGGAACCCTAATCTGGGTAGGAAAGAGTGGATGTGAAGACAGCTCATCTCAACAATGCTGAAAGTAACTGAAACATTGTTTAAGGATTCAGAGATTGCAGTCTGCAAGGATCTGAATTCGTTGCTGTTGCTGTTAACTCACTGTGGTTTTACTCTGCAACTGGACTACCATTTAAATAAAGAGCAAGAATTTGCAGATATGTATACGCATGCATCCATATACGCAAAGAACCCTCCAGCAAAATTAAAACACCAAACGTTGTTACTCAGGACCCAGGGAAAAGCATATGTCATCACCACTATTCTAAGAAAAATCCACACGGATGGTGGAAACAAAAGTGGTGAGAATGAGCAGGACCTTAAGGAACTTTACATTCCAAACTCCCAGGCAACAGGGGGAGAGACCAGCAACTTCATTCCACAGCTTTTTCCTCCTTTATGACCCATCCCCCAACCCCCAATCACATGTATGAGTACAGTATCCTATAAACCACAGCCTGAGTTGCGTGGAATGGGAAGCTTCCTGAGAGTGAAATGGACCAGAATTAGAAATCAGAGAAGTTGACCCATCTCTAGCCCAAGACTAGGAAAGGACGAAGCCGAATTACAACTGTGACGTTTATTCTCTGGGATGCTGCACTGACCAAAATACTTCAACACACCTGCTACCAAAAGTTAAAAAAAAAAAATTAAAAGAGGAAGAAGAAAATGTCCCTGTGAAGAGAGACCCCTTCAATCACAGGCTCCACAAGGTGAGAACTATACCAAAATGTTCTTGGCTTCCTTTGGGCTTGAAGTTGTGGCACCCTCTGCAGCAAGCCTCGGGAGACCAGGTGAAACATCAGAGCCCTCTTCCAAGAGGAATGCCCTGGGGTAAACAATCTGCCCGTGGACACTGCAACACGCATGTTCTTCCTTGGGAACCTGCTTATTTTCTCTTAGAAAAGTCTAACCGCTCTCACAGCCTCACAGCATGTTACCTCCCAGCGGGAGGACGAAACTACGCTGTCAACTCAAAAAGGTTCCCATCGTCACTGACACACCACCCTCCGAACAGGATGCAAAATATGGTTTGCAGAACAGGCACCCTGAGACTCCAAAGGGAAAGAAGCGATGAGGTCATGCAGTCTACCCCCGTGAGCCAGTGCAGGATTCCTCCCGCCGCCAATGTTATTGCCCAAGTTGTTGAAGCCACAGGACCCAGGGCCATCCTGGACCCACCGGCAGGTGTGCAAAAGCACCACTGCCCGCAGCGGACTCCGACATCACTCATGCATGTGCTCGCCTGCACCCGGAAAGATGGAAGAGTTTGCTCCATGGGTGGATCAGCCCCACGCCTTCCAGATTCCCAGAGAGTGCCCCTCCAGATGCCAAGAATTCATCTTGCCCAAATGTGCCAGTGCCCCCTGCACAGATCCCCTGCACACTGCTGCAATTCACCATCCTGAGCACATTTCCCAGCTGCCGCTTCAAGGACAAAGAGAGAGGAGTGCTTATGTTTCCATCACAGCCCAGGAGCTGGGGTTTCTGGCAAAGGATAAAAATCAAGAGGCAGGCAATCCGGACAAATGACTCCTGGCATTTTAGGGAGCTCCCCTGACATGGATGCATGTAAACAGGGGGACCGCAGAGAGAAGGTCACCAAGCTGAGCTGGGGAGAGCGAGCCAGAGAGAGAGACAGCGAGAGCGTTCCCTTCACTGCCGCAGACCAGCTCATTCAAGGCAAGCACTTACCATAAAAATAGAAAGAGTCAACAGAAGGAGAGGGATCCTTCCTCGGTTCTCAGGCAAGAAAAGAAATCCACCATCAAGCTCCAGGCAGGGCTGGGGATGCGGCCAGCAAAGTGATGAAAGGCGATAAAACCACCACACAGGAGTCCTTTGCAGCCTCCCCAGGGGCCCGCATACAGTTGTCTGTGCTGTAAAAACCCTGAGAAGTCTGGAGCAGGACTCTCCCGAGAGCGAGCCGGAGTGAAAGCAGCCTGGCGGATTTCAGCAGCCTCAGAGCATCACGCCCAGGACTGGTCCTCCCCCGGGGTGCAGGGGCGGCAAGGTCTGGGGAGGCTGAGCAGCGCACCGGGCTGGGGTCAGGAAGGCGAGAAGAGGAGCCTCTTTGGCGTGGAAGGAACCGCCAGCGAGAATATCAGTATTCCACATCAGTTATTGCCAGCGACCAATCAGCCCAGCCAGGGGGCCGTGTCAGTGTGACAGGAGAGCAGCCGCCGATGACAGCCGGTTCTGAGAGGCAGAACAGCCCCCTGCCTCCACAGAAGTTTAGAAAGATGGGCGATTTACCTTCCACCCAGTTGCTGATAAGATCTGCTTGTTATTAAAACCAAGAAGCAACGCCCCATAGTTACACCAGCCACTCGGGAAGTTTCCTGCATAGCCCACAGCACCTGTATCAGGAGCCGACCTGAAACCCACTCTAAATGATGGCGACGGCCTCTCACAGATCAGGCAGCCCCGCTCATGTGCCCAGAGAGGTCATGACGAGGACAGCAATGGCACTTTGCCCAAAGCGCAGGATGACATGACCAGGGGCCGGCCTCCCTATGTCACAAGTGAGAAATGTAGACAGGAAAGGCTAAGGGTCTCTTCAGAAATTTGCATCTCTGTTCATTCATTTTCTTGTGCAATCTGTTCAGGACGAGTTTATAAAGATAGCTAACATATTCCTCTGAGGTCTCTGAACTCACCCATCAGGCACAGACTATGTGGTTCTGAATAAACAACCCTGTAGCATAATTCACAGTGCCACTGAAGTTTGGGAGTCTGAGCTAGACTAAGGGAAGCAGCAGGGGAGAAATCCCACACTGGTGACTAAAGGATGAGTGAGGAATTTTACACTCCTCCCACTTGCCTTTCCCCCCATTCTATTTTAATATGAAACCTATACACTCAGTACCTATATTAATTACTTAGAGCTCGCTGATGATTAAATTGGGGAAGCAAGTTTTAAAGTTAAATGCCAGTCCAATTGGACTCCACAGTAAAACATCAGAACTTTTTTTTTTTTTTAACTTGGAGAGATTGCTCTTGGGTCACCTGGTGTGTGTGTGTGTGTGTGTGTGTGTGTTTTGTTTTGTTAATCCTCACCTGAGGATATTTTCCCCATTGACTTTTAGAGACTGTGGAAGGGGGGAGGGGGCGGAATGTAAGAGAGATACAGCAATTGGTTGCCTCCCATATGGGCCCCAACCGGGGTCTGGGATTGAGTCTGCAACCCAGGTACCTTCCCTTGACTGGAATTGAATCTGAGACCCTCTGGGCATGCAGGCCAGCGCTCTGACCACTTAGCAACACTAGCCAGGGCCTGGGTCACCTTCTTATCTTTGTAGGAAAGGTTAATTCCCTTGTGCTAGCAAAGAGTTAATCGGAAAATACAAATATCCCTGAGTTTGTTTTTCAGGTGACTTCCTTGATATAGTTTTTCATTTTAGTTCTCTGCTTTTACCTCCAAGATGAAGTATCATCTGGACATTTGGTTGTGATGTCTATGCAGAGGCAAGCTCACTCTGAGGAGCCTGGATACAACAGCTTAAAACCAGGGTGGGGCTCCCAGGAAACAGTTAACTCAGCACCTAAGTGCAACCCACCAGGAGGCCATTCAAATGTTCTGCATCAAAGATATATGTAATAAAATTGAATTTTTGCAATGAGGAAAGGATGCAGTGTTAGGGCAGTCCTATGTACATTAACTAGGAAATCCTGGGAGCCTGACTCTCAAATTCTGTGCTATTGTTCACTTCAGTGCAACGCCAGTAAGCAAACACTGAAAAGGCACCCACTATGTGTCAGGGGTACAGAGATGAGTGGCAGGCCCTTCCTTCAAGATAGTCTCAAGGACAAATTAAAAAAAAAATTTTTTCCCAAAATTTCAACACTGTGATGCTTGCCAAGACAGAAAATGTTCTACTATTTTAATGTCCCTCAGATAAAACCAAACCATGAGGTTGGACTTTAGACTCAATGTTCCAACTCAGCCTAATAAGGTGTTTTCTCATCATCAAAACCATTTGGGAAATATAAATGCACAAATCATTTTTTTAATCTAATTGAAACATGAAAAGGGTTTTTTAACTCCATGTTTGCTTTTATCAGCATCATCAGTTTCTGACCCTGCAAAAACATGGCCAGCATAACAAAGACTATATTTAATAAGGGAATATGATTTCAAGCTCCCAAAGTAATTGAGATTAATACTGTTTGCGGAACAGATTCAATACCTTGAATATATCGGGTGAAAATGAAGCATGCAAGTGATAAAACTGCAGAATTATAAATTACTTAATAGGTTAAATAATTAAATTATATAACAATCCGTCAATGAAAGCAGGCATTCCGGTCACTTACTCAAATGTAATTAATTTTTAAAGTTTGGCGACTCCTCCACTCCTCCCTCCTCAAGAGAGGACAGAAAACACCTCATGTTTCAGACAGCGACAAACACCAATTAATCTCTGTAAAGTACAAAATATTTAGCCAAGTCGATTAAGCATGGGACAGTTTGGAGGGCTGTCTTTGCTCACTGGTGGGGCACTGGGACCGAACGCCTAATGGGTTTCCAATAGCTACTTGTTAGATGGCCATGTGAATGGCCAAGTGACTCTGGCGAACATTCTACAGCAGCATGATTTAATGCCTTTTAAGACTCCAAGGTTCTCTGAATGATGTGGCTATACCTGCCATTTGTTTAAGAGGAAAAAAAAGATAGCTTTCTCAGAAAATGTGCTTCAGAGCCTCTTGCTGACTGAGCTTTATACAGTCTGAAAGCCAACGATTCTTTAAAGTTCAGTCTTTCAACAACAAAACTGGATTCTACCTTCCGTAAAGAGCCTGAAGAGAAAACAGAAAGACACGCCTCTTTTCCAGATCACCATGACACCGTGGTTCCTTACCTGACATGTACATTCTCCATCAGCAATCAGTGGGAGGACTAAAATGAAGAGGGCACAGGATGCGCTGTTACTCTTTCCTCACCAGAAGTCACTGGCTAAGAATAATTTCCCCAAAATGCTTAGTAGGCGGGCTCTCGTCTATGCAACAGTTCCAAATACATAAAAGGTAAATAACCTGCAGCACATAAATAGAGCCATAGCATCCACGTCTTCAAAAATTCCTTTGCTCTCAGCATTTCTCAACCTGAAGAATCCTATGGGGTCATCAAAGATCAAATCATAAAGAAAGAATAAGAACACAGACCTATAACATTTTCTTCTGTTTTTGAGGCTAGAAAAATAAATCAAACTTGAAGAGTCAGGCAGAAATGGAGCTGAGTCTGGGGAAACCAAAATACGGAGCACAAGTACACGTGTGTACGTGTGTGTACATATGTGTGTGTGCACGTACACGCAAATGGAAAACTAATGTGTACATCCAAAATCCAGTTGGTGTGTCTCTATATCCAATTAGTCCTTCAGTCTCATCGGTGTCATTGCCACATTTCTCTTCAAGACATAACTAGGGATTACAACCAATCCAGAGCCTTGTTCTTGCTCCTCAACTATTACAGTAGCTTCTAGACTTACCCCTGATTCAATCCTCCCCTTGCCAACAACATTTGCTTTCTAAAACACAGCAAATATAATCATGCCATTCCCTTGCTAACAAGCCTGGAATGGTAAGGCCAATTGCAGCACCTCCTGAGCCTGGCATTCAAGGCCCCCCTACCATCAGACTTCCATCTACCAGCATCATTTCCCACCATTACTTCCTATACACCCCACGCTCTCCAAACACACGCTTACTTACTATTCCCCAAAGACACCATATTCTTCTATTGTAATAATCTCTTTTTCCTAAACCTTTCTTGCTTTTTTTCTCCCTGGGGAAACCCTGCTATTCATCCTTCAAGGCCCAGTTTTTTTGGTCATCTTCTTGGTCAGGCCTTCCCTGAATTCCCCAAAGTACTTAATTACGTCTTCCTCTGTATTCCTATAGTATTTTTTTTTCTTAGCTTGTATTACAGTGCAAACAGTACTATGCTACGTTAGTACCTTCCAACCTACTTAACTGGGCTCCTGTGATATTCCCAGCGTCTGGAACACAACAGTTGCTCAGTAAATACATGATGAATGAGTCCATCTTTTATGCCTCTTCTTCAGTGAAAAGCACTTTGAGGAAAGTACAAATCTGTCTTCTGGCAGCCTGGAGGACTACAAGCTTCTGAGTCATAAATATCTCCTCCTTCAATCTGGGGTTTCTGTGGTTTGAGGAGAGAGCCCTCAATTAGAGTCAGAAGAGCCACATTCCAGCCGTGTTCCCAGTATCACCTCAGGTAATCTCTTAAGTGAGAAAAGTAAAACCTGTCCTGATTATCTTTAAGGGCTCTTCTGAGCTACTAATAAGACCCTGCAAAGTAATTTACAAATTATAAAAGTATGTGATATCAGCACAATTACTACCACTGTCATCATTGTTTGACAGTCATTGTTGTTAACATCCCATCAAAGCCACCCCACAATTCATTAAAGCCAGCCTAGGAGGCCGGTGACTCAGCATTTAGTCATTCCAATTGTCTTGCTTCAATTCTCCTGGTCTGCAGTTGGGGGAGGGATGGAAAAGCAGGAGGCCCTGACTTAGGTCCTAGCTCTGCAACTTCCTAGCTATATAGGCCTGGTCTCTGAGATCTGGTTACTTCCATTTTCTAAAAGTAACAGTGCCTACTTCATTACATTGCTGAATGAGATGAGGTATACATCTATATGTAGTGCATATACATCCTATATAATAGAAGGGTAATATGCAAATGGACCAAACAGCAGGACAACCAGTTACTATGATGCACGCTGACCACAATACAGGAGCTGCCCCAGCCCGCAGGCCCTGATAGCCTGATGGGGACCTACCGGCCAGCAGGCTCCGTCCGATTGCCCAATGGTAAACAGGGAAGGGGGGGGGGGAGGGCCTAGGACCATACCCACATACGAATTTCGTGCGCCAGGCCGCTAGTCTATTATATTTCTGAGTCTCTAATAGCATTCCAAGACTGCTTGGCAAAAAGTAGCCATTTTTCCCTGACTCTAGAACATCTACATACCCTCCAACCATTGCCCTCCTTCTGTTTCTTGAGCTCAAAGAGCTCATTCCCACCCCAGGGTCTGTGTCTGTTTCCTCTGCTCCACCCTTTTCATTAGATCTGGGCACAGCTTGTCAAAAAGGATTCCTTGACCCCATCAATCATTTTCCAGCACATTACTTTCTTCATCCTTCTTATAACACCTATCTCGATCTGTGACCATTTTATTTCTTTGATTGTCCATTTAACATTTGCCCTCTGCAGTACAATATATGCTTCTGTTAGCCAAGAATTTTTTATTTGTGCTTCTCATTGTGCCCAGAGACTAAAATAGTGTCCAGCACATAATATATACTTGGGAGACATTCTTGAGTATTTACAGCATGATCCAAGTTTTATAGTTGTTCCCATGTTCTTTACATCTGCACAAAGTTCCAATTATCCTTAACTACTGAAGGGGAATGAAAGCTTGAAGGTCACTTATAGGGTACAGAGGGAGTACCACAATGTTCAAATTTATACAGATAGTTAATTATGTGTAATACTCAGTAACAGACATTAAACATGTTATGACAAGGATCACCTATCAGTAACATGCCCACTCCTGCCTCATTAGAAACAAGGATTACACAAGAATGGCAAGCTGACCCTCATCTACATAACTGGGACTGAAATACTGAGCAAATGTGGTAGGTTATGTTTATTGAATAAATCAGGAGGTTTATTCAATCTTTATTTCACATTTTGTGTTAAAATTGCTCTATTCCAAGCTGATCTTCAGAAGAAATTGACAAGGTCCTTGATCTCTAAAGCATCAACTGGAACAAATGGTTTCAGAGGATCAAGAGCCCAGGAATCTAGACAATTTCTCCTTCCTCCCAGGGAGCTGTCTGGAAAGTGAGATCCAGAAATCCTCCCAAGCCTGACCATGTCATCCCTGTTTTCTGATTAGCCCAGCCTGAGAGGAGGCCTGATAAATAAATAACCATGGCAATCCTTTATAATGTATGAAGGTTACTTTCTCGTCGTCATCTGGAAGGACACAGTTTTCAATTAGAGTATTTTCACATTAGCAATAGCATGCCAATCTACAAAGAGTTGTGAATTTGTCATTGGCAGGAAATAGCAAACAGGTAACTTAAAAAAAAAAAAATGAACATTCTAGAAGGAACATTCTAGAATGAACATTGAACGCACATTTTTCTCCTAAGCCAGTTCTTCCTTTGGCTTTCTTTTTTCCTGTTTAAGAACATCACTATCTACTCTGTTGCCCAAAGAAAATGACATTTATTGGACTCTTACATAGAAGACTGCTTAGACCACTTTTTAGGGTATCTAGAGATGTCAGTGCTATCTTTACGTTAACTCATCTTATCGATGTCACCTCCTGAACATTTCTTTCTTCCTTCCATCCACTGCCCAAATCTAGCCACCAAGTCTCCCTAGGCTAATGTGATAGCCCCAGAAGCAATCACCCTACCTTTAGTCTCACTCTGTCCAATTCATCCCTCCCAGCTACCTAAGGATTTTTAAATGAAAACACCATCATATCATCTCCCACTGAAAACTATTTTCTGCTTCTTACCACATGCAGGAAGAAGGACACCCTTAACCTATCACGAGAGCCCCCCGTGACTGTTCTCCTACCTTTCGTCTTGCCATTACACCCCACTTGGGTCCTCCCATTCATCCATGTCCTAATACTCGGAACCCGCCAAGCTACTTCATTTCAGGGTCCTGGCACAAGCTTTTCCATTACTTAGAGATTCTTTTTTTTTTTTTTAATTAAATCTTTATTGTTCAGCTTATTACATTTGTTCCTCTTCCCCCCCCCCCATAACTCCCCTCCTCCCAGTTCCCGCCCCACCCTCTGCCCTCACTCCCCACCCACAGTCCTCATCCATAGGTGCACGATTGTTGTCCAGTCTCTTCCCGCACCTCCCACACCCCTTTCCCCCCCAAGAATAGTCAGTCCATTCCCTTTCTATGTCCCTGATTCTATTATAATCAACAGTTCATTCTGTTCATCAGATTATTTATTCACTTGATTCTTAGATTCACTTGTTGATAGATGCATATTTGTTGTTCATAATTTGTATCTTTACCTTTTTCTTCCTCTTCCTCTTCTTAAAGGATACCTTTCAGCATTTCATATAATACTGGTTTGGTGGTGATGAACTCCTTTAGCTTTTCCTTATCTGTGAAGCTCTTTATCTGACCTTCAATTCTAAATGATAGCTTTGCTGGATAAAGTAATCTTGGTTGTAGGTTCTTGGTATTCATCACTTTGAATATTTCTTGCCACTCCCTTCTGGCCTGCAAAGTTTCTGTTGAGAAATCAGCTGACAGTCGTATGGGTATTCCCTTGTAGGTAACTGAGTTTCTTTCTCTTGCTGTTTTTAAGATTCTCTCTTTATCTTTTGCTCTTGGCATTTTAATTATGATGTGTCTTGGTGTGGTCCTCTTTGGATTCCTTTTGTTTGGGGTTCTCCGTGCTTCTTGGACCTGTAAGTCCATTTCTTTCACCAGGTGGGGGAAGTTTTCTGTCATTATTTCTTCAAATAGGTTTTCAATATCTTGCTCTCTCTCATCTTCTGGCACCCCTATAATTCTGATGTTGGTACGCTTGAAGCTGTCCCAGAGGCTCCTTACACTATCCTCGCATTTTTGGATTCTTTTTTCATTTTGCTTTTCCAGTTGGGTGTTTTTTGCTTCCTCGCATTTCAAATCATTGACTTGATTCTTGCGCTCCTCTGGTCTGCTGTCGGGAGTCTGTATAATATTTGTTATTTCAGTCAGTGTATGCTTAATTTCTAGTTGGTTCTTTATCATAACATCAAGGGTCTCATTAGTTTTCTTGAGGATCTCACTACATTTATCGGCGGCTTCTAGAGAGTTCTTAAGAGACCTTAAAAGTGTGGTTCTGAACTCTATATCTTCCATTGACAATTTTGTCCTGTTTCTTTGTCTCCGCATTTTGTTATGCTTCCTTGGTGCACCCCCTAGTGGTCTTTGTTTGCAGTCTTATAGTTAAATCTTGATTGTTGTAGCTAATTCCAGGGAGGGTTTGACCTCCAGGCCAAGTGGCTATGAGAATCAGCTGTGTCAGCAGTGAGAGAACTTCTGTCCTCTAGGGAGGTGCTAATCTAGCCTTTGCCTGAGGCTATCTAGCAAATGCCTCTGTGCAGGGCTTGGGCGGGGCGGGTCGAACAGGATCAACAGGGTGGGCCGGAGAGAGCAGTTATGGCGGCTCTCAGTCCTGTCCCCAGGGGCTCTGCCTCTCTGAGTCCCAGCAATGGCTGCAAACCTCAGAGAGAAAGCTGCACTCTGTCTGACCGAAGCCAGACAGTCCCGCTTCTCCCGTTTGAGTCTGGGTCCCTAAAGACTCACCCGGATCTGGAGCTCAGAGTCTGCGACTCCCTCCCGATTGAAAACGCCAACCGCGCCCTCCGCCGCCAGCCCGCTCCGCGCACTCCGCACCTCAGAATTTGACCTCAGCACTGCGCCTCCTCTGAGTGTCCGTATGCGTTTCTCTTTCCTCCTAATTGTAGGACTTCCACTCAGCCAGCGTTCCTGTGGTTCTGGGTGATGTCCCTTCCGTTTTTTTGGTTTCACTTTTGAAGTAGTTGTTCAAAGCAGCAAACTCCGGCGTTAACCTATGCCGCCATCTTGGTTCTCCTCTACTTATTCTTGTCTCTGCCTTATTCTCCAAGACCCGACTCAAGCATCTGCCTCCTCTTGGAAGCATTCCCTGACACTCACTCTCTACACTCTCATCGAGTTAACCATCTCCAAGTCATGGCACTGATCACACAGCATTAAAACTAGAAAGTCCTAATCCTGAATTTTACTCACCTTTGTAACCCCAAAAACAGACTCTCCCTGGAGAAACTCAAATACAAGGTTACAGAACGTCTAGGTCTCACAAGACTATTCCCTGAGGGATAACAGAGTATCTTACCTATCTGTCTAACTCCTCAGCTTATTAAAATGCCTGGCACGTATGGATGCTCAGTATATATTTGCGGAGTTGGTTTTAATAGGATTGGCAAAAAAAATAGATCCTTCAATTCAAGGAATTTAGAAATCCTCCTGAGCTGATTTCTAATTAGCTCATTTAAAAAAAAAAATTACATCTAAAAATTCTCCTCCTTGAGATTATAAAACACCACAAGCATTAATTTACTCCACAAAGATTCATCCCCTGAAGCTCCCAGCTTTTAATGGTAACCAAACTAATTGAGGCACCTTAGGGAAAATAAAGATTCCAAACATACTTTCTACTTTGAATTGCCTGGCAGAGCGAAGGGTATTGATTCTCAGACAGATGGGGCTTCCTGGAGATGTTTCGCCAGCATTTCAGTTTCGAGGGGGGAAGAGCCCTGTCCTTCTAAGTGCAAAATTCCACTGTTAAGAGCAGGGCTACTGGCCCAGCCCATGAACCCATGAACCCATGAACCCATGAAGAGGCTACCAGTTTGATTCCCAGTCGGAGCACAGGCCCAGGCTGCAGGCTCGATCCCCAGTAGGGGGTGTGCAGGAGGCAGTCAATCAATAACATTTCTCTCTCATCAATGTTTCTAGCTCTCTATCCCTCTCCCTTAAAAAAAATCAATAAAAAATATATATATATATTTTTAAAAAAGCGGGGCTACCAACAGGCTGTGGGTGTTCCTTAGAAACCCAGTGCCCTGACCAACATATAGGCACCATTATAATAAGGGGTGTGGCTTGAGGAGAGCTGGCAAGACCCTGGGCTTACAAATCATAGGATTATCCAACTTCCTTGCCCACACCCCTACCTCACAGGAAATTAGCTACAATGCATAATTTTGTCTCACTTTTCTGCAACCAAATTTGAGTTCTATTATTTGAGTTCAAAGAAGAAAACAGAATGCGCATTTTAAGGACTGTGACATGCTCTTATTTGGGTGAAATGAAACTAGGCCATACACTGACCACTCTGCACCTTTGTAAGCATGGATTTTTCCTTTATGAATCTTTAAGAAGTCCCTTTAACCTCTAACAAAAAAAAAATAATCTATCACTGGTGGAAATGCAAAAATCATACAGCTATTTTAGAAGACAGTTTAGTGTTTCCTTACAAAATGAAATATACTCTTAAGCTCTTACCATGCAGTCCAGCACTTCTTGGGCATTTACCCAAAGGAGATGAAAACTTGCAAACACACAAAAACCTGCACATGGATGATTATAGCAGCTTTATTCATAGTTGCCAAAACTTGGCAGCAGCCAAGATGTCCTTCAGTAGGTGAATGGATAAACTGTGGTACACCCAGACAGTTAAACATTACTCAGTGCTAAACAGAAATGAGCTATCAAATCCATGAAAAGGCATAGAGGAATCCTAAATTTGGATTACCTACTGAAAGAAGCCAGTCTGAAAGGGCTACATTCTTATGATTCCAACTATATGACATTTTGGAAAAAGCAAAACTATGGAGACAGGACAGTCGTTGCCTGGGATTGGGAGAGGAGGGAGGATGACAGGTAAGACACAGGAATTTTAGGGCAGTGAAACTACTCTGTAGGATTTTATAATGGTGGACACAGGACATTATACATTTGTCAAAACCCATAGACTGTCTAACACAAAGAATAGTAATCCCTAACATAAACTATGGACTTTGAGTGATAATGTTTCAGTGCAGGTTCTTCAGTTACAATAAATGTACCACTCTGGTGGGGGCTATGGATAATGGGGGAGGCTGTGGGTGTGGGGAAGTGGTATACAGAAATTCTCTGTGCTTTTTGCTCAATTTTGTTGGGTCCCTAAAACTGCTCTAAAAAATAAATTCTATTTAAAATCTGAATTTCCCTGGAGACTAGGTAGTCTTTTTTTACAAGTTTCAGTTGTCATATGAAATAGATACTTCTATAAAACGAAGGGCTTTAAAAAACAAAAGATATAGAAAGGACTCCCCATACCCCACATGAAGCAAAGTTAAGTTCTAAGAAAGTCACTGTGACATATACACAGACAAATCTCAGGGTCCTGGTTTTACACCTCAGAACCGAACTATGAGTTTTATACT
Organism: Myotis nattereri; assembly: GCF_964212035.1. NCBI lineage: Eukaryota > Metazoa > Chordata > Mammalia > Chiroptera > Vespertilionidae > Myotis > Myotis nattereri. Next base: position 200,305,302 of record NC_138076.1, on the reverse strand, counting down.
GACTGGACTATTTTGCTGATCCAATTTCCACGGTCAGGGTCTGGCAAACCAGAGCACTGTGAAGATATTATAAATTCCCCTAAAAAATTATACAGAAAAGAATTCTTCTTTCCTTCTAAGGCTCCTCCCCTTTTACTCTGTATTGTATAACTACCTACCTAGCACTAAAACAGAAAAGTGCGTTTGTTTATATTTTAAAAAATAGCATGCATGTCTTTGTGCATGAGTAAGGACAAAAGCAGCTACAAAACACTTAAGTATGCCTATCAATTATCACATTTCAACTGCGATTGCAAGGAAATGAGAGTGAAAGGGATGTCTTTATAGGAGAAGAGAACTGGAGCTGCTGGGTCTGGAGAACAGGAGACAGTGGGGAGGAAGGAGGGGCACCTCCGTGAGGAAAACAGTCACTGCTTCCCCAAAGTTCACAAGGCGGCAGGTAGAGGAAGGTCATTCCCGTTCAAGTTATGGCCAGAAGGTAAGAGAGAACTGGGTCAGGAGCGAATCCGCTTGTTCATTCATACATTCGACAAAAATCTGGTTAGCACCTGCCAGTGACAGATGTTGTAGATGGTGGAAGACAGGGAGTTCAGCAAAATGTGATGAGCAGTAGCAAAACCACACACAGCAGAGAGCTTGGTGAGAGGGATGCCAAGGGTGCCTTGCTCACACCTGACTCCTCATTTATTTTAGTCTCCCCTCTCACACAGAGGCCGACACACACACACCTACCGTTACCAGACTCCTTGAAGCTAGGGCTGTGAAGAACAATCAGGTTACACTAATTCGATGCATCTGCATGAGGTTTGGAAGGTGAAAGGGACACAGAAACCATCTTCCTGACCTCTTCTGGCTGCTTTCCGCTCTGACGAGTAAAATCATGGGGGTGTGAGGTTTCTCTGCAGCACCGTTCTGAGACCCGTCATCGCTCTGGGTGGGGACAGGCGGTGGAGGAGCAGTGGGGTCACTGGCTTCCTGGTTCATGAATAACAGCACTGGCAGAAGTTCTTGAACTCCAGACTTCTAATAGAGACCCGAGAGGTAGCCTTCTTCCTGCACCTGCTTCTCTAACCCTGCTCTGATTTTCTAATCCCTACCCCCATGTTAGATGCTTTCCTGATTAAAACGCCCAGAGTGGCCTCTGCTTCCTATACTGAATCCTGACCAGGATAGCCAATAAAGAGTTTTAAGCAAGGGAGAGATCTGATCAGATCTGTGCCCAGGGAGTGACCTCGACAGCTGCTAGGAGAGTGACCGGAGAGAAGGCAGGTGAACTAGAAACATATCCAGAAAGCCCTTACGAATTTCAGCTAAAACCAGTTGCCTGGAATACTTGGACTGAATGAAACGTGTCGTGGGAATAGAGAAGAAGAGAAGGGAATACGGTATTTCATGAGGAGACCTGACAGGATCTATTGGAAATGGGGTGGGATGGATTAGAACTGAAACTTGGCCCACAACTTCATCCCACCTCTGCTGAGGCCTCTGCAATGCTCCCACCACACTATGTTCTTCACCATCACAGCACCCATCACACTTCCTTAAAACTGACCCTCTCCTCACGCTTCAGACCAGCCTTTCTTGCTTTTCGTTGTATCTTCGGTGCAAAGAGCAGTACATGGCCCATGATAGAGTGCTCAGTGCACACTGGTTGGATGAAAACAAGGGAGGGAGGGACCCTGCTACCTCAGAGCTGCTGTGAGGACTGAGATTCTGTTAACCTGAGCAAGGAAGTAATCGCTGGCTGAGCACTGCTTGAATAATGTTGACACTTGGATTACATGGGGCATCCCGGTGAAGAAAATTAGCACACCGGTAAAAACAGGAGCCTGGAGGTTGGGAAACAGGAGCTTGACACAGTTCCAGAGTCACTGTCCAGAATGAAAGCTGGCTGCTCCATAGGAAATGAGGATGCCTTGGTAAACCTTGCATAAAAGCCATATTATTACAACTACAATGAGAAGAGAGTTAATAAAATGCCAGTCACCATATTAGACCGTATACCCATATGTCCTTTTCATCCCTACGACACCTTCTCAGGGAGTATTATCACCCCATTTTACAGACGAAGAAACTGAAGCTCAAAGTTAAGCATTGCCCAAGGTTACATAGCTGGTGATGACAGAGTTGAGGTACAAAGCCAGGTCTCTCTGACTCCAAAGTCTGTGCTCCTCATTATGCCCCCACAGCTTCTACGGGAACAGGGAGTTAGAGAACATGACTAAGGACTGGCCAGAGAGGACAGAAAAGCAGCAGAGAAATGCTAGGACACAGAAGCAGATCAATAAAATAAGGGCAGACTAGAAAGTGCCCAGAGGAATCCACAAGCAGGTGACCTTGGATAGGGCAAAACAGGGGAGAGGTGTAGAAGCTATACTTTTGGGGAGTACAAGAAGAAAGAACAGGGACTTCCTATGGGCCACATTCAAAAAGTTTGATGGTAATTGGAAGGATGGAAGTCAGACTATTATAAGATGGAGAAACCAAGTCAGTCATGAGGTGCTTACGCGGCAAAGAACAGTGAAAGGTGGAAACCAGAGATGTTAGGAGTAAAGGCCTCAAAAATGAAAGTCCTGAAAAGATGGAAAGAGTGCATGGCCCAGCCATTGAGAAAGGCGGGGCGGCCCCCATCTGATATCTACAAAGGAAGCAATGGGGACCTGAGGCACTCCTTCCAGTTTGCCAATGAGCCTGACAGATACGATGCATTTGCACTGGTCAGGCTACACACAACCAGAAATGAGTTCTTTCCTTTTCACTGGAATCCTATCAACCCATTGGGAGCACTGGTCATCTCAGGCAGACAGGAAGCGCTGATAAGAAGTTAAACTGGTCTTCAGTTAGCCAAAAGAAAGCCACCGCTAATTCTCATTCATTCAGTGCTGCCTTCTTCAGTCTTCCAAAATTCATGGTAAGGGACATTAAAAGGATCCTTCATGGCAAAAACAGTTATTAACTGTCAGTAGACTTAGAGACTATGTCAGCAGAACTGTAGAAATGCACAGAATACAAACAGATATTATTTTAAATAGCTATAAAGGGTATGGCCAGAAAACAAATAGAATACAATCAAGGAGTTAATACAGGGTATCCCCCAAACATGTATACAGTCTGCGAGAAAAAATTACCTTCAAAGGAAAAGAAACGGCGATGGATTATCTGAAAGGCATTCACTTTTCTATTTTTGATCTTTGTGGAAGAAAAAAAGGCAGTAGTCCAGGGGCCAGCGGGTGGGCCTGACAATGAAGGGGATTTTTTAAAAATCTTAATTTAATTAAATTAATCCTTAAATCCAGCTATTAAAGGCTACCATTAGTTTTACAACAAATTCAAGTAGCCCCTTCACATTAAAAGCTACTCTTGTCCAAACAAGAGACCACTAAAAGTATTTCATCAACAGATTCCAGCCGTTATACTAGAGCCTGAACCCCCTGACCCTGGCAATGAGAGGTCCAGAAAGAAAAAAAGCATCTTCCCGGGCAGGCAGGGCCCTGGGTCATTTCTGGTGCGTAATCCCCGGAGTGATTTCGAACCAAACCAGTAACTTCCCAAGCTCTGGCTTGTGCCTGGGTCACTTCAGAGGGCTCTCAGGAGTTGGTTCCCACTGCTTCAACTCCACCAGCCCCTCACTCACCACCCAGAACAGGCAGGGACATAGGAGCACCCAGAGAGACGTGCCCAGAACAGGCCCAGGAGCCAGACCGCCTGGCCTGGAGTCCCCGGTCTACACATTCCTGGCTGGGTAACCTGGGCAGGTTACATTACCTCTCAGTGCCTCCATGTTCCCGCTTGTAAAATGGGAATAATAATACTGTCACTTCATCAGTTAACCTTCTGGCTCCTTTGCTCAGGACTACGTTCATCAAATGGCAATTAAAGTCCGCAGTTAGATTACCAACTGCAAATTTTTAAAATCATAGGTGTCTAAAGACACACAGCTGGAAGAAAGCCACTCACTTCCCCCTCTCCCCACTCTTAATAAGCAAAGAGCTCTTATCTGCAAAATGTCAGAATGGCAATTAGAAAAAGAAAAAAAAGTCTGTACTAGCTGTTCATAGCTTCCCCCCTGGAGTGGCCACTAACGAGCATGGGAACGTCATGCTCATTTTTCTCACTCCTTTATTACATTCCAGGCACTAAGTTAAGACTCTTAAATGTACTATTTCATTTAATAACTTAACACGATGGCAAGGGATCAGTCTTACTTTCAGGCATGGTAGGTAACATTCTGAGACAACATCATCATCCCCAAGGTCACACAATGATCAAGTGTCAGATCTAGGACTTGAGCTGAGGTCTATTTAATGATAAACTCTGAACTCCGGAGCAATGTATCCCACTGCCGTGCATCAGCATCACGTACACGCTGCTTCCGTGAACCACATGTAGGAACTTTAGTCAAAGATGCACATTCACAAGCCCACGGTTCAGTCTTCTTTTAAATGAGAGGGCTTCAGTTTGGAGCTAAGGCCTCTTGCTGATTTCAAACTCGCCCACATTCCACACATCATTTTTAAGTAATACATTTCCAAAGAGCTGCACTTTCAGCAATTACTCCACTGGGGAAGGAAAAATAATTCTCTGTATACTTGAAAGACTGCTATTTTAATGTGCTCACCAGGGCCCCAAGCAAGCATTCTTTAAATACAACTGAAAAGCAAGGCATGTTTACTAGTATAAACTAAAGGCCCAGTGCACAAATTCGTGCGTGGGTGGGGCCAGCTTGCCTCGATTGGGGCCTAACAGGGTCGGGCCAATCAGGGGAGGGGCTGCGGGAGGTTGGCCAGCTGGCCCCACCCACAATCGGGCCGGTTGGCCGGTGATTGTGTGCATCATAGCAACCAGTCCTTCCAGTCGCTTGGCTTTTATATATATAGGCTAGAAGCCCAGTGCACGAAATTCATGCACAGGTAGGGTCCCTAGGTCTGGCCAGCGATCAGGGCCAATCGGGGCCTTCCAGCAGCTGGCCGGGGCCTTCCTTCTGGCTGCCGACCAGGGCCTCCCTTCATTCTGCGCTGCCCCCTGGTGGTCAGCGCACATCTCAGTGAGTGATCGAACTCTAGTCGAACTCCCGAGGGGACAATTTGTATATTAGGCATATATATATACACACATACACATACACATACACACACACACACACACACACACATTGTTTAAACTGGAGGAGGAAGGAGGAAGGCGGTATCATCAGGCTTTGAATTGTGTGTCTTCTTCTCAGATGACAACTCACTCTTTGCTTAAGCATGAGAGACCTTTAGGTTGAAATATGGCTGGAAGGAGATATCACTCTGGATGTTTTCTAGATTAACTTTACACAATCATTTGTCTTCAACTGCACTTCCCCTTTAGGCAGTTAAGATATTCCCTAATTTTACCTTCATTTATTAGATTGCCCAAAGAAAATGAAATTGGTTTTGCTATTGGGAAATTGATGGTTAGAGAAACAATTAAAGCCGAAACTTTGTGTTGAAGAAGAAAAACTATGGATGGGCAATGGCCATCTTTTCTGGTTTGTCTTTGACTAAGCATCATTCCACGCACATGGGAGCAGAGGCCACAGAGCATTGGGCACATGCACTTCCCAAATGTTAGGTACAGAATGACGTATGCTCTGGCTGTTTCCTATTAAGACTTTTCATCTGTTTGGATGTTTCACTTCTCACTAAGGAATAAGTTAATCAAAAAACTCAATCTGTTTCAGGTATTGCCTTCTCCAGGGATATAATCTCAAGATGTGGATCCCTTTTTCTATTAAATTAGTTACACTCTGTGACCTAAAAAATTATTGGGTTGCTCCAGTCTTCCAGTTATAAAATGTTGTTGATACAATTCAACACACCCTTAAGGAGGTCAGCGTTCACACATAATTTGCTTTGGGTTTAGTTTCTGGCTATTCTTGAGATTTCATTAAAATTGATCATACAGTTTGATATTTTTTGAGTGTTATAATTATTTAACTTCCTTTTCTCAAACAAAGATCTGCTAGACTAGTTTTATTGGGAGGATGAAACTGATGCCATTGTATTAGCCTGGTAATTACAAGGAGGAAAGGGAAGACTTAGACATGCCATTTATACAGTTTTGCCAAAGAGCTGCATCTAACATTCTCCAAGTCTGTGCTCTGCTGATTGATGGGGGAAGGAAGTAGACAAAGGCAGTCTAGATGCATGCCCAGTAAGGTCTGAGTGAGGTGGGAAGGTGCCTACCTATCTGCCAGTCAAACCTGGGAACAAATTAGTAGCCAGGATGGGCATGGCCACTGCAAGCACATGAAACCTGAATATTTAAACTTCCAAACAAAGAAGTGAACTCTCTCTTCTCCCACCATGTTACTGGCCCTCCTATGGGAGGGGGGTGTGCTCTCCTGTGCCCAGATGGCTCACGGGAGCTCTGGACACTGGCCTTGTTTCTGGTTCTGCCAAACTCCCAGCTGCCCCTCTTTCAGGACTGGCTTGGAGGAAATGGGACATTAGAAAGTGAGGAATCCAACTCCATGCCAATAAAATCTTCTACTGCCCCCTCTCATCCTCCTGTGGGGGCTTCTGAAAATTCTTATTTCAGCAATGCCTCAAGAACCCCACTCTCACAAACAACAGAGGAATTCCACTCGTGTATTCTTCTGGCAGCAAAACCACACAGGTCACAGTGGTGGTTAAATTTTTCCAAGTCAGACTCTAGAACAGGGGTGGGCAAACTTTTTGACTCGAGGGCCACAATGGGTTCTTAAACTGGACCGGAGGGCCGGAACAAAAGCATGGATGGAGTGTTTGTGTGAACTAATATAAATTCAAAGTAAACATCATTATATAAAAGGGTACGGTCTTTTTTTTTTTTAGTTTTATTCATTTCAAACGGGCCGGATCTGGCCCGCGGGCCATAGTTTGCCTACGGCTGCTCTAGAACAAAGGTTGGAAAACTTTTTCTACAAAAGGCCATTATAACAAATAAATATTTTCAACTTTGCATGCCATATGGTCTCTGCTGCAACTACTCAACTCTGCTATCCTATAAAATAAAAGGCTAATATGCAAATTGACTGAACAGCAGAATGACTAGTTGCTATGATGCTAACCACCAGGGGGCAGATGCTCAATGCAGGAGCTGCCCCAGGTGGTCAGTGCACTCCCACAGGGGGACCACTGCTCAGCCAGAAGTGGGCTCACAGCTGGTGAGTGCAGTGGTGGTGGCAGGAGCCTCTCCCACCTCCACAGCAGCACTAAGGACACCTTGGGGGATGTCCGACTGCCGGCTTAGTCATGCTGCCCGTGAGCCTATTCAGGTTTCATGTGCTTGCAGTGGCCACGCCCATCCTGGCCACTAATTTGTTCCCAGGTTTGACTGGCAGACAGATAGGTACCTTCCCACCTCATTTAAGTCGGCAGTCAGAAATCCCCCAAGGGGTCCCAGACTGAGAGAGGGCGCAGGTCGGGCTGACAGACCTCCCCCCTGCAGTGCACAAATGTCATGCACCAGGCCTCTACTTATAACATGAAAGCAGCCTCTGACAATATGAAAACAAATGAGCATTAGTATTCCAATAAAACTTTATTTACAAAGTCAGGCAGTGGGCCATATGTATCCCAAGAGCTATAATTTGCCAACCTTCTCCAGGTCTTCCCAAGAGACTGAATTTCTAAGAGTGGATGATTTTCTACCTGGCATCACAATAGAGGTTATTTAAAAACTGAGTGACTTGAGTGCTAAATAATTATTCATTATTGTGTACATTTGTGCTGTATGCACTTGTCTGGATATGTGTGTTCTATTTCATGATCCAGGGAATCTGGTTGGTCAAGACTTAGAGGTAGGATACAATGGGAACTTTCCTAGATAGGTCAAAGATTTGTACAGAGACTGAGAAATTTTAGCGTTGGAAGAAGCTTAATGTTATATAGTCCAACCTCCTTCCTGGGGAAGGAATGCTTTTTGTAACATCCCTGGCAGGTATTCCATTAACCTTTGCAGGAGTATGTCTATGGCTAGTGTAGGGGAAAAATTACTATTTTATACAGCAAAATTGGCCCTCTCTAAATTATTTAATTCAATTAATATTCCTGTGGGCACCAAGGACAAAGACAACAAAACAAAAATAAACAAGTGAGACTACATCAAATTAAAAAGCTTCTGCAGCACAGGCAGTGTGGCTCAGTGGTTGAGCACTGACCCATGAACTAAGAGGTCACTGGTTCGATTCCTGGTCAAGGCACATGCCTGGGTTATGGTCTCGATCCCCAGTGTGGGGCGTGCAGGAGGCAGCAGATCAATGATCTCTCATCGTTGATGTTTCTACCTCTTTCTCCCTCTCCCTTCCTCCCTCTCCCTTCCTCTCTAAAATCAATAAAATATATTAAAAACATTTCTTAAAAATTTCATCATATGGTTTATTATGATACAGAGCCAAAAGAAACCATCAATTAAAATGAAAAGGCAACCTAACAGATAAGAGAACCTTATCTGTAAATCATGTATCTGATACAGGGCTTATATCCACAATATATAAAAAACTCATATAATTCAACAGAAAACAAATATATCTGATTATAAAATGGGCAGAGGAACATTTTTCCAAAAATATGTAGGTGGTCAAAAGGCACTTACCATCACTAATCATCAGGGAAATGCAACTCAAAACTACAATGCGATATCACCTCAACCTTTTAGAATGATTATCATCAAAAAGACAAAATAGAGCAAGTGTTGTTGAGGATGTGGAGAAAAGGAAACCCTACTTCCCTACTGGTGGGAATGTAAATTGGCACAGCCACTGTGGAAAACAGCTTGGCGGTTCTTCATAAAAGTAAAACTACTGGCCCTGGCTGGTTTGGCTCAGTGGATGGAGCATCGACCTGCGAACTAAGGGATTCTGGGTTCGATTCCATTTAAGGGCACATGTCTGGGTTGTGGGCTTGATCCCCAGTGGGGGACTTGCAGGAGGCAGCTGATCCATGATTCTCTCTCATCATGGATGTTTCTCTCTCTCTCTCCCTCTTCCTTCCTCTCTGAAATCAATAAAAAAATATTAAAAAAGTAAAACTACTATATGATCCAACACTTAAAGTTGCAGTTTCCAAGAACCCATCAATGACATTAAGAGAGGACTTACGACACTGCCAGGCATGCAGGAAACACTGAGTCAGCTATCATCAGTCACCATCATGGCTGCCACTGAGTTATTATTATGTGTTTATGGTGGAAGTATAAATTGATATAAATAACTTGGAAATCAAGTTAGCCTTTAATACATCTGAGCATATTCATACCCTATGGCCCAGCAATTCCACTCCTGTGTATAACCCAAGGGAAGCTCTTGCACCTAAACACATGTGCAAGACGATTCAAAGCAAAATTGCTCCTAGGTTCCCCAAACTGGAATCATGCAAGGGTCCATAAATGGTAGAATGAATGAATACATAGAGTACATGAATCCACTGCATTACTACACAGCAGCAGAAATGAATGGGTTACATTTGTCCACAACATGAATAAACCTCATAAAATTTATCCTGAAGTGAAAAACGTATTATACTATATTAAATTTTTTTTAAAAACCACTCAGCTATGTATTGCTTAAGGATAACAGTGTATAGAAAAGCTATAAAGTAAAACAAATAAATGAAAACCCCCAAATTTAAGAGGGGAGTTGCCTCTAAGACGGAGTTAGAAGGGATAGGGCCAGGGAAAGTCCACAGGAACCTCCAAAGGCAACGATTATGTTCTTTTGTTTAGACCGAATGGTAGCTAAACAGGTGTTTGAGGTCACGTGATCCTTTATAGCTTATGTACACTTTATAAATGTTTTATATCTGCTCAATAATTAATAAAAACCTATTTTTTAAAAAGAATTAAAGAAGAAAGAGAGGTCACTTCTGTCTGGGAGAACGTGGACAGATTGGTCACTGTGGCAAGCTGGATATTTTTGGTATCAATTTAACTGGTCGGTGGCAGTTTACTGAAACGCTGCCATGGGATTCTACAGCTGCATCAGGCCACTGGGGAAAAAATCTACAATTAGCAGTGTCTGCTCTAGTCACTGATCTCGAAAGTGTCATTAACTCCCTGAGGTTTTGGCAGCCCTGGGTTGAGGTTTTCCTGGCCTGATGTCATACCACATGGTCTCCAGGTGAATCAAATGTCCTCTGTGTTGGGTGTTGAAGAAGATGTGGAGATTTGGGGTGAGGGAATACAGCATGCCAGACGGAGGAGCGAGAATAGTACAAGCATTCAAGGGAAACCAGAGCATTTTAAGTACCGGCCAAAATTTGCTATTCTAATTTAACATGTTTCTTTTCAATAGTCAGTGGTATGGGGAGTATTCAAGGGTAAACAATATTTTTAAATCACTTAGATTTGGCTCTGAAATGTAAATGTTTAAAGATAGGTATATCCAATGATATAAAAATGTTCAGCAACTTAAACCAATAGGTTAAGTTTGGATTCTGGACACCCATCAACACCACTAATCTTCCCTCCCCTTCTCCCTCAATCCCCCCATATTCTAAATGCTAGGCACTTGGCCATGGCTAAGAGATATAACACATAATAAAGTCCTGTACCCAAAGGATCTTAGCATCAAACAAGAGACAGATAGGTAAATGCAAAAAACAACACCACACCAAGACAGCGCCTCTTACACTCTGTTAACTTTGAGATCCAGGGATCTCCAGTGCTTTCCTGTCTCGCCTGCACCATCACTCCAGCCAGAGAGAAGGGGTCAAATAGCAGCCAGCAGGCTCCAGCCACAAGTTCTCTTTCCTCCTCCTCCCATGCAAGAGCTGACCCCAAGTCCTCATTTACCCCTCCAGGAAGAGAACACAAGGCAACTGGCAGAAAGTGCTTTCTTTGCTCTGACTCATTTATACGTGTTTAGTCATTTTGCCCTGCCTACGTCCAAGAGGGTTGATAATATGGCTTGATAGATCATACTGACAGATAATATGGCTTTCAAGATGGAAACATAAAATAAAAACTCATGCAATGGGAAAAATAAGCAAGAATCTGAAATCCTAAGCCAGTAGTTTTCAAACTGTAGTGCACCTAAGAATAACCCGTGTTCTGTCTAAAATGCAGATTTTCAGGCCCGGGGGCCAAGAAATCTACATCAGTAGATCTGGGGTGAGGTCCAGATGTACAGCATTCCAACGATTCTGATGCTAGTGGCCTAAGGAGAGCCCTCTTGAATACCACTGCCATTGGCTAAAATAGTTATTATAATCAAAGTGGCGGGTGTGCAGGAGGCAGCCAATCGATGATTCTCTCTCGTCATTGATGTTTCTCCCTCTCTCTCCCTCTCTCTTCCTCTCTCTGAAATCAATTTTAAAAAAAAAACATTAAAAAAAGAATTGATCCAGTGTTTCAGTTATTATATAAATTGTAGCAGGTTAAATTGGAAAAAAAAGACCATCTCTACTTTGAGGCTTGTTCAGTTCATCCATGCATCCATCCCTGCACTCATCCATCCACCCACCCACCCATCCATGCATCCACCCATCCATCCATCCACCCGCCTACCTATCCATCCATCCACCCATCCACTCATCCATCCATCCATCCATCCATCCATCCATCCATCCATCCTCCCACACATCCACCCAGTACATACAAAGTTCTCACTCTTTGCCATGCACTGTGATAAATCCTTGGGATAGAAAATTGAGTAAAGCATCACCCCAGTCCAAGGAGCTCAAAGTCTACAGGAGAAGATAGATACGTCAAGTATTTTAATTCAATGTGATAAGTGTTTAGAAAGAAGATCTCACATTAGGTGTGCAAACACACACGTTTTTGTTATTAAACTATTTAATTAGTATACTATTAAAATACATAACAATATTAAAATATGTCATTATAAAATTGTAACATTAAAATATATTAGTGAAATATATTGGATGCAAAAGATCTTATTAAATTATTTCTTCAAGTAAAAGAAGATAAATTTGAAGAAACCATAAGAGGGAAGTTTGGAAACTGTCGCCCTCTCAGATAGTCTGTGTAGGTTTGACACAATTTCCATCACCACCATGACACAAAGGACGTTTTTGAACACTCCCCACCCCAGCTGATTCTCAATCACTCCCTTCCATTGTACTCAGTTAGCAGCTGCATACTGATGACTCCAGAGCAGTATTTCCCTGTCTGATTTCTCTGACAAGTTTTAAAGATGTATTTACAACTGCCAACCATACTTCTCAGCCAGGATATATCCCATCCATTTCATAACTTATGTTCCCAGAATGGAACTTTTTTCTGGTTGCTCTCAAAATTCAATTTCTTACTCTCTTTAATGGTCTCACTGTTCATTCACATTCCCAATACAAAAACTGTGTGTCCTTATGCTTAACCCTCTGCTAGCCATCAGCCTCCATAGCCAGCTGGCTAACACATTCATATGTCTACCTTAGAAATATCTTTAATTCAGAGCCTTTCCATTCTTACCGATACTATCTCAGTTCAAGTTCTCATCATCTCTACCTAGATTAATGCAGCTCTCTTGTAACCAGCCTCCCTACATCTTAATTCTTCCATGGCCACAAGGTTAGCTTGCCCAAATTCATACCTGTCTCCCTCCCTACCTCTCTTTTTCCCTTCCTCCTTTCCCTTTCTACCTATACCTCCTTGAACACTTCTGTTGCTTTCCCATTGCCAATAGAATAAAGTGTAAACACTTCATACATAGTACACAGGGTCTTCCTAACTAGCTTTAAGCAACTCTCCAGGATCTCTCACCGCTCTCTACAGATGTATCCACACAGTAGTTACAGTTAACTAGAGGCCTAGTGCACAAATTCATGCACCAGTGGGGTCCCTCGTCCTGACCTGCAGGATCGGGCCAAAACCGGCTCTCCAACATCTTCCGAGGGGTCCCGGATTGCAAGAGGGTGTAGGCCAGGCCAAGAGACCCCATGGTGCACAATCGGGGGCTGGGAAGGGGTGCGGGAGGGCTCCAGGGTGTTTCCAGTCTGTCTCACTCAGTCCCAATTGGCCGGACCACAGCAGCAAGCTAACCTACTGGTCAGAATGTCTGCCCCTGGTGGTCAGTGCACATCATCATAGTGAGTGGTTGAGCGGCCTTAGTATATCATTAGCATATTATGCTTTGATTGGTTGAACGGACAACAAGGCAACCGGACACTTAGCATATTAGGCTTTTATTATATAGGATTCTTTAATGGTCCCTAAAGATTCATGATTTTGCACATTATCCGCCATCTGTTTGGATGCCCTTTCTTACATCCCCTCCTAGAATATTTATATTTCAAACCTGGCTAAGAGGTGACTTTCTCTATGATTTCCTTCCCTTTTCCCTCAGCATAATCATTCTTTCTATTCCATTGGTAATTCCTACAGACATCTTGAATTCTGCTCTTATTATGCTGCAATGTAATTTTATTTTCATGTCTGGTTAGTCTACTAGATGTAAAGTTCTTGAGTTGAGAATTAGTGCCTTAATCATGTATTTGTTTTGCCAGTGACACAGTTGAAGAGAGAATTAGGCATGGAAGATATACATCTGAAGAAATTGCCCCAAATGTACTATATAGAGATAGAAGCTACAGAAATAAGGAGGAAGAAGCTGAAATACCAAAGATAGAATGAGAAATTTCAACATGCATCATTCTGGATTCTGAATCATGAAAATGAGAGAGAGAGAGAGAGAGAGAGAGAGAGAGAGCGAGCACATGCGTGCGCCAATGTTGAGAATTTTCCAGAACTGAAGAGAAACACAAATCCTTTGATTCATGAAACAATGATTGCCAAGCAGAATAAATAAAAACAAATCCATATATAAACATATCATGATGAGTCAACAAAAAAGAAAGGGAAAAATCTTAGAAACAACCCAAGGGGAAAAGATTACCTACAAATGAGAAACAAACTAAAGACAGACTTTCCAATACTAAGACAGAAGACAGTGCATTGCTAACTTCAATGTACTGAAAGAAATAACAACCAGTAAAGAATATTCCAAATCCAGCTCCATGATTATTGAAAAGGGAGGGCAGCATAAGAATATTTTTTGGGGAAAAACTGGGAGAATGCATCCAATGCCTATCTACTAAAAAAAATGAACAAAAAGCCTACTTTAGAAAAGAAGGAATTTGAATCTAGACGGACCAAGATTAAGGAAATGAAAGAAAGTATATTTACCAGTAAATATTTAATTCAAAAAGATCATTCTAGAAGAAGTGTTTTTAAGCAGGAATGTTTTTGTTTCTTGGGGAACATCTATCTGGCCATGGCTGGAGATATTTCCAGTTGTTACAACTGGGCAGGAGGCATTAGCCGCTACTGGACAGAGGCCTGACATGCTAATGTCCTGCAATGCAGGTGACACGGCGCCTACCTCACTGTCCCATGTTCATCCTTCGTTTTTAATGCTGCTTCCTCCCTTTGATTTTCTCTTCCTGTGGGTCATACCTTGACCTTGCAGTTGACCCTGCCTGCATGGCAGTCCCAGGGCTCTGCTCTCTCCCCTGGGGCTGTTCTTAATAAAGTATGTCCTTAGCACTTTCGGTTTTCCCTTTTTCGTGTTTCATCACATCCTTTAATCTCCCTCTATTGCACCTCCTGCTGTACCTAGGCTTTTTCTCTTCTAAGCTGACACCAGTTTCTCCACCTCGGCTCTGTTAACATTTCGGGCTGAGTAATTTTTTGCTATGGGGGCTGTTCTGTGTCGTAGCATCTCTGGCTTCTACCCAAATGAATGCCAGTTGTGAGAAGCAAAAGTATCTTCTAGACAATGACCAATGTCCAGGGTTGAGAGGATCATCCCCAGTTGAAAACCACTTATTAAGATCAACCAAGTCTGGTCCTATTCCCTGGCGCTCGGATAGTGGGAGCAATCTGGTAGTCTAATCATTGAGAATGGGCTTGTAGGTTAGAGTGAGTTTTACCCTATTTTAACAAGGATCTTTTGCAAACTGTGCCCTAATCAAAATCCTGGAATGAATTTCTTTCCAAAGAGAGATTTTTTTTTCTCTTTCCCTGATGATCCAGGTGACACCTTTGATACTTGCTCGCCAGTCCCCAGGCTACAGTCCTCTGAAATTCTGTTATAAACGGGCGTGCCTCCATTTGTGCTCCAGAACAGTGGTAACCTCCCCGCATCTCCATACACAGCAATGAGTGAGGACTCATCCCTGTTGCCTTGTGCCCTCCTTCCCCAGTCTCCTCTCTCACCACTTTCCCCCTAGTGGTCTCCTGGTAGAGTGGAGTTTTAGAAAGAGATCCTTAATGAATTGCAAACATTTCCTTGGGATTTTAAATATGTTCCTCATTTGTGAAAGGGAAGGGAGATGTGAAATGACTGTTCTCTATTCCAGATCAGTGGTCATTTCCCAAGAATCCAGGTTTCACCTGTGTACCGATAGGCTCAGCACAGCACTGTGTCTTGTCATGGGGCGGGCTATGTTCATTTGCCTTTCCTCCTGACTTTGTTGTCAGGTGGTGCTCACTGGTGCTTCTCTATGTGCGAGCTCTGAAAACTTGAGATGCGATGCACTGTGGTGATGCCATCAATTGGCCTGAGGTGTGGAGGACCTTCGAAGAGGTGCCCATTTAATAGCACTAATTTCTTTCAACAAATTGAGATCAAATACATTCAGAATGGATGCCAAAGGAAGCAGGGAGGTTTTACATTTCAGAGGTCGGGTGCCACAAAAAGTGACCCTGCAACTTGAGCTACTGATGTGGCCAGGAGATGCGAGTAATCTGACCTGGCTGGGAGATGGTGTGCTCCCATTTAGGAACACTCACCGATGCTCACTGACTAGTCCCCATGTGCATACCACGTTCCCAACCAGTCTAAAGCTGAAATGTCTATCTATGCATGAACCTTTTGTGCTTTTGGCTGGCCTACTGCTGCAGGAGCAGCTACTGGTGGCCAGTGTGCTCCACTCTCAGGTCACGTTGGTCTAGGAACTTCAGTACAGTTGTGGGGGCTTTTGGGAACTGGCCTTGACTTCTACTGTGACTTGTAATCCCATTTCTTCCATTCATTCATTAATCCATCCCTCCTGTATTGAGCACATACCCAGGCTTGGTGCTATATCCTGGCAATAAAACAAGAATACACACTCCTTAGTCACTTGCTTTCTGGATTCTAAACAAAAGGCCCAGCACACTTGGTCCCTAAATGGAAGACCTCCTGTTCTGCATTTCAAGGAGAAGCAGCGGGGATTGGGGCCATGTTTGGTTAAGAGAGGCCTCTAGGGAGACACAATACATTCAGCCACAGGCTACTGCTAAACTGTGGAAACCCTCCTGACACCCATGGAAGGCTGCGGTCATTGCCAGGTGATCATTTTTGTTGCTCTGTTTCCTCAGGGCATCATTCAATCACACCTGTGTTCCAGAAGGAATAGTACTGATTATGTATAAAGTGATTATGTGTGCTATTGGTCACCCTGTTAGTGAGGAGGACAAGAAGTGAGTCACTCAGGCACTGCTGGTTCCAGGTGAGCTCATGGTGCTGCTTGCTCGGTTATCCTGCCATTGTAGCTGGGAGCGTTTGCAAGAAGAAAGTGTTGTCTGAGAAGGACAAAGCTTACAGTGAGTGAAAATGTCAGATGGCTTAAGAAATACATAGAAAAGGAATAAAAGTGTTGCAAACCTTCGTTTTGTTAAAACCGGAGGGAGTGAAACACTTTATCGATGTCCCGGGAGAACCGCAAATAAACCTCTTATGGAGAAGGGCTGTTGGAAAGTCTGGATTTTGAGATGGGCTCTAGGTCATCAAGTCCCAGCTCTACAACTGGTTTGCCAGCGAAGCTTAGACAAACCTAAGTTCCTGTCTGATGATCCACACTGAATTGTACTTTAGGCTGCCTTTGGGTACCATTTTATATATACAGTGGGGCCTTGACTTACGAGTGTCCCGACTAACGAGTTTTTTGAGATACCAGCTGTCTCTCAGCCGATTTTTTGCATTGAGTTGACAGAGTAATATGAGTTAACGAGCTCCTTAATGAGCTCCTTAACAAGCTCGGTCTCAGAACAAATTAAACTCGTAAGTCAAGGCCCCACTGTGTGTGTGTGTGTGTGTGTGTGTGTATTTCTTTTTTTATTAATTTTAGAGAGGAATGGAGAGGGAGGGAAAGACAGAAGCATCAATGATGAGAGAGAATAATTGATTGGCTGCCTCCTGCATGTCACCACCACCCTCCCTCCATCCCCCACCCCCGCTACATAGGGGATTGAGCCCACAGTCTAGGCATGTGCCCTGACCAGGAATTGAACTGTGACCTCCTGGTTTTTAGGTTGACACTCAACCACTGAGCCACACCAGCTGGGCACACATGAACTTCTTAATCACAGTGGGTGGAATGAAGGTGATGGAGATGACAAATTCTTTGAAACCTATGGAAAAAGTTATGACTCGACCTTGTGCCGTTTACATGTATTTCTGCCCTCATTCGACTGCATTGTACTTTACATGCTTACATATCCAGCTCTGTTAGGTCTCTGAGTGCTCTTGGGTCAGGAACTCTGTCTTAGTTCTGTTTTTTGTTTTTGTTGTGTGTGTTTTTTTTTTCCCCAATGTATTTTTAGCCCAGGGCCTATGCATTCTAGGTCCTCAATGTCTTTGTTGAATCAAATTGTTTTATTTGGTTTGTTGTATCTTTGAGTTGTAAACGCCATACTTTCATGTTAATTTTTTTATAAATGCAGAAGATACTTTATTTTTCTGTAACTTAAAATGCTACAATTTCCTAATTTCCCCATAGTGAGCTCACAACATACTCAGTGCAATTCTGTTTTTATAAAATCTGAAACAGACTTTGACTCCCTTAACTCTGAGTAACCGATATTAAAAATGCCATGTCATGAATCTCTGTGCTGTGATAGCATTGAATGTGTGGGAAACCATCTGTTTAGGTCGCTATTTATGATGCATCAAATGCTTCTCTGAAACCTGAAAACAATGAAAATACAAAGACAAAAAATCTACTCACAGTCATTTTAAACCTACAAGATTCCATGCTTTCCCACAGAAAGATTCCTGACATCAAATTTTGGGGTAGCATTCATGAAATTCTATAAAATTATGCATCCCCATCTATGTCACTTCCTTCATCAAGGATACAAGGATGTCCTGAGAGGTACGCATTTGCGATTTTAATACAAAAAAAAAGGCACTAGGTATCTAGCAGGCTCCTGAAGTGGACCTGACCTCTTCATAAATAATGCAGAAAGATGAACAGGATATTTGAGCAGATAGAAATGCAACTGTTACTTTGGTGTTATGATCTAACAATGACCGTTCATAGTGTGGCCATCTTGCTGGAGTGGAAGAGGCCACCTTGGAGTTGCATTCTCACCTCTGCCCTTGCCAGCTGTTCTCCATTGGCAGTGCCTTAGCGTCTCTGAGCCTGGTTTCTCTATTTGTGACATGAGGCTGTTAGAAATTTGCACACAGGTGATCGTGGTATTTAAATGAATGTGAAACATCTTGATATGAACTATGAAGGGATATCCTATCTAATAAAAGAGAAACATGGTAATTGGCGTACGACCGCTACCCTTCCCATTGGCTAATCAGGGAGATATGCAAATTAACTGTCAGCCAAGATGGCGGCCGGCAGCCAGGCAGCTTGAAATTAACATGAGGCTTGCTTGCTTCAGTGACGGAGGAAACCAACATTCCCCGCCTGCCTTGCAGGCCTCTGAGCCTGCAGTTTGAAACATTTTAACAAATATAGAAGCTAAAAAAAAAACCCAGAAATCAGCTTTCAGCAAGCTGAGATCTCAGAGCTGGAGTCAGAGCTGGAGTTATACATTGTTCCGATTACCTACTTTCAGCAGCGGAGGCCTAAGAGCTGGAGCCTCAGAGCTAAAGCTGGCCCAGAATTTTAAAAAAAGAAAAAAAGGAGCGGTTGGGAGCTTCCATCACCCGCCAGCCTGAAAACAGCCCTCAGCCCCTCACCCAGACTGGCCAGGCACCCCAGTGGGGACCCCAACCCTGAAGGGTGTGTGACCAGCTGCAAACAGCCCTCAGCCCCTCACCCAGGCAGGCCAGGCACCCCAGTGGGGACCCCCACCCTGAAGGGTGTGTGACCAGCTGCAAATAGCCATCATCCCCTCACCCAGGCTGGTCAAGCACCCCAGTGGGGACCCCCACCATGAATGGTGTGTGACCAACTGCAAACAGCCATCATCCCCTCACCCAGGCTGGCCAGGCACCCCAGTGGGGACCCCCACCCTGATCCAGGACACCCTTCAGGGCAAACCAGCCAGCCCCACCCATGCACCAGGCCTCTCCCTATATAGTAAAAGGGTAATATGCCTCCCGGCACCGGGATCAGCGTGACAGGGGGCAGCGCCCAAATCCCCTGATCGCCCTGCAGCTCTGTGTGTGACAGGGGGCAGGGCCACAACCTCCCTATCCGCCCTGCTCTGTTTGTGACAGGGGAAGGCGCCCCAACCTCCTGATCAGCCCTGCTCTGTGCCTGATACAGGGGAGCTCCCCAACCTCTGATCGCCCTGCGGCTCTGTGTGTGACAGGGTGCGGTGCCCCAACCCCCCCCGCCAACGTGCCCTGCTCTGTGTGTGACAGGGTAGAGCCATAACCTCCCCATCGGCCCTGCCCTGAGTGTGAGAGTGGCGGCGTCCCAACCCCTGATCCGCCCTGCTCTGTGTGTGACAGGGGGCGGCGCCCCAACTCCCCTATCGGCCCTACTCTGAGTGACGGGGGGAGCTCCTCAACCCCCTGATGGGCCCTGCTCTGTGTGTGACAGGGGGGAGCTCCCCAACCCCCTGATCGACCCTGCTCCGTGCATGACAGGGTAAGGAGCCCCAACCCCCCTGATGGGCCCTGCTCTGTGTGTGACAGGGGGCAGCGCCCCAACCCCCCAATCGGACCTACCCTGAGCGTGACTGAGGGTGGCATCGCAACCTCCCGATCCGCCCTGCTCTGTGCATGACAGGGGGCGGCGCCCCAACACCCCAATCAGCCCTGCTCTGAGCCCGACCAGGGGCTGCACCTAGGGATTGGGCCTGCCCTCTGCCACCCGGGAGCAGGCCTGAGCCAGCAGGGCGTTATCTCCCGAGGGGTCCCAGACTGCGAGAGGGCACAGGCCAGGCTGAGGGACCACTCCTTCCCCCCAAGTGCACAAATTTTTGTGCACCAGGCCTCTAGTACAAATATAAAGAATTAAGCTAGGGGAGAAACTAAGATGGCGGCATAGATAAACACCGGGAAATAGTCGCCTCCCACAACAATTGAAAATTAGCCTAAAGGACGGAGCAAACATCGTCCAAAACAACAGGAAGGCTGGCTGAGTGTAATTTCTACAACTAGAAGAAAAGAAAAGCACGCTGAGAGCCAGAGGAGCTGCGGAGGCTGAGTGCAGAGGTACGGCGGCGGCTCGCGCGCGCGCAAAGGGGGTGGCACCTGAGGACGCGGCTGTCTTTTTGAATCACAAGCTCCCGACTGCTCTGAACCCCGGTTCCGGGAAGTCTCTGGGGACCCAGGTCTCATACGGGGAGAGGCGGCTCTCTCAGGCGGCAGCGGGCGAACTTGAGGGCCGCTTTCCCTCAGAGGTGCTTGCAGCCGTTACCGGGACACTGAGACGCGCGACTCCGGGCGCGGAGAATCAGCCATTGCTTCTTTCTACGCCCTTTGACTACCTGAGACCACGCCCCACCCGGGCTGCGGCAGAGGCTTTTGCATGTGAATGCCCCAGAACTTTGCAACCTGATAATTACCTAACTGCAGCCGGGCCAGCCAGACCCGGAACTTCCAAGAGAAGGCCCAAGGCCCCGCAGCGGCTTGCATTGCTTCACAGCTGAGCCTCTTCGTAGTTCCTGCTGTGTGGCCTCAGGCAGGGGCTGAATTAGCACCTCCTTAGATCCAGGAGCCACTGTACCCAGTGGTCAGAGGGGGACCATTCTCCCACTTCAGACACAGCTGCTTCCCACAGCCAATTGGCCTGGAGGTCAATTCCTCCCAGTGATCCTACAACTAGCGAGGCACCAAGAGTGCACCAAGAGTGTCCACCCCAGGTAACTGGGGAGGCTGAGCCACTGGGCCCTACAGGACACCTGGCGCGCAGGCCACTCTATCAACACAGGGAAGCAGCCAAAATGCGGAGACAAAGAAACAGGTCACAATTGGCAGAAACGGAGGAGGCCAGACGACTGGATTTAGAGTTCAAGGCCACGTTTATAAGGTTTGTCAAGAATTTTATGGAAACCGCCGATAAATTTAATGAATCCCTCAAGGAATATGGTGAGACCATGGAGGTCATGAAAAAGGACCAATTAGAAATTATGCATACACTGACTGAAATAAAGAATACTTTACAGAGATCCAACAGCAGACAAGAGGATCCCAAGAATCAAGTCAAAGATTTGAAATGCAAAGAAACAAAAAATACCCAACTGAAAAAGAAAAAAGAAAAGAGATTCAAAAAATATGAAGATAGTGTAAGGAACCTCTGGGACAACTTCAAGCGTACCAACATCAGAATTATAGGGGTACCAGAAGGAGAGAGAGGGCAAGATATTGAAAACCTTTTTGAAGAAATAATGACAGAAAACTTCCCCCACCTGGTGAAAGAAATGGACTTACAAGTCCAGGAAGCGCAGAGAACCCCAAACAAAAGGAATCCAAAGAGGACCATACCAAGACACATCATAATTAAAATGCCAAGAGCAAAAGATAAAGAGAGAATCTTAAAAGCAGCAAGAGAAAGACAGTCAGTTACCTACAAGGGAGTACCCATCCGACTGTCAGCTGATTTCTCAACAGAAACCATGCAGGCCAGAAGAGAGTGGCAAGAAATATTCAAAGAGATGAATAGCAAGAACCTGCAACCAAGATTACTTTATCCAGCAAAGCTATCATTCAGAATGGAAGGTCAGATAAAGAGCTTCACGGATAAGAAAAAGCTAAAGGAGTTCATCACCACCAAACCAGCATTATATGAAATGCTGAAAGGTATTCTTTAAGAAGAGGAAGAAGAAAAAGGAACTCTTACCATTTGCCACAGCATGGATGGAACTGGAGAGCGGATAAATACCACAAGATCTCACTTATTTGTGGAATATAATGAACAACATAAACTGATGAACAAGGACTGATCCAGAGACGGAGAGGCATTGATTGGACTGTCGGGCCTTGGAGGGAAGGTAGGGGAGGGTGGGGGCAAGGGGGAAAGATCAACCAAAGGACTTATATGCAAGCATATAGGCCTAACCAATGGACACGGACAACGGGGGGGTGAGGGGGTGAGCGGGGAGAGGGGGGGGGTAGAGGGTACACATATGTAATATCTTAATCAATAAAAAATATTAAAAAAAAAAAAGAGAACAAATGAAAAAAAAAAAAAGAATTAAGCTAGAAGGGAAGGTCATTTGTATTGTAGGTTACTCCTAGGCAATCTTTGTCTGTTCTTTGGACATAATTAAGTCCAGGTTCATCCTATATAATAAAAGCCTAGTATGCAAATCAACCAAATGGCGGAATGGCCAGTGGAAGGACCGGTCTCTATGAAATGTACTGACCACCAGGGGGCAGACACTCAATGCAGGAGCTGCGCCCAACCTGCAGGCCCCAGACAAGCCAAGGCGGTGCCAGCAGGAGGCCCCCCCCCCCCATAGTTCCGCCGGTCGCCCCACAGGTCAGCCCTGATCACCAGCCAGACCTAGGGACCCTACCTGTGCACAAATTTCATGAACCGGGCCTCTAGTTTTAGAATAATACATGTTCACCCCCATGTCTAATATGACCCCTTTGCTGTCCACCCCAAAGTTCTGTGTTAGGGCTCTGTTAAATCACTTGGACTGAAACACTTACCATGAAAGCTCTCTCTGGTGGAGGCTTAGGAGCCAGAGGCAGAATTATAAATTGGTTGTAAGATATTGGCTTAACACCTATTTCCAGGAGCAAAATGAATTTAGAATTTTATTTCATACTACTTGACATATTTCCACACATTTTTTTTCCCAATCAGATTATTTAAACTTTCAGGAGATAGCATGTACAAGTTTCAAGTAATTCAACTTAGAGACTGTTTATTATGTAGATTGTAATAAAAACACATTATATTACTTTGAGGATTTATAAAATGTTTGCCTTTCTGAATATAGGGGTGGTTTATAATATTATTCCATACTAGTAACCCGGTGCACAGATTCATGCACATTAAAAGGAAATTAATTAGAAGGCGGCCAGCGGGGCGGGACTGGGAGAGATGGGCCAGACACCCCCTGGAGCCAACTTCCACGATCCCTCCCCAGCATCTGCAGAGTAAGCAGGGTCCCTCCAGCAGGTGGGGTCCTTTGGCCTGGCCTGTGGGGATCAGGCCAAAACTGGCTCTCCGACATCCCCCGAGGGGTCCCGGAGTGCAAGAGCACACTCTGCAAAGTTGTTGCCGTACAGGGTGTGGAACGCAAACACAAGTGTGTAGTAAACCAAATTCCGAGCTAAGAGTGCCCCAGCAACAACATAACTCACAGCCGAAGATGGAATCATGTGGACCCGCAAGGAATCGGGCTCTCTCTTCTCTGGTTTCAGGGTGCATCACCTGAGAACCACCGCTGCCAAGTCACTACAGCTTGGCGCTCCTGAGTTGAGCGTCTGCCCCCTGGTGGTCAGTGCTCATCATAGCGACCAGTTGGACGGTCAGAAACTTAGCATATTAGCCATGGGGATATATATATATATCCTTTTTGCTTCAGTTACTAGGAAATTCAAGCTCTACTTCTTTTTAAAAAAATGTTTTTATTGATTTTAGAGAGAGAAGAAGAGAGAAGGATAGCGATAGAAACATCTATGAGAGAGAAACATAAATCAGCTGCCTCTTGCATGCCCCCTACTGGGGATTGAGCCTGAAACCCCAGGCATGTGCCCTGACCAGGAGTCGAATGGTGACCTCCTGATTCATGGGGTCAATGCTCAACCACTGCACCACACTGGCCAGGCTGAATAAATTCTTTTTTAAAAGAATAGTTTATTGATTTTTAGAGAGAGAGGAAGGGATGAGAGAGAAACATCGATCAGCTGCCTCCTGCATGCCCCCTACTGGGAATCAAGCCCATAACCCAGGCATGTGCCCTGACTAGGAATTGAACCAGCAACTTCTCAGTGCACAGAACAACACAACCAACTGAGCCACACTGGCTAGGGCTGGATGAATTCTTAAACATAAGAAAACTCAAACAATCAATAAATAATAGTATAGCTATTTTGTGCCTACAAGTTGTCAGCTCCTCCACATCAGACCTGCAGTTTATGCAGAAGAAAGAAAGCTTAGAAATATGAAGGGATGTATGTCTAGCAAAGTCTGGAATTCATAGGACATTCTGATACACTTGCACTGACTTATATCACTTTAGTATTTTGAAATACTAAAATTAACTTTATGTTTCAAAAAGCAAAAAGAAATGAAACTGAAAACTTTCACACAAAAATACATATTCAAATCCATAATTCCTGTAAGAAATCAAATAAATTTAATAATTGACCTACATATAATCATAATTGAAATGTACAGAAACTATACTGGCATCTAAAATTTTCTATAATAAAATACCACATGCTTGGGTAATGCCATCCTTAAATATTCAGGCTCACTTTGTAAGTATACGAATAATAATATAACACCAGTTGCTTAGAAAAATTCAATATTTTATTGCCAATGGAATGTCACAAGGAATGAAGAGAATTATGGGCTTTTAATTTGTTTTTGAAAACCTACAAGTTAAAAAATAGAAGCCTCTTCCAAAAGTCACAGTACAGTGTTCTATGCAAATAAAAAAAAAGCCAACTGCAAGGGAAAGGTGGTGAAATGTTAATCTGACAGCTGCCATTTCACACACTTCTTTGTCAGGAAATGTCATAACCTTTCAGCAGCCTCGGCCAAAGGCAGCACTTTATTTCTCCAACTTCAGATTTCACGAAACTTTTAAAGTAAGCAGAGTCAGGTTTCCTTCGCAATTACACCAAAACCCAGGAGATTTCAAACCTTCATTTGGAAAAATGGTCACACCCTCCATCATGATATTTCTGCTCTCAGACTAACCCTCAACAAGGACAACCAGAAAGATGGTTAGCTTTGCCAAGACAGGGCTGATGGTAAGCCAATGTCCCCCAGTGCTCTACAGTATCAATCTCTTGGATTTCCATCTAGCCATCTAACCAGACACTGGGGAAGGAGCCCCCCCAAGGTGTGAATGGGAACCTCAAGAATCAAAATCCCAGGTTGGGATGAAGCATGCAGACTGCTGAAACTCACTCTGTGCCATGGACACAGCATCCCCTGGGAGCAAGCCCAGGAATCTTCATTGTTAACAAGTTCAATGGGAGTCGGCAATCTGCTGCTTTCCAGATTGCTTTTGGGAATCTAAAACTTCTGCAACATCACTGACTCACCCCTAGATGGCAGCATCTGTGAATTATTGAGGGGTATTGTAATGCTGAGGGTCCACGTTCAGAGACTGATCTCCAGAACAGGAATTACACAATGGACTTGGCGGACTACACCGTTATCTCTAAGTGCTATAGCTACAGAAGAAAAACATGGCCGAATGGATTTGACATAATTTAAACCTCCAGCTCAGACTTTTTATTATAAACATGATCAACTCCCTATCCTTGCATAGAGAGGTCAAACTTTCTGTAACTCATTTAAACTATAATGCAAGTTATAAATTTGCTGCTGTTGTTAATCCTCATCCAAGGATATTTTTCCCCATTGAGTTTTAGAGAGAGTGGAAGGAATGGAGGCGGGGGGGGGGGAATGAGAGAGAGAAAAATGGATGTGAGAGAGACACATCGATAGGTTGCCTCCCGCACATTCCCTGACTGGTGCTGGGGATCAAATCCACACTCAGGTACATGTCCTGAACCTGGAGTTGAACCCAGCACCCTTTGGTGCATGGGCCAATGTTTCAACCACTGAGCAACGCTGGCCAGGACATAAATTATAAAATCTAAGGCAAGCTGTTATAAGCAGTTTTCTTGCCCTGGGGGTTTAAGTCATAACTCCCAAGGATCACACAGAGCAGCAGTCAGCAAAGATTATCTGCAAAGGCCCAGATAGTATATATTTTAGTTTTTCCAGCCCAGATGGTCTGTGTCACCATTCACCTCTGCTGTTGTCACGTGAAAGCAACCATAGACAACACATAAATATATAAATGAATGTGGTGGTGTTCCAATAAAATTTCATATGTGTATACTAAACTTTGACTTTCATATACCTTTCAGGTGTCTCAAAATATTATTACTCTCTCAATTTTTTCCACTGTATGATCTGAATGTTTGTGTCCTTCCCGAAATTCCTATGTTGGAACCATAATGCCCGATGTGAAGGTATTAGAAAGCAGGGCCCTTGGGAGATGCTTAGGCCATGAGGGTGGTGCCCTCATGAATGGGATTAGTGTTCTTATAAAAGAGACCCCACAGAGATCCCTCACCACTCCTGCCGTGGGAGGACACAGTGAGAAGTCTGAAACCCAGAAGAAGGCCCTCATTCCGCTGTGTCGGCACCCTGACCTCCAACTTGCAGCCTCCAGAACTGTGAGAGATAAACTATCCAGTCTGCAGTATTTTGTTATAGCAACCTGTATAGATGGAGACACCAATCATTTCCAAAAAGTAAAAACTATTCTTAGTTCTTGGGATAAACTAAGCCGGCTGGATGTGCAGACCCCTGCCATGGATCAGATTGATGGAGCAGCATGAATTGGTAGTAACTAAGGTATTCAAAAATGACTTTTGGAGGACTTTTTCTAATACAACTGTTTAATGCAAGATAGATGCCTTGTCACTAAATAGAGGATTAGAGAAATTAAACAAGCCAACCCAAAGTCAAGTGACAAATCTTGGGATTCTGATTCAGGGTTGATCTCTGTCATTTTACCAAACAGAACAAGGTCAAATATAGACTTGGGTCAAATATTTATGTAAACATCCAACCTTCCTCCTGTCACAGCCAAGTATTCATATGGGAGTTGGGGGGTACAGGGAGAAATGTGGGGGCCTGTAACACCACACAAGCAGAAACACAGATGCAATCTGGTCAGCAGGCAAATGAGAGGACCTTAAATACACTGAGTCCTGAATCTCCAACAGGAAGCCAACTCTCCTTACCTGTCGTGTCTTGACTCAGGGTTTCCTGGCTGCTGCTGCTGTAAGAAGGCACTGGAGTGATGGACAGTGAAGCTGGGCAAGACAGAGGCGTGGCCAGCTCAGTCTTGCGCGCGAGGGACCGGTGATACACGGGGATGCCTGCATCTTTGGAGACGAAGAGAGGCAGATCTGATGGGACGGTAGGTCTGCCTTGGGCATATGGATTTTTCCAGTGGGTCACCCCAATTGCAACAGGCCCAGAAACGTCATAACCTGGAGAGACAAAACACATGAGGTCAGAAGCAGCAATGGAAGCCTCACACTGTGGTGGTTTCTATATTTCCCATCCGCCTTATCTGTGAGTCAAATCAAACAGCACTTGAGATAAGGATGCATGTTACTTTACAAATACACAGGTTAAAATCATCACACTTGATGGATCTTGTTCACTTATTCAACATACATTTATTAAGCACATACTATGTGCTAGCTGCCCAAGCTGTTCCCTCAAGGAGCTCAAAGGAGATTAAGCTCTAGTAAAGGAGATTAAGACTTATCAATACCGGAAGGCTTACTATGTGCTAGAGCTAGACACTTCGCACAAGTGATTCTAACCCTTACAGCAATTGTACAAGGGGACTACCTCTCACTATTTAAGTTTTACGGATGAAGAAACTGGATCTTGCCCTAGCCAGTCTGGCTCAGTGGATAGAGTGCTGGCCTGCGGACTGAAGGGTCCCAGGTTCGATTCTGGCCAAGGGCACATGCCCGGGTTGCGGGCTCGATCCCCAATGGGGGCATGCAGGAGGCAGCTGATCAATGATTCTCTCTTATCATTGATGTTTCTATCTCTCTCTCTCCCTCGTCCTTCCTGTCTGAAATCAATAAAGAGATTTATTTTTTTTTTTTAAAGAACGAAAAAGAAACTGCATCTAAACCTGCCCCAGGTCAAGCAGCCAGTAAGGGCCATAAACAGAACTGGAGTCCAGATCTGCCTGACTCCAAAATCTGTGTTTTCTCCCTAAATTGCAAGTAACTTTAGGACAAAGCAAGATTAAAGAGTTTAAAAGTAGGAAATAAATTTCCTTCCAAGATATCAGGGGAGAGAGCCTTCTTAGGTAGAAGGACTAGGTCATGGAATAGTAGCATGAACTTGACCTTCTAGGCAAAGATTGCAACCTACTGGCCAGATGGACCGATCTGTTCTGCAGATGTTCTTTAGTTCGTCCACACTTTCTTAATTTGAAATAAAATTCAAATAAAAATTCACAACAATAAAATTTTAGAGAAAAATCCAGCTTTCTAGCTTCTTTGGAAAAATCTCTTTATATTCACCTACAGATCAAGCAACCCTGGACCCTATCCCCACA
Organism: Myotis nattereri; assembly: GCF_964212035.1. Taxonomy (NCBI): domain Eukaryota; kingdom Metazoa; phylum Chordata; class Mammalia; order Chiroptera; family Vespertilionidae; genus Myotis; species Myotis nattereri. The sequence goes on along the minus strand of NC_138076.1, from coordinate 200,276,856 downwards.
TGACAACTGTCACCTGGAGTAACCACAGCAGCCACCTTCTGTCGGTGCATGAGTCTTGCCTGAGCAAGGGCTCTGGAGCCTCTGAAAATATTAGGCGAGAACACACATTCTCCGTGTTTGGATCTGCGAGGAGCCAGAGCCGCAGTAGAAGACCGGAGTGAATACCACGGACCCAGGACCAACCAGCCTGAGCGTGTTTGCTGGACTAAACCTCAGATGCAAATTTGTTTGTTTTGTGTGATCAATGCTCTTGGATCTCCCACACCTGCTAGGAGTGAACTGGGCCATAGAAATGAAATTCCAGAATGCTCCCTTTAAATCGATGTCCCATTAAGTTTTTATTCAAAAGCTGAAAACATATTACTTTCAATTTACACCAGAGAATCCTCTTAGAAGAAGGAGAATTACAGGACCATGTTTTCCCTTGCCCGGCTGCTTTATTCAGAAACTCAAATCCATCTTTTCTTTTCCTGGGCCCACGCTCCAAGGGATTCATTACTCAGAACAGAGCCCAGTATGAAAGTGTTATCTTTAACATTCCCCAGGAACTCTGGACTCTCCGCAATGTCAGGTTTTATCACTTTTTAAATAAAATCAGAGCTGATTTCTAGCATATACTTAATTTTTAAAAGGTATTGTTCACATTAATAACAAGTCTTTTTCTTTAGCTTAGGAAATTACACATCATTTTCTCAAGAAATGGTGTCCATTAGCAAATATTTTAACCCATGTTATTGATACAAATGAGCTATAGTAAGATCCATATAATTGTTGGACTATAAACAGATCAGCCTAAATGTAAAAGTTGCAATGAGGTCAAAGTATTTTGCGAGGATAACCACCCACCCAGGGGGAATAGCTGGTGTCTAAGTGTCCCAGGGGCAAGTACAGGAATGTCCCATTCTCCCTCACCACCATCCTGTCCCCACTGGGGAGTGCAGTCTTGGCTCTCCTTTGAGTTCTCTCACCCACTAGAGCCAACATCATAAAGAGAAACATGTAAGGAACGCTCAGAATTGAAGACTGTCTTGAGAAAGAATGATGTTAATTAACTATAAAGTTCTTAAATCTCCCATACATGGGTAAAATGGGAGTTTACTCCCAGAAAATAAGGACTAAGCTAAGGGTCTCCTGGATAAACAGAAAGATTTCAGAACGAGTCATTTTTCTGTTTCTTGAACTTTTTGGCAACTCTGCGTTATGCAGGACGTAGGTTCCCACAGTAAGTACATTAACGGGAAATCCACAAGTGAGCTGTTTTCTTCAATGGAATCCTTCACAAGTATTACACTTCTGTGTGAGATGACTCTTCGTAAGAAGGGCCAAAGTGCAGGAGATGAAGCAAAACAAAAGGACCTTTTACAAAAGGACTCCTTGGATGATCCTGCGATCGGTCCTCCCCCAGGACTTGGAGTCTGAGGTTGTTCATTATTTTCTACTTTTACTATAAATATTGCAAAAATGCTGTGTGCTGAACAGACTGTGGGCATTGAACACTGCCTGATGCCTCTGCAGAATCCACCTGCTCTTATTGATCCCAACAGGGTCATATTTTGTTTGGGGATTCATCCCAACCCCACTCAGCCATGTGACTCAGGGCAAGCGGACTCACCCTTACCCCCTGCAACATGGGTCTAAAGATAACCCTTGTCAATGACTGGTTCAAGGAGGAATGGTCATGTGAGGCTATTGGGAAAATAGTGCTGATAGACTTGCTCGATGCAGAGTTGCCACAAACCTTCAATTTGTAAAAAACACAATACCTGCAAAGTGGTGTAACATGAACTTTTGAAAAGCAGGGACTGCCTATACTGGTTTACACGTCTCCTACACCACCATGGGTGAAATGTGCTTGTGCTTGCCAAGGGCAGACCTAGATTGAAATCTCGGGCATGTTCATTTCTGGCTGGGTGGCAAAGAGCAAGTTTCCTCGTCTGTGAAACGGGGAAGTAGCAGTACCTTCCTCACAGAGTCCTGATTAAGTAAAATGATGTATGTCAAGCACCAAGAGCAGTTGGCAAATAGGGAGAACAAATGAATGTGGCTGCAATTAGCATCAGCATTTTTTTTCTTCTAAAGCAACGGCCAAGATTCTGGAATCTAGAAAAATTTGAAAGGACATGGAAGGGAGAGGGTGTGTTCCACAAACAGGAAAGTAGCCAGGGTCACTCTTCCCTTTTTGACCAAAATAATATATGTTTAAGGTTGAGTCGGAAGGCAGCCGGCAGCCGGGAGAGAGTGTATGGTGAGCACGCAGTGTCCTCCCATCTGCTGGAAAGGTCTCTCGTCAAAAAGGGGAGGGACAGCCCTAACCGGTTTGGCTCAGTGGACAGAGCATTGGCCTGCAGACTGAAGGGTCGCAGGTTCGATTCCAGTCAAGAGCATGTACCTTGGTTGTGGGCACATCCCCAATAGAAGGTGTGCAGGAGGCAGCTGATTGATGTTTCTCTGTCATCAATGTTTCTAACTCTCTATCCCTCTTCCTTCCTCTCTGTAAAAAAATCAATAAAATATATTTTTTTTAAAAAAAAAGGGGGGGTGGAGGCACAGAAAACAACGCACCCCAGCTGCAGACTTCATGTTTCTGAGAAGTGAGGGGACAGGGCAGCTGGTACACACAATGTAGCTAGCATTTGATAGCACTGATTTATTGTTACTGTATGCATACATCTGCATTTCTCATATTTTGCATGCACACTTCTCATACACACTTATGGGAAATAACGGACGTTTTCCATTTACCATGGTGATATAAAATTTCCTTTTTAGTTACATTAATATAAATCTTAAAAGATAAGCCAGTTTTAATATAAAGAAAATGACGAAAAGCTGGGCAAACCGGGATTTTTAAAATCTCTCTGAATCACCCTGCCTCCGTCCATTTCTATGTACATGCAATAAGGATACACAAGAGGGCCCCCCAGCAAGGTGTGTCCACAAGCAATTGCTCTGATTCTGGAAATAAATGCTCATGATTGCATCTTCCACTCACTCCTTCCTTAGCCTCCAAATTCCCCACTATTCCAGGCAATAATAACTGTCATAAAACAAACAAAAACACACACACACAATTTCTTACCTATGGTGATCTGGCTGACACAACTGTAGTAGCTGCCCGTGGTTGTGGTGGAAAGGTTATAACTCCCACTGCTCACATCTTTGTCTGCTAAGAAAATAAAAGAGAAGGTCACATATTCTGGGAGGCACCATGAGCACCATGTAACTATGTTACTGCTGGTAAATAAAGCAGTTCTCTGTGTCTCATACTCATCCAGCCACCATGCGTAGGGGTTGCTAGGCACCAGGCACTGGGACACTTCAACAAACAACCCAGACCACCCACACAGACAATAACAACAACAGTTATTCAGTATTACTAGAGGCCCGGTGCACGAAAATTCATGCACTCGGGGGAGTCCTTCAGCCCGGCCTGCACCCTCTCAGAGTCTGGGACCTCTAGGGGGATATCCACCTGCCGGCTTAGGCCCGATCTCTGGGCCTAAGTTGGACATCCTTAGCGCTGCCGAAGAGGCAAGAGAGGCTTCCGCCACTGCTGCTGCGCTCGCAGCCGTCAACCGGGCTTGTGGCTGAGCAGAGCTCCCCTGTGGGAACACGCAGACCACCAGGGGGCAGCTCCTGTGTTGAGCATCTGCCCCCTGGTGGTCAGTGCATGTCATAGTGACCTGTTGTTCCCAGCCATTCTACCTTTAGCGTCAATTTGCATACTACCTTTTATTATCCTATCTAATAAAAGAGAACATAGTAATTAGCGTATGACCGCTACCCTTCCCATTGGCTAATCAGGGCGATATGCAAATTAACTGCCAGCCAAGATGGCGGCCGGCGGCCAGGCAGCTGGAAGCGAACACGAGGCTTGCTTGCTTCAGTGACGGAGGACTCCAAGGTTCCCTGCCTGTCGATGCTGGCCGCTGAGCTGCAACTCTAAGCAACTATGTTACAAATATAGAAGCTAAACAAAACCCCAGAAACCTGCTTTAGTCGCCAGGCTTCAGCCAGCAGGATTGCAACATTGTTTCAAATACAGAAGGTAAACAAAGGCCAGAAACCTGCTTTCAGCAGCGGAGGCCTAAGAGCTGGAGCCAAGCCTCAAAGCTAAAGCTGGCCCAGAATAAAAAAAGAAAAAAAGGAGCGGTTGGGAGCTTCAGTCACTCGCCAGCCTGAAAACAGCCCTCAGCCCCTCACCCAGACTGGCCAGGCACCCCAGTGGGGACCCCCACCCTGAAGGGTGTGTGACCAGCTGCAAACAGCCCTCAGCCCCTCATCCAGGCTGTCCAGGCACCCCAGTGGGGACCCCCACCCTGATCCAGGACACCCTTCAGGGCAAACCAGCCGGCCCCCACCCATGCACCAGGGCTCTATCCTATATAGAAAAAGGGTAATATGCTTCCCGGCACCGGGATCAGCATGACAGGGGGCAGCGCCCAAACCGCCTGATCGCCCTGCGGCTCTGTGTGTGACAGGCTGCGGTGCCCCAACCCCCTGATCAGCCCTGCTCTGTGCCTGATAGGGGGGAGCTCCCCAACCCCCTGATTGCCCTGCAGCTCTGTGTGTGACAGGCTGCGGTGCCCCAACCCCCTGATCGGCCCTGCTCTGTGTGTGACAGGGTGCGATGCTCCAACCCCCCCCCACACACACACACACACACACACACGGGCCCTGCTCTGTGTGTGACGGGGTAGAGCCATAACCTCCCCATCGGCCCTGCCCTGAGTATGACAGGGTGCGGTGCCCCAACCCCCTGATCCGCCCTGCTCTGTGTGTGACAGGGGCGGTGCCCCAACTCCCCTATCGGCCCTACTCTGTGAGTGACAGGGGGGAGCTCCCCAAGCCCCTGATGGGTCCTGCTCTGTGCATGACAGGGGGGGAGCTCCCCAACCCCCTGATCGACCCTGCTCTGTGCGTGACAGGGGGTGGCGCCGCAACCTCCCCATCGACCTTGCCTTGAGTGTGACAAGGGGCGGTGCCCCAACCCCCAATCGGCCCTACTCTGAGGATAGCATCACAACCTCCCGATCCGCCCTGCTCTGTGCATGGCAGGGGCGGCACCCCAACTCCCCAATCAGCCCTGCTCTGAGCCCAACCAGGGGCTGCACCTAGGGATTGGGCCTGCCCTCTGCCACCCGGAAGTAGGCCTAAGCCAGCAGGGCGTTATCTTCCGAGGGTCCCAGACTTCGAGAGAGCACAGGCTGGGCTGAGAAACCCCCCCTTCCCCCGCCCCCCCAACCCGAGTGCACAAATTTTTGTGCACCGGGCCTCTAGTATAGGATTATAATGGAGGCTGAAGAGCACTGGGGAGAGGAGCTCAGGGTGAGGTGAGAGAATTACCTGATCCAGACTAGAGGTATCAGGTAAGGCTTCCTGGATGAAGTGACATCTAAACAAAAACCTAAAGATGCACACTATCTGACTAAACATAAGGGGGCTAAATGGAGGAAGAAAATCCAGGCAGAGAGCTATCGTCATGTCTGGAGGCTCAGAGGCCACCGCCACCTTGTGACTTGGCAGCTGAATGCATTAAAAACAGGAGGGGTGAGCAGCGGCCAGACTACAAAGTGTCTAATAAACCATGTTAACAAGTTTGGATTTTACCTAGAGAGCAGGATCCCATTTTTATTTCAGAAAGATCACTTTGTGATGGCATGGAGAACAGGGGAGGAGGGTGAGATGAGGGGCAGCAAGACGCCTATGGGGCAGTAAATTGAGAAGCGACAGTGGCAACAGCGGCCAAACCATGAGAGAAGTGAAGTGGAGACAGAGAAGTGGATGTGACTCCCTTCGAGGCTAAAAGGATAGCACACCACACGGGACTCCTCACTACTGAGAGCAGGAAAGGTTCTGGACAGAGGGGCCAAAGAATCACAAATCTCACATTTACATAACATCTCAGCAAGTTCGCCCACATCGGCTCATGCACCAGGTAAAACAGGGCAGACCCCACCACACCTGAGATGGAAAGGCTGAGCCTCATGAGGGCCTCGTCCAGGTGACACTACAGCACGGGGCAGAACCACGCTCAAATCGAGACAAGAACTGCTTCAATTGTTTCTGAAACAGGGCAGGGCATAAATGCCTTCTTTTGCAATATCCAGATAAATCCATAAGATCATCTAAGATAAAACACTACAGGTCAGAGACAAAGAACCATTACAGTAATGGTTGCAAAACTGGCCCGAAGGCAATAAATATTTTTTGTTCTGTGATACTGGAAAAACTGTGAAACTCTGATCTACAATGGTGAAAATTGTACGTCTGAGGGGGAAATAATAATGACAAAAAATTGGTCACATGCACTCAAAGAGAAAGCATTTCTGGAAATGTAGAGATTCGATTTTAAAGGGAGAGTGACATGGGTTGGTAGAGAGGATGGCTTCACAGGTGAATTTTCTGAGGAGGAAAGAATTGGAGCCCCTGGTCAGAGAAGGCAGGACCTGGGAGTCATCGGCAGGGGCGTCTGTATGTGCTCACGCTGGAAGGGAGCTGGAAAGTATCGGAAAAAGCAGATGGGGAGCCAGAGGGCAGAAAACCAGCAATGGCCCTCCCTTGTCACATCAAGGCCACTGCAGGTCCACAAACAGGGAGGTAACATGCGAAAGAATACTTTTAAGCTATTTTAACCTGGGAAAAATAATTCTAGCAAATGCATGTGGCCCACTCCTCCTCTAAGAACTATTCCGCCCACCTCCACTTCCTGGGGTGTTTCCTGAGTACGAGCCCCCCACCCCCACCCCCCTGCAGCGCTGAGCAGGTGAGGTTGCACAGGCAGGCCTCGGAGATATGGCGGGTTCGGTTCCAAACTACAGCAATAAAGCAAATAGCACAAGAAAGCAAGTCACACAAACTTTTTGGCTTCCCAGTGCATAGAATAGCTATGTTTATAGTATACTATAGTCTATGACATGTGCAATACCATTATGTCTAAAAATAAATGTGCATCCCTTACTTTAAAAGTATTTTATCACTAAAAAATGATAACCGTCATCTGAGGCTGTTGGAAAATAATGCTGATAGACTTGCTCAATGCAGAGTTGCTACAAACCTTCAATTTGCAAAAAATGCAATATCTGCAAAGTGGTGTAACATGAACTTATGAAAAGCAGGGACTGCCTGTACTGGTTTGCATGTACCCAAACCATGTGCTTGTCAAGGGCAGACTCAGGTGTTAGTGTTGTCATTTAACACTGTCCCTGGCATAAGGCAAATCCTCAACACATGTTCATTGGTTTAAAAAAAAAAAAAAAAAAAGGCCTGAAATTAAAGAATAAACAAATAGCCATTCCTTCTTCCTACTAGTTATCATTTCAATAGAGGATGCTGGGCTGGGAGGCAGGAGACCTGGGTTTGAAGCCTACTTCTGCTGCACATAAACTCTTTGAACTTGGCCGAACGCCACTTTGCTTTTATGAAAGACCTACATTGGTACCTGTTTTCTCTAACCAGAAGAAACCCAAAGAGGATTTTTGTTGTTAAATGAATGGTCATTGTTTCTTCACTTTTCTCCATTTTGCTTTTTCCTCCTGAAAATGGTGACAATAATGCTTATCTCACTTTTTTGGGGGGTGGGGAGGGGTAGCGGCAGGGAAGATGGGGTATGGTTAATAATTCAGCTACACAAAATGCATAGTTAGCAAATCATTCAGTATATATTTGTGGAGTGAGCTGAATCAACAATTTCCAGAACTAAAGCATTTCACACTGCTCTAACTACCATGAAGTCGTCATTCCTTATTCTTTTTAAATACATCACTCAGGACCTGTCCTTGAAAGAATTTGGAAGTGAAGAGACCTTCAGGGACAAGGTCAATGGCATCAAAGGTGGAAGTGAAAGAGAGAAGGTGGAGGGGGGAGGATAAAAAGGAAGGAGAGATTGAGTGAGATTTACCAGCACAGAAATGCCTATGGATGGAGAGAAGAAGAAAACAAATGAGGGAGAAAAACGTACTGAGAAATTAGTAATCAACAAAGAAGCAGAATGCTTAAATTAGGAACGAATGCCCGGGAAGAGGCTGTGAATAAATTGGAATGGCAAAACTACTGAAACGTGAGTCATATCTGAATGGTAAAACTAGGGTGTAATTTTGGTGTCAATAATTCAGAAAGACTCAGAGGCCCTGGTCAGTTTTTCTCAGTGGATAGAGCGTAGGCTGGAGAACTGGAGGGTCCCTGGTTCAATTCTAGTCAAGGCCATGGACCTCGGTTGCAGGCTTAATCCCAGCCCTGGTTGGGGTGCCTGCAGGAGACAACCAATCAATGTTCTCTCTCACATGGAAGTTTCTCTCTGTCTATCCCTCTCTCTAAAAATCAATGGAAAAATATCCTTGAGTGAGGATAAACAACAACAAAAAAGATTCAGAGAGCAAAAATACAAAGACATGTGGCAGTTACATATCCGGTGAGTCTGAATGAAGGAAGGTGTGTCCTCTCGAAATTAAAACAAAAATGCTAGATTTGATAGGAGAGCTTGAATATCCATTTAATCCTTTAGGAACCAACTGAAGTTAATTTTTTAAAAAGCAGGTAACTAGTGGGAGCACTTGAGACTCTGAATGAGATTAATACACTTCGAAAACTCCAGAGTCAGTATTTAGATTAGACACCTGGTTCCACCCTCGGGCACAGAATTTCATCTCTCTGTGGCTCCATCTCCCACGTGCACAATGAGAATAATAAAGGCACCTCCTTATAAGGCAGCACATAGAAAGCGTTCATTGAATACTGGCTATTATTTTTATGTTATACTTAGAAAGACCAAGGATATCCATAAAATGGAATACTCTACAGTAAAGACAATGAAGTAAAGCTACACAAACTATTATGGACATACCTCACCATCATGTTGAATGAAAGAGGCAACACAAAACAATACATGGTTCTATTTATGAACATTTCACAACAAAACTATAGTCTTTTCTGTTTCTTTTGTTAATCCGTAGGATATTTTTTCTATTGCCTTTTTTTTTTTTAGAAGAGTGGAAAGGAGGGATGGAGGGGGAGGGGGAGGGGGAGAGAGGGGAGAGAGAGAAATATCAATGTGTGAGAAACACATCCTTGATTGCCTCTCAGACATGCCCTAACCAGTCCAGGGATTGAACCTGCAACCCAGATACGTGCCCTTGCCCAGGAATTGAACTCATAACTCTTCAGTGCATGGGCTGACACTCTAATCACTGAGCAACACCGGCCAGGAAAACAAAACTATATTCTTTTTTAAAAAAAATATGTATTTTTATTGATTTCAGAGAGGAAGGGAGAGGGAGATAGAGATATAAACATCAACGATGAGAGAGAATAATTGATCGGCTGCCTCCTGCACACCCCTACTGGGGACAGAGCCCACAATCTGGGTATGTGCCCTGACCCAGAATCAAACCGTGACCACTGAGTCACACCGGCCGGGCAAAACTATTCTGTACAGATGTATACAAGGAAGGTAAAAAGGGAAAGAAGAGTAACACAATAGGTAGCACCAAAGTCAGCATGGTGGTTCCTTTGGTGGGAAAAAGGCAGCGGGTCTGTGAAGGGCAGGGAGAGTGCAGGATGGGCTCTGCGGTGCTGGGGGTGTTCTATTTCCTGATCTAGGTGGTGGTCACATGATCACATTCACTATATAATTATTTGTTAAATTACAAGTTTGCCTTACCCACCTGTCTGTATGTAAATTACACTGCACCACTTTTTTTTAAGAAATAAAGAGGGGCAGAAATCATGGCAGGGCAAACCAGAAATGTAAATTCTGAACAAAATAACCAAGGAAATGAGATGGCGGTAGAATTAGAAGACACTAGCTATTGAGCACTTTCTCTTTGCCAGGCATTGTGCTAAGATTTCATTTGCATCCACTATTTCACCTCAGCTCCAAAACCACTCACGTCAGGTAGCTACGATTATCCCACCATACAGGTGAGGGGCGAGGCCCACAGAGTCGAGGAACCGGCTTGGAGGCACACTTCTGGAAAGCCACAGCTGGAATTAAAACCCAGGTTTGCCTGGGTTGCACCAGGCCACTATTTGAGAAGAGAGGCAAAGACAGAAGGAGGACAGATGAATATCGCAGGCTGGGGTAGGTGGCTTCCTGCTGTACGCGGTGCTACCTCGCTGACAGTCTTTTATCTGATGTGCAAAGCACTGCGGTTCTCCAGGGGACAAGACAGACATCTCGTGTGCGCTTTTTGTCTCAGAGCCTTTTTCATCTAACATTTAAAAAGCTACTCCACCTTCATTTCGGTTACTACGTATTTGCTTGCGGTAAAAGATATAAAAATATATACAGCAAGCAAATACCAAAATAAAGGTGGAATTGCTTTATTAACGATAAAAAGGGTCAGTAAATAATGATAAAGGGTTCAGGTTAAATTCTTCAGGAAGATATTTTTAAAATGGACCTTGACTTTCTTCTTTATATTGTGACTGAAATTCATTCATTCAAAAATCACTGACAGCCTACCACCCAGGGTAGACATGGGCCGGCCCAGGTAGGAATTGGTGCTTTGGGAGGTCTCTCTACGGTGCTGATGAATCCAAGTCTAGAACGTGTGTTTCCCCTCACCAGAAAAAACAAACAGATCTCCTTAATTCTACGATAAGGACGATAAACACATCCTGGTGCTCTTTACTATTTTGCTGTAGGGCTTCCTCGGCTTTCACAAAACTTTTGCATTTGCTCTTGCATATGATTTTTACAACAGCACAAGGAGACAAACACGGCAGCAATAGCATCCTCTGTATCTTCCACTGGACCTGATCTACATACACCCAAACTCCTGGAGGTCAAGGTCAGCCCCTACTCATCTTCTGAAGCAGTTCCTGGCTCTGCCTAATGCATAGAAGTCACCATAAATGCTTGCCAAAGCCTCTAGCAAGCTTTTAAACACTTTAACCGTCATCCCTGCATTTTAAACACTGGGCCTGAGACTCCGCTCAGCTTCCCTTTGATTCTATCCTCACAGGCACAGCGACAAAGTCCTTCCATGAACCCTAATAAGAGAAAACCCCTAAAACCCTTCCTTGACTTCCTACCTGTCCCTACTCCACTAGGTGTTAAAAATCGTATATTCTGTTTCCAATTTTCCTGGAACCTTATCATTACAATCTAAGATTTATGATAACAGGCAGTTTTTGTTTTTACTTCCAGAACCTACAACAGTGCCTACACTCACAAAACATACGCTGAATTTTTTGTTCTAGGAACTTCCTTGGCAGCGGTGGCCCATTTGTCTAGGACTATGGTCTAGTAGAAAACGTGCATGCCTGTTACAGAGAACATAATGTTTTACAGGAAAAGATTAAAATGCTTCTGCATGGGATCAAAGCAAAAATTTAATTTTAATTTTACCCCAGAAACTTCTAACATGTGAAGGACTGAAGGTCAAAGGATAATCTGCACCTGCTTTGCTGCAGCTTCTTCCCCTCCCCCTTTTTTAAAATTTGTTTTTTGTGTGTTTGGATACAGCTTTATTTTTTACTAGAGGCCCGGTGCACAAAATTCATGCACTCGGGGGGTTCCCCAGCCTGGTCTGTGCCCTCTCACAGCCCCACAATCACTCTTCCCAAAGAGGCAGGCCCTGCCCATCCATCCAGGGCTCCTCGATCGATTGCCCCAAAGAGGTAGGCCAGGACCCGCCTCCGTGGCTCCATGCGGAGCCACTGGGAACCGCCTCTGCACTGCGCACACAGTGGCAAGTGCCCAAACACCCATGCCCACCTCCCTGCGCAGGCACACTGCGCACGCAGCCCCCTGGTGATGGATTGTTATGGCGTGAGGGCATCACGGCGTGAGGGTGTGACGGCATGACGAACACATAGGCTTTTATTAGTATAGATTTTAATTTAATTTTATTTTTTTAAATATTTTTATTGTTGACAGTATTGCAGATGTCTCCCATCCCCGCCTTTACCTCCTCTGTCTAGTCCCTACCTACCCCACCCCCAGGTCTTTACCACCCTATTGTCCATTACTATGGGCTGTGTGTAAAAGTATATAAGTTCTCTACAGCTTCTTAATCGAAAGGATCCTAACTGGTGTTCAGCATGAGTGCCTGGATTGCATAATAACAGGCATGCCAGGTGGTGGGAGGCAAACACAAGAGAAGTCATCAAATAGCTCTTCGGATAGATTTTGTAACTAAGCCATGATTCCGGTCAGTTGCATGCATCTGATTTGACCACATAGTGTGGACACATTTGCCCTTCTGTGTGTTCAATGATAAAAGTTCTTTTGCTTATTTGCAATAGGAAAATGCATGGTATACTTGTACATACCCTTCTACCCCTACTACCCTTCATTCTGTCCTTCAGTCGGTGGGACAGCTAAGTATTGATCACCTACTATGTGCCCTTGGGGATTTTACAACCAACAGAGGGGAGTACTCCTTATATCCGAAATGAAGAGTATTAGGGGGAGGACTTACCAAGTCAGATGGGGAGGGTGAACAAGGAGAGGGAGGAAGCCTCATCAAGGCAGAGGGAGGTGTGTTTAGTAACAAGGTTCAGACACTGGAGAAAACCTGTGATCAGCCACACTAAACCACCTCCCTCTGTAAAAGGTGGGATGGTTGGGACCTAGGGTAGCAAGAGAGAGGGATGGTCTGCTCCTGGAGAGCCTTGTTTGCCAAACTAGGGAGGTTAGACTTCGGCCTACAAGCAGAAAGGAGCCCTTGAAGAGTCTGACGCAGAGGAGTAACAGGATCAGATCTGTATGTCAGATGGGGAGGGGCCAGGACTAGGGGCAGGGAGACCAGCTGGGGAGGATGCCACTGTAGTCAGAGTGAACACCAATGGCAGCCTGGACTAGCGAAAGAGCAGTGGGCAGGGAGAGGAAAAAACAGAGAAAGACTCTGAGGAAGAACAATCAATAGGACTTGGTGATTGACAGGTGGTAGTAATAGCTAATGCTTACTGAGCACTCACTATGCACCACTCATATGCACTTACAAGTACTATTGCACTAAAACCTCATCATGACCCCATTTTACAGATAAGAAAACTGAAGCACAGGGGGTGAATTAATTTGCCCAAGGTCACTGTATATAATGGAAAGGGAGGACTCAGAGGACTCCCAGAATTCTGACTTGGATGACTGAATAGAGCACGCTGGTTGGTCCCTGCCACCCTCTCCTAGCTTAGATAGCATGCTTCACCAAAGCCATGCTGCTGGCAGCTATATCTGAGCCCCCTGCCATCTCTCCCCTTCATCTCTGTTCATGTTGTCGCCCCTTCCTGGAATGCCCTTTTTTCCCCCAGTTGGCCTTTTAACATGTGTAACTGTTCCTGACCTATCCTCACTCCTCCCAGGCCCTCCCCTACAACAGGGCATCATAATTCTCAGTTTAGGAATCTACCTTCTCCAGCTGACTCTGCTGTCTGTGAGAAATGGTGAGATCTCCTTTATTCTGGTACCCTGGGTCCAGGCTAGAGTCTGGGATCACAGTTTGAGCTCAGTGGCTACAGTTATTTTATAGGAAACAGGTATGGAAGAAGACTTCTCTTTTGGACACACTGAGTTTGAGGCACTAGAGTGGCAAAACAGATTTTAAAAAGTATAGCAGACAGCTGGGTATACAAGCATAGCACACATAGAAGTTCTGAATGGGTGATTTGGGTCTGGGAGTCGCCTGAATAAAGACGAAGTCACAGGAGGGGACATTATGTCCTAGGGCAGCGGTTCTCAACCTGTGGGTCACGACCCCTTTGGCGGTCGAACGACCCTTTCACAGGGGTCGCCTAAAACCATCCTGCATATCAGATATTTACATTACGATTCATAACAGTAGCAAAATTACAGTTATGAAGTAGCAACAAAAATAATTTTATGGTTGGGTCACAACATGAGGAACTGTATTTAAAGGCCAGAAGGTTGAGAACCACTGTCCTAGGGTCTCCTCTCTTTGCTTCTCTCAATCCCCATGTCCCACAATTAGGCTTAGCTCTCACTACACCCCTCTCCTATACCCGCTTCCAATCACAAGTCCTGAACTCTGGTCAGACACTGCCTTTAAGCCTTTGCTCAACCCGCGCCTTCTGCCTGGAATTACCCACACACTCGCCCACACATTGGTTTATTTTCTGCCTCTTCTTAACTCTCCCCGCGCCAAGTGCCACAGCCAAACTCTCTAGACCTGCATTTGGACTCCATACTGTTATGTGAGACTAAGTAAACTCTTCAATCTGTGCCTCGATTTCTTTCAAAGACTATGTGGCTAACACTGGACTACCTTCTTAAAGGCTGTGAGATTAAAATGAGCTAATTCACATAAAGTGCCAGTTATTATTGTTCATGTCCCAGCATAGCCCACACTTCCAACTTACAATGCGGAAAAAAAACCTCTGTGACCCCACTTTACAGGCCTCCCGCGGAGAGACTGACCTGCGCTTGGGGCCATTGTCTCGCATTTGGTAGATGTCTGATCAATGTCATGAGTATGACATTGTTGAGAGTGAGACTATAAAGTCAAGGACAGAACCCAGGCAAACACCAATATAAACAGAAGGAAGAGTCCACACAAAAAAAGATACAATTTAAGAGGCAGGAGGAACATGAGAATAGTAATAACAACAATACTGGCTCTGACTGCATTTCCTTCTAGTCTTCTACTTGCACTCTCTACCCACAGGAACCTTCCTTGAGTATGACATGCTTGTTCCTGTCCTGGGGCCTTTGCACATACCATTCCCTTTGCCAGGAATGCTCTTTCCCCACATAATAGAATGGCTTATTCCTTTCCTTCATTTCAGTCTCTGCTCAAATTATCTCCTCAAAGATATCTGAGACAATGGCCCCAAGTGTACAGTCCCTCTCTCAGTGGGAGGTCTGCAACCTGGGGCCACGAAGTTTTCTGCATTGTTAAGTTGAAGTGTGGGCTATGCTAGGACATGAAGAGATATTTGAGCAGAGGCTTTCCCTATCTGAAGTAGCCCCACTGTGCTCTATAAGCTCCTCGGACCCCTCAGTAGGCCTCCTCAGATGTGAAGCTAACAGCTCAAGGCCAGGGTGGCAGGTCCAACCGTAAGTTCCTTCCTGGCTCAGCCTGGGACATGGCCCTGCGCCTTCTCTGGCATGGCTGAGAACAAATCAAGTCCCAGTCATTTCTCTCTAAAAGAGACTTGTCATCCATCCTGGGTCTCATGCATGTGGTTATATAATGAGCTAAAAGCAGTTAAGGACCTAAACCATTTAAAGGACAAGGAAAGAGAAAAATCAGCGGTGAGTACAAAAAGGTCGAAGCATTAAAAATCCAGAATTTTAAAAATTGCATCCTCCATTGAACATATATTTTTTAGAAGGCATATTATAGTTATTGATTTCCCTAATCTCAATTCACAGTTCTGGAATATATGAGTCTAGAATGCCTGCCTGAATGTCAAAATGCATGCTAAAATACAGAAAGAGCCAGTTCCAATGTAGGATCAAAGATGCATATTTAGATGGGAAGGTAATGAGGTTTAATGGGAGCTGCTGTTAATGAAATGCACGCATACATCACATTTCTCTTCATAGGAACCGCACACACACGGTCTCCAGTATAAACTGTTCGTTCTTTTGGAAGCCCCTATGCTAAAGCTAGGACCTAAGGCATTTATTAAATCCAGCAAACGAATATAAAAATTGAACCCTATACATTCTAGGCAAAAAACTCAGATCATCCCTCTTCATGATATCTTAACCCAAATCCAAGAGAACTGAAAGGGAACATTTTTAAAAGAAGCTCGATCGTCTGAGAGATGATTTGTAGAAGGTTCCAGAGCTGGGCCAAGAGCTCACCAGATAACGATCTCGACAGCACCCAGCGGGTGAGGAATAGAGTCAATGTGCTCCATTTTGTTTTTCTTTAACATATTCACTAGGTGGAGACCCTGATGGACTAATTTATCTTGTCTTGTCTCAGGTCACATCGCTATGGACCAGAGAATTAATACACACTTTGTGGCCAAGTATATTTACCATGTTAGGGATGAGGCCGGAAGCAGTGTGTCAGGAACATATTTAAAATAGCACAAATTCTAAATGGTTAAATCTGTTCCAGTTCCCTCTAAGGTTCTCAAGAGGAAACTGGGTAATTCCTAATTGACCCCGCCTCCCCCCCCCCCCTCCCAAATGACCTGCCACCTTTTCCTTTAATTACTGAAACATACTTACTTTTCAAAAACAGTTCCACTACTTCTGGCTTCATTTACCCCACCTGGGAGCCCAATTAAGCTTTAAAAACTTCTAGAAATTTACAGAACTGATTATTATGTAGACCTGTGACTAACAATTTCCACAGGGCAGCATGTGAAATTTAACATGACATAAAAAAACAGAAGTTAGATCCCTTGGATAGAAAAAGGAGTAAAAGGTAGATTTCTGCCGATGAGTATGCCTAAAACACCACAGAAGGTTGAATTATCTCCAGATGGTAACCCAAGACTGACACTGGTGTGTGTTACCTGTGCAGCAGGGGCAAGAACAACACAACCCAGCAGAAAATGCTCTAAGAAGGACAAAAACAAAAACAAAAAAAAAGCCACTAGCGTGCAATTTGTAACCAGCTCACAATTTGTTAGTAGTGCCCAAGCATCAATTGCAAACCCTCAAGGCCACCTGAGTGATCATCTGAAACAGTTTGAATCCTAACAAAGAGAGACAGACCTCTTTAACCTTGGGGACAGGTGCAGGGGACATCATTGGTCTGGAGAATGAAACCTCCCTGTCAAAGAGCAGAAACTTCCCTCCCTCCAACTCCAGGCTTGATCAAAGATGTTCCTTCAGAACACTCCCAACAATTGCTCACAACCTTCACATTTAAAACGCCAAAACTTGATGTTATCACCGCAACTGATTGCAAACCAGGCAAGGGAGGGAGGTCTACTTGCGTTTCTGCCTCTATCACCCTGTCTCTGCAGCATCTCTGCTAAGGGACTACAAAGAGCCACTTTTCCCACACCAGCAGGGGTACTGATAAAAAGCCTCATTGGTTTCCCCAGAGCGCTGAGGTTTCTAAGTCTGAAACCTTCGCACTGTGATTTTGTTTTCCTTCAGAATTGTACAATGCCTTTTTAAAAATAATAAAAGCATACATTTTACTCAAAATTTTTATAAAGGGGGAATAATGGCTTGTATTTCCATGGAATTTTTCTTTCCAAGCTGATTTTTTGTTTTTGCACTAAGAAAAACGTATGTTGTGTAGTGTATTATTTAAGCCCCTAGCATCTGTCAGAGAGATACCCTCATCTCTAATGGACAGATGCAGAAATTCAAGAACAGAAAAGTTTAAATAACTTGCCCAAGGTCAGTCGGGACAAGATACGCACTGACTGAACGCACTTCTCAGAACTCCAAGCCCCACAGGGTTGTAAAGAACTTAACACGGTGACCTTTCCCCTGCGTGGTCTGAAGCCAACTGGATGTATCCGGAGTCCCAAAGCTCCCAGATACCTTCTAAATTCCAACCGTTCTTACTCCGCCGACTCTTCCTGCAAACACCCTCTTTTCCAGGTTCCAGGCAGCCTCCAGCCCCACGGAGCACCATTCCCCCAGGTCAGCGCGCGCTGCAGCCGGCTCCCTTTCTCCCCCACCCTCTCGGAGCCGAGCCCCGAAGTTTCCCGGGGTAATCGGATGGCTCCCGGGCCCCGCCCGCCCCAGCCGCCCCGGGAGCCCGCGACGGCCCGCCGTTACCGTAGGCCGAGAGGGAGTCCATCCTGCCCCGCGTCCTGTCCAGGCTGGCCAGCGCGTCGGCGAGAGCGGCCGCCTGTGCGCGGCGCCCCTGGACGGCGGGCGCGCGGCGCGGCGATTGCATGCGCTCGGCTCCCGCGGCGCCCGGCCGCCCGGCTCCTGGGCATGCCCAGTCAGCCCGCCCTGGCCGCCGGGAGAGGTGCCCCGGCGGGTTCTGGCTGCAGGAGCGCGGGAAGCTGGGCGCAGACGGGCGGCGGCGCTCTGGAGACCGCGGAAAGCGGACCTGCTGTGCGGGATGCGGGACGCGGGACCCGGAGAGAGGAGGGGCGATGCGGGCGGTGGGAGGCGCCCGGCGGAGGCGCGGGGCGGGCGTCGGGCGGGACCCGGGCTAGGTCCCCGCCTACAAGGTGCCCCTCTGAGTCGCGGCGGCAGGGTGACGCGGGAAAACTTGGGATGGGGAGTCCGGAGCGGGCATCAGCCTCCCGGACCTCGAGCCTTAGGCTCCCGCCTAGACCGCTGGAGAGCACGCCGCCTGGGGATGCCGAGGGTGGATCCCGTCGCCTGGGACTCGATCCCTAGGGGATGGTCAGAAGCGTTTGTCCCTGAGCCAACGTCCAGGAGAGAATGGCAATTCTGTCCTGCGGACTTTTACCAATGAAGTTAACCGCGGAGCACCGAGTTCTGACACCAACAGCTCAGACGGTCCCAGCGCATCATCCTATCACGTTATTCGTGCGTCTGCCTCCCCACGAGGCTGTGCGAGAGTCTGATTGCGCTCTGCCCCGCGCCGCGACCAGGGAGCTAACTTAACCAAGACGTGCTGAATGACTCAAGGTCCGAGCCCCGAGCCCCCACCCCGGGAGCCCACACATCCTATTGTGGGGGTTCTCCGTTTGCAATAGGCTGTGTGGGAGGGACATGGGGAGTAGGAGAGGGAGAGAGACAGAGAAGCCAGCGGCACCCATCCTAAGGGTGTTAGGGGAGTGAGGAGAACAAGAGAAAAAAGGAGGCCACAAAACGTCCCCTCCCGGTCAGGTGCGCCGGAGGCTTCGTCATTCCCGGTGTAAAGTCACCACCACACGGGGAGCGCACACGGGCTGCCTGGCGCGGGCTGACCTGATCCCGGGAACCGCGGCCTCTGCGCCTTCATTCCCCCGATCTGTAAAGTGGCGGTAACTGTTCTGTCTTGTCCACTTCACAGGACCCTGGCAGGGATCAGGCGGGATGCGGACAGTTATCATTCTCTCTGAGGCATTGTCTTGAAAGCTGCTCTCTGCCTGGCATTTGCCCCCTATGGGCCTCGACCTGCCTCTTTCCCAACCCCAAATTCACCCTCCTCGGGACCCCAAGCTCCCAAGTCTAGAGAGATTTGGAAACCTGCCCTAAGCCTGTCTTTAGAGCTGATGTCAAGGCGATTTGGGCTTCTGCCTTCAAAGCAGGTCTGGCTCCCACAGTGCACCCATAAGCAGGCATTACATTCTCAGGGAGCCTCTCTGCTCCCTCCCTCCTACACACACACACACACACACACACACACACACACACACACACAATTTCACCTCCAGCTCCTAAGTGTGGGGCTCTGGGCGCTTGCCTCAGCCTGTTCTACCCAGGGTGCCTCTCCCTAATGCCCTAGAATCCAAGGCCATTTGCAAATGGTCTTAAGACCTCCCGTTCTTTCTCCTCTCTTTACCTCCACGTTTCAGTTCAGGGAGGGTCACGAAGAAAGACGACCAAAATGAGTTACAAATTGCACTGTAATTCTTCTTGGCAGCTCTTTTTAATTAGGAGGAACTAACATGTAGTGTCTAATTAATTCATCTCGCTTAAGGGCACCTGAACTTCTGCCCACACAATACCATCCCAAGTCCTTGAGATATTCAATCCCCTCCATAGAATTAAGATTGAGAACACCAGGTCTCGTGGCTGAGGAGTTGATGGATGGATAGATACACCTCATTCCGTCATTGTCAGGTTTGCTGGGAGCCCTGCTGTTCTTCACAGGCCTGTGCAGCAGGTGACACAGACCTTCAAGCAGCCTCCCTGTCTCCTGGTCTGCAGCAGGATCGGGTGGTCTCCCTGCCCCCATTCTTGAGGGGAACACAGGCCAACAAAGAATTATGATGCTGTGATGAAGGAGAGGGTGATGAAGGAGAGGGTGATGTGGTGAACAAGCGATTCTGTCTTTGCAGCATTCACAGGTGAAAGATGAGGTCCAGGATTTGCGTTGTTGCCAGTAAAATTTCCTAAAGACAAGCTTGTCATTCAAATGTTCTCATGTTTTATTCATTCTCCGTGTTTTCAGGAGTAAAATATGAACTGCCACAAACTGGATGAAAGCTGCGTTCTAAAAATTCCCAGGAAAATGCTTTGTTCAGATGATTAAGGAAAAACTACCTCTCTTTTCAGCATGCACTGAACTTGAACTATTTGAGTTACTATCAACTGCCCTGAACGTAATTAGATTGCATCTGACACTGGAAGAGGCCGACTCTCTGTGATTAACATTGTTTTTTGTGATTAACATTTTTAATAATTTAATTTTGTTGTTTACTAACTACTCTACAAATACTCATTCCATGAAACTGTTTGCATATGAAAAGTAATGTAGTTTTCATTTGCCCACAATCAACTTGACTTAGAATTTGACCCATTGTTAAAGATTTAACAAATTGAACATTTAAAAATATTGCTGTTTTTAAATTAAAGAACTTATATACTTACTAGAGGCCTGGTGCATGAAAATTCGTGCATTTGGGGGGGGGGTCTCTCAGCCCAGCCTGCACGCTCTCACCATCCGGGACCCTTCGGGTAGGGTCCAGTCCTATTGTAGCATGGCTCTAGTTCCCCAGGCCTGCAGGCCGGGGGGCAGGGGGGTACCAAGAGGCCAGTCTGATCACAGCATGGCTTCAGTTCCCCGGAGCCTGCGGGCCGGGGGTAGGGACCAAGAGGCCAGTCCGATGGCAGCATGGCTCTGTTCCCACAGCTTCCTCCCACCGCTGTACCACAGGCGGCCGGGACCCAGGACTAACTCCCGCCACACCAGCCGGGACCCAGACTCACTCTCACTGTGCTGGCCGGGACCTTAGCCTGGTGTTCGTTCATCCATCCGGTTGTTTAAGTCATGACAGATCCTGGATTTTTATATATTAGGATATGCACAGCCCTTGGGCATGGGTAATAGGGTGGTGAAGACCTTGAGGGATAGGTAGGGGCTGGAAGAAAGGGATATAGGGGGTGAAGGAATGGGAGACATCTGTAATACTATCAATAATAAAAATATATATATATATATTTTAAAAATTGCTGTTTCTACCTTTTATGTTCCTATCTCTTCTGTATTCCCATAATGTTGAATATCTTTATCACATCATGGATCACATCATATTATAATTTTTCTATTTACCCATCTATCTCTGCTGGAAACCAGGGACCATGTCTTATATTTCATTATATCCCAACACCTACACATTACTTGGCCCATATTAGTTACTCAGTAAATTTTAGTTCAATGAATAAGTGTGATTATGGGGAAGTGCTGGGGTCCAACCCCAGCGGGTCCAGGGGTCCCCAAAGGTGTGGACGGAGTCGGCGAAGAAGGAATGACACGGAGACAGTGTTCAGTTGATCAGCAGCCTAGCCAGGATCTCCAGCCAAGTTCTGGTCTGGATCTCCAGCGAAGTTCTGTGTCCATGTTCTCTTGCTAGGTTCTCCAGCCAGGTTCTCCAGACAAGTTCTGGTCTGGATCTCCAGAGAAGTTCTGCTCTGGATCTCCAGCGAAGTTCTGGTTAGGATCTCCAGCCAGGTTCTGTAGCCATGTTCCCTCGCTAGGTTCTCCAGCCAGGTTCTGTCCAGGTTCTCCAGCCAGGTTCAGTCACCAGATTCTAGTCAGGTTCTCTTGCCAATTTCTGTAGTCAGGTTCAGTCCAGGATCTTTTGCCATGTTCTCTCGCTAGGTTCTGTCTCTAGGTTCTGAGGCCAGTTTCTGTCCAGGATCTTTTGCCATGTTCTCTCCAGTGAAGTTCTTCTGTCGCTAGAGAACATTCTGTGTAGGTTCTGTGCCTAGGTTCTGTCTCCTTTGGTTCTGTCTTCATACATCTGTATTTATACCAGTTGATTCCAATCCTATCAATCTCTATTCCAAAGGTTAGGGCGTTTCTTATCTCCATTTCAGGGAGTAAAGATTATATAGCTTAAGCATGATTGTTCGTAGTTAAAGTGATTAATTACCCGCCTGGCACTTAGTTAAGAGGTTTTATTCCCTCCCTAACTTCAGGGGAAAATCCCTACCTGGGGAAACAACCTTTCTCAGAGACCTTGGTTAAAACACATAGTGCCAAGAAGGTGAGCAAACATATTAAGAACAGTATGCCATATATGCCAGGTCCCTTGAAACAGCAATCATGGACCGGCTCCCGGCAGGGAAGAGGAGTTGGGAAGGGTCAATGCTTAAGAGACCTGAGCTGTGGCTGACTTTATTCTGTAGATCTCAACCATCTTCCTCACTCAAGAAAGACTACTGCATGAAAACCATTGTACTTTGGCCAGGACAAAGGAATGCAATGTCTGTTAGTTGAGGCACAAAAAATGGGTTTCTCATTCCAGAATCCATAAAACTCTCCCTGGAAATTAAGTGTTTGGGAAAGGGTCTGTGGGTGGGATTCATGAGTTCCCTGAAAATGACATTCAGAACTGCATGTGTACACACATTATTTTCTGAGGTAGGGAAGGGAACCATAATTTTCATCAGATTTTTAGTGGTGAGACTGATCCAACAAAGATAAAAAATTAATGGAAGAGCAAATCTTTCACATCCCAAAATAGCCTTTAAAGAAGAAGAATTACAATGATGGAGCATTATAGCAGCATAGTAGATGCTTTTGCTGTAACAACGAATAATGGCCTCCTTAGAACCATGCTATAATTTGCTACATCTGAAAAGAAATATAGCTAAAATGAAGTGACAAGCTTTGCTTTTAAAAATTCCAAAATTAAATAAATTTCAATTATATAAAGCTGTTAGCTCCTCACAATTAAATGTGGGGTTTTTTAATGGAAGTGTTGTATAATCCTCACACTATATTTCTAGAAAAAATAATATCAAATAAGCAGAATTATCAAGTTCATATTTTAGGACTTTAAATTAATATTATTACACATTCCTATAAAATTTGGCAGATTTATAATAATAAGTGTAGCTGAGTTTATTGTGTACTATGAACTGTTCATATATATAACATTCACATTCGTTCTTAATATATATTTAAGTGCTTACATATAAAATACTATTTATATATTTTGTATATACACACTCATCAATATTTAGACAAATGAAATAGATACTACCGTTATCACCATTTGACAGTGAGGGAAACTGAGTCACAGGGCTTCCCTATTAACTCTAGTACTAATTAACTATTAGTAAGGGATGGATTCAAGGTTTGAAACCAGATTCCAGAGCTCATGATATGCTTCCAAATGTTGAATATACATAAACCATCTGATTGTTTTGCCCTCTAAATCTTATATTTAAAATACAATTTTATTTATACTTATTTCTTAAGAAAAAAAATAGGTAAATTGCACTGAAAGGCAGTAAGGAGTGATGGTAGAGAAGAGACTAAGCGAGGCTTTCCTAAGCACATCAGGGCCAGCCAGTTGAAGCAAATTGCAAAAGTAAACATGAACAGTGAGTTCTTATCTCAAGGAAGAGAGTGGATTCTTTTTGTCCTAGCTTCGTGGCCTCCATTTCTCAAGTGCCACAAAAATCTCTCTTCAGTTCATAACAGAAAAGCTTTTCTGTATCCGCTATGTTTGGAGACACTTTGTGCATTCTGTCCTTGTATGAATGCCTTTTATAACATACCACACACTAATTATTGTCATGACAACTAAACTGAGTTTAGGATAAATAGAATTTGCTTTGGGGGGCATTGCCTTATTATCAAATACGATGCATTAACACAGAGAAATTTTATTCTAGGAACCGATCACCTTTACCTTAAATGCGCTTTACATTGTTTTATATGTGACATGATTCTTTTCTAAGATGGCACATATTGCAATGTCTGTACAGGTTAAAATGTTTATATTCACATTCATTTCTCTGCAGTTCAAGTTGACCGTACTCCGAATTCATATTGATGTATAATATTACCACAAACTTCCATCTCAATGTGAAAGGCAAAAATTTCTATATTTGAAAACAATTTCTCCTGTTCTAGAAAGCAACCTATGAAAATACTGCCCTTCTGATCTGCAATGAACACCATCAAAAAGAGTCCTATATACCAAATATTTCCTCTGGCGTTTGCTCGTCAAATGATCTCTCTGACATGGAGAGGGACTGTGTGGGGTCTGTGCTGTCCAGAGCAGGAGAGGAGGAGTTTGACTGCATTCACTAGACCAGGGGCGGGGAACCTTTTTCTGCCAAGGGCCATTTGGATATTTATGACATCATTGTCAGGCCATACAAAATTATCAACTTAAAAATGAGCCAGCTATATTTGGTCAAACATTTAACCTATACCTAATGCTTTGGTAGGACCAGACCAAATGATTTCATGGGCCTTATACAGCTCAAGGGCAGGACGTTCCCCACCTCTGCACTAGATAATGAACAACACAAAGACAAGACTTAAGTCTTTTTTCTTTGGCCCACGTGCTCAGCAAAGTGCGCTGTATGGCAGGAGCCCAATAAATGTTTATCGCTCAAAGACGATGAAAGGCCAGAGCCATGAGGAGACTTAGAAAACAGCACTGGTTCTGGGGTCAGCCTGAATTCAAATTCAAACTCTACCACGTGTTAGTTGTGCGAACGTGGGCAAATGAGTTCACCTGGGTCTCAGTTTTGCATCTGCAAAATGGAGGTAAATAATAATAGCTATAGCATAGGATAGCTGCGAGTGTTGGGTGGGTAAATAGGTAGAAAGCCTTTAGAACTTCTCAACAGATGTTAACCTCTATGTTGTTATTATTATTTCCACTTTTTCAGGATTTCCTCAGGAATGCTGATCAAGTAGTAACTCCTTTCACCAAGGAGTAATAATAGTAATACTGAACAACCCAAACAAACCAGGCACCAGCAGTTAAACAGGGACCTCCCGGCATGCCAGAGGTAACCCTTTAACTGCTGGGTTGTGGGGAAGTCCAAAGGAACCAAGGTGCCAATCAATAGGGGTCATGGGGCAGTGCCTATTGATTACCAACCGGTATAGAAGTATTTTAATAGTTTAAGACTGACCACCAGTCTATCAGTTCTACTTCCCACCTTCCCACCCTAGACATCAAACCACTGCACTTCCTAATCACTCCACAAAGCTGACTAGACCTTCTCATCTCAAACATCCCTGCTGAGATGAGATGAAAACAAACATAATGAGATTATCAGAACACACATAACAAATTGATATTTAACAGGTAAACACTCTATGAGCATGTTTAAATAAGAGCTATTTTAAATATCTATTGAATAGAGCATGTATGGGAAATGAGCAGTAAACTCCAAGGGATTTTAAAATAACATCAAACAAATCATCAAAAATAAATAAACTAATAACCGAGAAATTGTGCTAGCTGCCTACTAAGAATAAATTTTGCCCTAACCGGTTTGGCTCAGTGGATAGAGCGTCAGCCTGCGGACTAAAGGGTCCCAGGTTCGATTCCGGTCAAGGGCATGTACCTTGGTTGCGGGCACATCCCCAGTAGGGAGTGTGCAGGAGGCAGCTGATCCATGTTTCTCTCTCATGGATGTTTCTAACTCTCTATTCCTCTCCCTTCCTCTCTGTAAAAAATCAATAAAATATATATTTTTAAAAAGAATAAATTTCATATGAGAAGAATATGGTCATTAGGGAGGAACATATTTACCTCCGACGCAGGCAGCATGCTAAAAGATAAAAAGTAAAGAAAACCCAGAGAAGATTTAAGAAACAGTGGAGCAGAGTCCTGAAGTAAAAAGAACATGTGGAATGGAAGAATTCCCGAATTCTCTATTAACTTGAACTGAGATTTCTCCATTTGTTGAAACAATCCAAAGCCCAAAAGAGTGAACCCTGGATCACAACAAATTCTGTCCTTCGTATCTGATTAATTCTAGGAAGGTTTTTTGGTTGTTGATTCTTTTGGATCCTCCACATAACTGATCTTGTCATTTGTGAACAAAGACAATTTTATTTCTTTCTTCCCAGTCTGGAATACTTACAAAATGTAATTTGAAATGGATCACAGCATTAAAAGAGTTGAAAGAAATAAAATTTTCAGTAAAAAGTGTAGGAGAAAATAATTGTGATCTTTCATTCTAAATGAAACATATGAACCATTTAAAATATTATTAGATTTCATCAAAATTATAAAATGTTCTGTTCAAAAGACACCATTAAGAAATTAAAGACAGCAATAGACAGGAAGAAACTATTCACACTATTTATATCTTTCAGAGAACTTATACCTAGAATATATTTTTTTAAATCTTACAACTCATTAATAAGAGAAACAATTCCCTGTCCAAAAAAAAAAAAAAAAAAAAAAAGGGGCAGTCCAACGAGTGTGGCTCAGTGGTTGAGCATTGGCTCAGTGGTTGAGCATCGACTCATGCACCAGGAGGTCACAGTTCAATTCCAGGTCAGAGCACATGCCCAGGTTTCAGGCTCTGTCCCCAGTTGGGGGAGTGCAGAAGGCAGCCAATCAATGATTCTTTCTCATCATTGATCTTTCAATCTCTCTCTCCCTCTCCCTTCCTCCCTGAAATCAATAAAAATCTATATTTTAAAAAATGGGAAAAATATTTGAACAGATACTTCCCAAAAGAAAATTGCAAATGGTCAATGAGTACATGAAAAGATATTCAATGTCTCCACAGTTCTTACCTGATGCCAAAAATATTCAGCACTGGAATCAATTCAGTGAGCTAAGGCATTATCTCTGAAGTTCCCTTTTTCATTTCAAGCATTTATTTAGGGAATAGTTATTGAGTAGCTAATTATGAGACAAATCTTCTCATATTCAGCAAGGAGGTGGCCTGCCCTTGTTCAGATGTCAGCAGTTATGAAGGGTCAAAAGAGCATCAAGAAAGGACAAGCTTCGCTGAGCACATGGTTTTCAAACCTCTTCTGTGTCATGTTTGTGGGCATCATTTGCCCAAAGCAAGTCACATGACTAGAGTCAGAGTCAATGTGGAACAGTCCTTAAAGTTATAGAGCAAGTGGGTATGACCACATGGAGGGGGAGAATTTGTACCCATTTTTGCAGTCTACCACTACAAGTAACACTACCCAAATCAACCCAAGTTAAGCACTTATTGGTTATTTCTTATTTAATTTATTGAGATGGCATTGGTTATTAAAATTATATGTTTCAGGGATACAATTCTATAATACATCATCTGTATATTGTATTGTGTGTTCACCACCCCAAGTCTCCTTCTGTCACCATTTATTCCACCTTTATCCTCTCCTACCTCCCACCACCCCAATTCCCTCTGGTAATCACCATACTGTTGTCTATGAGGTTATATATATTTTTTTGCTAATCCCTTTACCCAGCCCCCCAACCCTTTCCCCTCTGACAGCTATCAGTCTGTTCTCTGTACCTAAGAATCTGTTTCTATTTTGTTTGTTTATTTTATTCATTAGATTCCACATATAAGTGAAATCATATGATATTTGTCTTTCTCTGACTGGCTTATTTCACTTAGCATAATACTCTCCAGATCCATACATGCTGTCAAAAAAGAAAGATTTCCCTTTTTTATGGCTGAGTAGTATTCCACTGTGTAAATGTACCACAGATGGTTATCTACTGATGGGCACTTGGGCTGCTTCCAAATATTGTCTCTTGTAGATAATACTGCAATGAGCATAGAGGTACATATGTTTTTTAATTAGTATTTCAGGTCTCTTTGGATATATTCCCAGAAGTGGAATCACAGGATCATAAGGCAATTCCATTTTTAATTTTTTGAGGAAACTCTATACTGCTTTTGACAGTGACTGCACCAATTTGCATTCCCATCAACAGTGCACAAAGGTTCCCTTTTCTCCACATCCTGGCCAACACTGGTGTTTTGATGATTTATTGATGATAGCTATTCTGACAGGTGTGAGGTTATACCTCATTGTGGTTTGAATTTGTATTTCTCTGATGATTGTTGGACATCTTTGTGTATGTCTATTGGCCATCTGTATGTCCTCTTTGAAGAAGTATCTATTCAGGTCCTTTGCCCATTTTTAATTGGATTGTTTGTTTTTTGGTGTTAAGTTTTATAAGTTCTTTATAAATTTTGGATATTAACCTGGTTCAAGTTATTGAATATTGCAGAGAAACAATTATGGGTCAACCCAAGGGTTCAAATGCTACCACCAGAACTCAATCTCATTCTCTCCACTTTTTTTTTTTTACTTCATCCTAGAAAGTTCTCACTTTGGTCACAAGATGACCTTCAGCAGGTACAGACTTTAATCCTATTCTTTCAACAACCCTAAAGAGGAAAAGTGGGTTCCCCTCCCCTTTACAGTGGAAGTCCTAGGATTAAATCTTCCTGGACCAACTTAAGCAAAGCACACATGTATGAACCTATTTCAGTGGGCCTAAGACCTAGGCTGAAAGAATCAATTGATTCCATCTTACTGCCTGCTGAAACAGAGATGGAAGAAGGACTGGAGATGTTGGTAAGTGGCACTAATACCTACCCCTGTCAGCTTCCCTCATCACCAAGCTTCCAATGTGCTCTTTCCTGCACACAGAATCCACTCACACTTCCCCAGGAGATAACCCAGTAGTGCCATTGTTCTCAGGGTCCAGGATAAAGCATACTTCAGGTCCAAATTTTGCTTCTTTTGATCATAGCAAAGTTCATGAAGTGTCTGGCACAGAACAAATTCATTCTGACTAGTAGTCAGTAAGCATACGTTACTAAAAGCAGCAATAGTGATGTCTTGCCAATTATAATATAACAACATCATCTTAATTTGGACATTTTTATAGCTCAAGACACCCATTGTTTTGGAAACTGAGTATCCAGTTCCCCTCTTCTTAGGGAATTCACCCCTTCTCATCTCAGTCCATGTGATTCAGATGGGTATCTCCAGTCCTCCTTCCATTCTGGGTGCACAGAAGCATGACATTTCCCCAGCTGTGGAAGTTAGACACTTCCATGAAACTATGTATTAGTCAAAGAAATGTGAACAGAACTTACATGTGCCACTTCTAGACTAAAGTATTAAATTGCCATGGTGATCATACAAGAATATGTTAATATGCTGGTGCCAATAAAATTGAGGCAAAGTGGGATGTTGAGACTGGGAGAGTCATCTACACCCACTGCAGACTTTGCTTGAGTGAGAAATACGCTTGTGTTACGGAGGTCACGGAAGGTTTGGAGGTATTTGTTACTGCAGTAGAATCAAGGCTAATTGGACCATCAAACAGTGAGTAATACTGTAAGTATATTTCACTTTATAGGGGAAGATACTGAGACATAGAAAATTTGAACAAACTGCCTAGAGTCCCCATATCTAGTGAAGGATAAACCAAGATTCAAATCCAGGTCTGACTGATTCCAAAGTCCATGCACTGAATCTTCTTACCCCTAACCACCCAGGAAGAAAGGGAGGGAGGGAGGGAGGGAGGGAGGGAGGGAGGGAGGGAGGGAGGGAGGGTACAAAACAAGAAAGAGGGCATTATTTAAAATAGCTCTATTCACCCTAGCCGGTTTGGCTCAGTGGATAGAGCATAGGCCATGGACTGAAGGGTCCGGGGTTTGATTCTGGTCAAGGCACAGATCTCTGTTGCAGACTCCATCTTAGGCCCTGGTAGGGTTGCGTGTGGAAGGCAACCAATTGATGTGTCTCTCTCACATCTATGTTTCTCTCTCCCTGTTTCTCCCCCTCCTTTCTACTTTCTCTAAAAATTACTGAAAAAATATCCTGGGGTGAGGATTAACAAAAAAAATAAAAATAGAATAGCTCTATCTTCTCAACCTATCCTCAAGCGCATATATACAAAATACAAAAACATAAAAAGGGTTTTTTTTAGCTGAGTAAGCATGCAGTTCATTTGCATCCATTTTTAGTGGGAGAACGCAGTGTAAAGATAAGAAAGCCCAAGTTCTACTTCTGATTCTCTGACTATCTCTGTGTCCTGTTATATCACTTAACTTCTCTGATTACAATATGCATTTGCATATATTTTTAAGTTAATGAGATACCAGGTCTACTAACAGTATGATAAATGAGAAGATGCCTCTTCTAGCTGCCTCTCCTGTGTACCCATCCCAACCTCATTCTCATTTTCAAAATGGCCTATAAATTGATTGCTCTCACCAAATGCATCAATTGAAGTTGGAACATAATTTTATTTGTTCAGATTTAGGGAGGTGCTAGTTCATTCCAGGTACACACCATCACTGTACATCTATGTATAAATCCACCTTAGACACCGCACCAAGTGGTCATTGGGTTTGAAACAAATAAACACATATAAATGGGCCTTACATCACATTAGGTTTTCTTTTATACTATTCTGTAGTCGTCAAACTTTCCATGAAGAATATAATATTAAAGCATCACCAACTTTTTAAAAGGAAAATATGAGAGCTAAACAATTTAAACATATTAGAACAAAGACATTAGGGAATAAGAGAATTATATGTAATGTAAATATATTCTACAAGCCAAGGAATTGAATTTATCTTAACCATGACACACATAATTAATTAATTTTTAAGCAAGATTACAAGTAAAACTGAAATGAAGACTACATGTTTCCACTGTCATTTCTGACAAACGTAGTTAAATGCCACACAGGTGAGAAAAGGCTTACACGGGTTCTTGCCCAGCACTCACAATGTTACCCAGTCCTGAAGATGGATCATTTTTGCAGAATCAGGGTCCAAAAGTTCACGGTGCAGGCATCTTCCTGAGAAACTCCTGAGGCATGGCCTATTTCATATTGCACACCTCAGGACTCTAAGGTCTATTTATATTCTGCTTAAGCTCCTGATGTAGTTTGAATCTTTTTCAAAACTTAAAGTTAATTTGTGAATTTGAGAACAACTAATTTCAGTTCATTAAAACTGATCTTTCAGAAACATTCTAGCATGTTCTTTTCCCTAAAAAACATGTTGTTTCAGGGAAATCAAAGTAATTTCACAAGAATCTCTATTACATTATATATTGTGGACAAATCATATTACAATGACATTGTTATAGCAAAAATGTCCTCATGACTGAAAATATGATTTCTAAGTTTTACCACAAATATTTCTCAGTATAGTGGAAGTTTAGGGAGAACATTGTGGAAACCTCTTTGAAGTTTCTTGTGATATGTTTTAATCTCTAGTAAATTCACAGCATTACTCCTCTCATTCTTCCCACAAAGAAAATGATAGTGGATCCAAGACATAAATATCGGTAACATTCCTAGGATTGCCTCTGAGAGCAGACTGTGTTGGTTGCCTTCCCAACATACTTTCTCAATTTTCCCTTACTAATAGAATGCTCAGTGTGTCCTGGATAGCAAGGTGCCCAGCTAAATACACAATTTCTCAGCTTCATTTGCAGCTAGGTTGGGTCACGTGCACAGTTTTAGCCAATGAGACATATGCACGGGGTTTGCTCATACTGACAGTCTGCTGGGGATTTGTGGGAGCTGCTTATTCCCTACTCCTGCCTCCTTTTGCTTTCCTTAACTATGAACATAATGATAGAAATTCCCATAACTATTTTGGGACAATGAAGGAAAGCAAAAAGAATCTCAGAGATATAAGCATGGACTTCATTGAGTTGATAAACCAACACCTGCAGTTATCTGTTTCTTAACTTCATTTTATCCTATATAATAAAAGGCTAATATGCAAATTGATCGAACGGTGGAACGACTGGTCGCTATGATGTGCACTGACCACCAGGGGGCAGATGCTCAATGCAGGAGCTGCCCCCTGGTGGTCAATGTGTTCCCGCAGGGGGAGCGCCACTCAGCCAGAAGCCCTGAGCCAGGCTCATGGCTGGCAAGTGCAGTGGTGGTGGCGGGAGCCTCTACCGCCTCCACGGCAGTGCTAAGGATGTCCAACTGCCAGCTTAGGCCCACTTCCTGAGGGCCTACCGTCAGTTGGACATCCCCCGAGGGCTCCTGGACTGTGAGAGGGTGCAGGCCAGGCTTAGGGACCCCGCTGCCCCACTGCATGAATTTCATGCACTGGGCCTCTAGTATAATAATTTGCTTAAGCCACTGAGTCATGTATTTTAGTACTTTCAGCTAACAACAATCCTTTCGTTTACCACCCCTCAGCCCTGTCTTTTTGTGTAATCAGGTAGAAAGCAAAACTTTTCTCTGATTCTTCATAGAAATCAAGAATGAGGATTCCTAACACATTAATTAAACAGCTGCCCTTGCACCTGTCCAAATAATGAGCCACGAAAAAGACTTTTTGCTGTCATCTGTAAAATCAACACTCAATTAAGCAGTATTTATATTATTCCCAAAACTTCCCTACTCCCAAACCTCAAACCCCTACATTTGCTGAAATAGTCATCTGTTTGAGATGGGGTTGTGTGAATGACAGGTTTCCGCAATTCTTCGTGTTGCTATTATGGCCCTAGCCTGAGCATTACAGACAATAGGCTGTGAAAGGAAATTACACAAGGGGGAAAACACTGAGGGCAAGATTATTCCAGATGATTAAATGAAATCTCGGCTGTTTGCAAAGGCCTAGGAGTCAGGGGAGCATTAAACACAAGATGCAGTTTCTATGGAAGGATGAACCATGTAATTTAGAATAAGTACCACCTATAAGAAGTATTCTCACAGAATAAGAGTTTTAAGACTGAAATACACTATAAAAATATTTTGGTTAAAATTGAAGACAAATATACCAAATGAAACTAAGAATACCCAATTATAATAATTCCAATGAACTTTTATTAGCACTTGCTCTGAGCCAGGCAATGTCCTTTATGTTTATTTTTCTCATTTAAGCCTCTCAACCATACCATAAGGAAGTCACTATTAGTATAGCCATTTCATAGTGGAGGAGGAAACAAAGTCTTAGAGAAGTTATACAACTTGCTCGAGGTTAGGTAGCTAGTGAGAAGCAGAGTATGGGCTCAACCCCAGGCCCATCCGATGCCAAAGCTCATGCTCTCAGCACTTCTCTGTAACCACTGGACTGCACTGCCTCTGCTGGGGATCAGAAAATGTCAGACCTGGAGACCTAAAGCAGGCATCTAGCCCCATGGCTCCCAATATTTTCAAGCATGAAGACCCATTTATTGATCATTCTTTTTAAAATTCCTGACTGAAAACATATATAGTGACAAAAGTGGCTATAAAGTCAGTGACACTCTTAAATGACTCTCCATGATATTTATTCTCCGTATTCCTTTGCAAAGTAGCAGTTCATATAAATGTAAGACCTGGGATTCCTAGAGTCTGAAGGCATTGCTTGCTGCACATGGAGTTCCTGGACCCTGCAAAGTATTTCCCTGATCCTCCCACCCAGGTTGGAAGTTGTGTCAGTGCTGGTTCTCTGAGTAGCAGAAGCTAAGACAGGATCTGATGTTCAAAAGTTTGATGGAGGGAAATTTGTGGAGGATGAATGGGATGGCTGCAGATCCAGGCCAGTAGAGCCCTGAACTCACAATATGCAGATCCAGCACCTTGGCGGGGGAGAGGGAAGGAAGGACTGGGTGGGAAGGACCTCAGTGCAGCTCTGAGAAAGTCATGACCAGATGAGGAGGCATTTCAGAAGACTATTGTGGATTTTAAAAGAGAAAACACGTGAAAATGCTTAGCACAGTACCTGGCATATAGCAATAACTCAACAAATGGTCGCAATTATTATTTCTAATCCAATGTTTCTCCTACTAGACATAGATTAACTAAAAATACAAACAACCTCTTATTATATCCCTATACTTTCCAATTTATCCTCTGTATTCATGAAAAGTAATCCAGTCCCATGAGAATTATTCCTAAATTACTCTCCATGTTTGCAAAAATCTCCAAAGTTTAAAAATATTATCGATGTTCTAAATCTTTTAAGTCAGGTGGCCTCTGTGCTCAGGAGAGACAAATGTGCTACAGACAAACAATAGTTCTAGGAGGACAACGAGTATTTCAAGTTGAATCATTTAGTGCTTTCGATATGAACTCAGTTAAGTTTTATTCAAGATAAAAATAAGCCGCTGACCTTTAAAATTCAATTCCGTGCCTTAAAATATTTACTAAAGTAGCGGGAACAAATCAATGCTACAAGGTCAGGGAGGAACGTGAAGATTCTTGGAGAGTCACAGCTGCTCCCAAGACCGCATCTCGGGCCTCTCAAGGAGCTTCCTAAAAGGCAAAGGGGGGCGAACCCCAGCCAGCAGCTGCCTCCAGGTGCCCTATGGTAACAACCAGTAAGAGTCTTATTAAAGGCCATGAGCTCTCACTTCCAGGGAGGGCACAAATTCTTCCACCTTGGTTTGAAGACTACTCTCCACCCTACCTTAAAAAAATAAAACAAAACACGTACTAGCCCAACCATGTGAATGTAACTGACTCTATTGAACTGTGCATTAAAAAATGCTTAAAATGTGAAGAAGAAAAAAAAGTAGACTCTACCCATGCACGAATTCATGCACCGGGCCTCTAGTCATAGATAATTCATTACAAGGGGAAAGGGGTGGGAAAAGAAGGTATAGGAAACTTTGGGGATGATATAAATGTTCTACATCTCGACAGTGGCAGCAGCATGGATATACATGTTTATCAAAACTCTTCAAACTGTACACTTAAAATGTGTGCGCTTTATTGTTTATAAGTTGATTTAAAAATATATGAACTCTCCTGCACCCAACTCCTAATCTCCTGTAATCTACCTACGGTCTATATATCCTCTCTCCTCTTTATTTTATTTTTTTAATTTCAGAGAGAGGAAGGGAGAAGGAGAGAATAGAAACATCAACGATAAGAGAGAATCATTGATCAACTGCCTCCTGCACACCCCCTACTAGGAATGGAGCCCCAAACCTGGGCATATGTCCTGACCAGGAGTTGAATGGTGACCTCCTAGTTCATGGGTCGACATTCAACCACTGAGCCAGGACCTCCTACTTCTTACAGACCCTGGCAGTTACCCTTATAACCTTCAAACTTATTCTACAAAAACACTGAGGCCTATGTTTGGCCATTTCTGACCTCAGCTTTAGTCAAGGGAATGGCCCAGAGGGCAGCTGTTTGGCATCCTTCATGAGAAGTCCTGAGTCAGCCATCCGCCTCCACCTTCAGACCTGTGTGCATTTTTGGCAGATTTCTGGGGATCATCTAAGCTTAATGGAGACACTATATTCTTTCTTCCTGCCCATGAGTGAAAGTGGTTTGTGGATTAGAGGTGCGTGCTCGCTCTCACCTTACTTCTTTAAGAAGGTGATTTTCAGATCAATAGGACAGCTGGCCGGGCTTCTCTTTCCCCCTGGTTTGCTTGGCCAAATTCCCTTGTGGACTGAGCACATTTGTCTTCCTCTTTACTTCAGATCATGCTGGCAGAGGGCCAATTTGATTCCTTGCAAAACAGTTTGATTCCAACTGTGGGAAATGATCTTAATTTTTCTAAAATCGTTCTCTGGGTTACACTGTGGAGCAGTGTTGATCATTCTGCACTTGCCAAGCAATAATTCCAATAATTCAACCCCTCTTGCATTTGGTGGTTTGGTTTGCTAAATGGAAGGTTCTTAGCAGAGAACCTCTTAAGGAAAATTGCTGGGCTTAGCAACCATTACAGATATTGTGCAGAGCTCAATTTACTTGCTGAATAAAAAAATAAATAAAAGGAAAAATTCAAAGCCACAAAAGTAATCAAGTGAACAGAACCGCTGGACTATAATGTCTTGTGGGTGTCGCTGCTGCTTTGCCAACCCCATTTCCACCCCAGCATTCCTTTGGAGCACACTATAAGCAGAAAACAATTCGAGCTGTTATGTGACAACTTTGGATTTCTTAGAATGTTTACTCGATGATAATAAAAACGTTCCAAGCTGCCCCCAGCCAGTGATGAGAATCTTCTACATGAAATATCCTGCTCAAGGCCTCTAACAGCATCGGACAAGATAGTTCATGCACATAATTGCAGGGACTTCCACATTTTCAAGGCTAATAAGTCTGTCTTTGACACTGATCTATTTCAACAGTGCTGTCCTTATTCTTTCTGAGGTTTTCCAAATCTTTGGGGATCAAATAAGATGACTTGTGAAAGTCTTCGGTAAACTTTACTGTTATAAATAGAATGTGATGACTTTTAGAATATGAGCAAAGAATCTACCTGACAGTAAAAGACATTCTCCTGAACCAGGCAGTTCATAAAAAAAGACACACAAGTGGCCTTTAAATACATATATTAATAATGCTCAATTTCACTCATAATAAGAGAAATGCAAATTAAAATTACATTCAACCATTTCTCAACTATCTGATTGGCAAAAAGTCAAGAGTTTCATAACACACTCTATGGCAAGGGTTATGGAGGAAAAGCACTTTTGTATGTTGCTGGTGGGAGAGAAAAATTAAACAAGCCACATGTAAGAGAATTTGGCATTTTCTAGCAAAATTACACATGCATTAACCCTTTCCCTTGTGAAGCCCGCTATTAGAAATTTACCCTGAAAATACACCGTCACAATACAAAAAAATATGTACTAATTATTCATTACATTATTTATAATAACAAAATATTAGGAACAACCCAGATAGGGCATTATTCATAAATTATGCTACATCCACAGAGTGGAATACTATACAACCATAAAAAAGAATAAGGAAGGTCTCTATTAACTGCTATGAAGTAATTTGTAGAATATACTGTCAAGTGATAAAAAACAAAGTGCAAAAGAGTGTTAAAAGTATGCTCTTTTCTATAAGAAACAAGAGGGAATAAGAATATATCCTATCTAATAAAAGAGTAATATGCAAATTAACAGTCACTCTGTCACAAAGATGGCAGCACCCAGTCCCCTCAGCCCTGCTGCTGAAGTATCTAGGCCTGTTGGCCAGGCAGGTGGCGGGGGAGACAGGGGGCCCACTCCATCGCTGCTGGAGTGTCCAGGCCTGTCACCTGGCCAGGGACCGCGGGGGCGAGCAGCGAGGCACGATCCACCCACTCCGGCGGCCAATCCAGCCTTGCCGCTCTGCCGCCAATGGAGTGTCCCAAGGCAGTGGACACGGGAGCAGAGCCGAGGCAGCGGAAACTGGAGGGAGTGAGGCAGCAGAGAAGGGCAGGTTTTGCTACCTTCTCTGCTTCGCTCCAGCTGCAGGAAGCCCTATTCTCGGAGGAATAGGCCCGAGGAAACCCTATTCTTGCAGGAATCTTCCTGCAACGGGCCTCTAGTATGTATATATTTCCCTAGTTTTACATAAAGAAAATCAAGAAGGACAAATAAAACTAATGAATATAGCTGCCTATAGAGGGGTGTAGGTGGGCAGAGTATAGGGAGTAGGATATAGGCAAGACTTCTCTGATTAGAACTTTTTTTACTAGTTTTAAATTTTAAGCTATGTAAATATTTTATATATTAAAAACAAAATTAAATGAAAGATAAAAGAAAACCTTAATATCAAATACAAAAAGAAATGAATCTTACTGTACACTAGATAGATAACAGCCACACAGAAAAATAAAGACTGTATATTATTAATAGATTGTATCTTAAAATCACAAGATTGCAAAAGCATCTTGAAATTTACTTCATAGGTTTATTGGTGGCAGTGTCATTGGTTGTTTTGTTTCTGAAGCTATTTTGTTACTATTATACTTCAGCATAAACACTTAAACATACTGTATTAACGTTGAAAACCAAGACATTCACTGTGGGATAAGGAAACCACACATTTAGAATGGGGAAACTAAGGTTTGGGTTTTCTTAGAATTTAAATTGAGGAATCATTATGAATATATCATTTAATTTTTTTTCCAGCTCTGCATAGGAAAAGGGCCAGAAGCAATGATACTCCAGAAGTAATTAGCATACCTCACACTCAGTCCTTCTTCCTAAGTAGCACTTCCCACTCAAAGAAACCAGGGCTTTTAATGGACATGGCTGGCTCCCAGTCAGGCAGGAAAAGTAAAAGGTGATATCGAGACATCCTGTGCCAGACAGCAAGGGCATGCTCAAAGGTTATAAGGCTATGTCAAGAGCACAAAAAGCATTGCATTTTTTTAAAATTATGATCCACATTAATACTCAAGAAAGAGGGAGGGGAAAGCTCTTCTTTAGGGAGACTATCAGCAAATAAAGAAAAAAAAAGAAAATGGAAGAAATAGAATTAAAAGCTCACAATTTTCCCACCTTCAATATATTGATTGATTAATACAAGTACCATTAATAGATGCTAAAAACATTTGAGGAAAGATTTTTGGGGACAGTCACAAAATCTCAAATAATTCTATATAATAAAAGGGTAATATGCAAATAGACCTAACAGCAGAACAACCAAACAATCAAAGCATAATATGCTAATGATATGCTAAGGCTATTCAACTGCTCACTATGATGTGCACTGACCACCAGGGGGCAGACAGTCGACAAGTTGACCAGTCGCTCTGATGTGCACTGACCACCAGGGGGCAGATGCTCTGACAGGTAGGTTAGCTAGCTGCTGGGGTCTGGCTGATCAGCCCTGAGCAAGATGGCCCAGACACGCCCTGGAGCCCTCCGGCAGTCCCTCCCCAGCCCAATCATGCACCAGTGGGGTCCCTCAGCCTGGCCTGTGCCCTCTCGCAATCTGGGACCCCTTGTGGGATGTTGGGAGAGCTGGTTTCAGCCTGATCCTGCAGGCTACTCCCCTTGAGAGGGTGCCAGATGCAGGGTTCATGGCTGGCGAGCATTGCTGCAGCAGCGTGAGCCTCTCCCGATCGGGACTGATTGGGTGCAAGCCCATGGCAGGCACAGTGGGGCCAGGATGAGCGGGAGCAGCAGGTAGGAGCTACAGCTGGCATTGGACTGCAGGTTTCAGCCCAATCCCTGCAGGCCACACAGAGGGACCCTACCCGTGCACCAATTCATGCACCAGGCCTCTAGTCACAGATAATTCATTACAAGGGGAAAGTAATCTTAGCAATGAAGAGAGCTGTGGTCATTCTATTGACCAGGCGGTCAAACTGCATACCCCCAGGAGTGGGACAGCCTGAGGCAACATAATAGAACATCACCTATGGCACATTCCAGCCAAAACTGTTTCAGCAGAGTCTGGGCATGAGGCAACAATGCCTCCAGAATCTACATGACAACGGGCTTAGACACTTAAAATGCCAATGTCATGGGAGACAGCGGGGAAAGCAGAGGCTTTATTCTGATTTAAATAGATTAAAGAGATATGATGGGGGGGGGGTGCAACGCATAAAATTTGAATCCTGGATCAAGCAAAAATGAAAGCAGGTGTAAAAGACATTCTTAGGGAAAACCTGGGGAAGCTTAAATAGACTGTCTATTGGACTATATTAGAGAATTGTTTATTTTCTTACATATGATGATAGCATGGCCAATGCAGAAGAAAGTCCTTTTTCATAGGAAATGCATGCTGAAGAACTTAGGAGTGAGATGCCATTATGTCTGCAACCTATTTTCATGTTTTTAATTTAGGAAAGATCTATCTGTACAGAGAAAGCGCAAATGTGGCAGAATGCTGACAACCGGCGAATTTAGATAAAGGAGATGTGGCTGTTCATTGTGTGATCCTTTGCAACTCTTCTATAGTTTGAAATATTTCAAAAGAAAAAGTTGGCAAGGAAAGAAATCCTACCTGATAGAAACCTGACAAGGTTCCTCTTTGTGTTGCAGATGTTGTAGACCGAAGTGTGAGATACACACCCTCCGAGCCTAAAGTTAGAAAGAGAAAGGGGATTCTCTTTAGACGCAGGAAAATCTCTAATCAGGGCAGTGGTTACATGCTTGGGCTTTGGAGACAGACCCAGGCTGGAAACCTATGTAAGTTTCTCAAACTCTCTGAGCTTCTCTTTCAACTATAAAATGAGGTTAATGACAGTATCCATCTCGAAGGAGTGTGGGATGAATGAGAGAATCCATGTCCAGTATTGGCATGAAACCCATCGAGCACATGGTCACCATTCCCAGGTGTGAGCTCTGATTTTCAGAGTGTGAGGTTTAGGTGTGGCCTGGTATTTGCTTGCGGGAGATAGATTATAGCAGTGCTTCTCAAACATGAACTGCATTCAAATCCCCTGGGGGTCATCTTGATAAAATGCAGACTCTGGTTCCCGAGGTCTGGGGTGGGGTCTGAGACTCTACCTTTCTGACAAGCACCCTGGTTACATGTATGCCACTGGTCCAGTAACAGACACACTGTAAGTAGCGAAGAATTAGAGGCGCTTTCTTGCTTCAGTGATGTTTCATGCTTTGTTCCTAAAACCCTCTTCTTGGTGAAAATTATTCCCTCCTATTTACATATTAATTTTGGGGTTCTCTGGTTTTACATATTTTTACATAATGAAAATTCATCTTAGTGGCTTCTTATTAACACAAATATTGAGATATTTTTGTACTTCATGTCCTGTGACCCAGATTGAAATGCTGGTTTCAATGTTTTCAACACTGCCCATTTATCTGTTTACCTATATTTTATGAGTTTTCTCTGAAAAGTCCTAAATTAAGAATATAATGAAACTGGTAAGAGGTCATGTAGAGAGAAGATAGAAGATGACTTCACATTTCCAAGTTTAAGAAAGTACTAATGGGGAGGGGAGCTAAACAGAACATACTTTGAAGTAGAGTGTTCAAAACTTCCAAAAGACAGGGACAATTGCAGCAGATCTTAATTTTGGAAGGGGTCACAGAATACTTTTAGAATCTGATAGGCTCACTACCCAGAAAAACAGACACAGTGGCATGAATTAGGAGCTCATGGGCCCTCTGAGGCTTGTTCAT
Source organism: Myotis nattereri (assembly GCF_964212035.1). Lineage (NCBI taxonomy): Eukaryota > Metazoa > Chordata > Mammalia > Chiroptera > Vespertilionidae > Myotis > Myotis nattereri. The sequence goes on along the minus strand of NC_138076.1, from coordinate 200,236,282 downwards.
GGATCAATAGGTGAGTGTTACTGCCTCAGAAATAGGGACACTGTGGAACCACAGGGCAAAACCCTCACTGTCCAATGCCTCCATGGAAGATGGATGCAATCACCAGAGAAGCATTGTACTACCGCTAGGAAAGGAGACTCTACACCGGGGGGTATGGGTTTTGTGATTCAACCTTGGGAGTAAAAAAAAACCAAACAACAGATTCAAAACATGTAAGCTGGGTCAGAAACATCCGACCCTTGGGACAGATTTTCTTAGGGAGCAGAGAGATGCAAAGAAAAACAGCTAGATCCAAGCTAGTCCTGCTTACATAATGTAGGTAGGATTAGGCTCCGCTGAGCTCGAATCCTGGGAGGGGGCTGACGGCCTTACTTTGCTCACACGGAGAACCTTGACTCTCATCCTCACTCGAGCTCCTCTAGGTCAGAATCCAGGATCAACAAAAATGCAGAGTTTGTGAGCTCAGGAATTATGCTGTTCACAAAATGATTTATTGAGCGTGACTGAGCCCACTCTGGTAGGAGGACTATATATAGTTGTGGCATAAACTCACCGACCACACTTGGGAAGATGTACAGTGGGTTCCAATAAGAGTTTCCAGCCTTCCTCCTAAGTATGTGGTAAGAGAACTTCCTGGGGGAGGTTTTGTCCAAATCCTCATCCGTGTGCCCTGCATTGCCCTTGTCACCACAGACACCTTGTTAAAGAGTCTTCATCTTTCCTCCCGGAGGCACTCCAATGACAGCCCTTCCTGAACTCTGGTCCTCATCCACTGATCACAGAAGGACGCACTGCATCCCTCCTACAGACCCTGCGAGATGCTGTTTACGGATTTGCAACTTGGAGCTTTCTCTCTCTCTCTCAAACCCAAGTCCTCCGGTCCTGCTTCTCTCTGCACAACTGCCCTTCTCAGCCCCAGGAATGGCATTCTCAGAGTTTTGCCGGAAGGGGCATTTGACAGTCTTTTGAGGAGCCTCCATACTGTCTTCCATGGTGGCTGTGCCCGTGTTCATTCCCACCACCAGTGAATGAGGGTTTCTTTTCCTCCATGAACTCTCCAACACTTGTCATCACTTGTCTTGTTGAAAGAGCCATCCTAACAGATGTGAGGTGGAACCCCACTGTAGTTTTGATTTGCATGTCTCTAATAACTAGTGCAATGGAGCAACTTTTCATATCTGTTGGCCTTTTGTATGCCTTCTTAGGAGAAGTATCTGTCAGCTCACAAAATGATTTATTGATCGTGACTGAGCCTACTCTGTTAGAACTATTTATAGGTGTGGCATAAACTCACCGACCACACTATGGGGGAAGTACAGTGGGTTCCAATGAGAGTTTCCAGCTGAGGCAGGAATGTACCTGTGGTGATGGAGGAACACCAGAATGCCAGTGTGTCTGGAGCGAAAAGAACAAAAGGGAGAAAAGTAGGAGGTTACATCAGAAGGGAACATCCACACTGTGTGGCCCCTGTGGTGCCCGTAATTGTCTTCCTTTACAGATGCCTTGTCATTTGTCTCCTCTGTCTGCTGCCATTGCCCCCTTCTCTTGCCTGTACTCAACAGGCATTGTCTTTCCTCTTTATTGAGAGCATTTGTGATTTTGGCTACGGAGCATCCTACTCCTCCTTTTCTAGAACCAGCAAGGTAATTTTGGGAGGAGAGGAGTGGAGAATAGCATTGTTTGTGTCAATCACAGTGCTCTTCCTCCCCTTCTCCCAGCCCAGCCAGTCACACTGTCTGTGCCTGGAATAGATTCTTCACGGGGATGGAGGGTGATTGAAGCGTGATTGACCTGACTATGGTGCCCTGAAAAGATTGTCCGGTAGTTTCTGGTCCCTGTTTCCCCAAAGCTGCCCTGGTTTCTGTCCTTTCTGGGACTTGACTGCCCAGCTTTTCTCTCAGTGCCATCAGCTAACCAAGCCCTTCCAGTAAATTCATTTTTAACTTTACGAAGAATCCCTAACTCATCACCAATCCACCTGGCTCTTCTTCCTGTCATCACTGCTATCATACGGTGTCCCCGTAAGTGCTGGGTTATGGCCTTGTGGGAATTTGTCCTTTCATAACTAAAATAAGTTTGTCATTATGAACTAAATTTTCAATATGAAGAAATTTCTAGCATTATTCAATTGATTTATCAGTTTAATTTTTTTTTAAGTAAACCCATAGTTTTCTGTGATTGGACATATTAGAAGAAAAGCTATCACCATTACATGGGGTGGAATTAAAAATTAATTAATAAAGATAAGAAGGGATTATGATTAAACTCTCAAGCTGTGGAATCACTCAGCTTGAGTCTACAGCTCAGCTCTGCTCCCTGGAGGCTACACAATCTTAGCCAAGGACTTATCTTCCGTTTATCTAGAAGCAGACCCTCAGATGAGGGTTCTAGCACAAGTATTTATTTAGGAAGTGATTGCAGGAAACATCAGTAGGGAAAGTAAGAGAGGGAAGTGGAGGAAGCTAATAAAAGGTACATTTTCAAGCCAGATACCTGTGGGCCACTGGAGCACAATCCTACTAGGAGTCTCTGGGAGCCAACATAGAAAATACACCTCAATTTTCTCCCACCCAAGGAACACGTGAGCTGGTTAAACTCCATTAGTCACTGGTTAAAGGCCTCTGGGTGGGGATGGGGATACTTCCCCAGCACTCTGGCCCACTCCAGTGACCAGGGAACACCCTTGGGCAGACAGACACAGACCCTGGCATTGAGAAGTCAGACAGTGCACAGGGACACCAGGAGGCCCCGAGGGACACGGGAGGGGGTCCTGACAGATCCCACTATACTACTCCATCTATAAGCCTCAGTTTCCCCATGTGTAAATGGGAATAAAATAGCACCTCACAGGGCAGCCATGAGGATGAAGTGAGATGATGTGTGTGTCATCCATGTGAACATTGGGAAGGAGACAGTGAGGAAAGCATAGGGAAGCCCAAAGAGGGATAAGTGTGAGGTGGTGAATATTAAAAAAAAAAACAACTTTCATGGATTACAAACACAAAACCAAGGTTGTGAAAGCAGCCATGTTCTCCAGCACATTCTAGCAGCCGAGGGCTTCCCACAAAGAACTTTAAAGAGATTGGCTTCTTGAGGTCGGGAAGAAGGCTTGAGCAGCAAAACCCTCCATTCCCCAAAGGAGAATAATTTCCAAAGACAGTAGCAGGGGAGACAAGAGAAGGGAAAGGATCTATTTTTCTGAAATTATGCTTTACCAGTGAAGAAGGCAATTAGTTCTTGCCAGATGACAAGTACACACATTTTCGCCTTTTCTAAGAGGGAAAGAAATTTGGTTCATAAAGATGTTGGCTCTATTAAAAAAGAAAATAAAGCTCTTTATCAATGTTAGATTAATTTATTTTTATTAATTTATTCATAATAGGCCTGGGCTCTGGTGTTGTTGTTTGTAGTTGTTGTTTGTTTGTTTCCAACAAGCCCTGAAGCCTGTACCTCCTTATTCGGTCTTATTTCTGCTCCCTCCTTAGTTCAGATTCTCATCATTCCATTTCTTGCATAGATGTTGGATGCTTCATTCCACAATTTTTTCATTCCACAAGTACTCATTGCATACCTATACTGTGCCAGGTACTGTTCCAGTCCCTGAAGGTATTTCACCGACAGAGTCCCTGTTCTATGGAGTTTACTCTCAGGTGTGTGTGGGGGGGTGGGGGGGAGGCGGGGAGAAGCAATAGATGATTCTCCATATGTGATTCAGGAGGTGTCTAAAGGAGAAAATAAAGGCCCTTCAGCGTGTGAAGGAGGGTTTGTTCTTTCCTTTGGGCATGGGCGAGAAGGCTCTGGTAGGAGACATTTGAGTTGAGAGCTGAAGGAAGTGAGAGAGCAGGTAATGCCTACAGAAGAGAGTAGTGCAGGCAGCGGGAAATGGCAAAGGCCCTGAGGCAGGAAAGTGCCTGGCATGCTTCTAGCACACAAAGGAAGCCTGTGTGGATGGAGTGGGCTGAGCAGATGTGAGTCTGGAAGCAGCTGAAAATGCCATCTGAGGCTGAAGTGAGCCTGTAAAGGGGTGGGGAGGAGAGAAGAAGGGAGGGAAGGGGGGACATCAGGATGGGACTTGTAAGAACTTGAGCTTTTACGGTGCACGAGATAGACAGTCAGTGGAGGACAGTGAGCAGAAGAGTGACGTGATGTGACTTCTATTTGAACAGGATCCTCTGGTGCTGTTTTGAGAAGAGACTGGCCAGAGGCACGAGTGGAGACAGGAAGCCCCGGAGGAGATGCTCTGGAGCATCCAGGTGAGCCATGCTGTGGCTTGGAGCAGGGTGGTGCGGGTGGAGGTGGCAAGAACTGGTCCTCTTCTGGATCCATTTTGAACAGAGAACCCACAGGAAGTGCAGATGAATTGGAGGTGGGGTGTGAGGGAATAAAGGGGGATCCAGGACGGCTGGATTCATTCAGGAAAACAGTGTGTGCTCCCTGCCAGACACTGTCCTCGACACAGCGAAAGACACAAACAAGAAGTCCTGCCCCCGTGAAGGTTCTAAGTGGGCAAACTGAACACACACACATATCAACATGAAGTATGTTGGAGGGCAGTCGGCACTGAGAACCAAACCAAAGCAAGGACAGGGATAAGGAGCATCTGGAGTAGGGGTTGCAATTATCAAGAGGGTTTCAGGAAGAAGCTCGAGGAGAAGGTGAGACTGGAGTAAAAATCTGAAGGAGGTGAAGCCATGAACCATGAGGCTATCCTGGGGAACAGCATTTGTAACAGAGGGAATAGCAGGTGCAAAGGCCCTGAGGTTTTAAATATGTTGATTTATTTTATTTTTTAAAAAATATATTTTATTGGTTTTTTACAGAGAGGAAGGGAGAGGGATAGAGAGTTCGAAACATCGATGAGAGAGAAACATCGATCAGCTGCCTCCTGCACACTCTCTACTGGGTATATGCCCGCAACCAAGGTACATGCCCCTGACCAAAATCGAACCTGAGACCCTTGAGTCCGCAGGCCGACACTCTATCCACTGAGCCAAACCGGTCAGGGCAATATGTTGATTTTGAGATGACAATTCAGCATCAAAGTAGGACTGCCCGGTGGGTAGCTGGATCACAGAGTCTAGGGTTCAGGGGAGATTACTGAGACAAAGTCCCAAGTGATTCTCTTGGCTCTGGGCCCACCCTCCTGCAGGGTCCCGTGGGACTAAGGAGTTTTCCTGGACACGAACTCTCAGAGCTAAAAACAGGACAGTGCTGGATGAACCAGAGAGAGTGGGTTACCCCGATTCCAGGTGATCCTCCACCCTGCCGCCAGGGGGATACTTCTAAAATATAACCCTAAAAAGGCACCCTAAAAATCCTTCCACTATTCCTTCTAGCATGAAGGATAAAAATTGAAATTCTGTAGAACTCAGCAAACATCTCTTCCCACCCCAGCTCTAACAGCTCTCCTGCCCCTCCCTCACCAGCACCCCATCTCCTACTGGCTACCCCCACAGCCGATACACCATTTTGGCCAACCACCCAGCTCTATGGCATCCTTGAGCTTCCTGAATAAGTTGAGGTATTTTAACCCCCCTCTACCCCAGCCTTCATGCATCCTGTTCTCTTTGCCCACTCCAGCCCCCACACTCCACTTCTCTGAGAGGCGAACATCCTTCTCTTGCTTACGACTCATGCCAAGCGCCACTTACTCGAAGCCTTTGCGGCTGACACAGACGTTGTATCTGCACATCCACAGCACATGTATCCTGCAGCAGGCTGAATCCAGGCTTGCTGGGCCCTGAGGTTCAGACAATCTGAGGAGCACTCTTTAAGAAAAAGAATACAAAATTACAAATACAGATTTAGGTATAAAAGTAGAGATTTGCCCTAACCGGTTTGGCTCAGTGGATAGAGCATCGGCCTGCCAACTGAAGGGTCCCAGGTTCGATTCCGGTCAAGGGCATGTACCTTGGTTGCAGGCACATCCCCAGTAGGGAGTGTGCAGGAGGCAACTGATAGATGTTTCTCTCTCATCGATGTCTCTAACTCTATCCCTCTCCCTTCCTCTCTGTAAAAAATCAATAATATATATATATATATATATATATATATATATATATATATATTTTAAAAGTAGAGATTTATCTAGAAAGGACATGTACAAATGAGGAGGAATCCTGAAGCTTAAGATTTACACTAAGTCACCCTCTGATGAAACTCTGTCCATCCCAGGTTCTGTAGGTTCACTTGTCTGTCCGTCTGTCTGTCTCCCCAGGCTGTGAGCTCCTTGGGGGCAGAGAGCTTACCTGAAGTGTCCTTGCATCCCAGGTGCCTGGTACATGGAAAAAGAACAATGGATGTTTGTTGACTGCCACTAAATGGTCAGGCTGGGGGTGACAAAGAACGCCGGTCTTCGGGTCACATCCTGGTTCTACTGACCCCTGCCACTGACCAGTAGTATTACCTGGAGACAAGGAGCAAGGAGCTTAACCTCCCAGAGATGACAAGACACTACTTGAGCTACTAGTGTGCAGTAGCCAGGTGGAGGGTCTGGTGGAAAGAGGTGCTTCATAAATACTTGTTTCTCCTCTTTTCTCATCCTTGGGTTTGTGTGCCTTCCACCAGTCCCACACCCCCCGGGCTGAGAGGCAGGCCAGGAGATGCGGCTGACTGTGAGTACACGAACTTGCATTTCAGAGCCAAAATCAATGTTGTAGCTAAAATATTTCCCTGCCACTCATGCGTTGAGATGATCTAATTGATCTTTGACTCTTATATTTGTCTGCAGGTCAGAAGGTCCACCTATAATGTGCCACTGGGCACCTGAACTCGGTCCAGGCCTGTAACTGAGCATGAGGGAGTGCTGTTTCTGCTACTTAAGCCAATCGATGGTCCTGCTTTAAAGGAACCGATTTCCTTCCTTGTAAACCCAAGTATATAATAAATGAATAATTCAGCGTCCCTGAGATATTTATTGAAGGCACGTGGTGTTCTGCTCTCTGAGAAAAGCCAGGTGTCTAAGAATCGGATGCATTCGGGCAGCACCACCACCAACCACAGCCACTCTGTCGGTTGCTCTGGGTCATCTGTCTCACGCCCACAACAACCTTGGGGGTGAGGAAGAGTGTCTCCATTTTAAAGATGAAGAAACACAAGAATCATCAAATTAGGTTTCAGAGCGAGCAAGTTCGGGAGACAGCATTCTAACTGGTCTCCTTCGGGCACACCACTCCCCTCTGAAGTAGTTCTTACCGGGAACAATCCCTAAAACTTCTTTCCCGATGAGCCATTCTGCCCACCCACCCCACCAGCCTTTCCCTGTGCAGATGGATTCAGGTAGAGAAAGGGACTCCTCTTCAGCCAGGACCCTTGGAACCAAGGTTTGCTCCAATCACCTGTTTCAGAGGTGATCACCCAAGCCCAAAACATAGAGGACGTTCTTGGGAAACTGGGTCGGTTGACTCCCACAGAGCAAGCCCAGCAGATTCTCCCACTTGAGGCAGATTTTTCAGGCGTGAGAGGTCACTCCTGCACCCTTGCCCCCCACTGCAAACACTGCATGGACTGAGTAGGAAGTCCAGTCCAGCCACAGGCTCATGCCATGGGACAGCCTGCTGCAGCCCGAAGCTCTGTGTCACCTCCACTATCTTCCAGGCCTGAAGTCAGGACACCTGTTAGCTCCCACCTCAGGTGGCCCCTTCTTTATGGTTGCTCAGGAACTTAGCACAGGAGTCAAGAATAATACAGCAAAATAATAATAATCCTATATAATAAAACCCTAGTATGCAAATCAACCAAACGGCAGAACAACCGGTCGCTATAATGCGCACGGACCATCAGGAGGCAGACGCTCAATGCAGGAGCTGCTCCCTGATGGTCAGTGTGCTCCCACAGGGGGCGTGCCGCTCAGCCAGAAGCCAGGCTCATGGCTGGCAAGTACAGTGGCAGCGGCGGGAGCCTCACCTGCCTCTGCGGCAGTGCTGATGACGCCTCAGGGGATGTCCGACTGCCGGCTTCAGCGAGGGGTCCTGGACTGTGAGAGGGCACAGGTGGGGCTGAGGGACACGCCCCCTCCCAGTGCATGAATGTCATGCACCAGGCCTCTAGTAATAATAATATTGTAATAGCTATGTTCGGGCCAGGGGGGTACTTGAAATATCAGGGGGATCATTCTGTAAAGTATATGGTTGTCTAACCACTATGTTGTATACCTGAAACTAATACATAATAATATTGAATGTGAACTATAATTGAAAAAAAAGATGGAAAAATGTCTATGTTTTTCATCACAATAAAAAATAAAAAGAAATAAAGAAAAAGAAAAATACAGCAATTGTGAGAGCCTTTGCAGCCCTGGAGCCCATGCTCCATGCCTGAGTTGTGAAGTTGCTTATGTAAACCCAGTGCTGTCCTTCTTCTTCTGGGCGTTTTGCTTTTCAAAGACTATTTGCCCCCGGCCTCTGTGACAGAACAATAAGAGGATACTGTGGGCTCTGACAGAGCAAATTTCCTCTGGAAACGCTTGCAGAAAGGGGACAAATGAGGCCCAAACAAGTACAAATGGTAACAGAAAACCTACCAACCCCAAGGTGTCTTTCTCCCTGCTTCTACCTCCGCTCCTCCCCTCCCCTGGAGCTTCAGCTCGAGCTCACGCGGGGACCTCAGGGGATCCAGGAAAGACTGCTGCCAAAAATGTCAACGCAGTTAAGTTCTGCTTAGCCCACGGCTCCTCTCTCACCTGGCAATGTAATAATTACCTGACAGACTGAATACCCTCGAGACGTGTTCAATGCTCTGTTCCTGTTTCTGTGCGTTCAGGACAAATGGAGAGAGTATAACCGAGATGTTGACAGTGAGCAATGACTACTTCCTGACCAAGCACTGTTCTGAGCAAAGTCTGATTCAGTCTGGGCAGAGGGAGGGGAAACTCAAGGGCACAGAGCGAATGGCAGAGCCTGGCAGATGCCCTAGACTTTTGTACACGCCTCTAGCGTTCACCGGTTCTCTAATAAGAGGCAGGCACTGTGAAGTACTTGCCTAGTTCCCTCCTTAATCTGCCAAACAGGTACCCCCGAAGTGGGTTATTAACATCCCTGCTGTCACCTGGGCTCCTCTGGGACTTGCCATGGCTTCCACATGGCAAAGAAAAATATCCCAAAGAGAGTCTGAGCAAGTTCTTAAATCGTGACTGTGTTAGTCAAAACTCAGTTGCAAGAGAGAAACGTCATTCCAACTAGCTTATGGGGGAATTAACAGATCATCTAACTAACTTCAGGCATAGCTAGACCCATGGACTAATAAATGTTACATGGACTAACTCTGTCTCTCTTCACTGATCTTTTTATTTTTTAAAATTGATTTTAAGGGCGAGGGATAGAGAGAAGCATCTATGCAAGAGGAACATCATTGATCAGCTGTCTCCCACATGCCCTCTACTAGGGATTGAGCCTGCAACCAGGGCATGTGCGCTGAAGGGGAATCCAACTGGGGACTTCTTGGTTCCTGGGTGGATGCTCAACCACTGAGCCACACTGGCTGGGCTTCACTGATCTTTTTATCTCGGCTTGACCTGCTTCATTGTGTGTATGGACTTTATTCTCTTCTGCAGAGTTTGCCCCATGAAAGCAGGAAGATGGCCACGAATGGCTCCAGCCAGTGTTTTCATTTATTTCCTGATCCTGGAGGAAGAGGGAGCCTTCTCTTTCAGAATCTATGTGTAATCTCCCAGGGAGGACTGCTTCTGTTCAGGCAACATCCATCCCAGATGTGAGGAGAGGTCCATCCCAGATGTGATGAGAGATCCATCCCAGATGTGAGAAGTTAAATCCCAGGATTGACAGAGTCCCAGCCCACATGGAGAGGGAAGTGGTGGCTCTCTGAAAGGAAGGTTGCTGGACCAATGACCCAGGTGTCCATCAGAGACAGAATTTAAGAGAGTGAGGTGGGACTAACTTAGATGTAATTCATCATGAACTTGGGTCGACCATGTTCATGGTGCTAATTTCCTTTTGTTTGACATGCTCCCCAAGATCGGGGACATACCTGTTTAAATGGGATCAGAATGACAAATGAAGGTGCACCGATAAGGTTTGTGTGTGTTTTTATATTAAGAGCCAGTGATTAGAAATGCTCTTTCCAAACAAAGTACCTTGCTAAAATAGAGTTCCCAGAATCTTTATAAAACTTTTTAAGAGAATGCAAAGTCACCTTCTGGTATTCTTGCCAAAAATGTTTAACCCAAATCTAATCATGAAAAAAAAAGAATCAGATAAATGCAAAAAATACTGATCTGGATTCTCTAAAAATGTCAATTTCATAGGAGATTAATTAAAAAAAAGGCTGAGGAACCACTCCAGATGGAGACTCAAGAGTCAGGACAAATAAATAACAGGCTGCGATCTTTGATTAGATTCTGGATTTATTCTTAAAATTATAAATGGCATTTTCAGAACAATTTAAGTAATTCAATAAAAAGATCTATATATTTGCCGGGGTCCAACCCCAGCGGGTCCAGGGGTCCCCAAAGGTGTGGACAGAGTCGGCGAAGAAGGAATGACAAGGTGCAGCGTTCAGTTGATCAGCAGCCTAGCCAGGATCTATAGCCAAGTTCTGGTCTGGATCTCCAGAGAGGTTCTGCTTAGGATCTCCAGCCAGGTTCTGTGTCCATGTTCTCTTGTTAGGTTCTCCAGGTTCTCCAGCCAGGCTCTGTAGCCATGTTCCCTCGCTAGGTTCTCCAGTCAGGTTCTGCCCAGGTTCTCCAGCCAGGTTCAGTCACCAGGTTCTAGTCAGGTTCTCTTGCCAATTTCTGTAGTCAGGTTCAGTCCAGGATCTTTTGCCATGTTCTCTCGCTAGGTTCTGTCTCTAGGTTCTGAGGCCAGTTTCTGTCCAGGATCTTTTGCCATGTTCTCTCCAGCGAAGTTCTTCTGTCTCTAGAGAACGTTCTGTGTAGGTTCTGTCTCTAGGTTCTGAGGCCAGTTTCTGTCCAGGATCTTTTGCCATGTTCTCTCCAGCGAAGTTCTTCTGTCCCTAGAGAACGTTCTGTGTAGGTTCTGTGCCTAGGTTCTGTCTCTGTCTCTATCTCTTGCTGTCTTCTTACATCTGTATTTATACCAGTTGATTCAATCCTATCAATCTCTATTACAAAGGTTAGGGCGTTTCTTATCTCCATTCCAGGGAGTAAAGATTATGTAGCTTAAGCATGATTGTTCATAGTTAAAGTGATTAATTACCCTCCTGGCACTTAGTTAAGAGGTTTTATTCCCTCCCTAACTTCAGGGGAAAATCCCTACCTGGGGAAACAACCTTTCTCAGAGACCTTGGTTAAAACACATAGTGCCAAGAAGGTGAGCAAACATATTAAGAACAGTATGCCATATATGCCAGGTCCCTTGAAACAGCAATCATGGACCGGCTCCCGGCATATATTAGATAAGGATACTGTACCAAAGTTATATTTTCTGAGCGTCGTTGTGGTTATGCAGATGAATGGCCTTGCTTAGGAGACACATGCTGAAGCATTTAGGGATGAAGAGTCAGGATGATGTAACTAATTTTCAAATTATTCAGGGGGGAAGTGTATACACATATGGGAAGAGATAGAGAGAGAGAGAGAGAGATGGGGAAAATGTGATCGAATGTTAAGAATTGGTGAATCTTAGTGAAAGGTATATGGGTGTCCATTATATATTGTACTAGTCTAGAGAAAAGTTACAACTTTTATCAATATTTCAAAATTTTCCAAATAAAATATTGATGAGATAGAAAAAAATTAAGGTACAGCCTTATAACAATCTAAAATTAAACACCTCACCCATAATAAATGAAGCCCAAAAAACTCAGCCATGTAAATATGAGGCCATTATTGCCAGGTTAATTAAATGATAGGCCAGTTTTTTGTTTTCTTTTTAATTTTTATTTAATTTATTGGTGTGACATTAGATAATAAAAATTATATAGGTTTCAGGTGCACAATTCTATAATACATCATCTATGTACTGTACTGTGTGTCCTCCACCCAAGTCATCTCCTTCCATCACCAATTATCCCTCCTTTACCCTCCTCAACCTCCCTCCACCCCCCTTTTCTCTGGTAATCATCGTACTGTTGTCTGTGTCAATCAGATTTTTTTCTTTATTAATCCCTTCACCTTTTTCATCAAGCCCTCCAACCCCTCTCCCCTCTGACAGCTGTCAGTTTGTTCTCCGTGTCTATGAGTCTGTTTCTGTTTTGTTTGTTAACGTTAACATAAATTAACTTATAGAGAGGGTCCACATATAAGTGAAATCATGTAGTACCACAATGAGATCTCACTTTACACCTGTCAGAAGGGCTATCCTCAATAAATTAACAAACAACAAGTGCTGGCAAGGATGTGGAGAAAAGGGAACCCTAGTGCGCTGCTGATGGGGATGCAGACCTGTGCAGCCACTGTGGAAAGCAGTAAGGAGTTTCCTCAAAAATAAAAAATGGAACTGCCTGATGACCCAGCGATTCCGCTTCTTGGAATATATCCAAAGAAACCCGAAACACTAATGCACCTCTTTGTTCGTTGCAGCGTTATTTACAATAGACAAGATTTGGAAGCAGCCCCAGCGCCCTTCCATAGATGAGTGGATAAAAAAGCTGTAGTATATTCCACACAGTGGAATACTACTCAGCTGTAAAAAACTAAGGAAATCTTACCTTTTGGGACAACCAGGATGGATGGGCCAGGAGAGTATGATGCTCCGGGAAATAAACCAGTCAGATGGCAGCCAAGTTTCAACAGCCAGACCTGAGAGATCCAAATCTGTTCAAGTCCCAGTTACTGCGGTTGGCGCCACCTGGTGGCAGTGGTCTGCTTCAGCTTCAATAAGGATGGAGATTGTTCTGAGTCCTATCAGTAGTAATTCTAGGAATCGCTGCAATAGGTGGTAGCACCCATTCCTTTTATCCAGTCCAGGAGTTTGGCCAGGGGCATTCTGGAAACAGAGAGACCCACCCTCCCTTTTCCTGCTTCCCAAGGAAGGTTGCATGTGGTGGGCCGAGGTGGAGGTGAAGGTAAACGGGTCCAGTCCTCATGAGGCAGTGGCATCCAGGTGCTGCCTGGCTGGGACTGGGCAGCACGCTTAGCTGCTCTGTGCCTATAACAAAGTCGCAGGCTATGGGGCCCTAATGTCCATCAACCCAATGGGGAAGTATTTGGAAGCGTTAGGATATCAAATCATGGCTCAGAACATGGCACCATTTAACCAGTCACATGAATGGTAACACCGGCAATCTTGAAAAATCAACAAACAATATATAAATTATTTTATGCATTCTTTTCACTGTAGCATATAGTTTAAAGGATTTTTATTAGAAAATAGGAGGGAATGTATTTTTAATATCACCTGTGCACACATGTATGTTTTGAATACCAACCTGTACACATACTTATACATAGGACATGGATATATATTTACACACGCGCGCGCGTGCGCACACACACACACACACACACACATTTATGGAACATCAATGGCGTTCTAGCTTGTTTCCTGAAAGGAAAATTGGTCCTGCGGTAACACGTTCATGTGCCCTGTCCGCACTACTTGCTCTTTTTTTAATGAACAATGAAAAAGTATTTACAAAATTGGAATACCACCAAGAGAAGAGATGAGCAAGGATTCAGCTAAACAGTCACAAGTTTGGCTTTAGATTTCTTGGTGAGCAAAAGGGAAACAGGGTAGGCTATTGCTTTTGGGTCCTCACCAGGGTCTAGTCTGGCTGAAAGGATTCCTCAGTGAGTAGAACAAATAAGAGATAAAAAGACTGGCTCAGCGGCAGCAGCTGATGACACTAAAACAAGAAGAGGGGCATTATGAGGACATGGGTGAGAGGCCAAACTCTGAAAGCCACAGGAGCACTCTGAATGGGCTGGCCGGGCAAGGGGCCCAAAGCAGGAGACCAGGAAAGAGCATTCCTGAGTAACAGCTGTTGGCTACAGCTGGAATGCAGGCCAGCCATGAGGTGAAAGGGAGCACTATTTTGAGGGCCAGGGATGTAAAGAACATAGACATACCTCTTTGCCCCATAAGAGAAATCTAGGTTCATCTTTTATATAAGAGGCACTGAGTCACATGGTGACTCTGAATTTTGTAAATGATACAGAAACATTCTTTTCACGAGTGCTTCTCCTAATACTCCTCTTCAGAAGATAAGACCCATGGTTTAAAAAAACAAAGAATGAAAAAGAGCTAAATGCATTTTGTGAAAATCAATAGCATTCTCTATGTGAAGCTACTGGGAATATAATGAGAAAGAGATTCCAGTTACAGTCGCAAGAAAAAGATAAGGTACTTTGGAGGAGTTTTTATGAGAAATGTGTATAAACTCTATAAAGAAAATCCAAAATTTTATTGGGAGAGTTAAAATACTTGACTAATGGAAAGCCGTGCTTTATTGGAAAACTAAAAGCATAAGATGTCAATTCTTCACCTTAGTTTCCATTTCTGATGCTATAGTGTAGGGCCACTGCTTACTTGATATATATTGATTTCGTATTTGCTCCTAGAGAATTAAACAGTGAAGAGAGCTTAATTTGTTATCTGGCCCATTGATTTGTTTTTGCTAAAAGAATGGGTTTCCTTTTCAGCAACCCTATCGGTTCATTGCAGCTCATACCATGAATGGATTCTCCAAGCTAACTTCTGTTGACATCTGTTTTCTGAGACACACAATATTCCTGTGGTGATTGTAGTGATTGTAGTACCACGGATGTGTAGGAGGTCTCCAGGGACCCCCCGCCCCCGCCCCCCCCCACCCCCCCCGCCAGTAAATAGTAACCCTATTCTTTGTCCAGGCTCTGAGCAAGTTGAGAAATAAAATAATGAGTAAAGATAGAAACCAAAATATTAATGTTATTTATAATAAAAGCTAGATGGTAAGGTAAAGTTTAGGGTATTAACTGAATGGGTCTGCTGACTGGATTAGGCAAATTTAAGCATCAAATCTGAGGCAGAAATGAACCTGAAAAGCCCCCTCACTCACTCACCCATCCACCTGTCTACCCCATGCCTCTGGGCAGGCAGGCTCCTTCCCAAAAGGCATAAGGGGAGAATTATTCATAAGTGTACCAATCAGGTACGTTACTATCTCCCCAAGGTGGAGTGAGGAAAGGGAGAAAGGACAGGTGTTACATTGATTGAGACGTTTTTATGGGAAGGAAACATCAGAAGATGAAAAGAAGGGTTCCCCACTAATGAGATGCATATTGAGAAGCAATAACAAGAAATGGAAAGGAAGAGGCAATAGAAACCAGAAATTTGGTATTTGTCCTGATGTTCCCATATTTTCTAGCCACGAGGACTTGAGCAAATCACAGCACTCCCCCCCCCCCCCCCCGAGCCTCTGGGTTCTCATCTGTAAAATGGGGGTGATCGCTGTTCTTCTTGTCCAAAGCTTTTCAAGACAACATAAAACAAGGCAACATAAAAAACTGCTGCGTATGAGAGTATGGTATTACCAGATAAAAACTTCCTCAAAATCCTGATCATCACAGGATGAAGAGTTAGATCTCTTAATAGATAGTTTCTTTCTCTCGGCTTTTAAGCAGTGTGGCTATTTTTAGACTTGGTTCTTCAAATGCTCCTCCTAAGTTCCTTCCCCTTCCTTCTGTGTACTTCTTACTGTGCCTCTGAGGTGACAAGAGATTCCCCTGGGACCTCCTGGCCATTTCCGACTAGGGCTCCACATTTCCTTCCCTGTACTTTCTTGCAACCAGGGAACAGATGAAATTCCTGAAATAGTGTCTAACAAAGCAGATGCTGGGCTCTCAGGAGGCCTAGTATGTCCCACCTCTCACAATAGCCTGATCCTTCCTAATTGATGGGCAGGAAATCTGCTCCTCCCCCAAGGCCTTGGCTCCCTGAATAGCAGCAGCAGCAGCAGCTTCTCAGTGGCTAAGCCAGAAAGAAACCTGGGCTTCCTTGCTGCTTCCTCCAGCGCCCTCCCTGTCCCAGGTGAAGTGACAGTTATCATTTGCTGGGACATGGTTGCTTTAGGTGCATTTTTAAATGCTTTACACGTCTTGTCTTATTTAACCCTCCATACAGTCTCAGGAGATAGGCCCTATTTTTATTCCCAGTTTGATTTTACTGTTGAGGAAGCTAAGGCCCAGCGAAGTTCAATAACTTTCCTAAGTCCCACACCTGGTAAGGGGTCTTACCGGCATCTGAACTTCCACATTTTACCAGTTGCCAAGTCCTGTATATTTGATCTCCTAACTGTTTTTCAAATCTATCCCCGTCTCTTTACTCTTATCATCTTTGCCTAGTTCAGGGGTGGGGAACATCTAGCCCATGGGCTGTACAAGGCCCACAAAATCATTTGGTCTGGCCCTGCCAAGGCATTAGGGGTGAGTTAGTCTGACCAAAGAGAGCAGGCTAATTTTTAATTTTATTGTTTTGTATGGCCTGCGAATCTATACATATAAAGAGCCAGGGTCCATAGAGACCAATGCTCGACCAGAACATCAGAAGTCAGTGCTGGGTTGCTGTGGAGACGCAGCACTGACTGCCAAGGGGGCTTGGATCAGGCCCAGAGAGAGGCCCGAAGAGAGAGAGGGTCTGATCCCCAGCCTCTGTGGCAGCTGTTGATCAGCTGTTGCCTCTCTCTCTCCCTGCTTCGCCAGCAGCCCTGCCTCTGTTTCTCTCCAGGCCTCCTCGGGGGCTGCTGATCAGCCCTGACTCTTTGATCAGGCCCAGAGATAGGCCCAGAGATACTGACTGGCATAGAAACTGACCAATCAGAAACAAATCTGGGTGAACTGTGAAGGCAGAACCTAAGGTGGGGGCTGAGGAGGGGTTTTAAGGGCAACAGCTGTTTGGTGTAAGGTGTAAGAAAATGGTTCAATTTTTTCATGGCCAGTTTGGTAGTATAGTGCATATGGCTGGCTATCAGTCCAGATATAGGGATTATGTGTTTTTGTCTGCCAAGAGCATCTCCTCCTGCTGAAAAAGGCTCCCCCCACCCCCATTTAAGCAATTCTATCCTATATAATCTATCTATACTACTAAAAGGGTAATATGCTAATTAGACTGTGTCAACCGGCCATCTTCTGGATGTCTGACTTCCTTCCAGCCATGTTGGTGGGGGCCGAGGTAGAGGCAGTTAGGGGCGATCAGGCAGGCAGGGGGTTAGGGGCAATCAGGCCAGCAGGGGAGGGCAGTTAGGGGCAATCAGGCAGGCATGCAGGTGAGTGGTTAGAAGCCAGCAGCCCCAGATTTCAAGAGGGATGTCCAATTGGAAAGGGTGCAGGCTGGGCTGAGGGAACCCCCTCTCCACCATGCACGAATTTTGTGCACCGGGCCCCTAGTGATGTTATAAATATCCAAATGGCCCTCAGCAGAAAAAAGGTTCCTGACCCTTGCTCTAATATCTAGTCGAGGCCTTTTTGTCTCTCCTCCAGCCGCTTGCAGCTTGTAATTGAAATGCCCTGCCCTCTTCCCTTGGCCTCTGCCTACGTCTGCAAATACATCTTCTCTCGTTCTGCTCACTTCACATCCTCCATTCATCCCTAGTGTTTGCAGTTCCCAGGATATAATTTGTCATCTCAAGTTCCCCTGTCTTTGAACATGCTTTTCCACTTTTCCTAATATTTCTACTTGGCAAATGTCTGCTTGACCTTCAAGACCCAGTTCAAGTATCTTCTCTCCAAAGGCTTTCCAACCATCCCAAGCATGGTTGATCATTCCTTCTTTAAGGTTTATAAATATTTGTGTATTTAGGGTAAGCATTTGTTTATCTGTTTGTCTTCCCGAATTGACACAATCCCCGTGAGAGAGACAACTGCTAATAGTCATAGTCATAATGGTGTGAACTAGTACAAGTTCCCATTTACTAGACGCCTGGCATGTACCACCGGATACTCAACCGGGCACTTACAATCTTCACCTCTACTCTTTACAACTGCCTCGCATGGCACACACTATGATCCCATTTTACAGAGTCCAGTACCAGAGATAGCCCAAACACATCAAGGATCACAATAAATGTACATGGATTAAATTTACATAATAAAGAGATTTCCAAATTGAATGAAACAAGCCAAATAGGATCTTTGCATGTGAAACACCTAAGTGGGATCATTCTGGTTCCTCTGAGCTGAGTGTGTGTATGTGTGAGTTGTGTGATTGTGTGTGTGTGTGTGTGTGTGAATGTGTGGGTGTGGGTGTTGGGAGGGGGTGCTAATTCAGTGTACAGGCTTTTGGTGATTTTGGTGGCACTTAAAAGTTTGGGGAACAAGCAGCACAATTTTAACTTTTGTATACATTTTTTTACAAGGTGTAATTTAATTAATTAAGATATTTTTCACTGAAAGTCCTTCATCTGAAAAGTACAGAATACTGAATATGAAGCAGATCACATGAATATTCAAAAGGGTGATATTGATGAGAATGGTTAAAGAGACACCCCCAAATAGCAGCAGGTTTATTCACTGTATGGGAAATGGGTTAACATTACCATTTTGTTCTAAATGTGGCCATTAAAATCCCAAGGAGGGAAACTTCCACATATCACTGATTATTCACTTGGTAATTTTGGCCGGAAGATCTTCATTCTTTTCAGGGGCCTGGATAAATCAATTGTAACAAGCTGTGCAATTATCATTCTTGCAACTGACTGCTTGTGGCAGATTTAAATTCCATTTTGCAAAGGAGCCAATAACTGTCCTTTGCCTCCTAAGCTCTGAGGCCAGAAAGCAGCTGAACATGGCCACGGCTTTGTTCTTGAATGGAGCTAATTGCAGAGTTGTCTGCAGGAGGGCGGGCACTAGGCAGTCTGGGCGTAAATAAGGACAATGAGAGCTCCTTTTAAACAGACATGACTTCTAAAAAAGGCAACAGAGCTGCAGAGTTTAATTACTCTCACAGGAATTGTTGCATTACAGAGACCTGACCTTTTTTTTTTCCCCCTCACAATTCAGTTCAACAAACATGACAATTCTCTGTCATAAGAATATTCTAATTTTAACTTTCTACAGATGGTTTGGTAAGAATGGGAAGTTTAATTCCTCCCTTCTTCCCTTACAAGATTTATTTTAATCCTGCATCACCGTCAGTTTAAGATAATTTGCATAGTATTGGAATGTGTATGTTCCTACACCTTCTTAAAAATCAGTATTTTTTAATTCTTAAAATTCAACCAAGCAGCCATTTAGTAAACCCTATATACAGGGGTGGGCAAAAGTAGGTTTGCAGCTATGAGTACATAGTGGATGAAAAGAGGCCACATGCTAACCTGACAAGCTCAGGGAAGGCCTGCATGGCGGCCTTGCAAACTCGGAGACCTAACATAACCACAAGGATGGTCTGAAGTTAAAACTTTATAACTAAAAGCAGTTTATGGTGGGTAGTCATGTCCTAGGTGGGTATCTTCCTTGACAAAGGTCAATCTTTACCTTAACTGAGCCTGTCTATTGTCTTTTTGCATCTACAATAACATATTGTTGGAAAGTCTAATTATTTTTCCTTTTTCCAGACCCCTCAAAGCACAGGCACCACTCTGCGGAGACACAAATCCCCTCATTGTTACTGAGTAAATTGTTGACTGTTACCTATCTGCACCCACCAATGTAAAAGAAGTATGTGTCTGTCATTGTACTTTTTATCCAATTGGTTTCCTCGCTTTGCTTTCTCCTGCCTCCCTCATCTATCACCAATGGATTTCATGTAACCTACTTACATCTCTTTTGATTGTTAACGTACAAAACAAGGTACAGAACTGCCATTCTCCAGAGAATTATCTCAATCCGTTGAGATTCTGCTTCCTGGCATTTGTCGACAGTTTGGCTCAAATAAACTCCCCCCAAAAATTCTTCAAAGGTTTGAATGTTCCTTATGTTGACAACAGGAAACACAGAGTTGATTCCTGTATTAATGATTGCATTACGGATTTGCATTACAACTATAAACCTACTTTTGCCCACCCCAGTATGGTTTCCAAGCATTTCATTTAATGACTTGCAAACATTTTCTTGCTTAGCGCTTATATCTGCTTATAGCCGCTGTTCTCATTTTATAGTTCAGGAAATGGAGGTGTGGTTACTTGGACAAGGTCACACACCCACTAAGTGGTGGAGCCATCACTTAAATCGAGCCCACCTCCAGAATCCTTTCCTGTCAGCAGAATTTGGAAAGCAAATGTTGCCTGCCCTCAGGAAACGTGGCTGAACTGCTGGCTAAACCGCTATAGGAATGGTGGCTGGGCGCGCGCACGCGCACACGTGTGTGTGTGTGTGTGTGTGTGTGTGTGTGTGTGTGTGTGTGTACTGGGAGGGGATGGACGGTGGTGATAGCAAAGAAGCACCTCAGATGAGCTGGCCTGTGCTCTGGGCACTTTTATATTATCGCCCAAGATCAAGTGATGGAGCTTTCTCTGAGACCTGAGGGCAGATGACTGCTTTTAGATGCGCCTTCTTATTCTGATTTATTTTTATTCTTCTGGGTCAGTCTTCTGACCTGGCCACCTTGCATTACCTCACTGATTCCTGTCCTCTCTATTTTATTGTTATGTTTTTTCTCTCTATTATCCACATGGTACAAGTCAGTGGTGCATTCTATGTTGTTCTAGACTCTGTTTGTTTGTTTTCGGAATGACACATCTCTGTTCAGAGTCATTGTCCTCAAATGACTTACTTGGCAGGAACGGCCAAGCCGTGTGCAGAATGTTTTCTAACCCACAAAGTCCCTCCACGAAAATAAAAATTGTATCATTTTCTGTTCATTGAAATTAATCAGCAATTCTTTTTTTTTTCCTTTTTATAGCCAGACCCTGTTTAGCCATGCCTAGAATTCTGTATAGTATATAGACTTGGGATTTTAAAATCAAGTGGGCTACACAGGAGCCAGGTGCTAAAGAAAAAATAGAGGTAGGCGAGTTACTTTTCTAATTTGTGATCTGTCTCTCTCCCTTTTTTCATCTCCCCCCCCCCTTTATTTTTTTCCTGGAAGGACAGTATCGCAGTTCAAGTTCCGGAAGGGGGACACACTCTGAGATGGAGATTTGCATGCATCATGTTTACTGGGGAGTGCTCTCAGGTCAACACCTGTAGGGAAAGGGCAGCAGAGTCCTTAAAGCAGGATTGGGAAGAAGGTGGGTGTGATGCTATCACAACAGACATCTCAGCTGATCCCACATGGAGGGCTGGAGCCAGGAGGACCCTCCAGAATGGTCTCAAGTGGAGGCAAGGAAGGTGAGCCTTTCTACCCGTATCGAATCACTGAGGTTGCCCCACAGATGAAGTGTATTTATTCAAACAAAGGGGATTGAGGAAATTCAGTAATCATCTGAAAGTAAGGAGACACACCCACCAAACTCTGGGTGCTTGGAGGAGTGAGTGCTCAGTCCTTGGAGCCGAGGGAACCTGGGGGGCACACCACAGTAGCCACTCCAGTTTTTGTTTAGTTTTTTTTCCAAAAATATTTTTCTTGATTTCAGAGAGGGAGAGAGAGAGAGAAACATCAATGATGAGAGAGAATCATTGATCAGCCGCTTCCTGCACGCCCCTTACTAGGGATCGAGCCCGCAACACAGGCATGTGCCCTTGGCCAGAATCAAACCTGGGACCCTTCAGTCCACAGGCCGACTCTCTACTCACTGAGCAAAACTGGCCAGGGCCAAGTTGCTTATTTTTAAGCTCAATATAATTTTATGAGGTTGAGTCACATGGGTAATTACAGCTCAAGTCCATTCGTTTTCATAGCTCCAGAAGATTCCACTGCTGAGACACAATCACGCTTTATTTATCCATTGTGCTGCTGATGGGGCACTGGGGTTGTTTCTAGCTGCCCATTTCGAGTCCTGCAATTAGCATTATTGTGTCTGTCTCCATGCACATGTTCGAGCGCTTTTCTATGTGAGAGGAGAGCTGCTGGGCTCTCTCAGACACACAACGTCACCTTTACTAGGTAACTGGTAAACTGCTCTCCAGAGTCTACTAATTTCCCTCCCATGGGCTTTGTTCTGGGGGGTTGCTGTTGCTACACATTTTACCAGAGTTTGATATTAATCAGAATTTAAAATCTACGGGATGTGGAAATCCAAGGGATGTGAAACTTTCCTTTTAAATAAAAATCTACTGTTTGTACTGTTCCCTACTGATTTTTATGTGTATTAAAATGTAAATATTCTCCAGATGTTGGTTCTGCAGGAGAATGATTTTGTTCTCCCTGTGAACTCCTTGAGGACAGACCCCCGGTCTAATTATTTTGGGGAACCCAGAAACCATCACAAAGCTTGTCATAGAGCAGTCAGTACGTGCTTGTTCACTTGGTGAATGATCCAATTCATCAAGTGTCCTATCTCTTGCTAGTGTTTGCTTTCTTACATATTTATGGAGGACCTAATAGTCATTCACTTACTCAACAACTGTTTGCCAAGTACCCATCATACTCCAAGCACTGCTCTACGTGGGGGATAGCAGTGAACAAATTAGACAAAAATCCTTGTCTTATAATCTATTGTTATGTACTTAGCTCCAAGCTACAGGAGATGAAGATACAGCGATCACTTGGGCATGAAGTGGTCAGAGAAGGCTGTGTGCGGGATATGAGGCTTAAGCCAGCCTGGGAGGAGTGTGCACTGAGATTTCTAGAGAGAAAGGCTCAAGGGAGCTGAGATGGAAGAGAATGCAGTGTTTGTGTAACAGTGAAGAGAGGGTGTTCGGTGGGTAGGGGGATTTTAAAGTTTGAGCCAAGGAGTAGACTCAATGAAGAGTCTTGGAAGAAAATTCTAAAATTCATATTTGTGGAGTAAGAAGCACTGACTCTCAAGTTTTGAAGCAAACAAGCAACATGGCAAAGGAAGGATCTGCTCAAGGAAGTGTGGTCTGGTTGTGGCCTGCAGAATGTGTTCATGTGAAAAGTCTAGAATCTGAGTTCAAACAGAGGCTGCTGCAAAAAGCCAGAGGCCTAGGAGCCTCCTAGACTCCCTTTACACACACACACACACACACACACACACACACACACACACACACCTACCTGCATCCAGGGGGTGGCCAAGTGACATCAAGCCTGTCTCCTCCGTAGCTGCTGGAGTCACAGTGCTGGTAGATGATTTCCCTAAAAGGCAAGTCCAATCATGTCAGTCCTCTGCTTACATCCATCAGCCGCCTCCGTACGCCTCATACTAAAATCCAAGTTCCACAGGTTCACCGGGCCCCACAGGTCCTGGGTTTGCCCACCTGTTCCCACACCCTCAGAACTCTGCATTCCAAACTGGGAATGATGTTTCACGTCTCCGTACCTCAGCATCCTCCTCTCTTACTGCTCACGACAGGTTTCCCCGGGTGGCTGGAAACTCGCATTCTTTCAAGGTCCCGCGACGGCATCCGCTTCTTGGAGAAGCCTTTCCTGGACACTTGGAGCGGTCACCACTCACCCCCAGCACACACCTTCATGCTTCCATCACACTGCATTTGTAGTTATGCGTACAAGTTTGTGCTCTCTGCTAAAGAGCAGGCTTTTTGACAGCACAATCTAGATCAAACCATGTGCATAGATAGCACTTTCATTAGACTGGAAGCTCCATAAGAGCTTGACTCATCTCTATTTGTTCACCATTATGCAAAGCTGAGCACATACAGGCAATTAATAAATCTTTGTTGAATTTGTGGAAGATAGCAAGTACTTAATACATGTGGAATGGATGGATGGATGGATGGATGGATGGATGGAGTTGCAAATGTTAGGTCATGGAAGGGGAGTTGGACTAAAATTTCCAACTACCAAGGAATTGAAACTTTTTGACCCACTTATTATTGTTGGTTAAAACATTGTGAAGCTAGCCATCTGCAGGAACCCAGTTTAGGTAATACGGTGTCCCCTTTGTGACATGCCTAATATTGTATGGCTCACAGTCAGGACTTTAGTTGGTACATCTGCATTGTAAGATGATGATATCATTTATTACAGGACAAGTATCCTGTTTGTGATTCAAGAACTGGAAGTATCAAGGGACTTAGTAACTCTCAATCTCACCCCCTGAAAGATAAAAATTCTTCCGGTTTAGGTGTACTGCCCTCACAGAGGCATGTTCCTTCTTAGCCAATACTCCTTTTGTGTGCATATTCCATCAACATCATTTGCAAGTGAGGTCAAGCCATTTAACTTCAAACAAACCCCGCCAGAGCATATGACCTTGAGATTTAAAACCACAGAGTGAGGACAAAGTGGACGACCATTTTATGTACTTCCTGGACGCCACAGATCTTTTTTCAGACCAAAAGTCATTACATGGGTTGCTCTCCTGCAACTTCAAAAGAAAGGGGAAACATTAGAATGGCCCAACAAATGATTTGTGGTGGCATGCTCCAAAACCTCAGCATAGTAGGTTCTCGCTGGAATGAGTGAATGAATGCAAGCATGAATGTGTAAATGTTCACTCCTGAGTCGTGTTATAAAGTATCAACGGTGGCAACCATACAAAACTTGGGTGGGGGTTAGGGGGTGGGGAGCAACTCTTTACTAAATTTGTGCTTTTTATTATTTAAGTATATTTTTATTGATTTCAGAGAGGAAGGGAGAGAGAGAGAGAAACATCCATGATGAGAGAGAATCATAGATCGGCTGCCTCCTGCATGCGCCCCCCCCCCCCCAAGTAGGGATTGAGCACGCAACCCAGGCATGTGCCCTGACCTAGAATCGAACGGTAACCTCCTGGTTCATGGGATGATGCTCAACCACTGAGCTACGCCAGCTGGGCCTTTGTAACATTTTTTTGACCAAATTATTCTCATATCAAAACCTATTACATAAAGTTACAACTATTTAGCATCTCTTTCAAGTTCCTTCAATATAGACTCAACCTTCCTACTTCCCCTCTTCTCCCAATTTTTCCTAGCAACTGGGAGAACTCATATAACCCGCAGGACAACTACCTGGACTTACCTGATGCTCAGAGGTTGGTTTATTCTGCAGCTAACAGGCTCTATCCACACATTCCCTGGCCTAGGAGTTTCCTTATCTGTTCAATGCGAAGAATGAACCAGGTAGCAGCAGGACTGTGCTAATCTAAGTCTAAATGTTATGCTCTGAGTATGCTCTCACAACCCTGAAAATAAATATTTTAAAGCAAAAACCTGCATAGTAAGTGGGGAAATTTTTAACTTTTTCTTCTGTACAACTGCAGCATTCTCTGTTGTGTGGCTGTAACAAAAGAGATCTGTATCTTTAAGGACATTCTCATCACCTCCCTTCTCCTCTCTTCTCTCCTCCTCTCCAAACTAAGGTCACGTTTGCAGGCTTCTCCAAACTCTACCATGACATTGTTCCAGGAAAAACCCTTTGACAGCAAGTGGATCAACAATATTAAACCAGAGGTTCACTTTACTCACACTGATGCTTATTTCCATCAGTAAGAGGATATTTCCCTTCCTTCTTCCTTTCCTCCACAAACATTTAGACATTAAGCGCAGAAGATGCAATCGTGAACAAGTGAGACACGGGAGTACCCATCTGAAGTTTGGTGAGGGATTTAGATAAGTAAATGGGAACTAGTCTAGGTGCAATGCAAGGACAGGAAAAATGTCAGCTGGGAAGAAAGTATGCTGGAGGCATCCAACCCAGGCTTGGAGGGACTGGAAGTTCCCACTGTGAGCTGGGTGAAGGTGTGGGGGAAAGAGAAGGTCAAGTCAAAAGAATAGTGACTCTCCTGCTAGAATGTCCTCTGAAGGCTCCAAACTATCGCTTCTTAAGGTGTCCTTTGAGCTTCATTGATTTCAAAGGCTCTCATTCTCAGCAGTGTTGATTTTTTTAACCTGTATGGATACCTGGGACTTCATGAACTTCAAAAATGGTTTTTGCTGATGCTTAATATAAATGGAAACTACTGCAAATTGCTAAAGGCACTTACTTTCACCTTATCTCAGTGCTTAGGATTAAAATTGTAAATGTCATGTTTCAGCCTCCCAATGTGTGCCACAGTTTGGCCTATTCTTCCCCGGCTGCTAATTGGGCTCCCGTGCAACTAGCACGTGCAATGAATTATTGGAGGGACCAGCATGACATAACTTTTACCACATTTTCAGGGCTGTGTGAGAGAAATATATTTATTCCTTTTACAAGAAGCATAGAAACCTGCTCACTTATTTTTAAACTAGAGACTCGGTGCACTAAATTTGTGCACTCAGGGGGGCCCCTAAGCCCAGCTTGCGCCCTCTTGCAGTCCAGGAGCCCTTGGGGGATGTCCAACTGATGGCTTAGGCCCACAGTCAGCCATCCTTAGCACTGCCACAGAGACAGAAGGGGCTCCTGCCACTGCCACTGAGCTCACCAGCCATGAGCCTGGCTTCTGGGTTGTGGGAGTGCACTGACCACCAGGGGGCAACTCCTGTATTGAGCGTCTGCCCCTGGTGGTCAGTGTGTGTCATAGCGACCAGTTGTTCTACCTCTCAAGCAATTTGCATATTAACCTTTTATTATATAGGATGGTTTTTAAAGCAGAAGTTCTAGGGCCACCTACAGTCATAATCTTTTACCAATATCTATTTCCATTGCCCTGTCAGAAAATTATCTTAATTGCTAATATAATTATTTCATGCTAGATTTACTTTTCTCTTGTCATTTATCATCCAGAAAATTTACAGAGGATTTGATTCAGCAATTCATTATTCCAAGAACAATGCTTTGAACGTAGCTAAGTGCTTTATAAATGTTAAACTAAAAACATGAGCCCTGGCCAGGTGGCTCAGTTGGTTGGAGCATCATCCCATACACCAAAAGGTTATGGGTTTGATTCCCACTCAGGGCACATGCCTAGGTTGTGGGTTCGATCCCCGGTCAGGGTGCATACAGAAGCAACTTATTGATATGTCTCTCACTCCCTCTCTCTCTCCAATTAAAAACACACACATAGCCTCAGGTGAGAATGTAAAAAAATATAAGAATACACTAAATCTCTAAATATATTCAAGCTTAGAAGATTTAAAATAAAGGGTAATTAAAAACAGTTAAATCAAGACTTTTCTCAGAAGAAATAAAGAAAAGGCAGAATGGATTTTCTTAAAATGAAAATCCTATTTTCCTTATCACATCATCCTAAAAACAAACTAAGTTTGTGGAAAAGCATAAATAGGTATAAATAAATATATCCTTTAAATAAAATTCAATTAGTCAATCTAGAATTTTTGTATTCTTGACTTTCTTGAGAATTAGTTTCCTCATCTACAAAAAGAGAGTTCATTCATTTGTTCACAAATATTTACTGAATGCTTAGTATGTGCCAGGCATTGGTTTAGGCTTTGGGAACACAGTGGTAAATAAAACAGGTGCAGTTCCTGTCTTTATGGTGCTTATACTCCAAGGAAGATCATTCTTACTATCCCATAGAATTGTTCAGAACACTGGATGTTATTGTAATTAAGTGTTTTGTGAGTTGCAAAGTGCTATATAAACCCAAGGTTCTTGAATGTGATGACTGTCTTATTCCTCTTTTTATCTCCTGTAATTCAGTAAGTTTTAGTAAATGGTGATTTGAGTACAGTGTTTCAACACTGCAGCATTTGACCACTAGAGGTCCTCGACAGATACCCAACTCTAATCCATTCTACCTATTATATTCATTCATTCCAATATAACTTGTGAGATAGTTTAGCAAAAAACACTTAAGTTGGTCCTATTAAATGAAAAGGTGTTAATTATAGTAGGTAATACATGTTATGTGCCCACAAATCACACAATTATTAGTGTGCTGTTCCTGGCCGAATACAGAAAATTAAGAAATGTTATATGTTAATACTTTATCACTACAGTCTCTCAAAACAAACCTCTTCATCACCATACATGATTGTTTCAAACTAAATCAAGGCCTACATAATTTTTAATGGCTTCATGGTCTTCTATCTTGTGGTCATATCAATATTAATGATGTGCTATGATTAACACATTTATAGCTAAATCTTTGTGTGTATTATCTCTTCAAGATCAAGTCTTATTGTGCTTTTCTACAAGAATAGGAAAACAGCTTAAATTTAATAAAACATGTCTTCATATTTCTAGATTTACTGAAAAAAAATAATACTTTCCTATTACCCAAAATTTCATAAAATAAGTTTAAAAATTTTACATTCACAAATGGTTAGAAAAGTTTAATAAATATTTTGCCTACGTACTGTTTTGCTTTTTCCTTTTTTCTTTTTTTGGTGCCGGGAGCCGGTCCATGCTTGTTGTTTCAAGGGACCTGGCATATATGGCATACTGTTCTTAATAAGTTTGCTCACCTTCTTGGCACTATGTGTTTTAACCAAGGTCTCTGAGAAAGGTTGTTTCCCCAGGTAGGGATTTTCCCCTGAAGTTAGGGAGGGAATAAAACCTCTTAACTAAGTGCCAGGTGGGTAATTAATCACTTTAACTACGAACAATCATGCTTAAGCTACATAATCTTTACTCCCTGGAATGGAGATAAGAAACGCCCTAACCTTTGTAATAGAGATTGATAGGATTGGAATCAACTGGTATAAATACAGATGTAACAAGACAGAACTTTTAAGACAGAACCTACACAGAACCTAGAGACAGAAGAACTTCGCTGGAGAGAACATGGCAAAGATCCTGGACAGGACCTGGCTACAGAACTTGGTTGGAGAACCTAGCCAGAACCTGGCTGAAGAACCTGGCTACAGAATCTGGTGACCGAACCTGGCTGGGGAACCTGGCTGGAGAACCTAGCAAGAGAACATGGACACAGAACCTGGCTGGAGATCCTAACCAGAACTTCGCTGGAGATCCTGAACAGAACTTGGCTGGAGATCCAGACCAGAACTTGGCTGGAGATTCTGGCTAGAGATCGTGGCTAGGCTGCTGATCAACTGAACGCTGTCTCCGTGTCATTCCTTCTTCGCTGACTCTGTCTACACCTTTGGGAACCCCTGCACCTGCTGGGGTTGGACCCCAGCATTTTGGAAACATCACAAGGAGTACATAGTGAATAAACTGCTTTTTATAATTGCTCTGGTCATGAACATAGGAAAAATATAGTATTTCAAGGCTATTCTCACTGTACTGAACTTACATTAAAACAGACTTATAGAAATTGAAAATTCCTACTATCAGTAGCTTTCTGTGAATACAATAATTATGTGACCTATAGAATTCTGCTTTAAGAACTGATAAATTAAATCAGAGATTAATAAATATGAGTCTAGCCATACTGAGGCAAACTTTTAACAAATACAGCAACTTGGGGATCAAATACTATTACTTAATCGTGAAATCTTTTAATCTCCTGGTGCAGTGAAGTAAGTTCCACAAGTATAAGGAGGGCGTTTTAAATAGCAATAAAATTAAAACTATTCTCAAATTTATTAATGCTTCATATATGCAATTTCTCACATGAACCAAGTAATCAGAACACACAAGGAAAACAAACTGAGAACTTGGTATATACACTTACTTTTAATACTTGAGAAAATATAAATCTGATACAAAAACTGCTGGCACAGGAAAGAATTACACAAATTTGTATTCAAATAGAGTCAGTATGTGAACCCATATGTAAGAATGTATCAGAACATCATAACAGCCTGCTATGGAAGCCTTTTAAAGAATAGACTTTAAAATCACAGAGATAAATAGACTGCAGAAGGAACAGTAATTTTCTTTGCTCAAAAAATCTCCCTCATCCATTAAGAACTGTAAACTCACTGTGGGAGGAAAGTTAGAGGAAATCTAATTTATCAAGGCATTTTGAAGATATAAGCCTTAAATACCTAGTGTAAGGCCAAACAATGTAAAAACAATCAGAATTTCATGTTCCTCTGAAGATTAATTGTATATATTAGTCATGTTAACATAGCAAAAAAAAACCTTATTCCGTTCTTTTTTGAAAGTACACATTTCTTCTTCTAGTTACTTCAGTAATTTAAGCTTAATATTAACTTATTAAATATTAAACACAAAATTGCTTTTATAATCTTGCACTATTATTAAAAAGAAATAAAAACTTCTTTCCAACTTCAGCAATATATTTTTTTAATTGTGAAAATGATTAGAGACACTAGCCCTTCTTTAACAGCATTTGAAAATAAATTTGAAGAAAGTATCTTTAAGGCATTATTTCAAAAAACCTTTATTTTAGGATAAAATTCATTCAGCATGACTATAAATGGAGAAATTTCCTACTAATGAAAAATAAGGCTATTTACAAATGAATTTCCAATTTAAAAAAAACACACATAATTCTTGGAATTTATGCGAGGTGTCTGGGATACTCATATTCCTGAAGACTCTCAACACAAAAGTTCACATATTGTAAAATTTACTTAGATTCATAGCTTGGCTATGATATCATTTATTTTTTTTAATTCTAGAAGTTACTTATATAGAAGTATTGTTTCCTCTTACAAGGAAATAAACTCCTTCTTCTTCTTTGAAAGGTAAAATTCTTCCTCTTTGAAAGATACATTAAATATTACTGATCATTAAAAATGGAAGCTGCTATCATTTCTTGAACATTGACTTCACCTTCCAAAGATGTAGATGTTATCTCTCAATGCCCAGATCAACAGCAGAACTAAGCCAAATATTTGGTGACTGTCTCTTTTTTGAAGAAAAGCATTAATTATCCCCAAAACTAGCTTGCATATATTTTTTATTTTAACTATATGCCTCAGACAAAAGGTCTCTTAGTGTTATACAGTTTTCTTACTTTTTAATCTATACAGCATTAGTAGTCAGCTTGAGATGCTTATTCTCTGATTGCACATTTGTGTAAACTATTATTTTTCCTTAGAAAACACATTACAGTTTAAAATAGAGAAACACAAACCTCAATATTGAATATAATAACTGATAATACTGTAAAGTTATTAAAAATACCCCTAAAACTTCTGAAAGTACATTAATGTTTTAAATATTCACAATCTCTTAAAAAGCAATTTACAACATCATCTTAGATTGATGGAGTCTCTGTGGTAATACATGATATATTCCTTGGAGAATCTGACTACAGAGCAGGAAATGTTGCATATAAACTGTTACTTGTTATTGCAAAACTGAAGGCAGCATGATTTATAAAAGAAAATTAATGTAGTTGGAAGAATCTAATTAAAACTGGCACTGTGCCTTCTAAAGAAAAATAACCACATGAAAGAATTTTTATGTAGCACCATTTTAAGATTCTTTATTGCCTTAACTTTAAGACTGTTAAAATGTAATTCTGATGTTATATTAATGTAAAAATTCATATCTGCACTGGTAGGAAATTACGTTATTAAAAATATTTTCAATATGCTAAAAGCTACTAAATCAGTTTCCCCTTTCCCACTGCACAACATCCATCTAAAATGAAATGCATAAATTCTTATAAATAATAAAAACTTAGATTTTACTAAATTTCTGTTGACCTTTCAATACCTTGTTTCTTTTTTTAAACCAAAAATACTGGTAACAAAATATTACCAATGTTAATAAGTCGGTTAAAAAATAGTTCCCACTGGACCAGAGTGGCTCAGTGGTTGAGCACTGACCTATGAACCAGGAGGTCATGAGTTCAATAGCCAATCGGGGCACATGCCTGGGTTACAGGCTCAATCCCAGGTGGGGGGCGTGCAGCAGGCAGCTAATCAATGATTCTCTCTCATCATTGATGTTTTTATCTGTCTTTCCCTCTCCCTTCCTCTCTGAAATCAGTAATATATATATGTTATATATATATAAATCAGTTCCCTCTGATTTGGGAAGCTTAAAAAAAAAGTAGTAAGAATTCACCAAACCCAGAATAACACCAACCTAATGAGCGGCAGCCATTGGTACTTAGCGCTATTTGATCAGACAATCCTGATCAGAAAATAAAGTTAGGTGCCTTTTGAAAGACAAGTGCCAAACTGTTGCTATTTTACTAAAATGCAGCAGCTAATATTAAAAGCACCACCATTGCTACTAGCAGATATGCAACCTCTCTATAAAAATATAAACCTATACTTAATATTTAAAAATATAGCAACCGTAGTAATAGCTCTAGTAGTGTTATTTGACTTTACAGTCCCCTTAAAGGGCAGACATTAACAAAGATTCTATTATTCATATGAACCTTGTGGCAATTTTACAGCTGCCTGCCTCAAGATATGGAGACCTCAGCTCTGGAATTCTGATGAGCCCTCTCCTCACCACCCCTAGCTCCATCCCAACCTGCACCCCCATGCTACTGTACTTAATGTCTGAACCAATTTGGACAAGCACAAACAGAACCTTTTAACTTGTGAAGCTAACACATTCACTCTCTTCTTTTTCTGTGTGTGTTT
Source organism: Myotis nattereri (assembly GCF_964212035.1). NCBI lineage: Eukaryota > Metazoa > Chordata > Mammalia > Chiroptera > Vespertilionidae > Myotis > Myotis nattereri. Next base: position 200,204,079 of record NC_138076.1, on the reverse strand, counting down.
TTTTTTAAATGGCACATTTGTATTTATTTCCTAGGTTTCTTACTTCCAGTCATAACAAAATAGTGATCATCATCTTCCTTTTTCTTTGCAGTAGGCTTTTTATCCCCACTCACTGCTTCCTTAACAGATGAGGGTGGTTTCCTGGTGGGAGCTGGGGCTTTGCCACCTTTGGGAGGCCCTCTGGCTGAATGCGGGCCCCTGGTGGCAGTCTGTGCTGCCTTTGACACCGCGTGTGCTTTGGCAGAAGACTGAGGAAGACTCATCACGGAGAGCGGGGTGCGACCAGGGGACTTGGAGGAGCCGGGTCCTGTCTTCTGAGGCTGCTTTTTGGCAAATGAAACTACCTTCTTATCTTTCGATCCCTGTGCTTCTGCAGGAGTGACTGAGGATACAGAAAGTGGCTGGTTTAAGTTCAAGGCTGACTTAAGTTTCTGTGCTGGCACTGCCCCTGCTTGCAGGGCTCCGTCTGAAGGCTGAGACCGTGTTCCTAGACCTGGGGTTACGGTTTTGGAACTGGGTTTCATCATTTCTGCAGGGGACTGGACAGAAGGAGGTTTAGGTAGCTTCGGACACTTTGATGATGAATTCAAATGTGCAGCTGAGTGACATACTGCATTATCCCTGGAGGATGTATGACTGTGTTTCAGATGCTTTAGCTGCGTTTTCCCTGAACACTTATTTGGCAAAAGTGTAGAATTGGGCACATCTCTTGATTTCTGGGCTGGAGTAAACTTGGCCTTTGGAGTGTTGGGTGATGAGATACATTTTCTCAATGACTCAGATCCACAAGGTGCAGTTCTTGGTAAGGCTGGGGAAGAAGTGCTTTTACCTCCTAAAGTTAAAGAAGCAAGTGAGGAAGCTGCATTGTTGGAAGGAGCCTGTGGCTTCTTTGCTGTGCCTTTTGAAGATTGGAGTTTGAGATGAGAAGATGCTGCTGGGGGATTTGGCGTTTTTGAACGGACTGACACGGAGCCCGGGTGACCTCCTTTCAGGGAAGGTGCTGGCAGCTTTTCTCTGCTCCTTGGAATACCAACTGGCGTGCCTGGTTTTGATTTTTCTTTCTGAATCATGCTAACTGCTGACATCGGATTCATTTCAGGAGGCTGGGGTGTTCTGGCAGGTGAATCGGGCACATTTTCATTAGAAACGCCTTTTTGAAACGCTAGAATTTTTTGTTCTAGTGTAGCAAACTGTAATATTCGACAGGGGTCATATTTAAGCAAAAATCCTTGAAGAGTATCCCAGCCTCCACCAACACGGACCATGACATGTTTTCCATGAAGCATCTTTCCCCCAAAAGAAAGTGAAAAACAAAGTTGTAAAACCGTAAGGTTCACAGTTACAATTCATTAGTTAGTAGTCACAATTTCTGATGTCTATGATCTATGAAATTCAGATACTTGCCAATAAATTTACTATAAATTGACACTCCTTCTTTGTATTATTGAAGGAATAAATTTAATCCATATCGAATCATGTAACTGACAAACAGTATCCCCCAATTTGTAAAACGGTATTTACACACAACTTGCATCCTAAACAATCCAAATGACTAATATGCAAAGTTGCAAGGGCAATCTTGTTCAACAAAGAATTGAATATTGAAGGAAGAAAAGAGAGAAAAGAAAGGAGAAATGGGAATTTACAGGAAAAAAAGCCTCATAAAAAATAAATTATTATGAAAGATAACAATCACTAAAATGTGTACTTCACAATTTAATAAATTACTTTCATATGTATTATATCAATTTAAATCTTCAAAAACTTTGATATAATTTATTACTAGTTCTTCGCAGATGAGAAAATTACGGCTCTGAGCGATTAAGGAAATTGTCCCAAATCACACTGCTTGGCCTGGCCTCCCATACACCAGGCTTCCCCAACACAAATGGTGCTTTTGTGCAGATAAGATACATCCTGAGTCTGCTAGCACAGAACAAGCTGGATTTCAACCCCTTGACCCCCATCCATTAAGCAGGAAAATCTGCACAACTGTATGAGATTGCCCTAAAAATTTCACCTCTAAACCCCATGCTCTGTGACTATCGCTACTCATACTGCTTTAAAAAGAGAAAGCAAACCCAAAGAAAGTACATGTAGGTGTTTCTGCGTGTTGGGGGTCAGGGGAAGTAATGATAATATATAAAGTAAAAGAAAACATGGATGTCAAAATTATTTTTAAATACTTTTATACTCTATTCCTAAGTTGGGAATAAAACAGCTTTTTTATCCGAAGTAGACAGAATGCTGAACAGTGAAACTTCAATCTCCTCAGCAAAGGAGATGATCAGTTGCAGACTGCAGATGGGACAAAGGAAGGAAATGAACGTGTATATCAGCATATTGGTATATGTACTGATGCTGTGTCGATGTAAAAAGGTCTTCTACTTAACACACAATGTGTATATTACTACAAATGGCAATGTTTCTATTTTCTTTTCTTATTACATTTAATCAGATTAGATGTGTTGATTTTTTCTTATGATGATGAAAACTGATTCCTTTTTAGAAAATCTGAAAAATGGAATAAGTTACCTGAGATATACAAACATTTCCCTTCAATTATATTCGGTGAGAATAGTCTCCTATAGTTAGCAGTTTGTTGTGTTAAAGATGTTAACCTAAATTCATTATATATTCATGAAAGCCATTTTTTTGTACAGTGAAATTCTTTCATTAATAACATCAATTTTTTAAAAAGTTAAGAGCAGAATAAAAGATTGGTTAAGCAACAAATCCCATTTAAAAACAAGATCTGTATGTAGACAGAATTAAATGGTGGACTTACTCTTATAAAGAGTATTTTATCTCCTAGTCGGTACCGTCCTTCGGATAAGTATTCAATAGAAAACCGATGAGAACAACTGCAAGGGGGATCTTCAGCAATGTGTGTAACCTGAGATTCAAAATAAGTAACAGCTAGTGCTTGTGACAAAAAGTATTTTGTTCAACACTAAAATGCAAGGTTATTTGATAGCTGAGAAAGTCAAACTCAAAGATAAAAGTGTAAAGACAATTCAACTTCTAACTATCTCTTCTCCTTCACTGGTTGACATGTATTGAGATTAGACGCTGGCTGACCCATTAAAACTAGCAGCACTGCAGTCCCGAGTCTCTCTTTCTCGCCCCAGTGCCGGGCTTGTGGTGCTGCCCTGACCACGGGAGAACGCCTGTGAACATGTACAGAGTAGAGTCCATTCAAAGCACATTCACTAAGCCACATTAGTTCATTAAGTTTGAATTCTTTTAAGCCCTGGACTAATGTATCTGTGTCAAATCAAAGATGGGCCAGTCAGATGAAGCTCATGTAAAAACTCTCATTTGTCCCTAACACTGTGCTAACTTAATATGAGGGACTATCTAGATCTATTCCAAAGTTACTTTTAAAATAGGCAGAGACATTTATATCTATCCACCCAAGATTGGGTAAAATTCTAAAAAATTGCAATGCAAGAGGCATTTTCTAAAAGTGCTCACTTTGTTTCAATAATCTGCTAAGGAGATGAGAGTCGGGGAGAAAACCGTACTTCCACCCCTTAAGAAGCTTGCAAAATTTTTAATTGCAGCAAATATCTATGAAATGATAACTAGAATATAAAAAACACTATAGACTGTTATTACATTAAACAACACTTTCCAAATGTCTATTAGTAATGACTTGTTATTTCCTTAAAATTTTGTAAATTAAGCACTTTCATAAAGTACTACAATCCAAAAAGACCACAAAATCTAAGCAACAGCTGAAGCAGAAACAATGTTTGATACTCAGCTCACCTCCATTCCTTGTCATATTGTAGTCATTGCAGAAGGCACAGCCTGACCAAGTGCAATTCTATTAACTTCTATGTAATGATAAACAGCTAAAGTTAAGAAGACTTTCCAGTTGAGACTCGCCATCTTACATATATTCTGTCACGGGGAGCGTCCAGAAAATCCCCATCAATCGGCTCCCACAACTTTCCGCCACCTGTCTTCTCCAAGTACCAGTGTACCTTTTACTTAGACACCTTAGTAGCCCAGAAGTCTCTCTCCTTGTCAGAATTAGAATTCCTGCCAATCCTACCTTCTAAATAGAAAAATACCTGTGCTCCTTTTGCCTTATTTCCACTATTACTGCTCGAGTTCAGGTTCTCATCATCCTGTGCCTGGATTATTACAATAAACCAACATAACTTCTGCATGGCCATGGGAGTAATCCTTATCACTTACAAATCAGATGATAACACTACTATGTTAAAAAAAAAAAAAAAGAAAGAAAGAAAAGGACCAATGAATCCTTATGGCCCATAGTACCCTTCATGGTGGATTCTAGCTTTTTTGCCCCAACTCCATTCCTCATCTTACACAAGCTACACAAAGTCACCTTTATCATATAGTGCCTTGAACTCACCAGGAGTGGGAATGAGTACTAGTGTATATTCTAAGTAAGAAACATTCTTTTAAACATAGCATCACCTGTGGCAAACTCGAAGACTAACACATCATGGCTGCAAGTGTGGCAGCTACTTACAGCTTCATGCAGCTCTTCATGCTGACAGCACGATTTGGGGATGCTGATGGAATCTTCAGGCCCAGAAGTATTAAGTAAGGTCTCTTCTAACTCAATTTCTTTCTCAAGTTTTACTAATACTGGTGGCTCAACCCCATACCTGAAAAACAATGAGGAGATTTCATCATTCCAGCAGTCTTTCCCAAGCACTTCCTTGCTATCACAATTGGGCTTATTTTATTTTTAAATGAAGTCTGTATGAGTCTCTTCCACCGATTATTTTACTGGCATATCTGCAAATGCTTTTTAATGTCCCACAGATTGCCAAAATTCAGATGGTAAACTTCACACCAGAGCACATATTTGGATTACTGGATGCTCTCAATATTCAACCAAAGGTTTTAAAAGGCACCTTAAAAATCAGCCTGTGAGTAACAATGGGGCTGAGGTAGGTGGGGAAGATGCAAGGCTCAGCGTTCTATCAGCTCCTCTTTGTGTCCAGAAGACTTGCCTCCCCTTGAACTGCTAAAAGGCCACATGCCCTTACTTTATTCTTAATATAAACATTTTAAGTAACCACTTTTACAGTTTTACACTAAATGAAGGCAAGTTATATGAGCAGGCATACGTGGGCACATGATACAGTTCACACAAACAGAATAAAGAAACAGAAAGAAAAAATAGAAAAAGTTACTTTATTCCAATAAAAATTATTCTTTTATTTATAGAAAATCATGTGCTATCTAAAATAAAGTAGCTTAAAAATACTTAGGACATTGAAATCCTGAAATATTGTGGAATACATACCTTGACACAATTCGACCAATTTCAAGAAGACAAAGATACACTTGTCTTGGATCTTTGTGCAAAACTGTGAAAAAACAAACAAACATATTCTAAGAGACAAAATTAAATAGAGAAATATATTTCTGGCATGGAAGAAGTAAAATAAAAGAATGATGAAGACATTACTTGTTGGGAGACTTTAAAAAGACACTTTTGTCATCTCCACATATTATCATTTTCCACTAATTTTTTTAAAAATGGTTGACAAGAAGAGGATGAAAACTTGCCATGCATCCTTATTTGTATAGCATTTTAATTCTAAAACAACTAAGGGCTTAGGTAACATTAAGTTATTTATAATTCAGACCTCTCAACAGGAGATACATTTGAAGAGATACATCACTTCGGTTTTATTCTCAACTACCTTTAGCACAGGACTATGTGGTAATGGGCTTCTTAAACTCTTCAAAAAAAATAGAGGAGGAGGAAGCCCTTCCTAACTCATTCTATGAGGCCAATATCACCTTGACACCAGAGCCAAAAAAAGACATCACAAGAAAAGTAAAGACCAACATCCTAAGGCATTTGACAAAATCCAAGTGAATCTAAAAATCAAGTGGATAAATAATTTGATGAACAGAATTAACTGGTGAATATAATAGAATCAGGGGCATAGAAAGGGAGTGGACTGACAATTCTCGGGGGGAAAGGGGTGTGGGGGTGCGGGAAGAGACTGGAAAAAAATCGTACACCTATGGATGAGGACAGTGGGGTGGAGGGTAAGGGCAGAGCGTGGGGTGAGAACCGGGTGGAGGGGAGCTATGGGGGGAAAAAGAGGAACAACTGTAATAATCTGAACAATAAAGATTTAATTTTTTTTAAAAAAACTTACTACAAAGCTATACTAAATCAAGACAGTATGTTACTGGTATAAAAATAGACATATAGACCAATGAAATGGAATTGAGCATGCAGAAATAAACCTGTGTGTTTATGTTCAATTGATTTTCAACAAGGGTGCCAAGACAACTAAATAAAAACAAGTTTTGTAATAAATGGTGCTAGGAAAGCTGGATGTCTACATGCAAAAGAATGAATTTAGATCCCTACTTCCACCATATATATAGAAAAACAAAAACAAAACTAAAAATAAATCAAAGACCTAAATGTAAAAGCTAAAACTATAAAATTCTTAGAAGGAAACCTAGGTAAAAATCTGTGGGACCCTGGATGATTAGGCAATGGTTTTTCAGATATGGCACCAAAAGCACAAGCAATCAAAGAAAAGATAAATTGAACATCCAAATTGAAAAGTTATGCATCAAAGGACACTACCAAGAAAGGAAAAGACAACCCAAATTATATTTCTGACAAGGGCCTCGTATCCACAATAAATAAAAATCTCCTACAAGTCAATGAAACAAGACAAAATTACCCTCGGAATTGAGCCAAATATGTGTATAATATATTTCTCCAAAGAAGATATACAAATGGCCAATAAGTTTAACAAAAGATAAAAAATATCTTTAGCCATTAGGGAAATGTAAAACACCACAATGAGATACCACTTCACACCCACCAGGATAGGATGGTAATATAATAATATGAAAAAGAAGAGGGGAGGAGGAGGAAGAAAGAATAATAACAAGTATTGATGAAAAGATTAAGAAATTGGGACCCCTATGCGCTCTAGTGGGAATATAAAATGGTATGCCCACTCTGGTAGTTCCTCAAAAAGATAAACATAGTTACCATATAATCCAACAATTCCACTCCTAGGTATGTGCCTGAGAGAATTTAAAACCAATGCTTACCCCAAAAAATTGTACACAAATGTTCATAACAACAATATTCATTATAACCAAAAAGTAGAACTGTCCATTAGCTGATAATAAATTTTTTAAATGTGGTCTATACATACAATGGAATATCATCCTGCCATAAACAGATATGAAGTCCTGTTACATGCTACAACATAAATAACCATCATGCTAATTGAAGAAGCCTGACACAAAGGCCACATATTGTATGATTGGTTCCATGTGTTTGAAATATAAATCCGTAGGGAGGAAAAAATAGATCGGTGATCGCCACAGGATGAAGGCAGGGAGTAAATAATTGGGCCTAACTGCTAGGTATGGCTTTTCTTTTTGAGTGATGGAAATGTTCTGGAATTAATTAGTGGTGATGGTTGCATGACATAGTGAACATATTAAAAACCACTCAAGGGTAGGTACATTTTGAAGTGATGAATTTTGTTATATGAAGTATATCTTAATATTTTAATGCTATAAAATAGAAGCTTCACATACTTAAAATGGTTATGATTGTACACTTTGTTCTGTATATTTTACCACAATTAAAAAAATTTTAAATTAAAAAGGAAACTACATGCTAAGTCTAAGAGTTCTAAAAGAGATCTTTAAAAAAAATTAAGCAAAACCAAAAAAACCCCTGATTATTACAACTTGTATACTAAATGCACCAATATCATAGTAGTTGTAGATCACCTAACTTCTTTTTCCTGTTCTTAGAGTTAAAAGCTCTAGCAAACTCCTAAACCCTAATAATAGTTATGTGATAAATTGCATATATACTGACTTCTTGAACGGAAATGACATTGTTCTCTGATTTATAAATAACATCTATTTATACCCCAAACAGAAAGCAATAAAAAGGCCTATGCTTGACTTTAAAATTCATACCCAAAGGATTTATTTTGAAAAATTTATTCAACTTGTTTCTCTGAACACACAGATATACTTTTAAATAGTGTATTTATTTTTTTTAATTGCTTTGAGTTCCTAGTAAAATGTAAAAAATGAAGCTGCTCATCTCTCTGAGACCTTTAGAAAGTGAAAACATTAGCTCTTCAGCTCAATGCCTAGGAATGAATTAATGTTATTGGCAGTGCTTCATTTAGTTTATACTGACTGTAAGGACAGTGTAAAAATGTCTACTACTGGGAATGAGAAATATACAATCTAATATCCTTTCAGAAGTAATAAACTGGAGAATTGAAAGCACTTCCTCTCCCCTCTGATCGATAGAGGCTGTACGTGCCATTAAATCAACCACATTGTCAATAATGATCAGCACACCCAGATTAAAGCAGGGTGCAAATTGGGGTGAAACATCAACCGAATCCATATTGTTTTTTATTCTCTAGTGCACAGGCGCATCCAGAGGCACAGTAAATGCGTGGCAGTGGGAGCAGCCACCCTGCGTGCAGGCAGCAAGGGTGTGCAACATCAGTCAAAAATTTTAAAACAATAATAAAACCGACTAAAAGTCAGTTTGGCTTTTATTATCACCATGAACCAGCAATTCTAAACAATGTCAGTGATAAAATACTTCTCTCCACCAGAGCACACTACCCTGCCCTTGGAATGCTTTGCTCCTATCAAAACATTATAAATTCTGTGTGTCTGTGTATACACATATATAGAGAGATATAGATAAATATGTATACACATGTATAAATGCTTTGAGGAAATATACAGTCTAAAACTTAGTTAGCTTTCACTGTAGTCACTGCACAGAGTATGTCAATAATTATTCAGTAGAGCATGACTTTTACAAATGAATTGTCAAAAACATTAATCCATTTAGATAATCAAGTTGGCAGCTGCTGTTTACAAGGTAAATCTAAAGCCATGAACCTGCATCCCTTAGTCTTCTGTTATTTCTATAATTATCTAGTTAAAGAGGACTTACTAGTAATTTAGACCTGGTAGAGTAATTCTTGATGAAAACATTAATTAGTAAAGCATTCCTCCAGAAACTTCCTGTAGCCAATTCATTCAGGAAGTAAAATATTCCTAGGGTATTCTAGATATATAAGATCTTTAACTATACATGAAAAGCTTAATATATTTAATTTAGAATCAGATTCAGATTCTCGAATGATTTCACATATACTTAAAGTGCACATTTTTCTAGGAAAATGAGATGTGGCATTAGAATCCTTATTTGGAAAGAAAAATTAGAAATGCGGTATTTAAAAAATCCTAATAAACATTAAACAAAATAACAACACTTACCTAATCCTTCAGATTCAAAGAGGTACGTCTCATCAACCCCAATGTGCCTACACCAGTGAAGGAAGTTCGCAGTATTGTCTCTAGCAAAGAACGAACCAGAGGCAGCATCTTTCTTACAGGGCACTTTTCTCATTGGAAAATTCTGGAAAAAACAAAAGAATAACTTCAAAAATGCATCATGGATATTTTTATTAGCTAACCATTCTAATCACTGAAGAAATATTCAGTGCACTGAATGCAACTAAAAAGTATACAACATTAGGTAGCTTCAAAATTATTTTGTCTTATTCTCCTTTAGTATAGTTCAGAAATGATCTGGTTAAAATTAGAAGTAGGATCAAAGCATTTCTAACCTCTTTCTTTTTGAAATGACACAAAAATCTTTTTAATTTAAAATAAATTAACTTTTAAAAATGACACTCTAATAATTCCAAAGTATATCTCAATGGTGTCTCTCCATACATAGTTCAATACCAACACAGAATTATTGTCCTGTTAAAGGTTAATAGACAACCTCATGTTTGCTTCCTTCCCTATTCGCAGATTCATAAATATGATTCTGAGTTTCCTGAGGAGACTATCAAAAAGGAAGTAGTAGCCCATTCTTAATTCAAGTTCTTTGAAAACTGATGATCTAAGTTTTACAGAACCCTAATTATTTGAGTATGTGAATCAAGAATATTTAGATAATCCTGCTGAGGTTGAGAGGTTTTTAGTTTTATTTCAGTTTAAATTTTTACTTGAATAAGCAATTCATGCATATGATTTTTTAAAATGCATTAGTCATAGTAGACACAACGTAAGTGTCTCTCCCACCCTACCCCTCAGTTCCTCTCTCTCTAAAGATAACCACTACTACCAGTTCCTTATATACCCCTTCCTGTTGCTATTATTTTCCAGAATTAAAATAGTCTTGTTAGTTTCTCTAATGTATACAGAATATATGTCCAACATCTCCTTACCTCTGGTTCTTCAGAGCTGTAGGCTTTCACCATGTTCTGAAGAACATCAATCAATTGGCATAACAGCACTCCATTATCAAGCTCTTCCAGTAATCTTTCTGCCTTAACTTCAATACCTAAGAACATATCCAACGTTAAGATTCTTCTAGAAATAGTAAATTCAAAGACTATGGTTAAAATTTAATTAAATGTAACTAGATTATGGCTGAAATACTAGACAAATGTTAGACCAGACTATAATCATTCACTCTTCGAAGATACAGCAGAGAATGCCAAAATAAAAAATGACAACTGAAAAATGTCTGTGATGTAGTACAGGAAAAAATTATTTGACATGTCTTTTATTTCATTTTATTTTTAATTATTTTATTTTCTATTATTTCATTTTTAAAAGACCAAAGTGCTGTATGTTTCAATATTCACTATTAAGGTTAAGTTTTGATTCACTGCACATTACTACTGCTTACACAAGAAAAGTTCTCTATAAATAAGATGGAATTTGTTGCAACTTAAAATGTAAAGATAGTAACCTAGCAAAGACTCAGGGAATACTAACTTTTCACCTCTAAAATACCTTCTTTGGAAGCTTTATTACACAATAAACTTTAAAAAAGTTTTCTTCTAAATCAAACTGATACTAGATATCTGAAGTGAGTGTATGCTGTGTTTTAATTATCTCGGGAAGGTCACAGATGAGCTTCAGATATCTTTTTCACAAAAACCCTGCAATGTTACATGAAATTCTGTACTAAAAAGAGAATTTTTCTGCAGAGAAAATTCAGGGACCTTATCATATTGTTTAACTGAATAAAGTAATATGATGCCAGATAGTCTCCAACCTGACATTTCCTCCTAGGTCTCATGAATAATCATTTTAACTGCAACATGAATGCCATTCAGAATCCCATGTCTTATACAAATTAAAGGGTGGGGGGTGGAGGGAGAATCAGTAAAATATAGATTCCCAAATTATACCTACATACTTAAAAAATGATTTTAATATTAACAGTGAAAATGCTGATTATTCAAAGCTTACTGACCTCTTCTATTAAGCCTTAAACTTCCTTACTATTCAAGCCCTGAGGGTCAGGATGAAATAGAACAGTGGTTCTCAACCTTCTGGCCCTTTAAATACAGTTCCTCATGTTGTGACCCAACCATAAAATTATTTTCGTTGCTACTTCATAACTGTAATGTTGCTACTGTTATGAATCGTAATGTAAATATCTGATATGAAGGATGGTCTTAGGCGACCCCTGTGAAAGGGTCATTCGATTGCCAAAGGGGTCACGACCCACAGGTTGAGAACCACTGAAATAGAATATCCTCCCAACTAGAATATAAGCTTTGTGAGATTTCACTCACAGGAGTATCCCCAGCCTCTAGAACAAGCACTCCTTAACAAAGAATATGGTTCTCAATAAAGGTTTACTAAATACAACAATACAATTTTGAATGTCTTTTCAAGCCTTACCTAATAAACCAGATAACCAGATTGACAGATCTTCTTGCATGGGCAATAGGGTGGCTTTGTGCCTCACAGCTATCCACTCATCATACTGACAAACATCAGCCAAACCTGGCCCATGTCTGGGGGTCAGAGGGCCCCGTGGGCTTAGAGGCAGGTCTTCTCCAAACCACACCTAGAGAAAACGCCAACCAAATGAATGGATGTGACCTTGTTGAGTCAGCAGAACCCACATCTATATTTATACATGAATTACAGACCATGCATAATACAATATATGCAAATATATATAAACTGGAACCAAACTATTAGTCAAGATACTTGAGGCATTGTCAATATCCACTACTTTGGTAAATGTAAGTGAACCCCCTAATTAATGAATGGATTCTACTATCAAGCCAAGAGAATAAAAATCAACAATTTATATTTTTACTTCACTTGTTAGATAAGTATGTTTTATAAGTTACTTGACCAGAGTCTCAGCATCTTGGCTGTAAGATGGGTTAATGAACATTGCTTTATAAGATATATCCTTGTAACATCTAGCATTGGTCCTAGCAATATTTGTTCAACAATGGATAAACTGAATGAATGCATAAATGGCATTTTAAACTTTAAATCATAATAAGAGTATTATCTTTTAAAAAATATTCTAAATAATCTGGTCTGTCATCTGATTTTGCATGGCCCATAAGCTACTAAGTATGGTTTTTACATTTAAAAATGGCTTGTTATGTAAGTACCTACATAATTGCCTCAAAGTTGCCTGTTGACTCTCAAAGCCAAAATATTTACTACCTGGCCAATTCCTAGTTTAGAATAAAAATTGACATAAACATACTATCAAACCGGCACTTGCAAATTTTTAAAATTTTACAAAACTTTAATACAATATTATTTAGAGAAAAGACTATCAATACTCAATGCAGAAAGGGGAATAGAGCCGAAGTGAAATGACAGGCAGAGAGAGGGGGTGTGGGGAGAGGGTTCTTGCAGGAGGGTGGCTTGAAATAAAGTCAGAGTTTGAATGAAGTAAGAGAATTTCCACCAATGAGGACAGCCCTGGCTGGGCACAGAGTCAGATCCTGAGCAGGATATAAGGAGGGTGTCCTTTGGGGACGAAGGGCGAAGGTCCCAGTGCAGGGTGTCAAAGCTCAAGTGAGCTGAGAAGGGCAGCAGCTCAGGGCGGGGTAGCAGCAACAAAGGAAGATCAGTTACACACACGAAGATTTACCAAAGGGAACCAGGTTTCTCACTGCCAAAGAAAAATGGTACAAATATGGAATGAGAGAAAACTAGAATGAATCCTATGATGCTGCAATAGAATTTCTTTTACCAAAAAGCAAAGAAGTGCTCCAAGAATGATGAGGACATGCCAAAAGGAGACAGACACCAGCCCGCAGAGACTCTAGTGCAGTGACGGCGAACCTTTTGAGCTCGGCGTGTCAGCATTTTGAAAAACCCTAACTTAACTCTGGTGCTGTGTCACATATAGAAATTTTTTTGATATTTGCAACCATAGTAAAACAAAGACTTATATTTCTGATATTTATTTTATATATTTAAATGCCATTTAACAAAACAAAAAAATCAACCAAAAAAATGAGTTCGCATGTCACCTCTGACACGCGTGTCATAGGTTCTCCATCACTGCTCTAGTGGCTAACTCAAAAGCAATTTAAACATCAAAATAATGAAATAAGTGGATAATACAAAAAATAAAATAAATATAAGTCCATCTATATATATAAAAGCCTAAGTGACCATTCAACCATTCAACTGGTAGCTATGACTCGCACCGACCATCAGGGGGCAGATGCTCAATAAACAGGCATGGAAACATGGAACAGACTGATGAATCTGAGAGGGAAGGCGGGAGGGGGAGGGCGGGAAGAGATTAACCAAAGATCTTATATGCATACTAGAGGCCCGATGCATGGATTTGTGCATCAGTGGGGGCCCTCGGACTGGCCTGCGGGGATCGGGCCAAATCGGTGCACAAGTGCTCTGACATCCCCCAAGGGGTCCCGGATTGCGAGAGGGTGCAAGTCAGGCTGAGGGACCCCACCAGTGCACGAATCCGTGCACTGGGCCTCTAGTATAGATATTAATGAATAAATTAGAATTTTGAGGAGGAATGACATTTTTATATAGTTTCAAAGTACTTCCCCTTAAAATAATTATTACAAAGGGGAAAAGAGAGTCATTTTACAATAGAGAAACCTGACAGGTGGCATCTTAACTGAGTGACGAAAGTGAACACCATTAATAATGGGAGAACCAAAATCACAGGCCACTTGATAGGATGCAGAGAGAAAACGTAGCAGCCCTCTGTGACGTTGCTGCCAAAGATGCATAACCTGAATTGAATCATGAAGGAATATCAGGCAAATCCAAAATAAGGGACACCGTACAAAATAACTGATAATTAATATTCAAAGAGGGTCAACGTCATTAAGGGCAAGCAAAGGTTGAGATACTGTTTCAGACTGAGAAGGACTAAAGGGACACGACAATTAAATGAAACCCATGATTCTGAACTGAGCATTATTGGGACAACCGGCAATTCCTGAATGAAGTCTGAGAATTAGACGGTAGTACCGTGTCAGTGTGAATATCCTGATTCTCATTACTGCATTGTGGTTGTGTAGGAGGATGTTCTTGTTCTTGAGAAATACACACTGAAGTATTTGGAGGCGATGGCACATTAGATTGGCAACTCATTCTGAAACGGTTCAGACAAATATTTCTGTGCTATACTTAACGATTACTTTGTAAATTTGTGATTACTTGAAAACAAATTTTTTAAAGTATAGGTACAAGTAATACCAATTTCCTTTCTTGACTTTTAAATATAGTTCATTTTCTCCCTAAAATACATTAAACTTACTGCGGTTTATTTGAAGCAAGTCTTACTTTGCCAAATCAAAAGCCATAAAACCATAGTTAATCCAGACAAATTATGGAGAAAACAACAGCAACTATTTCTAATCCCCCATGATAAGAAAAAAAAACATGCTTTTGAAAAAAAAATCCCAAGAGCAAAGAAAGAACATGAATATATATACCACAAGAGGTAAGCAGGAGTAGCAAAACTCAAAAAAAAAAAAAATCCAAAAAATAAGAGAAACGTAAGTTATTAGAGAGACATCATTTCAGGAATTGAGGGTAGGGTTTGGGAAATGAACTCCTAAATATCTAAGAATCCTATAAAGTTTTAAGAAAAAAGATAAGATTTTATTTATTTACCCAAATTCTCTTAAAATTATTTCAAAGGAAGTGCAGCAAAGATTTAATATCTAAATCTGCCCTTCATAAGCATGTATAATACCTAGCACATAGTAGTCAGCCAAAAATATTTGTTGGTATCATTAAGGAAATAGATATCAGCAAATGACTGATATCAAAATCAAGATGCATCTACAATCAACAGTATATTATAGTCAATGGAATATGTTATTTGTCCTTTAACTATTTGGCTGAGCTGAAAATAGGCAGAAAGATGCAAATGTTTGTCAAGGCAAGATGTGCATTAGCTAGGAGGGTGGTTTTGAAATAAGAAGTTAACATTAACAAAGGTCATCCTAATATCTTCCATATGAGGAAGAAGAGCATTTCAATTTTCCTGTTATTGCAAGCAGAAGACAATAATAACCTGGGCTGGTTAGTAGCATATTAATGTTGTTAAAAGTTAGATGTTAGCCCTGCCGTGTGTGGCTCAGTGGTTGAGTGTCATCCTGTGCACTGAGTGGTTTCCAGATTGATTCCTAGTCAGGGCACATGCCCAGGTTTCGGGCTTAATCCCCGGCAGGGGGCATGCAAGAGGCAGCCAATTGATGTTTCTCTCTCCCCCTAGCCCTCTCTCTAAAAATCAATAAAAACATGTATTTTTTTAAAAGTTAGATGTTAATAATAAAAACTTTATGTACAAAGGTTGTTCTCAAACTTGCAGAAAGTTGTCATATTGCAGAGATTCTTAATCCATAGGCAGTCTAGATGAACCTGAGTAGGTACATAAACTTGCTTACATTTAGGCAAAATTTTCTGCCTATGTACAAATATCTTTTTTGTACAAATAGCCCTTTTTCTCAGAAAATTCATACCTTTTCTCAGATTCTCAACAGAGGACTATGAACTAAAAGAGATCAGGAACTATTGTACTTTTATATACTAGTCAAAATGAAAGACCAAAAGAAAAAGGCAAGTAAGATCATAATGTATTAAATTAATAAGAACCAATTGATAATAGCCATTTACTGATAACTCCTCTAAGGCACTTATGAATAACTAGATAACTGGTATAGTTAGCAGAGAAAGAGGTTAATATCCTGGGAAGTTCTCACATTCATCACAGGCAGAGAAGCAAAAATTTCCATGAGAGATGTCAAGAATGTGTCCAGAGAAGAATCAATATAGATGGATCTGTGGAAAATAGATTATAGAAGGTTTTACGGAACTATGAGACAAAACTATGAAAATATTCACAAAGTTAAGAATATACTAATGGCCATTAGTGTAGAAATGAGAAAATCATGGTCAATGTGGCAATGATAAAAAAGCACGCTATAAGAAATCAAAATATATAATCACCATGAAACTTCTGACATTTCTGAGACTTGGATAAACAGAGAACACGAACAGTCAGATAATAAACGGTCTGAGTGATACAGTTCTCGGCGTACCCAGTATGGTTCGAGAAGGCCAGAGGGGATGACTAAGGCCTTCCAGGAGGCTGCCGTGGATTCCAAGTCCCACGAGGAAAGCAGGACAATGGACCCTTTATTAGTGGGGCAAAGGGTAGGCCGCATGGCATAGGAGGGGCACAAGCAGGACCACGTTCAGAGGTGTTCTTAACCGCTTGATAAATTCTCTTCTCTGGCTACCATCCACTGTTAGCTAGATAAGCCTCCTTTCTTAATAAAATAAAAACGAAAACGTAAAAAGAAAGACATGCATGACCCAGGTATAGTCTCCAGTTTCACATCTGGATAATTTTGCTGGACAAATGATACAACCAAACTTCTGAAGTGCTTATTATGCAATACACATTCTAGTAGGCACTTGGTGCATGTTATGTCACTGATTCCTCACAACTATCCGACAAAATAAGTGCAATGACCCTCACTTGAAGCATGGAAGCAGACATTCGGAGAAGTAAAATAAAATAACTTGTCTGAATCTCACAGGGATGCAGAACTATGATCAGAAATGAAATCTGACAGACTAAAGCTTTCACTTGCCAAATTTTATTATTAGCTGCTTGCATCTTTCTCGTAGGCCTTCAATGTGATTTTTGTCTTTAAGTGAATAGTCAATCATGTTCTATTTATAGCCAAAGAAAAAAAAACTTAAGAGGATATCAGAAAAATATAGCAAATACTGTACCACGCCTGGAAATCATTCAAATGTAAGATCATTCTGGTTTATCTCATTATCCTCATCTTGCTTTCCCATCCCCACTCCCCAAAAAACAGAGAAACAACAACCAAAAAAGCCCTCTTTAAATTTTAATAATTGGTTATTTATAGGCATTATGAGGCACATGTACAATTATCTAAAATAAAAACTTTATATTTGTATTTACTAAAAGCTTTTTAAATACAAATATATACTAATTGTAATGAGAGGAACACCATAACATATTCGACGACTTTTCCCAGGATAGTATAAATAAGATGGGCCCACCAACCCTAAGGTATTTTTCATTCTTATAAATATTTAATATAAGCCTAGAATTAGAATCCTTTCAGAAATAGAAAGTGAAAATATAGTATTCCTGTTATGAAAAGTTGATGCTTAAAAAACTAGCACAATGAAAATATTTTGATAATTTTAGTATTTTACTAATTATTATAATTTTATTATATTAATTTCATAAAAATATTTTTTCCAAAACACTTACTTGAATTGCAGGCTGCATGGTCAGTAATACTCAAATCAAATTGCTTTTCTGAAAATAGAACAAAACATTAATATGCAGACAATGGCAGCTTTCCTACTCCCCCAAAACTTCAAATTATAAGGAATCTGTTTTACTCTATTTTATTGGAAACTTAAAACTTTTTCTTCTAATTGGAATCATTTGACGATAAGATCAATAATCATTCCTAGCTTCTTACTTCATAAAAGCACTCTTCATTTGAAACAGGAAAACATGGAACACATTTTAATATCTAGTTTCTGATACTAGCACCAAAGTGATTCTTTTTATTTTTCCTAAAATAGAGAAAGGATGCAAGGCAGGGAATAGGGGTGATGTGGCTCAAGGGTCCTAGTGCACTCCGTCCCCTCCCCCCTTTTTAAATTTAGTAATCTACCAAAACAGAAAAGGCTGTGTAATGGGAGCTCTAACTAGCTATATGATTGCAAGCAAGCCAATTCTTGAAACATCTGGCTTCAAAGTAATTCTTGAAGCTTCTGGCTAGCAAAATAAAATTAACAATAACACTTAGCCAATAAGTCTTCCTAATTCTCCCCTGTAAACATAATGTAAACACATATATCACAGCAACTGAAACAAAAAGTTAAGTATCTCCCATCTGACCTTTACATAGAGGTCATAAAAGTTCATCTGGACTTTGTATAACTTCACAAGCTTAACCATGAGCTTCTTTTGCCGAAGGAAAAGGTAATAGACACAAACATCAATTTAAACTATGAGACAATACTCAATGCCTTTCTATAATTTATCATAAATTATTTCCTCTACTAGGTGCTAAAGATAACAACAACAACAAAAGAAACAGCACAATTTAGCTCCAAAGTACTCTTCTTGAACTCTACAAGAAGGAAAACCACAACTTTTATTATGTTAGGTTAATAAAATTCTTTAATGCATTTTCAGAGAGAAAAAGAAATGAAGAGTTTAAAAACACTCAGAATAATTAGACTATGTAACACCTAGAAAGCTTCACTGCTTAGAGCAGTATACTAGTTATTTTTTATTGTAAACCACCATTAAAAGAGTCTAAGGAAAAAAATCTAGTTTATAAGGCTATAATGCTATCAATTTCCAAGGAAAAGTTATTTTCTCCTCCAAGTTACACCAGACAGACCTCCGATACAGGCAACATACTGCCTTCCTCCTTTCAGGGACATTTCTTCTGGTGCTGAAGTTGAACTTGAGCTAAACCTAACTGAAAAGTCTAATATTACATCATATTTTCTTTGCGGGAAGGCAAAGGATAGCAGAATGTCCTTTTGATGTCATTTTTCCTCTCTCCACCATAGCAAAAGGGCAAAGTACAACTGGGCATTACTAATGAGCTTGTTATGCTTCCCACGAGCCAAGTCAGTGGGGAATACATTTTCCTTTAGCATAAATAATCCTTTGTCCCCAACAAAGATCCACAGTAAGAAGCTTCCGAGACCATTTTTTAAAAATGCAGCAAAGAAGCTGCTCCCATTAAAATAAGGAGTCCCACACAATCAGACAAGAACTTTAACAGTTGGAACTGCCAACCCAAAACAAAAGAAGGCCTAAATGACCAGGCGTGTGCAAATCAGGAACAGTGATGCTTTCACAAAGAAGCTATCACAAGAATGTTTAATCGTTGCATTTTTATAGAAAATTCAGCAAAATTAGTTTTATGAAAGAAATGAAGAATTTGTGCACAACCTCCAGTCACTTGAACTTTAGCAGAAAGTTTTTTGAATTACACTTCTTGTGCAATGGAAAAACTACTTTATAATGATGACAATAAGAGAACCATCTGAGTTACCTTTAAAAAGAAATTCTTTAGTAAAATACTCAGATAAGTAGGCACTCAGGTAAGTTTTAGCACACCTTCATATATGAAAAGTATCATGTACACAAATATAAGCTTTTATATGAAAACTTTTATTAAGTGATGAGATTGTATCAGTGAATCATCAATTAATGAGTACTCATCATGTCCCAGATATTAAGAGCTAGTTATTGATATTTTCTGGTCCCTCACTATCCTATCTAATAAAAGAGTAATATGCAAATTGACCATCACTCCAACACACAAGATGGCCAGCAGGGGAGGACAGTTGTGGGGGGACCAGCCTTACAGGGGAGGGCAGTTGAGGGGACCAAGCCTGCAGGAGAGGGCAGTTGCAGGGGGACCAGCCCTGCAGGGGAGGGCAGTCAGAGGGGGACTGGCCTGCAGGGGAGGGCAGTTGGGGGGGACCAGGCCTGCAGGGGAGGGCTATTGGGGGGGACCAGCCCTGCAGGGGAGGGCAGTTGGGGGGACCAGACCAGCAGGGAAGGGCAGTTGGGGGGGCCAGCCCTGCAGGGAAGGGCAGTTGGGGGTGACCAGGCCTGCAGGTGAGGGCAGTTGGGGGAGGACCAGGCCTGCAGGGAGGGCAGTTAGGGGTAATCAGGCCTGCAGGGGAGGGGAGTTAGGGGCAATCGGGCCTGCAGGGGAGGGCAGTCAGAGGGGCACTGGCCTGCAGGGGAGGGCAGTTGGGGGGGACCAGACCTCCAGGAGAGGGCAGTTGGGGGGGACCAGCCCTGCAGGAGAGGGCAGTTGCGGGGGGACCAGCCCTGCAGGGGGGGGGGGCAGTCAGAGGGGGACTGGTCTGCAGGGGAGGGCAGTTGGGGGGCCAGGCCAGCAGGGGAGGGCAGTTGTAGGGGACCAGCCCTGCAGGGGAGGGTTATTGGGGGGGACCAGGCCAGCAGGGAAGGACATTTGGGGGGACCAGCCCTGCAGGGGAGGGCAGTTGGGGGGACCAGGCCAGCAGGGAAGGGCAGTTGGGGAGACCAGCCCTGCAGGGGAGGGGAGCTGGGGGGGACCAGGCCAGCAGGGAAGGGCAGTTTGGGGGACCAGCCCTGCAGGGGAGGGCAGTTGGGGGTGACCAGGTCTGCAGGTGAGGGCAGTTGAGGGGGGACCAGGCCTGCAGGGAAGGGCATTTGGGGGGACCAGCCCTGCAGGGGAGTGCAGGTGGGGGGGACCAGGCCAGCAGGGAAGGGCAGTTGGGGTGACCAGGTCTGCAGGGGAGGGCAGTTGGAGGGGACCAGGCCAGCAGGGAAGGGCAGCTGGGGGGACCAGGCCTGCAGGGGAGGGCAGTTGGGGGGACCAGGCCTGCAGGGGAGGGCAGTTGGGGTGACTGGGCTGGCAAGGGAGGGCAGTTAGGGGTGACTGGGCCTGCAGGGGAGGGCAGCTGGGGGCGACCAGGCCTGCAGGGGAGGGCAGTTGGGGGGAACCAGACCTGCAGGGGAGGTCAGTTAGGGGCAATTGGGCCTGCAAGGGAGGGCAGTTGGGGGCGACTAGGCCTGCAGAGGAGGGCAGTTAGGGGTGACCAGGCCAGCAGGGGAGGGCCGTTAGGGGTGACCAGGCTGGCAGGGGAGGGCAGTCAGGGGCAACCAGGCCAGCAAGGGAGGGCAGTTAGGGGCAATGAGGCCAGCAGGGGAGCAGGGCAGCAGTTAGGCAGGGGAGCAGTTAGGAGAGTGGTTAGGGGCAAGCAGGCAGTCAAGCGGGCAGGCGAGTGGTTGAGAGCCAGCAGTCCTGGATTGTGAGAGGGATGTGTCTCAGGCATTTAGTCCCAAGAGTAGCATCTTTCCTATAGTCCTAGTCCTCAATCTGCACCACAATCAATTCTTGATTGCTTCTCACTGGTTTTTTATTATCTATTTTCCTCTCTTCCCTGAAAGTCTTGGTGTCTACTTTTTCCCATAAATCAATCATTCTCAAATAGAAACATTTTGTTTTTGAAGCTACATATTAACTAGTAACTTATTGGCTTTATTTTGTTCCTGTTTTTGTCTCTGTCCTTTTCCAGAAGCCTATTCAAGTCTTTGCCAACTTGAGGAAGTCGCTTTGGGGGGAAAAGACCTCTCACATGACCATGACCAAGTCTGACCCTGCTGGGAATCTCTCACAAGACAAAGAGCTTCCGTGGACAACATAAGTGAAGGCTACTACACTTGATTTTGAAACCTGAGGGAAATGTTAGGGACATGGAATATGCTCATCCACCTGAAACCTAACTGGATTTGGGCCTAACCCACTCATCTTAAAAAGTCTCAGTCATGAGGCCCTCAAGATTACATATGGTAGGCTCTTTATACCAATCTGACTCCAGATCATGGTGGAAGAAAATGCCAACCTGTTGAACTGAACCTTTGTCCCATAGCTGTAGGCTTTGAAATTGAGTACATTTTTATTCCTCACCCATTATAAGATACAGTGGGGAGAGCATGAGGTGGCATGTCTCAGTGCTGGTGCAACTCGGAGACAAGTTTAGAAAAAAATGGCAAACAACGTGGGAAGGTTTCTTCAGAAAAAAAGTAACATGAGCACCACTGCAACACAAATACTAGTACATTCAGCACTCAGCCACCAGATCACTGTCAAGATACACAAGCTGCAAGGATATGGCAAGTGCCAACGCAGGAATAGAGGCTACTACTGAGGAGACGAGGAAGATGAGCTCAGGGAGGCATGCACAGAGGCCTTCCAACAGTACTGGTCAGATTCTATGTCAGGATAAGTGGTGAGGACACAGGTGTTATAATATATGTCTTTCTAAATGTCAAAGAAAAACATTTTACCATTTTTTAATGCTTCAATTAGAGAAAATAGTTGAAGATATCCTCATCCCTGATGTATTCAGGAAACAAAAAGAACAACTTTCTCAGCTTTAAATTTTTCACTTATTTCCTAATTGCCCAACAGAGAAAATAGAAATGTTATAGCCACACCAAACATATTTCATATATTTTTATGTGTACTCACCATAAAGGCCCCACTGTGGTAGTAGAAACTAGCAGAAACATCTGATGCAAATTCCAGCTCTGGCAAATATTAGCTATAGGACCTTGGGACAGCTCACTTCTCTGTGCCTCAGTCTTCCCATTTGTCAAATGGGACACCACCTCCTCCCTCGTGTGGCTGTTACAATGATTATATGAAAGGATACAAATAAAGGACCTGGCACATAGCTAGCACTTAACAAATGCTAGATGTTATAATTAATACTATGAGACATAATTATAGTTCATATTTTATAATTTATCAAACTAAAGAGATAAGAAAACAAGGCAAATAATGCTCAGAAATCATTAAATGTAATTTGGAAAACTTCTTTTACTAACATCAAAATAAATATGGTTAGAAATAAAAGTAAAAGCTTTAAATACCCACATCCTAATTGGGAGGATAGTGAGATGTGAATTTGAGGGTTACATTGCTGGCTTGGAAGATGGGGAGGTGCCAAAGAATGCAGGTGCCCTCTAGAAGCTGGAGAAAGGCAAGAATGGACTCCCCACTGGAGCCTCCAGAAACAAGATAGCCTTACCGACGCCTCATTTTCAACTCATTTGAGATTTTTGTTTGCCCAAACTGTCTATATATATAAAAGCCCAGCAACCGAACAGCAGAAAGACCAGAACAACCGGTCGACCAATCACTATGACATGCACTGACCATCAAGGGGCAGACGCTCAATGCAGGAGCTGCCCCCTGGTGGTCATTGCACTCCCACAGGGCTGCTCCTGCTGCAGCCACTCAGCTGACTGGGATGAGCGGTGCTCCCACAGCGGGAGCAGCTGCTCAGAGGGTGGGTCCGCAGCCGCTTGGCTGACCTGGATGAGCAGTGCTCCCACAGCGGGCCCATCCCTGCAGGCCACGCCCCCCACCAATGCATGAATCCTGTGCCTCCCGCCACTAGTAAGATAATAAATGTGTGCTACTTTAAATTGCTAAGTTTGTGGTTATTTGTTCCAGCAATAAAGGGAAACTAACACACTACTTAAGTGAAAAAAGGAAGATTTGCCCAGAGGGTCAAGACATTTGACCCAAGCAAGAGAAAGCAATAGGTATCAGCAAGCCCAGCATGTTGAAATTATAAGAAAAAGGGCACCAGTTTTATACAGCATGCTCTAAAAAAAATGCAAAATTTATAGGTAAAACACATTATGAGTGCCATGTATTTGCTATTATCACCACCATCACTACCACCAAATGCCCCTGACTTTGTATTTTCTCTTCAATACCTATATTTAAGATCATTTTTACATTCATTCACTCACTTAAATATTTACTAAGGTTTCCGTATTTAGTTTCTCAGGAAATGACATCAAGAATCATGGAGTTACCAGGTCATCCTTGATTCCTTCCTAGCTCACACCTCTACTTCCTCCCCCTGGGTTCCTCATCCAAAACAATCAATGACCATGTCTTATTACTTTTATTTCTAAATTTTCTCTTCAATACCTATAGCCACTCTTCTGTTCAAGCCACCATCATCTTTTCCCAAGTTTACTGAAACAGACTCCAACCAGGCACCCTTTCTTCAGCCTTGCAAGCCTCCAACTGTTTTCCATGTACTACAGCCAGAGTGACCTTCACAAACACCCATCTGAGGACATGTTACTTACTCTCCTGCTTAAAACCCCTGATGGCTCTTCCCTGCCTTTAGGATAAAGTCCAAACTCATTAACAAAGCAAATAAAGCCTTACAGGACTCCCTTCCAAACTCATCTCTTGACTCTTACACTTCCACCATATGAACTTCTTACCCTTCAAGCACAAGCTGATCCATCTACATGGAACATTCCCTGCTTCCTCTTCTTTCAGACTCACTGCTACCTATCCCTCATATTCAGTTCCTTTAAAAGTGTTCCTGAACCCACTCCTCAATTTAGGTTATATAGCGATATATGCTTCAATTCTACTGTACTCTAAGGAGTAACAGTCTCCATTTCTTCTATTTCTATGTAGAAATCAGTGCTGAAATTACTCCTAAATATAATAAATGTTGTAGTTATTACTAAAAGGAATATAAAACAATGATATAAATGTGTGATATATTCATTTAAGAGAAAGACAGCTTCCAACGCCAAATAAAGACTTTAAAGAGAAAGAAGTAAGATTCTCACAGTTTAATAAAACATCACACATTACTTGCAAAAGATATAAACTGTTCATTTGTTGGGAGTCTTATTTTTTTTATTTGAAATTTTCCTTTCAATGTTTGGCAGAGATTCAACCTGAAGAACTTAATTTTATATTAGACAGAATTATTAATTTGTCATAAAATTTTGTGGGATGCAAAAAATTTTTTAAAGAACTTAAAATCAGTTTGCCATTATATATGACAGACTAAAAGACTTTATGGAAAACAAAAACGCAGAGACACTAATACAAAGACATGGAAAAACAATACTGAGTGTCCATTAACAGGAAACTGCTCAAATAATCTGTGGCACATTCACACAGGAGTTAGCCACTTGAGAGACTATATGATACAGCTTCCATACTAATCTGGAATGATATTTATATATCTTATGCAACCAAAAGCATATATAATTATATTATTGAGGTCACAATGTTTTCTGAATGGTGTGTGTGTGTGTGTGTGTGTGTGTGTGTGTGTGTAAAAAGAAAAACTTTTTACCATAAACAATTTTTTCACCAGCCAATTTTTTGGGTGAATCTAAAATATTAATATTTTAGATTATATTAATAATCTAAAATATTAAGTCATTTATCAACGGAAAACAAAAGTCATTATGCTTAAAACTATATAAAGTGAGCCCTTCACCATAGCTAATATTATACTTTCTTACAGAAAAGTTTATGCTGTGTGACAATAGGAAGAAGTTTCTAACAGTCAGCCCTTCAGCAATATCCACCATATAATGATCATAATACTATAAATTCCTATGGCGCTTTCAGCATCAAAGATGAATTGCATTTAGCATATCTGCTACATTTTATTCCATTCTTGGAAATTAGTAATTCATTTAGGAAATACATGGTAACTTTCTGTTGAAACAACCTACTTTGTAACAATGTAATAATATAAAAAATCTTTTTGAGTTTTTAAGAGAAACACTAAAGAAGTATAATTATAATTATTGTCTGTATCTTGTAAACATTACTTCTGAGGCATTTATCTAAGGCAGTTAAATTTCAATTAAAAGTAGGGAAACTGAGACAACTGATAGACTCAAGTTTCCTATTTTCTCAAATCCTATGTACATCACATGGTTCATTTGGTATATAAAAGTATATCTGATACCAAAGTAGAGAAAGCAAAAATAGGAAATAAAACATACACAGAGTGGCATATATACACAGACATGTTACTATAAGAAATTACAATATCATAATACATAGTAACCTTAATTCCTTACTTCCCTCATCAACAGTTAGCTTGAAAAAATTTTTAACAACAATATAAGTAAAGCACATCGTACCCAGTACATTCTAGGTAATAATGTATTTAACTGAACTTTCTTATCTCCAAATTTAAATTAAGATTTATAGGGGGAAAAAAGATAATGGAGGAGTGCTGTTTAGTAAAAATATAGTGAATAAGCAAAAACTAAATGTTTTTGCAAAAATGTAAATTAGGAAACATTATTTCTGAACTGACCAATTCTCCAAACATCACGGGACTCATTTTAGTGTTTTAGTAATAGCATGTATATTGTTGACATTATTCTCTTATCACACACTTTAATTTACCATCTTATTATTTTTTAATTAATGAAGTATCAAAATAAACCCATATAGCAGAAATGAACCCACAAACAACTCTGTGCAGAGAAGTTTGCCTAATGCTGGGAATATAAATGCAAGGGCAGTATGATACAAAAAAGAAGCTAGATGTTTAAGTGAGGCAATCTGGACTGAATTCTGATGGACCTTACTTAGTAGGTTATGTCCCTTCTCTGAGCTTCAGTTTCCTCACCGATAACAAATGAGATAACACCAACTACAGTGCAGGATTACTACGAGGTTTAACAATAATGTAAGTAAAGCACATCGTACTTGGTACATTCCAGGTAATAATGTATTTGATAATCAAGAATGTTTAGTATGTGCCAGATACTATTGAAGTGTCTTGCATATACTAATCAGTGAATGATAACTATCATACCTCTGCACTGCCTTCACCTCTGCTCCTCTCCGCCCTTTGGGGGAAACCTGAAACATGTAACACAAATTAAACAGCACAGAAATAATGATACCTGTGTGTCAGGCATTGTACTGAACTAGTTATGTAGATTATTTCATTTAATCCTCAGAACAGCCCTTGCATCAATAAGGGAGGATCTATTGTTAACAGTCTTTTACAGAGTAGGAAATTTAGGCTTAGAAAGATTAAATAACTTGCCTAAATTCACACACATAGTAAAGTCTGATTTCAGAACCCACATACAACTCTGCTAAACTAAAAAGAAATAGTATTACTTTCAATCTCAAAATAGCAGAGACACCTACTATTATTTATGTATTATTATTATTTGTTATTATTATTATTTTAATCTTCAACTGAGGATATTTTCCAGTTGACTTTTAGGGACAGTATAAGAGAGAAGGAAAGACAGAGAGAAACATCGATGTGAGAGAAACACATCGACTGGTTGCCTCCGACATGGGGCCCCTGGGAGGAGCCTACAATCAAGGTACATGCCCTTGAACTGAATCGAACCCAGGACCTTATGGTCTGCAGGCCCATGCTCTAACCACTGAACAAACTGGCTGGGGCAGAGACGTCTACTACTCATTGCACACTGTGGGGGTTTTTTCATTCTCACTGGAGGATATGCTGAGAGAGAGAGAGAGAGAGAGAGAGAGAGAGAGAGAGAGAGAGAGAGAGAGAGAGAAACATCAATGGGTTTTGGGGAATAGAATCCAAAACCTAGGTATGTGCCCTGACAGGAATCAGGTACAGCCCTCTGGTGTACCTGACTGATGCTCCAACCGAGCCTCCTAGCCAGGGCTGCACCTTGGATTTTAATGAGTTTTTTAAGCAAATGAGTCAGACAGACATGCATCACTATCTACTCAGAAGATTATCACCAGAGTTTCCACTTTTTCATTCAAATCAATTCCAATCTCCTCCCAGAGGGAGTGTGAGCTGGCAAGAATTCCAATTCCTAATCATTTAAGTACCAAGAGAAATGATCAGATGACCGTTCAAAAAACTGCTTATCTGGAGACAGTAGTTATTAGCACTCTCCACACAAACAAGCAAAACCCAAACTGACTTAGATAGGGCCTGCAAAAAACAAACATCTTTTCACTTAGTAACGATTCCATCTACTTCTCCACCATGCATCACAGGGGAGCACTCTAAATCCGTATGATTCAATCCTTGGTATGAAAAGATGAGCAGTTAACCCTCCAAAACTTTCCTCCCACTCCCCAGGCGATCTACAGGCACCCCCACCCACCCACCCACCCACGCAGCCTTGCAAAAAGAGGGGTGCGGGTAGGTAAGCTTCCCGTGATGTCTCCCTGTTCCATCCAGCTGAGAGATGAGGGCCTTGTAGGGACTGCGGGGGACAAATAGGGAAGGGAGTGAAGGGGAAATGACTGCATGGTTCTCTTTGCACAGCCTGTGACTTCATCAGTTCTTCCAGAGCGTGATGTGGCCGCATCAGGCGACTCTAAATGTGCTAAGCGCTGGGGAATGGGGGTGCCCCCTGGGAGCCCTAAGATAGCTCCAAGCTCTGACCCCTGTTTAGATTCTAAAGCAGAAGCGGTAGTGGCTCTCCCTGCCGGGCTGGCTCCGAGGTTGAGCTTCGACCTATGAACCAGAAGGTCACGGTTGGATTCCTGGTCAGGGCACAAGCCCAGGTTGCCCGCTCCATCCCCGGTGTGGGGCGAACAGGAGGCAGCCGGCCAGTGATTCTTTCTCATCGTGAATGTTTCTACCTCTTCTCCCTCTCCCTTCCTCTCTGAAATCAATAAAAATATATTTTTAAAAGTGGCAGCTGCTCCGTACCTCTTCCTCACACTAACTAGAACACCTGTTGACCCTCGCACCGCACCGAAGAAGGCAGGTAAAGGCAGGGCTAACGTCACCTTGACGGCGCCAGGAGCCAATCCGAGCACGCGACTCCCGCTGCCGGCCAATCGCAGAGCGTCTTGGCTTCCCAGTCTAGGGGTCGCATCCTACCCGCCGCTGGGACTACCAGGCTGAACGCGGGGGATTCCTCGAGCCCGTAGGCTGAGGCCCGGCAGCCCCGAGCGGGGCGAGTCCAAGTTCGCGAGGAAAAGAGAAGGCGAGCAGGGACATACTCACCAGCACCGCCGTAGGAGGGTCACTGCACGCGGCGGGGCGACATCTCGGCTCAATCAGTGCGGCGCCGGCACGCCTCTGGCCAACCGCCGCCGCCGCCTGTTTCGAAGGGACCAATCAGAGGGCGGGACGTGGGCGTGGCTGCAGGCCCCGCCCCCAGAGCCCCAGGAGCACGAGACTTGCGCGCGCCTCTGAGTCCGCAAGGGGCGCTTGGAGGCTCACAACCTCAGAGTCCACGCCTGTCTTTCGTCCGAAGGACTGGTTGGGTTTGCAGCACAAGCCCCCCGATCTGGCCCCGCTCACTCGTCCCCATAGGCAGGAGGGTTGAATCAGCCTCCCATCCTGGAATGTCGCCCCGGGTGTTCAGGGCGTGGTCCCGAGTTTCCTCCCCATCAGCGAAGAGCCCCTCCCAACCTTAACTCAACTCCCGATCTGGCTGCACCAAGGGCGCCTTGGTTTCCGGAGAGGAACTGTCACCCGGCAGGAATGGGCGTCCCAGTAGAAACCTTTCAGAGAGAGGCCCCTCTTCTCCCACGGGGAAGGGTGGCAGATGAAGGGAAGGAATCCTGTAACTCAGGCCACAACCAAAATCAAAAAGGGGATGTCGGCAGTTCCTTCAGAAAACGCAAGAGCCGGGGGAGGAAAGTTAAGCTCAACCCAATGAGATATGCTTACTAGCTCTGAGGGGTGACTTAAAGCAGAGATTGGACTTAATGGAACAATAGGTAGATCTGTCATAACTGTAAATGTGGCTTGTTAATTGCCCAAAAAGAAAAAAGCCAAAAAAAAAAAAAAAAAGAAAAAGAAAAAAAGAAAAGCAATGGACAAAAACCTGGAGTCCTGGCACTTCTCTGCTTGTTAGTTCAATTTTGTCAAGTCCTGTTACCTCTCTGGGACTCCATTTCCCCTTCTGCAAAGCGTGGGGATTGACCTGGAATGATGGTCTCTCACGCGTGCATTTATTCATTCACTTGTCAAAAACAATGAGGAAGTGCTCTTGCTTGTTGAAGAGACTAAAATGAAGAAGATAGTTCTGCTTTCAACGTGCTCAGTGGAAGTCCGGAGGTCTGTGAGAGAAGGAACCCCTAACAACCATGGAGGAGATGGTCAGAGGTTTGAAAGAAGCTGAATTTTGCAGGATGGACAGGAATCTGCCAAGACGAAGGATAACTGGGAGTAAGGAGTGCTTTCCAGGCAGAACAACAAGGTTCCAGAGATGAGAGGCCCAGGATGTCCTGGGAATAGTCGTCATGAATGACTAAAGTTTGGGGATCAGGGAGACAGATGAGGCTGGAGGAGTAGGCACAGATGAAAGTCCCAGTAAGTGCTAAGGAGTTTAGATTCTTTCTTACAGGCAACTGGAATTGATTATAAGGAGCGACTGGTAGGAACAGGTTTGTGTTTTAGAAAAAAAAAAAATCATTTTCTAGGGTTTTTGAAGAAAGGAGTAAGACCGGCAGCAATTCTAAAAACTAAAAGATGACAGTTACCTAAATTAGCTCAGAAGGGATGGTGAGGAAGAAGTGTCTGGAGAAACCAAAGAGGCTGACGTGTCAGCACATGGTTACCAGGTGACAGTGATATCCATCTGAGGAATTCAGAGAAAACAACTTTGGGGGAAGAATAATGCAATTTGCTCTGGGGTGTGTTCAGTTTCAAGTATAGAGGAACATGTAAGTAGAGATATTCAGAAGCTAGTTGTAGGGTTAGGTCTGCAGCTGATTGGATTGATTTGTGCAAGAGATACACATTTGAGGAATCAATCCAGCAAATACTATTTGAGCACTTGTTCTTCACCAGACTCACCCTAAGCACAGGGGTCCTGCTCTCACAGAGCTTATCTTTTGGGGTGGGTGGGCGAAGATGGTCATCAAAGGTTGACATATAAGTTTTAATTGAACCTGATGCCCAACAGTTGTCCCAGAGCACTTTGCTGTTCATGACTATCTAAAAATTGATAGATCCATTTTTACAGGACTGTTCTTCAAATCAACCTGTTTTATAGTGTTTCTATTTAAAACATTCCTCTCTGAAATCAATAAAAATATATGTTGGGTTTTTTTTTAAGTATATCTATATATATAAAAGGCTAATATGCAGTGTCCCCTCAGGAGTTCGACTGGGAGACCAGGAGTTCGATCACTCGCTATGATGTGTGCTGACCACAAGGGAAGGGGTGGCACAGAAGGAAGGAAGGCCCTGGCTGGCAGCCGGAAGGCCCCAATTGGCCCTGATAGCTGGCCAGGCCTAGAAACCCTACCCATGCACGAAATTTGTGCACTGGGCCTCTAGTTTTGTTATATAGATCTTGTTGGATGAGTCATTAGTTAACAGTTTCATTATTGTTTCTTACATGCAAATAATGTGCCTAAACATTTGAAACTATGCTATATGAGGTATATACATAAATATTCTCTTTCTGTGTCTCTATTCTCTCTCTCTCTCTCTCTCTCTCTCTCTCTCTCTCACTTTCACACACACCACTTAATATTTCTAAACCATTTACTGAAACTTTGGCAGCAGTGTAGTTTATGGTTGCTTACTTTTTATTCTCATTGTTTGTTTTTTTTAAATAACTTTTCTTCCTTATACAGATATAAGATACTATAGGCCCAATGCACAAAATTCGTACAAGAGTAGGCCTTCCTTCCCCGGCTGCCAGCACTGGCTTTCCTCTGGCACCTGGGACCCAGGTTTCCCTTGCAGCCCTAGCTTAGTCCGGAAGGACATCCAGAAGGACGCCTGGTCTAATTAGCATATTACGCTTTTATTATTATAGATTATGTTGGAAAGTGAATCCATAGCCAGTGTATGCAAGTCGCTTCTTTCTAAGCCCATCTTCTTCTCATTAAATGTGGGGACTGGGTGAGGAGTTCTTTGATTGTTGTTGCTTTTCATATCTTATAAAAAAAGAAAAACTGTTCTTCTTGTTGCTTTCCCTACCTCACTTTTACATTAATTCCCAGTTAGTAACCCACTCCCTATGTGCACTCATCATCTTACCTACCTTGATTTAAACACTGCAATTAGTAATTGAGGGCTCCACTTAATGAGCTTGCAATCTACTTTCATGTGTAGATATTCTAATTGGTGGTTAGGTTAATAGCCATATTTCAGAGATTCTCACTTTACTTGAAATTGACATAGCTGTCGTAACATGCAGAATGAGCTTTGCAGGTTGCTTCCATCAGATGACAAAGTCTATCAGTTCTGTCTGTCCCAGAATTGTGAAGATGTACCCACTTTAATAAGTATTGGGCTTGGAAATCTACATTTTAAGTTATTACATTAGGAATAATAATTCATCTGACTAAACCTCTCTACAGAATACAGTAGAGACTCTCTCATATACCCTGTGGATATTGAAATATGATTTGGCTCTTTCACAGCCCTACAGGAATGCTCCATTGTTTAAAATATACCATAGCTGGAGATTTTTTATTTTTGCTTTTGGTTTATTAGTTGTTTTGTTCTGCCTTTTGTTGTTGCTGTTGCTGTTTTTAATGCTTTTACAGTACTGAATGTCAATCTATGGATTGTGCATTGGGTAATATACTAGATGAAGTTTGGGGACAATAGAAATCTTGATTAATGCACAATTAAGCTACTCATTCAGCAGATAATCTGCTGAGAACCAGCTACATTAAAAACAATACTAAGCTCTATCTTAAAAGAATGCTACCAATTTACATTGACAAATATAAATAAGTAATTCAATTATACACAATTTTATGTAACTGTTGTTATTAATACTAAAATATTAGGTATGTGGTGGGTTGAATAGTACCCCCTCCAAAATTCATGTTCACTTGGAACTTCAGAATGTGACCTTATTGGGAAATAAGATCTTTGCAGATATAATTAAAGGATTCAGATGAGATCATATTGGACTAAGGTAGGCCCTAAATCCAACAAGAGTGTCCCTTTAAGAGATAAGATTTTTTTAGTTATATATGATAGGAAAACATTCTCAAATTCACTTATGGAAAAGGGGAATAATTGGCTCATGTAATTGAAATCCCTGAATAGAACGCTTTAGCTTTAGGCAAAGCTCAACCTAAGATTTCAAATCATGTAACCAGAACGCAGCCTCAAATGGCTCTGCTGTTTATATTGGCTTTATGCTCAGATTTCCTCTGGCTACAAAGATGGCTTCCGGCAGTTCAAGTTCTACATTCTCTTAGGTTCAAGTCTAACCAAAAAATGTGAGGTACTTCAAAGAGAGGACATTTAACACAGGAACTTGGTTTCAGAAGAGATGAAAGCACTGAGACAATAAACAGGAGCAGATGAGACAACTCGGAGATGAGCAACATGAGGAAGCCACTACACTTCTAGGGCTTAGCAATCCAGAGGCTGTGGCATCAGCAATAGGGTAGGGCTTGCCCAAAAGAAGAGCCAGTCATTACCAGAGATGCCATGTGGGGCAGAGAGAGCGAGGATGCCCTGGATTTTCCCTTTCTGTCCTTTAATCTCCCACCAATGCCTTCCATTGACTGAACCTAACCACACCTAGCTGACAGGGGGCCTATAAAACGCAGACAGGGTTAGCCCTCCTCACGCCCCAATAGGAGCAGAGGCAAGGGGAGGAATGATCTGAATACAAATAGGATATATTATTTAGGATTTTGCTGTGATAATGCTATATAATAAACTACTCCCAACTCTCAGTGGCTTATAATAATAAACATTGATTGTTCTTGCTTGTGGATCTACAAGTTAGCTCACAGTGGAGGGGAAGTGCACAGCTTTAAGCTGTATGCTAGGTTTAGGTCTCTTCCTTCTGTCTCTCATTCTGGGACTTGCAGTCATCCAGGGCATCCTCTTCTCATGGCAGATGGCAAAGTGCAAGAGCACAGGTAGAAACGTGTGATGTCCTTGAGGCCTCAGTTCAGAACTGGCATACTGTCCCTTCCACCCACATTCCACAGCCCGAAGCAAGTCACGTGGACAAGCCCAGCATCTATGGGCTGGGACCAATATGCTGCTTACTCTTATGAGAGGCAGCACAAATCACCAGGCAAAGGCGCCCGGGGCATGTAATTCCATTGCAGGAAAAGAGTAAAGAATTTGGAACAATAAGACAACACACACAAATAAATGATCAATACTGCCTACCTCCTACATCTACTCCAAGCAAAATATCTCATTTGCTCTGAATGGGTCACCTGCCCCAGGGCTGAAAGTACTAGCCCTCTAATAACACAGTTGGTTCCTCTGGCGGTCAGCTCCCATCCAAAAGCAGGTAGAGTTCCACAAACAGTTATCCTATTAGCATAAACCCAGATATAGTCAAAAAGAGCTTGTTATGAATAATGAAAGATGGTCCTATCCACTTAGGAAATTGCAAGGGTTTAGATGCTCCATGTCAGAAACTGGGGGCAAAGACCAAAAATATATTTCTTATTGTATCGCAATCAGTTTTCCCCACGAGAAGCATTATTATTTGCTCTTATAAGGTCTTGACCGCTTGAATAAACCCAGATGAATAGGATCAACTCCTCGCTCTGTATGTCCACAGTGGCCCCTCAGTTCCAGCTCATTTCCCACCACTTTCCCCACAGATGCCTTGTGATCTGGACACCACACTCAGTTCCTCAAATGAGATCTACTCTTTCAGGCATTCCGGAAGTTTAATTCTCTGTTTTAAATGTCCTTTCTCCCCTGGTGGGCTTGCAACTTCCCACTTACTCTTCACTCATCAGCTAAACCTCCTTAGATGGCAGGTGCTGATGCCTTCATTTTGCAATGGTAAGACTGAGGCTTGGAAAGGGACTGTGCACCCTATCTCTCCCTCCCCTAGATTACTTGTGGTCTTTTAACATCTGGACAACTCCCCGCCTCCCTCCTTTTGCTCCTGCCCCTCCCCCCACCCCCCTTTTCGCTTTAAATACCCTTCCCTCTTACTTTGACCCATGCAAAACCTGGCCATCCTTCGAAGCCCAGGGAAGCGCCACCTCTTCCAAGTGACTTTCCCAGTTGAGTACATACAACATTCCTCTGTGCTTCTTTGTAAGCCCCTCCAGGCAATCACTATGTCTTAGTCATCTTTGGACTCCCCCATGGAGTTCAGCGAAAGAATCTTGTACTTAGTAGGGATTCAAGTTGTTGTTGTTGTTGTAGCAGATGGAACCCAAATGATGGAACCCGAACTCACTCCCTTTTCCACTGACCTGCTATGTTTAGGACGTCAGGGTCGCCCTAGTATTGTAATACAAAAAGAAGACCTTTTCTTGCTAAGCAAGCTCCATTTTGGCTGACTTCAGGAGAAAGGGAGATATAAGCCCATTACTTATAGAAGGTGTTTTATTGTATTCACCAAAGGATAATGGGAGGGAGAATGCAACAGTATAACAATGAAGGAAGGAAATGAACTAATTCCTGCTTTGGGGGGAAGTATACAATAGCTGTGCACCAGGCTGAAGGAGTGTTTTCCAAAAGCAAACAAAACAAAATGATTAATTATATGCACTGAAACCCACAGTGAGCACTTTCAATAGAGAAATGGGCTGTCCCATCACTGGAGCTCTCTGCATACTCTGAATTTGTAAATGCTGCCTCAAGACTCCGACTACGGGAAGTAGTCCCCCTAAAAGCATAACTAATATGCTTGGAGAATATTTTATATGATAATCATTTTTCTGCTTGTTATTCTCTTTGAACTTCAAAGAAAATGAAATGATCAGAGGGCTACTAAAAATGAATGAATATTCACCAGGGCTTCACCAGGGATGAAAAAATGTAGCATTAGTATTGTGAGAGTTTATCCTTTTGTAGTTTATCCCTTTGGGCTCAATAGGATGTCATTCATCATTTAAAGAAATAAGAGTTTGTGTATTTTTTCAATTTCTGTTCTCAAATAAAAGCCTGTTGCCATTATGTTCAGTTTATTGCCAAAAGTGCACACAACTGTTTAATAAAATATATGCAATAAGGGAAGATGAAGAGCAAACTGAGATTTTCCCCTATTTCAACAAATAGAATTGAAGTAAGGATTTAGTTAGGCGAACAGGGCATGCCAATTAGAAGAAAAGATTCCCTGAAGCCGTGTAAAATACAAGTAGAGAAAGTCATTCTACCTAGCCCCGTATTTACAATTGTGGAAGTTTTATAATTACTGCATAAATATTCGTCAAAATTCTTGTGTGAAACCAGGCACAAATGAAATGAAGGAGAAGTTTCACGTCGGCTTTATGATAGGAGGGAGACAGAGGGCCGGCCGCCCCTGGGTGCTCCTCACTGCACATCCCAGATTTCGCAGAGAAGCGGCGTGAACTTGTGGTCATTGACGCGCCAGGACATCAGCATCTCCGCGTGGTGGTGGTTGAATGTCCGCAACTCCGTCAGGCGGCCCAGGAGACAGGCGAAATGCTGGGGGTTCTCAGGCTGATGGATCTTGCACAGCTTCTGCAGCACGTCAAGCAGAGGTTCCTGAAGCTTCTCTACGGCCTCTCTGTCCTTTATGTATTGTCTGTCTGTTTTGTAGTTTGACATAAAACAACAAAGTTAAAAAGTGGAAGGTTTGCCCTAACTGGTTTGGCTCAGTGGATAGAGCGTCGGCCTGCGGACTGAAGGGTCCCAGGTTCGATTCCGGTCAAGGGCATGTACCTTGGTTGCGCGCACATCCCCAGTAGGAGGTGTGCAGGAGGCAGCTGATCGATGTTTCTCTCTCATCAATGTTTCTAACTTTCTATCCCTCTCCCTTCCTCTCTGTAAAAAATCAATAAAATATTTTAAAAAATAAAATTAAAAAGTGGAAGGTTTGGCATAATTATATTAAGGCTAACCTTTAGAATATATATATATATATATATATATATATATATATATATATATATGGAGAGAGAGAGATAGAAACATCAATAATGAGAGAGAATCATTTAGCGGCTGCCTCCTGCATGCCCCACACTGGGGATCAAGCCTGCAATCCGGGCATGTGCCCTGACCAGGAATTGAACCGTGACCTCTTGGTTCCTAGGCGACACTCAACCGCTGAGCCATGCTGGCCAGGCAAGGCTAACCTTTTTGAAGTGTAACTCACACATGTTGTACAGTTGAAATGCACAAATGAAGTGTTCAACTTGATGAATTTTCACATACTCACATGTACTCAGATAATCACAACTATATCAAGATATAGAACATTTACAGGCCTCCCTAAATTCCCCTTTCAATTAATGCCCCCAAAGTAGCATGTATGGTGAACATAAGTATCATTTCTGGTGGGTATAACCCAAGGACTGGAACTTGGGATGTAGGGTTTATACATGTAACACTTTAGTAGATACTGCCAAAATTTTTTTCTTCTTGCCCAGCCGATGTAGCTTAGTGGCTGGACATCAACCTATGAACCGGGAGGTCATGGTTCAATTCCTTGTCAGGGAACATGCCTGTGTTGTGGGCTCATTCCCCAGTATGGGGTATGCAGGAGGCAGCTGATCAATGATTCTCTCTCATCATTGATATTTCTATCTCTCTCCCTCTCCCTTTCTCTCTGAAATCAATAAAAAATATAAATCAATAAAAGAAGAAATGTTTTTCTTCTTTTTAATTATAATTTGTTATGGTACAACAAAGTAACAACTAGCTTCTGACTTAATTAATATCATATATAAAATGGTTTCAGGCTACAAATTCTGAATGTGGCATCACTTACTCCCAAATAAATAAGCAAAAAATAGAAAAATACATATACAGAGGCATTCATTTCAACATTGTTTAGAACAACAAAAAAAATGGAAGTATTCTGAATGTCCAAACATATGGCAAAAATTAAGTAAATTATTGGTCATCGATTCAATGGAATATGATGCATGCATTACAATAAACCTTTACATTATAATTTTTTTTAATGACATAGGGAAAGATGTTTGAAGAAAAGTACTTTAAAACAAGACATTATGGTGTGACTCAATTGGTTGGAGTGTCTTCCCATGCACCTAAAGGTTGTGGGTTCAATACCTGGTCAGGGCACATACCTAAGTTGCAGGTTCGATCCCCAGTGGGGGCCTGTGTGGGAGGCAACTGATCAATGTTTCTCTCATACATCAATGTCTCTCTCTCTTTTCTCCCTCTCTCTCTCTCTCTTTCTCTCTTTCCCCCACTTCCCCTATCTCTAAAAATCTGTAAAACATACACTCAGGTGAGGATTAATAAAATAAAATAGCCCAGCTGGTATGGCTCAGTGGCTGAGTGCCAATCCATGAACCAAGAAGTCATTGGTTCAATTCCCCATCAGGGCACACGCTCAGGGGTTGCAGGCTCCATCCCCGGGGGGCGGGGGGGGGGGGGGGGGGGAGCTTGCAGAAAGCAGCTGATCAATGATGTTTCTCTCTTATCAATGTTTCTATCTCTCTCTCTCCCTCTCTCTCTAAAAATCAATTAAAACATATATTTTTTAAAAAACTAAGCTGAAACCGGTTTGGCTCTGTGGATAGAGCGTCAGTCTGTGGACTGAAGGGTCCCGGGTTCGATTCCGGTCAAGGGCATGTACCTGGGTTGCGGGCACATCCCCAGTGGGAGATGTGCGGGAGGCAGCTGATCGATGTTTCTATCTCTCTCCCTGCCTCTCTGTAAAAAATCAATAAAATATATATTTTTTTAAAAAACTAAGATAGGTGTGACATGGGCTAAAAATAAATGAATAAAATAAAATTTAAAACACAGTATGCTTTCTATTATGTTAAAAAGTATGTGCATAATTTCATTTAGGCTCCTGTTTAATAACCCCTGAAAAAAATCTTACTTGACCACTAATTAAAATAACATTCTACTTCCACTTTCTCTCCTTATAGTCTCATCTTCATATTTTTGTAGCACTTGCCACCTCAATAATCACTACAAATTATTTTTTTATTTGTTGTTTTTCTTACCTTACTAGAATGTAGTAAGCTCCATGCAGCTGTGGCCTGCCTGTTTCCCTACCTCTATATTCCCCAATGTTTAGAACCATGTTTAGCATATGTAGGTATTAAAAATGCATTTACTGAATGAAAGTGAAGTTTAGAAGAAAGGCTGAGAAGAAATACACTAAATGTTAACATGATTCAGTTTGAAGCAGTGGGATTATAGGTCTTTTGATTTTTTTCTGTTTCTGTGTTTCTCAGATTTTCTTTAATAAACGTTATTATGATTATACTGGAAAAATGAACAAATAGCATAAAAATGAAAATCTAACATCAAAATTACCTGGAGAGAGAATAACAATTGCTGTAAGCAGAGCATACTCTTCTTGAGTCATTTTCAATTCTGCCACACTTTTGTAAAAACTAAACATCGGTGTTATGTATTCATCAGAAATACCTGTGGGGGAAATGTGAAAAATTGTAGAGGCATGGTAAAGTTGCTGAATACCTAAAATTATAAAATTACAAACACATCACATATACACACACATATGTGAATATTTGCACCCATATCCACATGTTTAAATAATGTCAATATATATTATATGTTCCAGCCAAAGGCCGGGCAAAGGTCAGCTAACAAAATCCTCAAAATAAGAATAAATCAATGATTGGTGAGTCTTTAATTTTGGTAGTGCCTTTGTTTTACTGTCTGACAATAAATGATAACGTTCCTGACTTGCCAAAAGAATCTTCTAACGTCACCCATTTTCCAGATGGGGTTTGCTCATCTTTTTCATATTAATATCTATAATCAAGGCATAGATAGCATCTTAAATAACCCCCCCCCATTATTGTTCTTCAGCCCAGAAGTGTAAACAGCTTCACTTAATAATGTTTAGAGTTCTTATCAGAGGCCTGATATCTCTCTGAATTACCAAACCTGTTCATCCATCACCTACTAGGCACTGGTGCTTGGCTGTTCTCTGCAAACTCACCATGTCCAAGATTAAGACACCATGAACAAGATGAAACTCTTCCTCTTCCTGCAAACCCAGCTCATTCCTACTGTTCCCACTCTCAGTGATTGCTACCCTCACCACCCGAAGCCCCACCTGACACTGAGACTCAGCCTCCCGCTCCTGTGCTCAGGGCCGAGTCCTGTGGTTAGACCGGCTACCTCTCACTGAGCGGCTCCCTCCCCGCTCCACTGCACCTGGAATTAACTTCGTTTAAGTCTTTATCCTCTTCATCCGGAGCACTGCAATGGCCGCCTCACTGGTCTTCCTGTCTTCAGTTTAATCTCCTTCTACCCATCTCAGAATTACCTTTCCAAAATTCAAATCACACCCTGACTCCCCACTTCCTACAAACCTTCAAAAATTCTCCATGGCTTTTGGCATAAATGTTCTCCCTTTTTACATAGGAAACTCCAGGACCTGTCCCCTGCCTACCCCACCACCCACTACTCGCCACATGAGAATCATAGGAATTCACAATTATTTCGTGCACTGTTCCAAACACTTCTTATGCTATAGCTCATTTAATCTTTCTAACATACCATGAGATAGGTACAGAGAGGTTATATAACTTGCCCAAAGACACAGCTGGTGAGAACCAGGATTCAAACCAAAACTAGCAGGCTCCAGAGTCCTGGCTCGTAGCTGTGACTAAGCTGCACAACCTTCCCATTATACCTCACGGCCTTTACTCAGCCATTGCAGTTCCTAAACAGTTCCCATTGCCCAGTTTTTTAAAAATTAATCCTCACCTGAGGATATGTTTTTGTTGAGTTTTTAGAGAGAGGAAGGGAGAGAGCGAGAGCGAGAGCGAGAGAGAAACATCAATGTGGGAAAAACATTGATAGGTTGCCTCCCATAACTTGCCCTGACTGGGATCGACTCACAACCCAGATATGTGCCCTGCCCTGGAATCAAATCCAGAACCTTTTGGTGTATGGGACGACACTTGAACCAACTGACCACCTGGCCAGGGCACATTACCCAGGTTTCATACATGTTGTTCTCTCTACTTGAAATGTCCTCCTCCTTTCTTTATCTAGCTTGCCCCACTTTGTAAGTTAAGGCTCCTTTGTGTTACTTCCTCCACTGATTCAACAAATACTAGTTTGGTGCCTGTTCTGTGCACAGATCCACTCCAGAAGAGCTTTGACAGCGGAATGTGGAGACAGGAAAAAAAAAGACTATGATGTGGCCTATGGATGAACTGAGAGGAACATGAGTTCCCAGGATTGGGCCACCCTAGGCCCCTCTATTCCATCCCACACCAGACCTAAAGCCATAGAGCTCTGGAGAGCCAAACCAGGATAAAACTGGATTCCAGATTCTAGAACATGTAAGTATAATCTGATATTACACTTCACAGAATCAGAAAGTCTAACTCCTGACCTCTAGAAGAATCTAAAGAAGCATCGCAAACCAAATCCTTGGTCTGTCTCTTTAGTCAAAATACCACACTTTTCTCCCCTTTGACTTTTGATTCTTGAAAAGATTCCCGTGGGTTCTCTTAATAATAGTGTTGTTGTGGAGAACCTTGGGGATTGCATCCTGTGGAAGACTGCCCTCCAGCCAGCTGTTTCCGGCTGAACTGAATGTCCAGGACCAAACTAGATATAACTTAAAATGCAGAGGGTTGGAGTGTGAGCGAGCCTGGGAGTATCAGTCCTGGCTTCCAACAAACAGTGGTTAAGAGGTAGTAACCAGTTCTGAGTTTGAAATCTGACCTATGACTTGGTCTTGGGCACATTACTTAAACTCTTTAAGCCTCAGTTTCCTCATCTGTGAAATGTGAATTATAACAATAGTAGCATATGAGATAATATATGTAGAGTGTCTGGCTAAGAGTAAAACCTGCATAAATATTACAGCCAATAATTATTATAAGAGCTATTATTATTGTTATTCAGGAGAATTGGATGAATGCATTAGTTCCATCTTAGTATCAATTCATTGTAATCTTAGGTTAAGCTCATATACCTTTGTGTATGCAAAGCTGTGTGTTTTTTTGTTGTTGCTGTTGTTTTGTTTTTAATAATTCTTTATTGTTGAAAGTATTACATATGGCCCCCTTTTT
Source organism: Myotis nattereri (assembly GCF_964212035.1). NCBI lineage: Eukaryota > Metazoa > Chordata > Mammalia > Chiroptera > Vespertilionidae > Myotis > Myotis nattereri. The sequence continues at coordinate 200,162,386 of NC_138076.1, read as the reverse complement.
TCTCTCATTGACCCCCTCCAGTCCGCCCCCACCCTCCAACCCCCACCCTCCATCCCAGGCCCTCACCGCCCCATTGTTTGTGTCCATGTACCATGCATATATGCATACAAGGTCTTTGGTTGATTACCTCTCACCCACCCACCCTCCCCCGCCTTAAGGCAAAGCTGTGTTTTTGTTTTGCTTTTATAGTCTGCTGTTTCCTAGGGATGAATACAAATTGGCTGATCAGTGACTTGCTTCAGCATTTTTCTAGATAGTAAATTTTCCTGGTAGGGTTGTCCTTTCACACCTTCAAACAATGTCAGTCTTTGGCACTTGGGGACAATACCTATTAGTTGTGGTTATCTAAAATAATAACTCATGACTGTGCCATTATTTTACATAGTCCATGAAAATTTGGGAGTAATATTAAAGGCAGCTGATATTAAAATATTTAATTTTTAGAAATTGTCTTTGACTACCTAATTTTTTATTTTATTTGTCTTACCAAATCCCCACTTACTTTCCAAACATGTTACCTCTGTCACAGTGTAACAGAATCTAATTGAAGTTGATAATTTTAGAAAAATAGGTTAAAATGTATATTATGATTTCTCACTGGTACATGTTTTAAAGGAAAAAAGTGAACATAGAGAAGATGTAGAAAAACATAATAGAAGGGTTTTTAAAAATTATTTTCCTACAGGATGGATCAAATAGAAACCTGCTTTTGAATTAGAATCAATAATCAGAATTAAGCCCTGGCTGGGTAGCTCAGTTGGTTAGTGTTGTCCCAATATGCCAAGGTTGTGGGTTTGTTCCCTGGGCAGGGTACATTTAAGAATCAACCAATGAATGCATTAATAAGTGGAACAACAAATCGATGTCTCTCTTCCCCCCCTTACTCTCTCTCTCTCTCTCTCTCTCTCTCTCTCTCTCTCTAAAATAAATAAAATATAATCAGAATTAACCACAACAGCATGAACAAAGAAGTGTTTTAAGTCTCTATGAACAGCAATTTCTCATGTAAAAATGTAATAATAACTCCTTCCTGAAGGGGCAGTCTTTTCCCATTTTCCTGCTTCCTCCTTCCTGGAGACTTGCTTAAGGTTTGCTTCAATTGGGCTCTTTATGCCCAATTTGCTGATTTTTGGTCACAAGGGGGCACTATTTTCTAACATAAACATAAAGACTACTACGAAAAGTCCAAAGTTGTAAAAAACCGTTTATATTTCTGTTCCTCTGTTTCTTCTTCTCCTTTCTTTATCCAATGTTTTGTTGTTTCATTTTTATTTTTAAGAGGTCTGTGATTGATATATTAACTGGTCAATGATAAGAAATATTCTTTGAAAGAATAACTATTTGATAGAATCAACACTATGCTGTTGTAAGTTATTTTAAATGTAATTGTCTTTTATTTCCTAATTAACTTTCTAGTTTTCATTGGAGATAAAAATAGAGCAGAGGTAGGTGTGTGTGTGTGTGTGTGCGTGTGTGTGTGTGTGTTTGCACAAATGTGCATTTTATACAAGGGATCCTAGGATGCCCCATCCAGGTTTCAAGGTCAAATGCAAATTTTGTTCTCTCTCAGGAGCTTCCTCTGTCACCGTGTATCAGAATTAGTTGCTCCCGTCTCTATGTTCAATTCTATTGCACTTGTCACAACTCATTTCTTTCCATCCCATTAGAATGTGAAATACCATATAAATGTTATGAGAGTAGGAACCAACTATTCTCAGTGCCTGGCACACTGCCTGGCCAGTAAAGCGTGCTCCACAGATGCTTCTTGCTCATCTCTGTATCCTTAGTAACCAGCGTGCTGCTGAGACATGGCAGGAGCTTAATAAATGCATATTAAATTAGGCAATATTACATTTTGCTAGTTCTTATGATGAAGGTGACATAGTTATGAGATGTGATGGGGGAAAGGATGCTATTAAGACAATGGAAACATTCTCATGATGCTAAGAGAATGGACTCTAGCCTACAGCTAACTTGTACTCAGCGTCATTTGTGTCACAGTGTTGGTCTTAGTAAAAGCCTGCCAACAGCTCTAGCTGGTTTGGCTCAGTGGATAGAGCATCAGCCTGTGGAGTGAAAGGTCCTGGGTTCAACTCCGGTTAAGGGCACATACCTGGGTTGCAGACTTGACCCCTTGGCCCTACTCGGGGCATGTGCAGGAGGCAACCAATCGATGTGTCTCTCTCACATTGATGTTTCTCTCTCTCTGTCTCTCCCTGGTCCACTCTCTCTAAAAATCAATGGGAAAATATCCTTAGGTGAGGATTAACAATAAGAAAATATTTAATAAATAACACACCTCCCATTAGTCCTAGTGGCTAAAAGTTATCTGGCCAATTAGACCTTACCAGTGCTTAGGAATTGAGAGGGTTTGGACTATCAAGTCCCAGGTTCATCCCAATAAAATTCACCAATTTTTGAACATCTAATATGTGCCAGGTGCTGTGATAGTGCTGGGAATGATCCTCAAGCAGTTGACAGATTAATGCAAGAGGCAGATACATAAATAAACATATAATGTCCAAAATGGGACAAATATAAAAGGCTCATGGGTACAGCTAAGGGCTAATGAGAATATGAGCACATGTAATACTTCGATACTTTCTCTTATTTTGAGAAAACTTGCTTCCTACAATTTGAGCCCCAAATTTGTCCATGCCAAAATTATTACATGACCATTTTGAAAAGCAAAAGGAGAGCTGTTACCTATTTGAAACTTTGTGTAAGCATTTCCTTTTCTTATAAATATTCTATCATTGTTTCTTTATATTTCTAACCTTCATTTCAAAGATAGTATTGGAACCAAGAGTTTACATCTACTTCTTTAGAAAATATAGTTCTTATCATTGTTTTCATTTGTTTCCAAGTCTAAAGCAGTGAAGTCATAGGTACTTAAAGAGCAGAAAAATAAACTACATACTAGTATACTACATACAGCATACTTTAGTAAGCTACTAGAAACTAGCTACAACTTTATCACTCTAGTAAGAAGTTCTCCTTTCTCTGATCTCACCGCCTCTATTCATTTTATTAATTACTTAAAAAACATTTAAAATTGCTGGCTGTGCTTATACTTTATCTCTAACCAAAGGGCAAGAACCATATCTTACCAGTCTTTATATTCCCTACCAGCTGATAGTTGGCAAATGTAAGATCTTAGCAAGTAACAGGTGCACAGTAGAAAAAGGCGCTGGGCTTTGACTAGAACAGCTGTGTTCATCTCATGGCACTTTGCTGATTAACTGTATGACCTTGGGCAGACCATCTAGCCTCTCCAAGCCCATTCCCGCATCTATAAAATAGTGGCATAGCACCCCTTATGGGGTGACTGGGGATACTAACAGAATGAAATATGTAAAAACAAACCATTGCAAAATCACAAGATATACTGTCATCCTGATAAACACTTAATTGAATATTTCATATCTGTCTGTTATGGAGATCCAAAAAGGCCATAAAATACTATGAATTTCAGAGGTTAGTTATATGTGTAATTAACAGAACAAGTTTCTTTGGTTTGTGAGACGTTGTTGCTAATTTCTTTGCTGTTAAAATATAAATTCTTTCAGTGTTAGCAAGCCTATTTCAATCCTGATACCATATTTAATGGTATTATATGATTATTCCTATTTTTAATGAAACTGCCATCTTAAAAACCTAATTTTCATGCAACTACATTGGGAATAAAAATACTGATGCAGCAGAATTATGTAGAAACAACTTAACCACAGGTTTTGTCAGATATATGCTCTGAAGCCTCAGTTAACATAAACACTATAACCCTCATTAAATAAATGTATCTGAGGAGACCGTATGTTTGTTCATAGAATTGGGATGTAATAATAGCAAAGAAAGGTATATGAACTTGGAGAACAAGAAAAGAAATCTCACATTATATTCTTTAAAGAGTTGTGTAGGCATAAACAGGGTAACAGACATTGTTACTGTGGAATTCAAAGTACAATACAAATATGAATGTGTTAGATTTGCATAAGAATGAAAAGTTATTTTGAAAGGTCACCTGGCAAGGTCAGGTTTTTATGTGGTGTGTGGAAGAGGCAATGTTCTGAAAATCCACTGGGAGAAGCAAATTCATAAATATGAATAAATAGAAACATCATGATAGATAATAAAATACTAATCAGCATGCGAATTTGGATGCTTTTTATTTTCCCAATACGTGGTCAAATTATGGGTAAAGTATCTTATGAATTAGAGGCATGCATCTTTATTTATAGAGACCACAGGCTGGAAAACTTTTTTTTTCTGTTAATCCTCACCAGAGGATATTTTTTCCATTGCTTTTCAGAGACAGTGGAAGGGAGGGAGAGTGGGAGAGAGACAGAGAAACATCCATGTGAGAGAGACACATTGACTGGTTGCCTCCCGCATCTGCTCTGACCAGGGGAAGGGGAGCAAGCTTGTAACCCAGGCACATGCCCTTGGGAATCAAACCCGCAACCCTTCAGTGCATGGTCCAATGCTCTAACCACTTAGTAACACCAGCCAGAACTGGAAAACTTCATTATTGAACCTTTCAACACTTGCAGATTTAAGTTTTGAAATTTATGTTATCAAGCAAGATTTTTTTTTATCACATATTTTTAGCCTGCAAGACCCTCACCATTTCTCACCTAGTTGCGGCATTGGTCTCTCCCAGGTTTCTCTGCTTCTGTCTCAGTCTCTCTAACCCTTCCTTCATAACACTGCCAGAAAGATCTTTCTACAGTACCTCTACGGTCATGTCACATCTGGTCAGAATATTACAAAGGCACCCCATTATATAGTGACTAAATTAAACTACTTTCCTGGCATTCAGTGTCTTTTAGTATCTAGCACTTACTACAATGTCAGCTTTACAAATATTATTTTCTAATAATATTAAAGGACTTGTGAGTCCTATACATGGTTAATCTCTCATCCCTTCACATCTTTGCACTTTCTATGTTATCCTTTATATGCTAATATGCTAAGTGCCTGGTTGTCCGGTCGTCTGTTCAACCAATCAAAGCATAATATGCTAATGATATGCTAAGGCTGTTCAGCCGCTCACTATGACGTGCACTGACCACAGGGGGCAGACTCTCCGACTGGTAGGTTGGCTTGCTGATGGGGTCTGGCTGATTGGGATTGAATGAGATGGGCCAGACAAGCCCTGGAGCCCTCCCACAGTCCCTCCCCAGCTGGCCAACCTCCACATCCCTCCCAGGCCCCGACTTTGCACCAGTTGGGTCCCTCAGCCTAGCCCGCACCCTCTCACAATCTGGGATCCCTTGGGGGATGTTGGAGAGCTGAGTTTGGCCTGATCCTGCTCAACACAGGAGCTGACCCCTGGTGGTCAGTGTGCTCCCACAGGGGGAGTGCCACTCAGCCAGAGCCAGGCTCACAGCTGGCAAGTGCAGCAGTGGTGGTGGGAGTCTCTCCCACCTCCGCGGCAGTGCTAAGAATGTCCGACTGACGGCTTAGGCCCGGGGGGGGAGTGGGCCTAAGCCATCAGTCAGACATCCCCTGAGGGGTCCCGGACTGCGAGAGGGTGCAGGCCAGGCTGAGGGACCTCCCCAACTCCCCCCCCCCCGCCACCGCCCACCGAGTGCATGAATTTCATGCATGGGGCCTCTAGTTACCTTATAATGCTATATATCTTAGAATGCCTTTCTCAGACTTTTGTGGCTTGAGAAGTTTCTAATCATCCTCCAAGATTCAGCTATCAACTTTGCAAGCCTTTCTAACTTGCCAGAAGACTCACAGGAAGGCAGGGATTGTCACAAGGCTGAACCAAGTGCCTAGAATTAGATGCAATTTGGGTTCCTGAGTCTGGGGCAGGACTGGACCTGATGGGGTGAGTGAAATGGTTCTATATTCAGGGGGAAAACCATCTGAAAAGAAAATAAATGGACTAGACTCACAGCTTCAGATAATAAACCATCCATCCATCCATCCATCCATCCATCCACTTATTTATTTCACAGATGTTTGTTGAGCACCCACTCCAAGCCAGGCATGCACTAGGTACCTGGGTTAAAATGTGAAGTCAAAAAGAGGCAGCCCCGCCCTACAGAGTTTTTAATATCAAATCAAGGTCATTTGTAGAACAAATTATTAAAGTTAGCCATGATTTCAAAGAGATCAAACTAGTTATGGGGTCTATTTCAATATTTTCAACAAAAAAAGGGACATATAGCTAATAAGTAGTGGAGCCTAGATTCAAGCCAGATTCTTCATCATCACTGTCTCTCTCTCTCTTTTTTTTTTTTAACATATTCTATTGATTTTTACAGAGAGGAAGGGAAAGGGATAGAGAATTAGAAACATTGATGAGAGAGAAACATCGATCAGCTGTCTCCTGCACACCCCGTACTGGGGATGTGCCCGCAACCAAGGTATATGCCCTTGACTGGAATCAAACCTGGGACCCTTCAGTCTGCAGGCCAAGGCTCTATCCACTGAGCCAATCTGGATAGGGCACCACTGTCTCTTGATGTATAAACCAAGAACACGTCAACCGGAGTAAGATTCTTTGATAATTGGAGACATATGTGTAAAATTAAAAATACTTTATCATATGAGTCATCATCTGTTTTTACTTTATTAGTTTTTAAAAAGCTAGATTTGACTCATGTGTTTTCCTAAACAGAGCAGTGTCATGGTGAATGGACACCAGGACCAAACAGCCGGCCAGGTAAACTGGAGAGGCATCTTCCATCACAGGCCGCAGCCACAACTTTCCGCAGAGAGAGAACCACCGATTTACATTCAATAGCCTGAACTATGAAAATTCAGCAGCCTGCAGCTCATCCTTCCCAAGATAACTGTCAATTACTCATTGCAACTTTAAAATAAAGATATTTGCCCATTAATTAATAATTACTTACTTCCTCCTTCTAATCAATGGGCATAAAGTTTCCGTTAAGCAAGATGAGTAAGTCCCAGAGATCTGCCGTTCAACATTGCACCTACAGTCAACAATACCACTTAAATAGTTGTTAAAAGGGTATATTTCAGCCCTGGTCGGTTTGGCTAAGTGAATAGAGCATCGGCCTGTAGACTGAAAGGTTCCAGGTTCGATTCCGGTCAAGGGCATGTACCTTGGTTGCAGGCACATTCCCATTGGGGGTGTGCAGAAGGCAGCTGATTGATGTTTGTTTCTCATCAATGTTTCTAACTCTCTATCCCTCTCTCTTCCTTTCTGTAAAAAATCAATAAGATATTTTTTTTAAAAAAGGGTATATTTCATGTTAAATATGCTTACCACCATAAAATAAAATAAAAAATCAGGATATTTAAGTAGCCAGCCAAATGACTGGTTAAGCATCAATCAGAAAAATTTATGGCACAGAATATCCAATTGAGAAGAATTAAGAAAAACAGTAAGACTTGGACTGGATAGTGCCTTGGGGGTTACCAATTCAATCCTTCTCCCTTACCCACAGTCTCCTGAACACACACACACACACACACACACACACACACACACACACACTGTCCAGGACCAGAACCCACATTTCTTGACACAATGTCTTTTAAAGGGTGAAAGGCTGCAATAATATATTTCCCAGATCCTTCTCTTCCTCTCCATTTCTCCCAGCAGCAGGGGTCACACCCTTGATACTTCCTGCCTCCTACCAGGTGACTCTCTTCCTGGCTTATCCTAATATTTCTGGAAGATTTGTAAAGCATAATTTGATGTTTGATGTTTTCCCTTCCCACTCAAAAATCTCTGTCTGGCCATTACATAGGAAATAAAGAATAAAATCTTTACTCCAACATTTAAGGTCCTCAACCATTTTGTTCTATGTTTTCTTTTTATCTCTTTTTACTATAACTCTTAATCTGATCAAACTCAATTATTCACTCTTCTTTGCATGCAGAACCTGAGCGTGCAAAACCTGAGCTTTCTTGCCTCAATCCTTTGCTCCTGCCTGTCCTTACCTCCTGCACCTCCACCCAGTATCACATCAAATATCATTTAAGGTCCAGCAAAAATGCCAATGAAACCTTTCCCGACCCCTTCCAACTAGAGGTCATCTCTCTCTGTTATTCTCTTCCACACTTTAACTCTCTCTTAACATATCTCTCTAGCTCATATCTTCCAGGGATGGGGAAACTTCTTTATGTCAAGGGCCATTTGGATATTTACAACATCATTCACTTAATGTAATTCAGTTAATATAAATTTATGTTGCTATGAAAAAAGCTCCTAGATTTATTGAATTTTGAGTCCCGCCTGTGGTTGCTTTGGCAGAGCCAGTATCTTGCTCCTGTGAGTTGCTAAACTGAAATATCAATGGGTATATAGGAATAATGCATCTTTTAAAAGTGTTTTTTAAAATCTACCCATGATGCTAATTATGCTTTCAATTTTAAACTAAGAAAAAAAAAACCATAATGACTATAGTAAGGCTCCTTTAAAAAAATATTTTTAATTTTCAATTATTTTACTTACATCACAGGTGCAGAACCCTTCTTTCCAATTTCTATTCTAAAATACTGGCCTTGTGAGTATTTAAACTTGTTCCAGTCAATTATAGAATAATAACACTTGAGGGGAAAAAAGATCTTCAAAATTCATCTCATCTCATTCATACCCCCAACCCATGTGTAAAATCTCTCGGGAAAATAAGAACTGATTCTATTTCAACTATCTTTTGAGATAAATTGCATAGAATTTCTAGTAATCCATTCTGATATCATTGTTATTATTATTATCATTATTATTATTATTATTATTACATCACCATTTCCCTTACCTTTGGCAACCATCATCTGTTCTCTGTAATTATGAGTCTGTTTCGGTTTTATTTTGTTGAGACATTTTGATGTTGCTGACCCTCCATGTTACAATATTGCTCCATAATAAGTTAAACCAAGTTCCTCAAACTATTATTTCATTTGCCTTTTGAGAGACACTGCAGTGCAGTGTTTAAGACACATGACTCTCTCATCTATAAAATGGTAAAAATAACATACTTATTTCATAGGCTATTTTCAAGGATTTGATGGACTCATATATGTAAAGTGTTTAGAACAGTGACTGAAACCTAGTAAGTGATATATGTGTTGCTATTTTTATTTCTTCTTATTTTTCTTTGAATAAAGATGGTTAGTAGTTTGATACTTGGGCATTCAGACCTGGAGGCTTTGAATAAATGAGTCTTTTTCTGGACTGAATAACCACAGTTCCTTTACGCTATATTTTTTTACAAGACTAATTTCCCAAATTTTTAAAAATACCCCCTGTAGCCCTTCATCTCAGTGAAGTGAAAAGAGTTCATATTTTGCTATTGCAACAAGGATTTTTTAAACCAAGACTCTAAAGGTCCCATCTATTTAACACCTATCTTTAAGGGTCATTCTCCATGTTACTCATAATGGGCATTTGACATTGGGTAAGACAAGCAAGAGCCCTGCCTTCATGGGATATACAAATTCTTAGCTGCAGAAACAAACTCGTTTTATCGTTAAGCAAGTCACATACCACTCTTTCGGATTCTCTCTTCCAATAGGTCAGCATGCCCAGCTGGAAGTTTCTTATTGAAAATCTCAGCTGAACGGAGGAACATAGCTTCAACTGCAGACCCTTTCAGCAAAGCAATCTGATCTTCATGGTCCAAAGTCTGAAATCCTGCATGAAGGTGATAATGAAATCAATATCAAGGAGTCATGAAATGCTATAAAACAGTATTCATCATCACCATCACCCCCATTGATAAAACATTTTCATGAAATTATTTTGTAGTTGTTTTAAGAGTGGATAGTGAAGTCAATAAGTATCTATTGTTCTCTCCCAAATAGAAGCTGACTTTTATCCTCATTGAATAGGATTTGATAAAAAAGTTGGGTAAAAGAGGATCCACATCAAACATATATATATATGTTATGGCAGAGACCGGCTGATGCAGATGAAGCCACCCTCAAAAGTTAAAGGCAAGCAGATTCTCTTTGAACCATTATTTTAGTTACATCTGGTGTCAGAGGTCAACTCCGCAGAATGGAAGTTTCCACAAGCCAGAAAAATCTTTACGTGTATCCAGAGGTTTAAAGAAATATTTAGCCAGCTCATGGATCTTTAGTCAACCTGGAGAATGGGTAGCATTTCCAATAAAACAAACAAACAAACAAACAAGGTCATGTTGCGCTATCTTCTCTAAGCTCAGCCCTCCACCATGCAGGGTGGGGGAAATGACTGACTGAAGTAATGAATGGGAAACAAACAAAGCTCATGTGCACATGTGTACACACACACATACCACGAATAGAGATAAAATAAGGATAATGCCCTCAGGGCCTAAGTGGCCTAAGAAAGTATTAAATAGCAATGGGAGTTTGGAGAAGAGAGTAACGCTAAGGATAAAGAAGTAGTGTCACTTTCAGAGAATCTAAGGGCTCCTTTGCGCGCAGGAGACGTGCCAGGTCTCTAGCACTCTGAACAGGCCTCAGTGAACTGTGGAATGGAATCCCTCAGCTTGGTCCTTCACAAAACACTCTTTCATTATTAGTACTGCATAACTATTATTACTATTTGTAATCATGTCATTTCTATAATTATTGTTAAAACATTTTTTCTTTCTCGAGGGTTGTCTTTTCTTTCCTTCTGTGTTTTTATTTTTTTCCTTCTAGTTTGCTCATTAAACACACATTAATTAAACTCTCTCCCTAACGATCTAGTCCAGGCACAGGATTGAAGAGGTGTGTAAGATATTGCCATTGCTTTCAGATAAGTTACCTTATTGTAAGTTAAGATTTTTATTTGTCCTCAATATTTTTGGTTAAAGATCAACTGACCATTTGAACTGAAAAATCTTTTCCCATAAACAACAAAAAACATCGTATTTCTCCCTTTCCAGTATCTCTTCCCACCGTTTCTAACTCTTGAATAATCATGTTTTTGATCAAGATTGCCTTCAGCTTAATTATCATAAAACAAATTAAGTTCTGTTGTTCATTGTTAATAAAGAAATGAGAGAATATTAATGTTTCCATGATAACGAGAACTTCTTCCCACATTTTATGAGTTTTATGTAGGCTTATGTTTATCTCTGACACATTTAATAAAATAATAGCATAATGCTGGCAAATTAACATGTTTAATTAAAATCTTATGTCAGAAGTTACCTTCTGTAATTTAATATTACTGTGTTATGCAGCTATACAAGGTATTTATTATATTCTTCTAGACCGTGAGATTTTAATGTGCTAATATATTTTTTAAAACAATGAAACAACTTAAACCTATTGACTTAGATTGCATTGAAATTGTATCTAAAAGAATTGGACTCTGGGAGATAAGAAGCTTGCATTCCAGTTTCCTGTACTGTCACCATCAGAATGACTGGATAAATCCCTCTCCCTCATCCCACACATGATGGACACTTGTTCATTAAGTGCTACCAATTTTTAAATCTCTCTTTACTTAGTTTCCTATTATCTCTCCCACTGCCCTATTTATTTATTTCAAGCCCTATTGCTTGGACTAATGCAGTAGCATAGTAACTGATCCTCCTTACCTCCAGTCCCTGTTCAAATCCATCTAATACAAACTAATAAAGCTATATCTCTATAACATAAATCTCATCATTTCCCTCTTTTAAAAAAAAGTCACCAAGAAGTCTTTATCATCCAGGGGATGAGAATTAAAACCCTTAGTTAAGCCCTAACTGGTGTGGTACCAGCTTACCTTATGTCTAACCAAGGAGCCACAGATATTATGCTACAACCACGGTGAATTTTCTCTTCCTTCTCTAATAATTTGATTCTTACTCATGCCTCATTATATTTTCACAAGCAGATTTCTTGATTTCAAATGACCCTTCTCCTCAATGTCACCTGAAAGCTCCTTTTTGTTTTAGATTCAACGCAAATATGACTCTCTCAGAAGCCTTCTTGTCTTTTTCAAATATAATCAGCAATTACTTCCTTTTTGTTCAAACAGCACTTTGCATACATTTTTTTAATTATACCCTTTAATCACTCTCCTAGTAGGTAATAGCTAGGTACTTAGTATAGAGTAGGTATCAACAAACATTATTAAATGAATAAATGGATGAATCACAACTTATCAAAGCCACAATTTCTTAATTTATCAATTTGGAAGAATTAACATCAATGATTTTTAAATATCCTATATGGCGCTAACATTTTTTTAAATATATTTTATTGATATTTTTACAGAGAGGAAGGGAGAGGGATAGAGAGTTAGACGCATCAATGAGAGAGAAACATCGATCAGCTGCCTCCTGCACACCTTCTGCTGGGGATGTGCCCGCAACCAAGGTACATGCCCTTGACCGGAATCGAACCTGGGACCTTTCAGTCTGCAGGCCGATGCTCTATCCACTGAGCCAAACCGGTTAGGGCAAACATTTTACGTCTGTAGCAGACATATTAAACCAGATGTGAGATAATTCTCCTTTTGCAACAAACAGACTTGCCTCTCTTAATATCATAAGAATATCACACAGTGTAGCAGAGAAGTAACTACATGTAGATACCTGGTAGCTTTTTTGTGAATTCTACAAGAATCTGTACATGACTGGTAGCCATTTCAGTTAAAATGAGAAAATTTTCTTCTGCACTGAATTCTTCTTTTAACTGAATTTTAAGAAAAAAGCAAATGATTAATAAGTAGATAAAAGGATAAAACAATATAAAATCATTAGGCTAAAGAACCTAGACAATAACATTTAAAACCCCAGTTCATACTTTTCAGATCCTGGAGAGCAATTATTATTACCAAGATGGATATGAGGCTTCTTTCTCACTAGTTATTTAATGCTGCTAAAAGCTTAAATGTATAACAAATTCTTGGCTCTAATCATTTCAAAGTAACATGTTTATATATTAATTCCACCTCAAACATAGCAAACGCCCCCAAAAACATTAAGTTTAAGCCCATGCATTTTCAGATAATGTACGTACAATTTTATTTGTGATTTCCTGAGGCATCCTCTGTTTGCTATATGAATCCATAATATAATGTAGAAGATTCTGTTGATCCAGGGTGAGTTCAGTTTTCTCCTACACTGGCAAAAAAATAAAAGATGTTAGGGAGGGTGGCTATGAGGCATATTCTCTCTCTCTCTCTCTCTCTCTCTCTCTCTCTCTCTCTCTCTCTCTCTGTCCATACACACACACACACACACACACACACACACACACACACACTCATCTGGAGTAAACAAAATATCAGAAATTGCTGAGGAAAGCCATAAATATAGCAGGAACTGTATGCTCTGATTGTGTCATCACTTTTTCTGAGCCCTTGGGCAAGCCATATCCTATTTCATTAAATTTGTCTCAAGGTACTCATTTTCCTCTGTAAAATAGGGAAAAACGAACTATTTCTTTCATGTATTTCTTAGGAATAAATAATAATCTGGATTTGAAGCCTATTGAGCCCATTCGTAGAGAAGTTCAGTGAAAGTTCAAGGTTTGACCATAACTAAGGAAAAGTTCCCCCATATAACACAGAGACCCCATTTGAGGGTATTTATTTAGAGCAGGGGCTGACACACTGGGGCTCATGGACCGAATCCACCTGGTTTTGTAAATCCACTGGAAGATAATCATACTCATTTATTCATGTATCACCAAAGCTACTCAATGTTGGGTAGTTGAGATGGAGACCTTGTGGCCAAAGCCTAAAATATTTGGCACTTTACAGAAAAAAACTGCTGACCCCTAAAGTAGAGAGTCCTCCATCTGGACAATTCAGCCCCTAGACATCTCGTTCTCCCTTACTAGCATCTTTGGAAGAGGGTGGATAATTGTGTCAATTCTTTGTTTCCTTATACCAAAGATGAAGCACTATGGCAAAATAATACTTCCATACCAAATACTTTTCCTGTGATAAATATAAAATAATATATCTGAAAAACTAAATGTGGATGATTTTTTTGTCAGTAGTGTAATAAATATTTGAAAAATGATTTGAAAAATCAATAAATGATTTGAAAAAAAAAATGGAGTTTTGGTTTTTCAGCTAATGGCAACTTAAAATTCCTTTAAGTGCCCTGTGCATTATCAGTATGTTTAGCTAATCATACAAGATGCCATTCCTCTATTTGTCCCAAGTTGCTCGAAGGATTTATTGAGTGATCTGTGACCTCAGGAGAAGAGCTTTTCTCTATTGGTGCAGAGATGTGCATTCACCCTGTTTTACCCATCGGTAAAGACTGGCTCATGCCCTGGCCGGTTTGCTCAGTGATTAGGGCATTGGCCCATAAATGAAAAAAGTCATTCCCAACCAAGGGCACATACCTTGGTTGCAGGTTCAATCCTCGGCCCCAGTGGGGGTAAGAGTGGGAGGCAACCAATTGATATGTCTCTCTCACCTTGATGTTTTTCTCTCTCTCTTTCTCTCTCTCCCTCCCTCCCTCCCCCTCCTCTTTCTCTCTTCTACTCTCTAAAAAAAATTAATGGAAATAATATCCTCAGGTGAGGATTTAAAAAAAAAAAAAAGACTGACTCACAGCCTCTATCAAATCCACACCCTTCCCAGTCTGAACCTCCCTTCTCACTGGCCAGGAAAAAATGGTCATCAAAACTCAGTTTGAAAAAATGCCTTTTATACACCAAACCATTTCTACTGGCAACATCTGGGCAGTAGGAATGAAACGGAGCCAGGGAAAACTCCCCCTTTTTTTACTTTATACACTCCTACTATCTGACTTTTACACAAAAGGATGTATTATTCTCTTGGTTAAAAAGAAACTCATTCACCCGTGGACACAGACAATGCGGGGGGGGGGGGGTGCGGGTCTCGGAGTGGGGGGAGAGGGATTGGGCTAGGAGAGGTTAAGGGGGGACCTATGAAATACTTTCAACAATAAAGATTGTTGAAATAAAGAAATAAAGAAAAATAAAAGAAAAAAAATAAAGAAAAAAAAAGGAAACCAAAGAAACCCACTCAATGCCCAGGTGAAGTGAAATCCTGCTCATGGCTGTGGTTCTCACATGACAGCCTCCCAGCCAGACCACGACGTGCCTAGCAGCTCCGCGGCACTGGCTTTGGCAGACACCGTGGCGTGTTCTTACCCTGCCTGACTTAGTGGTCGAGCTCACTTGCCGCAGGCCACGCCCTTCGCTGTCTTCATTAACCGTCTGATCTGCATGCTGCTTCACGTTTTTCCTCAGTCGTTTGGATTTACACTGAATTTCAGTTAACAAGCCTGAAAAAAATAAACACAGGGACTTAACCAACCACCGAAAGTACTGTTGGGTGTGTGGTCACGAGACTTGGCCTGGCACAGGAAATGTGTCCTCTGTGAGTCTCAGCTTCTTTATTTGTAAAATAGGAATAATATCTACCTTGCATGGTTTTGTGTATATTAAATGTTATGTCATTTTTTAAACTTAGTTTTATATAAAGGATGTGATGCGAAGCATTATACAAATGCAAGGTATTTGATCAATACAACGAAGAATGACACTCCCTGTTCTTGTCCTGGGGAACTTTGAAAGTGATTGTTTCAAGACGTAATATTAATATTATAACTGCACCATAAGGCATGTATTCAATTTCACATTGAGCACATAAGTAATCATGTGGAATCAAACAAATGTCAAGATCCTTTAGGAAAAAAAATTCCAATCCTGTTCATTTTCAGAACTGTATAAATGATTGAGAACATAGTTAAAGATGGAAATAACTCAAGGGGACCTAGACATTTTCTTTTGAATAATCATATAATGTCATCACTAATTTACACTAAACAGAGCTATATTATCTTCCACATTCCTATTTAACTTCCTCATTCTCTCAATGTGAAGGAAATGAAATCCCAGGAATTTCTTTGTCCAGGGAATTCGGTTTATAGGATCACATGAAAGCTTTGCACGTGTTCCTGGTCAAGTCCATGTGCATAAATAATATTATAGCCTCTTCTATTATAGGTGGCATCATGAAAAACATCCCCGGAGCCCCAGTTGGGACAAGTTCATGTTTAAGTGATGAGCCACATGAACCGCCTGGTATCGAAGCAAATGTTTCCATGGCAGGATTGGGTTCCGGTAGTAGCCCCTCCTGCAGTCTCCTGTTTCATACATGCTGAGAGGAGATTGTGATCGGCCACCATAAAACTTTCATCCTCCCGGCGTGGGATTATTTACACTGACCTATTTTCCGCCTCCTGCATGCATTATCTGTCTGGGTCCATCCCAGTTGCCTGTATGGTTTGGGAATAATAGCACTGGAATCGCCTTCCAGAGGCTTTTCTTTCATGTGGCATTCCCTCCCTGACTGTGATCATCCCCTTGGTGACATCTGTTTGTCTCCTTGTGTTTGGAGGGGAACAGGACCTATCTCAGAATCTGAGTGGTCTGGAGAATTTGCAGAATGAAAAATGAATATGTTATATCCTAGCATGCATTCCAAATGTTGATGAAGATTACGGTTTCTCACAAAGCCAGCAGTTAATACACTGTCTTTTTTCCTTATCAGATTGAAGGACCAAATGATATTAAAACTTGGGAGAGTTAATTTCCTGTGTAAATCTATACAAATTGGTTCAAAGCTGCAACCAAAAAAAAAAAAAAAAAGGATTCTTAATAAAACGACCTGATTTAAAACTCTATTTAGACAAGTCCGTGGCAGTTATACCTTATTATTAACTTTCCCCACAACTGTGAATTTTTATGCTAATTAAACAACAAATTAAAAAAGATATTAAATTGAATTTGGAGGAAACTTTTAGACTGTCATTCTTTGTAATTTATTAAAATAATGCGACTTCGCTCCATGTCTCAATGAACATGAACAACAAAACACAGCTGTTTGTTTTTTTCAGGTGAATAGTATGCTCTTTAGCTGACAGTTTGGACAATTCAGTGGTTCACGATCCTTTTCAAGAACTTAGATGGCTTAGTAAGTCCCTTCTTCAATGCGTGAAGTACCATTCTAATTAGATGAGTTACCTGGCATCTGCCTTCTTAAGAGATAGTTAGTGAAATTTAATTGCTTGATGCGAATACCTCTATACATACATTCAGCCAACATTCCCATCTCTTTGCATTTCCTTAGTCGGCACTCCTGGCACTTTCTTCGCATGTACATGTCCATCACACAGTTGCCTCCGTTTTTACACTTGTACACGGCATTTTTGGTGATGCTTCTCCTGAAGAAACCTGTGGCAGAAACACAGAAAGGAGTGAAAAGACTCCTAATACCATCTACTCAGAAAAACACATTAGGACTGAGATGCCCAAGAATTTTCTCCTGGACCCTGGAGAGCAGCAGCTGCCAGGTAATCCTTGCGTGCACTGTTGACAAAGTGCTTTCAACTGCACTGCATTACCCAGAAAGCTGCTGTTTTTAATTCAGCTCTCAAAAATAAAGACATGTTTCACTGACAGCCTTTCCAAGGAAAAAACCTTAGCTCATTTTTTAAGATAAATTATGTTCATTATATCTTCATTGGGGATCAATTATGGACCAGGTGTACTTACTCTAGGTCAGTGATGGCGAACTTATGACACGCATGTCAGAGGTGACATGCGAACTCATTCTTTTGGTTGATTTTTCTTTGTTAAATGGCATTTAAATATATAAAATAAATATCAAAAATATAAGTCTTTGTTTTACTATGGTTGCAAATATCAAAAAATTTCTATATGTGACACGGCACCAGAGTTAAGTTAGGGTTTTTCAAAATGCTGACACACTGAGCTCAAAAGGTTTGCCATCACTTCTCTAGGTGCTAATGGTACAAAGGTAGGTAAGTCATCCCTGCCCTCTTAGTGTCTATAGACTGGCTGAGGGCAAAGCCATGCAAAGAATCAAACAAGTAAAATTGAGCCTTCCTGGGCTGTGCTGGGGCAGAGGAGGCAGGGGGAATGGCCGGTTCTGGAGGAAGAGGTCAGACTTAGAAGTGAGTGTTGAGCTAAGTCTTGAGGTTGAGTCTTTATTGTTGAGAAAGAGAAACCATTACAGGGCTTGGGGTTTGGCAGGGGAGGGTATGACCTAACGTGCATGTTGGGAAGAAAGGTGGAGCAGGGAGACTAGAGCCAGGAGACTGTGACCAGCCAAGAGGTGATCAGGCCTGGACTTGATGTGGGGGGCGGTGAGAACAGGGAGGAGGTGATAGAGGAACAATCAGAGGTTGGTAACTACCTCAATATGAAACCAGAGGCTGAAGGAAAAGTGAGAGATGTCAAGGCTAAAGGCATACTAGACTTGCTTGTGAATTTGTCAGTTGGCAAAACTTGCAGTGAAAAGATGTTACCATTTTCCTAAATGTCAAATTCAACCACGGAGAGTATTAAAAAAAGTCTGTGCTTCAGATCAAAGTTGATACTGGGAGTGCAAATATCAAAGTATGCATTTTAAAAGAGACTAAAGGCAAAAAAAATTATTTTCCTGATTCCAGATCATTAAGCTCAATGACCACCTTAGCCCACCTGAGTCAATCTTTCTATTAATCTTCAGCTCCTGTCAAGAACAATCCCATTTAATACGGTCAGATACTGATAGCTCAATAGTTAACAGAAATAAAATTCTTACTCCAAGATGAGTCAAAGGAGTGGCGGCTAGAAAAAATCTGCAGGTTTTTTACTCTGATATTAACTCAGAAAATCATTATCATCTCAATAGCTGAATTGATTAGCTTTCACTCTGAGGTAGCAATATTCTATTATCACTATATCACTTAAATAAAAGTACATATTCTATATTTATACTTATGCAAATCTATCCATACCCATACTTCTGATTCTATCTTGTGCATATTCAGCAATGCCCATATCAGAGAAGTCATTTGAAAATGAATGGAAAGGAAATTCACTGAGGAACAGAGGCCCCCTGGTAACAAAAGATGAATAGACAGGGCTGGCATTGCACGATGGGGCTGGCAGGAAGACAGCTTTAGGATGGTAACATGGACCCCTCAAATCTGCTAAATATTGCACATTCTGCTTTTCTGCATCTTTATACACATGGAACCCACGTATCACACCCTACTCTCAACTCATACACATACATGTGCATGTGCACACACGTAGGCACACAAACACACACGCACAAGCCAGACTTCAGTAACTGACTGTGGACTACCCATTACTTGGAAACTATGGTTGTTTAAAGCTTTAAGAGTCTCCATGTTTTGGAAACAGCAACAAACACAAAGCCGAGCAACTAGTGAGCTTTATGGCTTACCCGTGGTCGGCAAACAGCGGCTCACGAGCCACATGTGGCTCTTTGGCCCCTTGAGTGTTGGTCTTCCATAAAATACCACGAGCGGGCGCGCACGTACAGTGCGATTGAAACTTTGTGGCCCATGCGCAGAAGTCAGTATTTTGTGGAAGAGCCACACTCAAGGATCCAAAGAGCCGCATGTAGCTTGCAAGCCGCGGTTAGCCGAGCCACAGTTTGCTGACCACTGGAGAGTTAGCCTTTGGATCTGTCTCAGCACAACGTAGGGTAAAAAGTCCCCTCACCGCCCCCACCCCTGCCCCTTACATAGGATTAATTTTGTATCAGACACCGTTCTAAACACTTTGCAAATGCTGATGCATATAATATTCATAACAATCCTATGATATAGGGTCTATTATTATTTCCCTCTTACAGATAAGGAGTCTGAGTTATACGGAGATGAAGTAATTCGATCAAGACCCTACAGATAGTAAATGGTAGGGCTCAGATCTGACTCCCAGCAGGGTAGGTTTCAAACTGTGCTCTTAACCACTACAGTCTGCTGCCTTCCTAGTAAGGAGTTTACATTCTTAAAAATTGTCTTTAGACATGAATCTGCTCCAGTCTCACACAGCACGTTAAGTGCTCCACAGTTTCTTCCCTTTCTCCAAAACTTCTCCAGAAACATCCTACTCGTCCTCCTGCGCCCCAGCTGTCTTTCCCACCTCTACCTCGCTGTTAGGAAGCTTGAAAAAGGTACAAACTAGAGAGGGGGTTTCCATCACACACTTTTCTTAATCTTTAGGACCTCAGCTTTTCTCCTTGAGCTTCTTTCTGAAATTTTAAAAACTTGATCATCTGGCAAGAGCTATTTTAGAAATGAAAGAGAAAATCCTCAAACTTTTGACATAAAGTTGATGAAAATTGTTAATTATTTCATTCCTATTGATACCTCAGGGATCCACCAGTCCATTCCCAGCAAATCACCGGGGAAAGGGTCCAACAAAGGGGAGATGGACTCGTGTTGAGTGAAGTAGGGGTGGCATATGGAAGGTGCCTGTCAGTCTAACCTGGGAACAAAGATAATTGGCTGGAGAGGGTGAGGCCACTGCAATCACACGAAAATATGGGAATTCATAATCCCGCAGACAAATTCTCTCTTGTGGCTCTCTTGTTCCTCTGGCTTGGCTCCTGCTTCCTTGCATTCGCCCGCATTCCCTCCAGAGCCATGTGGCCCTCAAGGTCACGTGGCCCATGGCCATGCAGACCCCACATGCAATGGACTGCAACTGGGAACAAATCTAAGCTAGCCTGATGACGCTGGATTGTACTGTGCAGACATGGGGCAGAAACTCGGGGCAATGGCTTTAATCCTAGCTCTGCTGAAAGCAAAATGGGACGTTTTCCTTGGCGGGGCGGAGGGAAGTGGCACCTTGGAAACACAGGGGTCTAATCCCATGCAAATAAATATCGCTCGTTCTCCCGTGCAAATCTCAGAAAATTCCTTTTCTTGTGATGTTGCAATAACCCCACGACCACTGGCAACATGTGGGAACACAGAGAGCTCTCCCTGCTAGTCATTAACTTTAAGGTTTTTTTCTTTCCTTAATGTCTTAGAGAGCCACACACACACACACACAAATGTCTACCTGACTTCTCCACCACTTAGTTTTGCCAACTACAAGTTCTATTGATTTTTTAATTAAATGGCTTAAAAAGGACTGACTTTAAATTATGTCTGTAAGTTGCCTGATATCATGCAGAACTAGATAAATCTATAAGCAACTTAGTACTCAAAGGACATTTATCAAGCTCCTATAATCCCTTCTGCCAAAATAAACCATGAAAACTTACATATACCACGAAATGAGAGAAAAGTTCATTAAAACAGCATAGTTTAGAAAAGAGTGTGAAGGAAGCTCTATCAATGTGTCAAAAATGTTGGTGAATCTCCGCAAGATCGAAAACAGTAAATTTCTGAAGAAACGTGGCCCAGGACAGGTGCATAAAAATGCAGGTGCTGCCGAAACCGGTTTGGCTCAGTGGATAGAGCATCGGCCTGCAGACTGAAAGGTCCCAGGTTCAATTCAGGTCAAGGGCATGTACCTGGGTTGCGGGCACATCCCCAGTAGATGTGCAGGAGGCAGCTGATCGATGTTTCTCTCTCATCGATGTTTCTAACTCTCTATCTCTCTCCCTTCCTCTCTGTAAAAAATCAATAAAATATATTTTTTAAAAAAATGCAGGTGTAGGAGCAATGGGGGAGGTGCAAGTTCAGATGCAAGGAGATTCAGACAGCCCTAAGGCATTCTTAGGGAGAATTGTGCTAAGCCAGGAGTTGGCTAATTATGCAGGGCAAATTCGCCAAGCCCCTCCCCACCCCCTCCCCCCAGCACACACACACCTATTGTTGTATAGCCCACAACCCAGGAATGGCTATTACATTTTTTAATGGTTGAATAAAATTTTTAAGACTATTTTGTGATATTTAAGTTATATGACATTCACATTTCAGTATCCACAGATAAAGTATATTAGATCACAGCCAAGCCCATTCATTTTCATGATGTCTGCTTTTGCACTATAATGGTAGAGTCAAATAGTTGAGTTAGAGACCTAATATTCACAAAGCTTAGAATATGGGCCCCTTTCAGAAAAAGTCAGCCAACTCCTATGCTACACCATGGGTAGCAGTAGTATTTGCATGCAGTCTCAAGCAATGACTAGAAGCCAGAGAGGGTAGGCAATGCCCAGGAGGAATGAGAAGTCCTCCTTGCCCAAAAGACAAGGACCAGAACATGCTATCCAACAGCACATCTTGTCCTCCATCCTGATCGATAAAAGCAGGCTGCTGAACCCAAACAGCACCTTCAGAGAGGTGAGCAGGGAATCTCAGAGCTCCTCAATGAATGAGATCACGCTTCTTTCTCGAGTCATTTAGGAATTGCTCTGTGGGAGTTTGCCCGGCTGGCAGCTCTGAGTCTGTTCCTCCTTTTGCCCTCACCTATTAATAGAAAGGACAGGCTCAAAGCCTAAGCCATTGAAAAGTATCCTGTTGATAAGTTGACCGACATGAGCTACAGGATAATGGTTTTTTAAATATTTCATATAAGAATTTTTTAAAAGCTGAATTTATTCATCAGCTCAACCTCAGAACTGGGAAAGAAATTCAGTCTACCTCATTTTAGCACTGTAAATGAGCATAATAAATTTTCACCATTTTTTAAAAGGTTGGCTTAATTATTTGGCCTAACAATTTTCGATGACCAAGAAACAAATCATCTTCCATTCAAGCTCAGAATAAAAGGCATTGTCATTAGCTGTAAATAATAATAATGATAATCCTATCTAATAAAGATGGAATATGCAAATTGACCATTACTTTGTGACAAAGATGGCGGCGCCCACAGCCAATAAGAAGGGAATGTGCAAATTGACATGACAAAGATGGCAGTGGCTGGGCCAGGACACAGGTGTTCCGTCCCTCCCCTGCTGCTCCGGGACTCTGGGAAGTACCCATGGAGCTGCCTGGGCAGGGCGGGACACTTGCTATGGGGGAGAGGGCAGGGGGTGGAGGGAGCTACAGGAGGGTGGCAGGGCAAGAGCGAAGATGGAAGGCGGCTCTAGCCCGGAGCAAAGGCTGAAGGCGGCGGCCTGAGCGAAGGCCTGGGTCCTGGGTGCCAGAAGGAAGCCGGTGCCGGCAGCCAGGGGACAGAAGGCCTTTCTTGCATGAATCTTCATGCATCGGGCCTCTAGTAATAATAATAAAGACAGAACTCTCACATCCTTTATTTCAGCTCAAGTGTCACCACTTTATCTACAGTAGTATCCTGCATGAGGTCCACTCATCTCTTTCCCATTGTCTCTTTTGCATTCTTCACATCGTTTGTCTCTATTAAAATTATCTTACCATTTTTTGAAGAGTTCATTCTTTTCTGTGGTTCAAAAATCAACAGATACAAAAGGATATAAAGTAAAACATTTCCTCCCCATACCTGTCCTCATGCTACCTAGTTGTCCTTCCCAGAGAAAATCCACTGATACCCTCACCCCTGCTTGGGAGGATGAGGGGAGAGGTAATGATGCTCTGCATGAGCTTGGCTTTGCATGATTTTTAAGAGCCATTTAGATTCCCAGCTAGGCAAACGCTCAGGAGTTGGGGGCTTAATTAGTTTCTAGAAGAGACATCGTTTTGAAGATAGTACATGCTCCAAATTAGGGAGGCTGGATAAACAGAAAAATAACAATGATAAAATAATATTTAATCAATAAGATTAACAATAGCCAATGCTCACTGAGCACTCAATTGTGCCAGATATAGAGATAGATGTTTTAAAAATATATCTATTTTTTACAAGAACCCAAAAATAATAGTAATAATAGCAGACATTTATTGAGGGTTTACTATTGGCAAGTACTGTCAATTGCTTTACACACATTAACTTATACTAAAAAAAGAGAAAGATCTAAAATCAGTAATCTAACCTTGTAACTTAGGAAACCAAAGATACTCCTGACAACCCCTAGATACCTACCTCAAAGGGTTGTCCTGAAGATTAAATGAGTTAGTACATTTAAAGGCGCCAGATAAAGCCTGCATGTAATAATCACTTGATATGTCATCTACCTTTCTGTCCCCTAATTCCTCCTCCCCCTCCTCCTCTTCTTCCTCCTCCCGATCACCACCACTGCCGCCACTGCCATCATCATCATCTCACTCTCATTCTTGTCATCTTTATTACCATCCTCATTTTACAGGGGAGGAATCTGAAGCGCAGAGATGTTAAGTAACTTGGAACAGCTGGGAGAAAAATGAGCTAGGTTGGAATCTAGACTGACTGCTTTCAGAATTCCACTTTTTTGGTGATTTTTATAACACATGATGAAAGGCTTCCAATACAGCGAAACAGTTTAATCACCACCCCTTGGATCACACTCTTAGATCTTTTGATCTATAGAGACCATTAGGACCATTGTTAAATTTTATAGAATCATATAAAATGTGAGGCAAGACACTTCAGCCCTGACCCATAAGCAAAAGAACTACTGAAAACACTCTGCATCTGTTCTACCCACTACAATGGTTTCAACAACTCTGGGATCTTTTCTAAACCTTTAGAACTAAGTCTAATGCTGGTTCACTATCTTCTATTAAAAATGTTCAAAAGGACAACACGTCACCCACTTACTCACACAATGCCTTTTACGAATTCTCCCTTCTCTCCCTGAGAAGAATGTGACTGACAGTGACCTATTTGAAAATGCGACCATTTGAAACTGCCAGTCAGCTGCAGATCGGTTTTGTTAGTTGAGGTTTGAAGTTTGAAGCAAAATTCATTCAAACATTAGCATATATGACTGATAACTGAGGGGGAAAGAAAGCTCTAGATTTAATCTATTGCTGAGCAAATGGCAGTCATTGTCACTGTGCAATATGCTTGTGTTCTGCAGTTACTTAAAAAAAATCAAAATTTCTCTCATTGATGCATTCAACGTCTACAAGAAATAAAATACTTGGAAAAATTAAAATATTTCTAATAGAAACAGATATAGAGACCAGTGAAGTCAGGAAGTTTAAACATGATCTTTGTTTTCTTTTGAAGTTTTAAAATTTTTTCTCATGTGTGCGTGTGTGCGTGTGTGTGTGTGTGTGTGTGTGTGTGTGTGTGTGTGTATCACAGGTCTGACACATCTACAGTGAAGCCCTAAGGCAGAGAGTAGCCAGGATCTCACATATAAAAACTTAAACTAACCCTCAAAATGACCCTGTGAAATAGATATGATCCCTGTTTGGCAGATTGGAGACTCAGAGAAGGTAAATATTTTGCAAATTAAGGATTGGCTAGCTCCGTGGTCGGCAAACTGCAGCTTGCGAGCCACATGTGGCTCTTTGGCCCCTTGAGTGTGGCTCTTCCTAAGCCTTAGGAGAACCCTAACCAAGTTAATAACAATGTACCTACCTATATAGTTTAAGTTTAAAAAATTTGGCTCTCAAAAGAAATTTCAATTGTACTGTTGATATTTGGCTCTGTTGACTAATGAGTTTGCCGACCACTGGGCTAGATGGATGTCCATCATCTCCTTCTATTTTGGAGTGCATCAAGGAACCCAACTTCTCCCAGATTCCCTTGCAGTTAACATGTGGATATGATTTACCTTCTGCCAAACAGGTGCCCTTGTAAGACATTTGGAAATTGGAAGTGAAGCAAGAGCTGTGCTTCTGCTGCTCTTGTTTCTGCTGGCACACAGGAGGGTGGAGTTTTTCTGTGTCAGCACCCAGGTTTCCAGTTGCTGGCTTCTAGGGTGTTGAGAGGCAAGACACCGGTTGTATGCACAGATTTAGCAGGCAAGCCATGGTTCTGGAGCCAGTAATTGTGGTGAAGGCAGCATCCTGATCCCCTGGGCATCAGTTCTGTGCCAGCATCCTAATTCCCTGTCTTCTTGAACAACTGCCCTTCTGCAGTGTGGCTCTGAGTGTCCTGGAGGCTCAGCATAGAACCTGCTCCTCTGCCCTTCCAACCTCTCCTGTATTAATTCCTCTCTCCTAAAAACTTGGCTTCCTGTTCTATTTCACTGAACACTGATTGACATGTGAAGTACCTTACTTACTAGGTCCAGAAGTACAGAGCCTAGATTCAATGCATGCCTTCCAAACCTCACAGTCCACGCTCCCTTTGGTGGGAAGTCCTGGAGTGAAATTCATTTTGCATCTCATAGTGCAGATATTCAAAGGGTGGAGGATAGGAAGGCAAGGTTGGCTCAGCCGTTAAGCTGCCTGGCAGGGGGCACTGATTCTTTCACTCCTGTGTTGCCCTCCCCATTCACTAAGCGAGGACAATTTTCATTTGTTTTCTCAAGAGAACATATGCAAAGCACAAAGGAGCCTTAACCTTTGGCTTTCAGTCGCCAACAACTAAGCTTCAAGATCCCAGACACTAAACTTGCCCGAGTTGGGAGAGGCAGACAATCAAAGAGGAAAAGAGCTGAACCATGTTTGAGTATCTGAGAAGGCCCTGAGCTCTGTGCCTCTCACTCTCCTGCCCACACTGAGTCCTGGAATGGGTGTGAGGAAAGATTATATAAACTCCATGTCATTCGGGAATCCTAGGGAGAGGAAATCTGTGTCCTTTCCTGGGGAGCATCGGGAGGCCCTCAGGGGGTCCCTGCACCCAGCATGGCATAGAGGCAGGTGGGTTCTGTGGGTTCTGTGGGCAGCCAGGCATTCCTGCACACCCCTGGGGCAGCATTAGGAACCCACTCCAGGGAAGCAGGCGGGCCAGACAGGAAGGAGGGGTGTGCCCAGGACCCCAGGATGGAGCCTTAGAGAGATTTCCCGCTGGTGACTGAAGACCAGTTAGAACAGCCCCAACAGAAGCCAGACTGTTCACAACACAGAGCGAGACTCTCCCCGCCCAGCGCCTAGTCCCTCCACACAGCTACATAACCCTGGATCTCAGACAAAACCCCAGAAAAATGATTTGCGGGGGGGGGGGGGGTAGAATAATCCTGAATTGAATGAAATGAAGTTTTCACCAGGGCTTGAAATTGAATTAAGTCCAATTATACAAAAGGAGGTTACATTTCTTACGCACAGGTCCTGAGTGCTGTACTCTCTCTTACTACACAGTCTCCTGTTCATTCTGACACTGGCCCTCGAGATCATTGGTCTAAAAGGGGTCAGCAAACTACTGCTAGGTCCATGGACCAAATCCCTGTTTTTGTATGTGTGTTGTTAAAAAATTTCTGCCTATTGTTTGTCAGCTGTGTTTGCAGAGTTGCATAATTGCAAAAGAGACCACTATGGTGCAAAGCCTACAACATTTACTACCTGTCTCTACAAAAAGAAAAAAAAAATGGCCAACCCCTGGAGTAGACCATGGGCTCTGGCTGGCTCCACATCATGTCCTTATTTGCACTCTGGTCCTTTGGCTGCCACCAGGGGGGCAAAGTCTCAAATCAAAATAAATTAAAAAGCTCTGCCTCCTTTCTCGGCTCTTAAAACTGTATCTATTTCAGATCCAACTTTTTCTTCCCGAACTCCCCCAAGCATTGATCTCTTTCAACCACTTTTCAGTCCCCTTCCTTCTCTCCTGTGACCCTGTACTTCTCTTGTAGCCTCCATTCCATTCCATTCCATTCCATTCCATTCCATTCCATTCCATTCCATTCCATTCCACTCGATTCCTATTCTATCAATAGAAGGTAGACTTCTATTCTGTATCATTTATGGGCATCTCCGCCCTTGCCTGCCTTAGAGTCCATGTTTCTTAGGTTTGTCCTCAGCACACTGGTCTCACACTCTTCACCCTGCCACACCCCTGAGTTGTCAGGAGGACCAGGTTTCACTACGGCTTTCACCTGTAAGAGGTGAGCCAACCCAGGTTACTGACTTTAGAGACTCTTGTCCTTGGCGTGGATAATGCCAATACCTTAACACCTAAGTCAGCTCTTGATGTTCTTCCTTTGGTCACTGAGTTAGTCAATATTAGCCTCGACTAAATAGCGTAAAGAGTAGAATGATCTCTTAGTGGGCAAGCAATAAAACACATCATAACCCGGTGGTCAATAATAGAGGCTCTAGAATTAGATCTATAAGCTGTCCATTTGAAGCTCCGCCCCTTATTGAGAAGCCTTGAGTAAGCTGATTAACCTCTTGTGCCTCACTTTCTTCATCTATAAAATGGAGATAAGTTATTAGCGCTTTTACTCCTGAAGTATAGTAAATACATCACATAAGCTATTAGCACTGGCCTCCAAATCTCAGTTTCTTTTTGAAACGGTACACTTATTCTTCACCTTTAAAATAGGCACAGTGACACCTACTTCCCACAGTTGCTTCAAGAGCCTGAGAAAGTGTCTGTAGCACTGGCATGTCATTGGCACTGAAATTTGTAGGTTCATATTTATAATGGGATTTTCAGAATGCATGTCCTTTCCTATTCTTTTCCAAGCAGGAACCATGACTGGGTTAGACTTTGTGTGTTTCCAGGCAACATTTTTATCCATTGAATTTTCCTCTGGATGGCTGGAGAGCAGAATCCCCACCTTTGAGAATTTCACAATGGCAATGCACAACCAAGCTGCTTGGCCAGATGAGTCAACTCAGGTGCCTTTTAGGTATGATTTACGTAAGTACTTCTCAAACTTTAGCAAGGAGGGCTTGTTAAGTCACAGAATTCCCAGAAATTCTGAGTCAGTCGGTCTGGGGCAGGGTCCTCAAATTTGCATTTCCCACAACTTCCCAAGTGATATTGAACTGATATTTTTTAGTAGCACTGGTCCACACAGACAAGGTGGACAGGCTTTTGGAAATAAGTCAATATCAAATGGAATAAGTCTTGCCAAACAACTGACAATGGGTTGGGCATCAACCTTTATCAAGATAAGCAGAAAATAGTCACACACCAGTATACTCAATGTTAATAGAGTCTAAGACCATAAAACAATAACAATAGGCATTTATTGATTTGGGGCTATGTGCCAGACTTTTTTTTAAAGTCCTTTGCACATAATAAATTTATTTTTATAGTTTTATTTTCTGAATGTCTTTAAAAATTAATAACAGCATTCTCTGGATCATCCCTATGACCATCTTATACTGCCATACAAACTAAATGCCCTCATTTTTGTTTGTGTCCATGATCTTATTAACAGCAAGAGACATGATTTATTTGTCAAGAGCTAGGAAGAAGTGCAAAAGGTAAACTTAATATGCATGGGATGTCCTCAGCTTAGGTGTAGCCAGATGGAGCCCTAGATGAACCACAGTTTGGCTGATCAGTCGTTTGAACAAAGACGAGCAGCGGGGAACTGAGGCCTCACAAGACCTGTGGCATAGGCATACCACACTCAAAAGAACCTGTGCTTTATTTTATTTTATTTAAATATATATATATATATATATATATATATATATATATATATATCTTTTATTGATTTCAGAGAGGAAGGGAAAGGGAGAGATAGAAACATCAATGATGAGAGAGAATCACTGATCGGCTGCCTCCTGCACGCCCCACACTGGGGATCCAGCCTGCAATCCAGGCACATGCCCTGACTGGGAATCAAACCTGGGGCCACCTGGTTCATAGGTCGATGCTCAACCACTGAGCCACTCTGGCTGGGCAGAACCTGTGCTTTAGTGACATCCTGAGCAAAAAAAAACCACATAGTATAAACCATCTATTATTTTATTGATTTTATAGTTTTGTTTGTATTTAATTTTCTAAACTTATTTTTGTTCTTTTGTTGTATAAAATCTTTTTGTATTAAAAAATAGCATGAGAAGTTTAATAAAA
This sequence comes from Myotis nattereri, assembly GCF_964212035.1. Taxonomy (NCBI): domain Eukaryota; kingdom Metazoa; phylum Chordata; class Mammalia; order Chiroptera; family Vespertilionidae; genus Myotis; species Myotis nattereri. The sequence continues at coordinate 200,132,962 of NC_138076.1, read as the reverse complement.
AGCAATTTGAATCAACATGAAAAACATAGCTCACTTCAAGAAAGCAGCCACGTGGCTGGGTTGGTTGGAGCATTGTCCTACACACCAAAAAGGTTGGGAGTTCAATTCCCAGTCAGGGCACATACTTTAGTTGCAGGTTTGATACCCGGTCGGGGTGTGTACAGGAAGCAACCAATTGATCTCTCTCTCTCTCTCTCTCTCTCCCTCCCTCTCTTTCTCAAAATCAGTAAAAGCATATCCTTAGGTGAGTATTTTTTTTTTAATAATGTTTCTCTCCTTTATAGAAAAGTATTTCTTGAATTATGCCCAAATATGCCATCCTATATGTTTCATCCTTTGGTCCTCATTTTCCCTCTATAATAACAGGCCCAGCCACTTTTTGACTAGAGCTACTACAAAGCTCTTTTTCTTTTTTGTAGGTCAGTTGATTTCTCAAACCTATGTGTACACTTTTTAAAATTATTTTTTAAATATATTTTTATTGATTTCAGAGAAAGGAAGGAAAGGGAGCAAGAGATAGAAACATCAATGATGAGAGAGAATCATTGATCAGCTGCCCGCTGCAGGCACCCTACTGAGGATCAAACCCCCAACCTGGGCATGTGCCCTGATCAGGAATCAAACTGTGACCTTCTGGTTTATAGTATAGGTGGATGCTAAACTACTGAGCTACGCTGGCGGGACTAGATTTTTTTTTTTTTTTAAATCCAACTTTCATGCTGGTCATTTTGAAACTATTTTATTTTCCTAAGCAACTAGCTTCTCCTCCCTACTTTACTTCAACTATCTCTCTTTTTAATTTCAGTGGTTTTTTTGTTTCTTTTTTCCAGGTTTATTGAGATATAATTAACATATAACATTATGTAGGTTTAAGCTGTACGTGTTGACTGATGCACTTACTTATTGCAGAGTGATGCCCACCATAGCCTTAGCTAACACCTCCATCCAGGTACATCAATGCTATTTCTTTTCTGTGGTGAGAACATTTAAGATCTACTCTCTTAGCAATTTGCAACTCTCTTTCTTTTAACTGTCACAAAATCAGATTTCCATCTTCAAAACTCTGCCTACTCAAGAAAAAAAATTGTCACCAAATATGGGGGTGGGAGGGTAATATTTACTCTTATCATTTGGAGTTATGAAAGAATTAGGTAGTATAAAAGAGTCTGAAAATATTTTTACAAAGTAGAGTTATATATGTTAAGTACCAATGGTGATCATGGATTTTCATATGTCATTCAGACATTCATTTCACACTTGTGTGGCAGGCACTGTGTTGGGTGCTATGGGAAGTAATAGAGCTGAAGACATCATCTATGCCTTCAAAGAATTTACAAGTTCTCTTTTCACCTATACAAACTTGACTCTCCACAAAAAGAATAAGGATATACTGAAGGCCATAAATGAGATGTTTTAAATGTTCTGTATAGATCTGTTTTACTTTTTAAATGTGGGGCATAAACACTACTTATGTTTTAAAAAGGTAATGACAGCACAATGCCTAATGTAGTTTTTTTACACAATCTGACCATTTGAACTTCCAAAGGTTTGAAATGTCCTTGAGCCACTTTTATGTGACTGTTTGTTTGTATGGCAATCATTGGCATCTGAATTTGGCACACCATTCAATAGATTCCGCTCAAGGGCAGTTATTATTCAGCTTCCAATGTCGTAGAAGGTAGCAGAGTGCGTGGTAGGCATTCCATAAATATTTGTTGAATGAAGAAATACAAAGATAAATGGGTTAACCTATTTGTGGGTTAACCTCTCTGTCCTTTCCTCTGAAATTTTACAACTTACTACCTGTGTCCTTGTTGGGAGAGTAATCTCATAGGACTACACGTTGTGTCATTTTTATATTTCATGTGTTATATTTTCTTCCTTCTAAATGGACCGCAATGTCATTGATCCCACCTCCCACAGCATCTCACAGATATTTCCTGCTAACTGAAATATCAGTTGAAATAAGCTATTATTACTTCCTTCTTTCTTAATTCTTAAAGAGGTAAGTTCAAATTTCTCTTTAAAAGAAAACAGCAAAAAAACAAACAAAATCAACAGTCATACATTTATTAACGATGTGTAGGGTTGTGAATAGGTAAAAGGTGACATATCTAAGCTATATATTTTAATAGGCTTTTCCTAGAGGTCTATGACATGCCAACCCAGGTGAGGAGATAGGAAGAGGTAGGAGAAAATGGAAAGTTATCTGGGAAAAGGGAACAATCCGGTTTGAGGGAATTATACAACTAATATAGTAAAACCTTAACGAGGAGAATGCAGCCATTCAAAAGATGCTTACCTTTGCACCCCTCACAGGTCAGTGCGTTATAATGGTATCCGGATGCTCTGTCTCCACAAACAACACATAGCTCATCTCCTTTTATTCTCCCGGCTGACGTGCCCATTCGAGGCTTCTTTGTCACAGGAATCTCTGCTACCTCAGTCTCTCCCTGGTAGAGGGTCTCAGTGGGCAGTGGCTTGAGTTCATATAGTCCAGGAGAGTACCACTCTTCAGGCTGCTGGGGGTAGAAACCCAGGCTGGAATAATAGGATGAGGAGGAAATCTGTGGTTGAACTTGAGGAAACTGAGTGTTGTTGTATTGTGAGTACGATTCCACTTCTAGGTTTTGCCCCAGAGGACCTGTTGTTGGCTCTGTTAGTACACCTGAGCAAAAGTGACAATAAAACTGGAATTAACATTATCACTCCATAAATCAGAGGCAGTTGTTAAGCACACAGTATGTTTAGAAGTGTGGGCTCTAAGAAAAAACTGAAATATTTACCTACATATAAATGAACCTCTTTTTCCATAAAAAAGCCTATATAGACAATTAAAGGACTAAATTATAAGCTCAGAAAATATCTACAACATATAAATAATGTGTGAAGAGCTCATACAAACCAGTAAGAAAATACTCAACGTGGAACAAAAGATAATTTTTTTAAAAAAAGCATTCAACATGCAAAACATTTAACATTCCATGGACAAAAGATAGAGGACATCAATGGCCAGTTTTTAGAAATAAAAACACAATTGTCTTATAAAGACATAAAAATGTGCTCCTCCTTGCCAATAATTAAATTTAAATAGAAACTGCAATAGAAAAAATATTACAGTGTTCATCCTTAAATATATAAGGACTTAAAAAGTTTGACAATGCACACTCATGAGAAAGCAAAATTCTTGGAGGACAATCTGTCCATATCTTTCAGCATTTAAAACTCAAATACTCTTTTAGCACAACAATCCACTGCTAGAAAATTCATCTTAAAGATATGATTTAATCTGAATGAAAAAATGTTTGTGTGAAGTGTTCATCTGCAGTAGTGTTTGCAAGCATCATAAATTTAAAATGATTTAAATATCCATCAATAGGGGTCTGGTTAAATAAATTATATTATGTCCCTACACTGAAATACTTTGTAGATGTGAAACAATCATTTAGATCTATATGGGCAGATGTGGAAAAGTTTCTATAATATGATGCTTTATGAAAAAAATTAAGCTATAGAATACTATATATACTGTGAAAGGGGGCAGGCCAGGCTGAGGGACCGCCCCCCGCTGTAGTGCATGAATTTTCATGCACCAGGCCTTAGAGGCATGCACTGGAGCAGGGGGGCGGTCCCTCAGCCTGGCCTGCCCCCTTTCACAGTCCAGAAGCCCTCAGGGGCAGGAGGTGACCCTGCGATCAGGGGAAGGCGCCGCCCCATCATACCTAGGCTGCTGCCACTGCCGCCAGCACGAGCCTCGGCCAGCCCTGGTTACCTGCACCTCGGGCGGCCCTGGGCGGCTGGGCAGCCACCATCTGAGGCTTGCCTGTGCCTTGGGCCAGCCCTGGGCGGCTGGGGGACTGAGGAGACTGGGGGTATCCGGAGGCAGGCACACAGAGTGGCCAGGCTCACCTAGGGGCGGGCCCAGCCTTGCCGCACGCCTGCAGCCCTTGCGGGGCTGAGGGGACTGGGTGCCACCATCTTGTGGCTGTGGGTGCCGCCATCTTTGAGGGTGGGGCAGTCAATTAGCATATTCCCTCCTTATTGGCTGTGGGCACTGCCATCTTTGAGGGTGTGGCAGTCAATTAGCATATTTCCTCCTTATTGGCTGTGGGCAATGCCATCTTTGAGGGTGGGGCAGTCAATTAGCATATTCCCTCCTTATTAGATAGGATATATGAATATTAAAAAACTGTGTGTATGAGAGGCTATATTTTGCACAGTGCAAAAGGAACTGGATGATGGCGACTGTGGGAAGTGAGATTGTTGGATTGTTTTCTGAGGTGGGATATTGCACAATCTTTTTACTATTTGTAATTTTTCCATATATATATGTGTGACTTTAATTATTATAAAACAAAAGAGAAGCTTAAAAAAAGAATGCAGTACCTGAAATTAATTTACCAGGGTTCAAATCCTAGCTCTGTTTTATTACTTACTATCTGCGTATGCTGACAGTTTACTTAACATCTTTAAGCCTTGGTTTTGTCTTTATAAAACAGAGTAAAACACCTACCTCATTCGGTTGATATAATGATTAAACAAGGTAATGCATGCAAAATGCAAGCACTTTGCAAATGTGTGCACACATAACGTGCAAGATAAATTATAGCTGCCATCAAAATAGTAATAATAATTATTCCTACTGCCATTATGAAATAAGCCCCTTATCTATAAAACCTCTAGGTAACAGAACACTATCAGGCTGTGAAAATGCTTCTATTTGCTAGAAACATAAACTATGGCTCTTTTGAATACAGCAGTGTTTAAATTATACAAAACATTTTTTAAAATGTTATGGACATAAATAAGATATAGGCGAGCATACAAATAGGTCAGATTCTTCAAAGCATAGTCAGGCAACCCGAGACCAAAATTTCTACTCTACCTCTGTGAACAATATGAGACTTTGGGCAAATTAAACTACTGAAAACCTCCGTTTTTATAGCAGTAGGCTTGGGATCGAAATATCTATATCAAGGGTTGCTGAAGACTGAGATAATACAGATCCACAGTTCCTCATCTGGAACCCTTGGAGTCACCTGTATCTTCAAATTCAGAGTCGTTTGAATTTTAGAACAGAATGCAATGTTCTTTCTCCCAGCATGATCTGGGGCAGAACCCAGAATCAAACAGCAATATTCCCCACAATGCAATGTATACATGCTCACACTAAGAGAATAAATAAAGGTCATAAATACCCTCAATTCATTCAGGTCAGGTTTTGCCACAAAAGAAGTTTGTGCCATACTTTGGGGAGGGTGGGGGGGGAGCTTATTTTTTAGTGTTTGGAATTTGAAATTGTCAATTAGGGATTGTGGAACTCTGCATCTCTGCATGAAAAATGCTCTTCACAATGCTTAAAAGATGGTTGCTACTACTATGATTATTTCTACTACGGTTAGAAAACTTTATCAGAGAGTTCTTCCTAGTGCCAAGCAACTTGTATATCCTCACATCCTTCTCACAAAATCCTATGAGGTACATAACATTATTACCCCCACTTGCAAACGATTGGCCTGTGGTGTAGAGAATTTAGGCAACTTTACTCCTACCCACCTAAGTAGCTAAGCTTTGAACTTTGGGAGTCAGACCTCAAAGCCCATGTGCTGCACTATTTCTCTCTAGGAAAATTTCAGATGGGTGATGCTTTAGAGCAGGGGTGGGGTACGTCCAGCCTGCGGGCTGTATAAGGCCCGCAAATCATTTCGTCTGGCCCTACCAAGGTAAAAGGGGTGAGTTAATTAAATGTTCGACCAAATATAGCAGACTAATTTTTAAGTCGATAATTTTGTATGGCCCTCAAATGACGTAATAAATATTCAAATGGCCCTTGGCAGAAAAAGGCTCCTCACCCCTGCTTTTTTGAACATGATTTAAAGCCTTTCTCTTCCTCTCTCTGCTCTTGAGTTCTTTAGTCCTCCACTGCTTCTGCCTGCAGATAACCGACAACTAGGCCTGCAGGGCTCAGTGTGATCCTTCCCTTTCTTTTCCAGCCATTCCTGGAAGGTTCCTTGCTGATGCCAGACTCAGGGACTTGCCCATGAGCCTGGCACTTCCCTCAATATAGTCACCCCCTCTGAGTACTTTCTCTCACCAATATCCACTTACCTCTAAGCTTCCCTTTCAGTATAGTTTCTCTTAGAAGTTTTTCCTGACTGTAGGTCCCTGGGAGTCCTGGCTCTGAATCATGTTATATACTTACCTTCCCTGCCTGGGCCAATGTTTGCTCATCCATAAAGAGAAGACTCAATCCTGGATAATCTGATAGTTCTTTTGTGTATCTAAAGTATCTACAAGTATATGACTAACAGTCTATAGGCATTAGAATTCAGGGATTTTTGACAATGGCAAAGTGGAGTATATGTATATTTAATGCTTGTTGAAAAAAAAAATGCTGCCTACATTGACCCAGGAAAGGATTGATAGAGCACAGAGTATACAATATTGGTGCAAATATCAATTTCCTCTCTTTTATGCTCAGCTCAACCATATAAAACCAGCATTGAGTCAGAATATCTGACAAAAAGATTTGTCTAATGACCACAAAATGGAAGAATACAAAAATATGGAATTAGAACAGAAAAAAAGAAAAGATATGAATAACATCCTGATCTATTTAATAATTAAGTGTGACTAAAATTTCTGGAGTGAATAGGCTAGAAAAGAACTTAACATTAATAACAGTTTCACTTGCACTCATATCTAGATTTTATCCTCCAAGCCATCTTACCCCTAATCAACTCTACATCCCCACCCCCAAGCCCCAGTTACTCTCCACCTACACTTCCAGGAAGGTTAAGCGACTTGCCTGAGGTCAAACAATCAAGTAAGGACAGAATCTGGATTCTGCAGACTCCAAGGAAATATGTAACTTTTTGTCCTCACATGACAATTCCAAATCTCTGAGCATTATTCCAACGAAACAAATATTTTAATAATCAAAAGACACAATGAAGTCCCAACACAAATCACATCATCGTATCAATATCATATAAATCTCTGGAATAATCTTAATGAAAATGGAAAGCTTTCACAAAGACATCAATTCTATTACATGAAAACAACAAAACAGGCAAGAATATGAGATCAGTGCACAATATTAATAAATAATGCCTCTCTTCCCAAAGCACACCTATTTCTAGTATTTCACACTGTCTCCACCAAATCTCTACAGAGTAGACAATAAATATACAGACAACTTACAATTTTAAAAAATCCACCATAGCCAACATATTTCAAAATGAAGCACTAAAACAACTTCTTCTGTGAGACCTTGAGCTGCTGTGAAACCTTGAGGTACTGCCTGACATTTTTGTATCAATATCTTCTGTAAAATGGAGCTATTAACACCCAGCTTTGAAATCTCCTAAGGTAGCTCTGAGTATAAAATCACAGTTGTTGGGAAAAGTTTTGACAAGGTGAGTGCCATAAAAAGATATGTCTGTTTCCTAAGGAACCTGGCAAAATCCCAACTCTAATAATAGTTCATTAGTAATTGTTCATACTTATCAGCCTGTTTTAATGACATAAATTATAGGATACTTTTTCACTTATGTATGTAAATTGAACACTTACTATTTGCTAAACACTGGGCTAGGCTCTGAGGATAAGACAATGAGTAAGACAGAGAGACAACAGAAAAGGCCACAGCCGCGCGTGTGTGTGTGTGTGTGTGTGTGTGTGTTGTGAGGGGAAAGTCAAAGACTGGGATAAAACCAAGTAAACAAACAGCTGATAGAGCGTAAGACATGAGGGGGCAGAGGCAGTAAGTCAAGTTTAGAGCGTGCTTCCTGAAAAGGAAATTTTATTTCCACTTTAATATAATTTAAAGGGAAACACTTTAATTTAAAGGGATGCATATATAACTTAGAATTTGTGAGTGTTTTCTTGGAGTCAGTCTATCAAGGAATTGGAAAATTTGAATTCCTTATTGCAGGTATTCTACATGAATGAGAATATGAGAGTTAAGGGAAGAGTTTTTCAATGGGAACACGTGAATGGATTCAGGGGAGTCTGCGACATCCTGCAAAGGAAAGCAAAATTCTCCTGGGTAGAGAAACTCTAGCATTTACTAGTTTTTCTGGAGGAGCATCATCTAAGGGAACTTTAAGATGCTGAAAGTGTGTTATACCTATCAGCACATTAACCACGAACCATATGGAATACTGAGCATTTGAGACATGGCTAGCGATCATGAAGAAATGAATTTTTCATTTAATTTTAAATAATTAAAATGTTAATGAAATGGCTACATGGCTATTATATGATATACAGTGCAGCTCCAAGGAGTCTGTGGCCAGAGCACTGTGTGCCTGCACGGGAGAATCACGTTCCTGTAATAACAACGGCACTTTCCTGTGATCGCACAGCTTCTGAGCCTCATAAAGGTTCAGGTTTTACCCCGTTTTTCACTTCTGGCACAATGCCAACTACAGTAAAATATCATGAATGTTTATTAGAATGTCTCATGAATGGGAAAGTTGCTTTCACTGCCTCATTTATTTCCTAATTCATGGATGCTTAATTGTATGGACCAGCTTCATTTGTGGAGTTGTTTGCTTTTCCTGATGTCAGGTCAGTGGGATGTTGGTGCCTCTCCTTGGCTGGTCAGCTGACACCTCCTCCTTGAGGTCTGCCCAAGCTCCCCTAGGTAGAGCTAACCTCTCCTACCCTCTGTACACACTTCTACTATGGCAGGTTTCAATCATTTTTGTTCATTTACAGGCTTATCTTCCATGCTACACTTGAGGTGGAATGATGTACTGGTTGCGAGGGTACTGGTTGCGAGGGTCCTGCTTCATGCCCAACTCTCAATTCCACTCAACCACAATTTGCTGGATTTGACACAGCATTAATGTTCAATACATTTTTGTTACTGTTCTGGTTACTCTGTGAACTCTTTGGAGAATATATTATATTATATTATATTATATTATATTATATTATATTAATCACATATTATATTCCCCCCCCCCTTTTTTTTATCCCTGGCACCTTACACAAACCCTGACACAGTACAAATGTTTAATCAATGTTAAATAGAAATAATAGAAAAATTTTCCTCCCCAGCCTTTCAAGTAATTTCCATTTCTAAATACAGTATCAGTCACTTCTAAACATCGCATTGAAGCGAACTGGAATGCTGCCAATTCCGCGGTCACAATATGTTCACAACTTGTAATTGTTGTAAAAAAGATTAGAGTTTCTCTTTTAGCTGGAAATTTAAAAGGCAAGGCTCTGCTTTGAGAAGAATATTAAAACAGGCAAAATTAATCTTTTTTTTAATTATGATCCATGTTTCACTTCAGATAAAACAAATAGCTTAGGCCTAAAGCTGAACTCTTTACTCACCTGATTTTCCATAGACTACCAGGAGTAATATGCTTTGGAAAATAAGTGCTTCTCACCATAGCCCACAGTTTGAAATATATCTTATGTCTTAACTTCTGTACACACTTACACACCCACATCAGTAACTGAAACAAATTTCTATCTTTACCTCTTGAAGTGCATGTTGACATTTCTACTCCATGCTACTCCTATTCTACTCTACTCCACTCTACTCTACTCCACTCTATTCCATTCCACTCCACTCCACTCTACCCCACCCCACTCAATTCTACTCTAGTTTTTAATGCTGATCAAAAGCCACGAAATAGATTTCATGACCCACTGCATTAAATAATATACTTTACAGTGTTATTTCAAGTGTCCACAGGCATCAATGTTAGAACTGCCTACTGTTTCACTTTAAAAAAAAATGGTGCTAATTTTCCATAATCCAATGAAGAATTTTAGGGAACACATATTTAGATTTCCTCTCAAAGAAATACTCACCTACCTAGAATCCTATAAAAATCACGCCACCCCAACTTTTCACCCCAGACTTCTGGTTCTGACTGAGCCATCTTTGATAGACACCTGCTACTGTCATCTCAAACAAAAGTGCCCCACAGTTCCTCAGCCCAGTTTCAGAAGCTCAACCATGAACACCTGTGAACAGTGTCCTACCTTTTGCAGGCCTCATGCTCATCATTTCCATGACAGAACCTGATGATGTGCAGCTCTGGCAAGGACTGATTTGAATTGGATTTTCTAACTCCTGAAACTGCATTACCATTCTTACTTTATTCCCAGCAACTGAAAATGAGACTAGGTAAGAAGTGACAGAGGCCAGAGGTTGGGTGGCTTACTGATTAACTTCATTACTGAGCAGAATATTTGTAAATGTTTATGAGAAAAGTCCTCGATGCCAGATTGCCTAGTAAGCTAGAAACCAGTCTCTTAGATAAACATTTTGGGGAGCACTTTCCACTTTAAGAAATTTTAGAAGGTAGATTTCTGTTCAGTTGCTGTAAAAGTGGATTCAGGAGGTCAAGTGTCATGCTCCAGGTCTTCAAATTTGTTCCTTTAAAAAGGCTACAGAATGGTGTGGCATAATGCTTAACCCTGTGTAACCAATGAAACTGGGTTTAGATTCACTGTTATGTTGGAATTATGTCACCCCCACCCCCCAAACAAAACAAAAAAATGATATATTGAAGTTCTAATCCCAATTCCTAGCAGGTGGCATTATTTAGAGATAGGATCTTTATAGAGGTAATCAACTTAAAATGAGGTCATTAGATTGGTTTCTAATCCCACAGGACCGGTGTCCTTATACTAAATGGAAATTTGGACACAGAAACAGACACACATTAAGAGAAGCCACTGTGAAGAGACACCGGGATAAACAGTCACCTACAAGCCAATGCTCTCCAAGATCAGGAACATAGATTCTTCCCTCACAGCCTTCAGAAGGAACCAACCCTGCCAGCACCTTGATTTTAGACTTCTTGCCAATACATTTCTGTTATGTAAGCCACCCAGTATGTGGTACTTCATTGCAGCAGCTTTACCAAACTAATACCTTCAGGCGCCCTTGGCACTCACTAGCTCTGTAGGCCATGGACAAATTCCTGAACTGTTTTCTGTCTCAATTTCCTGGGAATCACACAACCTCATGGAATTATTATGAGAATTAAGTGAAATCCTATCTAATAAAATAGAAACATGGTAATTGGCGTACGACCGCTACCCTTCCCATTGGCTAATCAGCGAGATATGCAAATTAACTGCCAGCCAAGATGGCGGCTGGCCGCCAGGCAGCTTGAAACTAACATGAGGCTTTCTTGCTTCAGTGACGGAGGACTCCAACATTCCCCGCCTGCCTTGCTGGCCTCTGAGCTTGCAGTTTAAGAAACATTGTAACAAATATAGAAGCTAAACAAAACCCCAGAAACCTGCTTTCAGTGAGCCTGGGATCTCAGAGCTGGAGTTATACATTGTTTCGATTATAGAACACAAACAAACCAGATACCTTCGTTCAGCAGCAGAGGCCTCAGAGCTGGAGCCAGAGCTAAAGCTGGCCCAGAATAAAAAAAAAAGAATAAAAAGGAGCAGTTGGGAGCTTCAGTCGGCCTGAAAACAGCCCTCAGCCCCTCACCCAGACTGGCCAGGCATCCCAGTGGGAACCCCCACCCTGAAGGGTGTGTGACCAGCTGCAAACAGCCATCATCCCCTCACCCAGGCTGGCCAGGTACCCCACTGGGGACCCCCACCCTGATCCAAGACACCCTTCAGGGCAAACCAGCCAGCCCCCACCCGTGCAGCAGGCTTCTATGCTATATAGTAAAAGGGTAATATGCCTCCCAGCACCGGGATCAGTGGAGCTGCGAGGCCTCCCAGCACCGGGATCAGCGTGACAGGGGGCAGCACCCAAACCCCCTGATCACCCTGCGGCTCTGTGTGTGACAGGGGGCGGGGCCACGACCTCCCTATCCGCCCTGCTCTGTTCGTGACAGGGGAAGGCGTCCCAACCCCTTGATCAGCCCTGCTCTGTGCCTGATAGGGGGGAGCTCCCCAACCCCCTGATCGCCCTGCGGCTCTGTGTGTGACAGGGTAGAGCCATAACCTCCCCATCGGCCCTGCCCTGAGTGTGAGAGTGGCGGCCCCCCAACCCCCTGATCGGCCCTGCTCTGTGGGTGATAGAGGGCGGCGCCCCAACCCCCGCCTCCCGATGGGCCCTGCTCTGTGTGTGATGGCGTAGAGCCATAACCTCCCCATCAGCCCTGCCCTGAGTGTGACAGTGGCGGCGCCCCAACCCCCTGATCGGCCTTGCTCTGTGGGTGATAGAGGGTGGCGCCCCAATCCTCTGATCTTCCCTGCCCTGAGTGTGACAGGGGGCGGTGCCCCAACTCTCCTATTGGCCCTACTCTGTAAGTGACAGGGGGGAGCTCCCCAACCCCCTGATTGACCTTGCTCTGTGCGTGACAGGGGGCAGCATCCCAACCCCCTGATTGGCCCTGCTCTGTGCATGACAGGCGGTGGTGCCGCAACCTCCCCATCGACCCTGCCTTGAGTGTGAGAGGGGGCGGTGCCCCAACCCCCCAATCGGCCCTACCCTGAGCATGACTGAGGGTGGCATCGCAACCTCCCAATCTGCCCTGCTCTGTGCATGACAGGGGGCAGTGCCCCAACTCCCCAATCGTCCCTGCTCTGAGCCCGACCAGGGGCTGCACCTAGGGATTGGGCCTGCCCTCTGCCACCCGGGAGCAGGCCTAAGCCAGCAGGTTGTTATCTCCCGAGGGGTCCCAGACTGCGAGAGGGCACAGGCCGGGCTGAGGCACCCCCCCCCCTCCCCCCCGAGTGCACAAATTTTTGTGCACCGGGCCTCTAGTAATATCTATAAAATGCTCAGCACAATGGGTGTCTATCCATCATCATTTTGATGTTATGATTATTCAGCTTTGGACTCATGTTTTAGGGTGGCTTGCATATTGAGTAGGAATAATTTCTGCAGCAGAACTGGTGGATTTCAAAGTTGTGACTGAATTTGTTTTGAAAGAGAGGGCTTTAGAATAGGACTCAGTAGGTCCAGGATTGAGCTCAAGCATAATGCAAATAGATGCACTACATAACCTTAGGCCAGTCTCTCGGCTTCTGCAGGCCACATTTGCATACATCAACAGATGGTAAAACATAGATAATTCCTGCCCTACATCCCTCATCGACCTGTTGTGAAGATAAAAAGTGACATAATAAATATGAAAGCAATTTTAAAAGGCAAACGTGATCTATGTAAGCCTAATAATCATTGCTAAGATGTGTCTGCAGCCTGGACAAGCTTAGGGTGGTTTCACATGCATTACCTCATCTGGTCCTTACTTGCACCTTTGAGGAAGGTATTGTTTAAACTACCTACTCTCTTCTATCCTATTTTACAGACTCAGAAAGGAAACTCCATGAAGTTCAGTGGTCTGTCTACAGCCACCCAGTTATTAAGGGATAAAACTAAAACATTAATCAAGGTCTTCTGACTCAAGACCCCCTGGCTAAACAAGTAAAGCACGCTTGCCCTAGCTGCAGAGAAAGAAGAAAGGTATGACGGTCCATGGGTGTATTTCAGTTTGGATTGTGCAATCAAGGGTTACCATTTGCGAAACTGTTCTCCATCCTCGGTTTACTTCTGACCTCATTCTCTCTTCACAACCCAAGAAATATCCTTGCCTTGAGAGGATCTTAGGTGAAAGAGCTGCCCAAAGGTTGTGAACCAGGACAAACTACCTCTGAATTTTCTGTTTCAAGAGTTCTGTAGAGTTTTTCACTGGTCAGAAACTGTCTGTTGCCCTCAGCTACTTCTATACTGAAAAAAAGAGAGAGCAGGATAATTTAGCTGATCTAAGAAACCCACAAGATGTTCTCATAAGAAGACTGATTGGGCCCTAACCGGTTTGGCTCAGCGGATAGAGCGTCGGCCTGTGGACTCAAGGGTCCCAGGTTCGATTCCGGTCAAGAGCATGTACCTGGGTTGCAGGCCCATCCCCATTGGGGGGTGTGCAAGAGGCAGCTGAATCAATGTTTCTCTCTCATCGATGTTTCTAACTCTCTATCCCTCTCCCTTCCTCTCTGTAAAAAATCAATAAAAATATATTTAGAAAAAGAAAAAAAAAGAAGACTGATTGGATCTCTTCTCTCAATGCTAACCAGCTGCTTCATGTTATTTTTTTTATAAAAATACATTTTTCCTCTGCAGTTCTATGCCGTCTGAAAGGGTACCTACTAGCCATATATGGCTACTTAAACTAATTTAAAGACGTTAGAATCAATTCCTCAATTATACTAGTCACATTTTTAGTGTCCAATAGTCCCATGTGGATAGTGGCTACTGCACTGAACAAAGTGGATCTAGAACATTTTCATCATCACAGAAACTTCTATCAGACAGCGCTGTGGTAGATGGGACTTGGCACCAATGTGAAGCTACACCAATCATGGCAAGTGAGGGCATCAGCAATCCTATATAATAAAAAGCTCATATGCAAATAGACCAAATGGTGGAACAACTGAACAATCGGTCGCTATGACGTGCACTGACCACCGGGGGGAGGGGTGTGGAACACGGCGAGCATTGGCCATGGTGGGATGGTGGAGCAGGTGAGCAGGGGCGCCAGACCAAGGTGCCGGCCACTGTCATCAGGGAGAGCCACTGATGGTTAGTGAAAATTCTTTGCTCCTGCACGCCGTGGTCCCGCCCAGCACTTGCACCCGCTGCCGATGCCAGAGATGCCACATTCACCCACTGCCAGTGCCAGCCCCACTCGCACCCACAGCCAGCACTGAAGCCGACGCTCACCCCCACTGCTGGTGCCCAATGCCTTCCGATCACTCAGCACCATTAGCGGGTGTGAGCAGCAGCTGCCAACACTGACTGCCCTTGTGGGCTTCTCCACCTCCCCTTGCTCCTGAGGGGCGATTGGGACAGCAGCCACTGCTCACACCTGCTGCTGCCGTGGGAGCGGTGTTGGTGGGAGTGGGGCTGTTGGCAGACAGGGGTCCGGGGGCTGAGGCAGGAGGGGCCAGGCGGGTACAGAGGATGGGCCAAGACCCGCCCTGTGCCTACTGCAGCCTCGCAGCCCACAGTTCCTTTCAAGGTGCACGAATTCGTGCACTGGGCCCCTAGTGAAGCTATAAAAAAGCGGGGGGGACTCCCAGAATAAATGTAGACAATGATTTTCTAAGAACTATCCTTGAGATGAACTTGGCCAACAGGCTTGGAGTGATAAAATCACACTGGAAGGACTTTCTCTACTGAGGTGATCAGGAGTATTCTCTGAGCCTGGATCCTTAATCATTCACTTCTTATTTCTTGTCCTGATTATATTTTGGTTGCCCACTTACTATCTATGGAACCTGAAGCAGATTATTTAGCATGTTTAAATCTCCATTTTCTCACTAGTAAAAGGGGAATAGTAATGGTATCCACTCTACATGAGTGTTGTGAGAATTAATATTAATAGCAAATAGTTCCATAGAGTACTTAAGATGGGCCAGACATTCTTTTGAGAACTTTAATATATTAGGTAAGTATCTTGCACAAAATTAAGGAATTTGCCTAAAACCACATACTAGTAAGCAGCAAAGATGGGATTGAATGTTGGAAGTCTATCTGCTAAGAAATCTAAAATGGTTGTTATCACTATCACAATTCTTTTTATCATTGTAAAATGTATAAATTTGCAATCTGATTTTATAGTCAACCTTTCTTAGCTTGCTTATCCTGAGCGCCCCTGAGATATATTTCTTAGTCTGCAAGGTTGAGAGCCAGGTCCTGGACAATAATGGATTCATTCACCAGCTGGCCAACTCATCTATCATTCTTTGTCTCATTGCATGCCTTTTACAAGCTATGCCTGCCCTATCTAAAAAAAACAGTAATATATTTTACAACAAGAAAAGGCCCTTTAGATACTTCTTTTATTTCACCCATTTCTTAACTTCTCTAACAACGAAAACCAGATCTGAGTTTCCTGGGAGAGCAAAAACCAAAGCCATGGTGAATTAATAAAAATCATAGAGACTGCTTTTATCTGTGGAAGAGATGTGGATAAAAAAATATTTAAATTATGCTCAAACAAAATTCCATTTTGCAAGGTATCTTTCCATCTCTGAACACTTTCAGCTTTGATTTACCCATCAGCTCAGGACTGCATTCACTTGAGTTAAACTGAGATGAAAAAAAAAATATGCCTGAACTCAAATGTCAGAAACATTCTACAAAACTGCATCTCAAGATCTTTAATTGTATTTTAAAACATCTGGCTGCTTCTGTAACACCGGAAAGATGCTTTTAATTTAAGCAAAAGACAAGCAAAAACCATATTCCAATAACAATAAAGCTTCCCAGAGAAAACAGGCATAAAGAGCTGACAGAAGCATAAATTGGTGAAAAATAGCTAAGGGAAATGGATTCTGAGTGAGCAGTATTATATGTGGTATGCCTCCTGCCACTTGCTGGGTCTCATTTAGAATGGGGCTTTAGAAAGACTGTTAGATACAATAATCTATAATAATAAAAGCATAACATGCTAATTAGACTGACGACCTTCCTGATGACCTTCCAGACTAAGCTGTGGCACCGTGGGGGCCAAGGCAGAGGCAGCCACTGCGGCTGTCGGGGCCGAGCCCCTTGCACGAATTTTGTGCACCGGGCCTCTAGTAAGGTAATATAAAAACACACATTTCATAGCTGTTCTAGCAATGCTGTAATGCCAGAATGAGAACATGTGTTTCCTTCCTTAGGGCACCCAGAAATTTATTTCCATACTGCTCGTTTCTGTTGGCTCCTTGAAAATTCTCTGCACTCCACAATGTTAAGATAAAGAGAACTTCCTCCCTTTAATGAGTAGAGTCGTGTTTATCATTTCAACAATTTAAATAATAACAACTACATATCAAGCCCTGGACTAATTATACTGTTTTATGATGCCCTGAAGTTTGCAGAACACTTTCCCACATAGCCATTCAGTTCTCCCAAAAAGCTGTGGAGTAAATTTCATTAATTATCCTCGTTTTATAGGGGAGAACACTGAATTTCAGAAAGCCTCAGTTGCCGCTGAGACTTTATTCCTTTCCATTTCATTGCTTATTTCCACTCACCTACTGTGAACTTCTCCCAGTTTCACTGAGCTAGGTGAACCGGACTCATTGCACTGGGAGCACTGAGTGAGAGACTGCACCTTCTCTTGCTTATTCCTTGCTATTATTAGAATGCTGTTCTACTTAGTCTGAAGGTCTGTGCTTTTTCAAGTTCTTAAACCACAATTTGCTAAAAGAATACATAGATTTTAATTAACATGCTACCTCCTGCCCTACTCACTACCTCAAACCACAGGAAGCCATGGACTTTGTCATTATTACCTTTTATTATGCACTAATTACATAAAGACCCTGCCTTCTTCATTCAGTGGAGAAGTCTTTCTTAATCCACTGAATTAATCTTTGACCAAGTTTCCTGGCTTGCAAGAGCTCCTGAAGGAAAGGAGACGTGGCTCTGTTAGGTCACCATGTCCTTCCATTCTGAGGCTCGTGTGGATTGAGTTCCCGATGAGCTAGATTTGTCAGGGATGTGTGGCAGCAGGATAAGTTCAAGGACCTCACGAGGTGATTCCAGCCCCAGTCTCATAATTCCATTCTATCCAAGCATCTTTTCTATAAGCACCAGTCTAAGGAAGCAGAACTGTAGAGCAAATCTGTACTCCACCCCCAATCTTAGCCTTCCTTTGAATATTCCAATGGATTGGGGGCTGAGGGGTGGAATTATACTGTGTGACACACACACCTGGTGTCACATGCTTTGGCTTACCTTTCATTTCACCCGGAGCTGCAGCAGATGATTATGTTGATAGGTTCACCTGATGTTGACAGCCTGCCATTTCAAGAACATGCCACACATCCTTTTGCATTCTGTCCCAAACCTAATACCTCCAGAGACTACCTGGCCTTGTTCCAATGGCAAAAGCACAGCCCAGACATGCTGGCGAGTTAATGCCTCCAGGGGCCACCCTCAACCAACTGGAGGCAGAGGTCCGTGAATAAGTGCCCCAGTCCCCAGTCCCTCAGTGGACAATTCTCTATGCTACTCCCAGTGGAATCAAGCTCCCCTTGCCCACAGCAGTGATCTTCATAATTCACCTCATGGTGGTTTTCCTTCCTTCCCTGTCTTGTAGCCCCAGTCCTTTGCTTCTGCTCCCTGGGAACACCTCCCACATAAATTGCCTGCACATGAATCATAGCTTTGGGTTCTGCTTCTCAAGGTAACAATTTATAGACAAGGGTCCTAGAATTCCAAGCCTAATCATCTCCTCTTACAAGTGCTGGTTAATGGAAATGCAGATTCCAGAGTCAGTTCTCTAGACTCTTTCGACCGCCCTAAATGAAAATGAGAAGACAAAGCCCTTTCAAGTCCATGCTAGACTTTGGGCCTTTGCTATTTCCTCCACCTAGAATGTCCTCTTTGGCTTGTCTTTTGGTCTCAGCTTGTTAACTCCCGGAACCCTTCTCTGACCACACCATTTAGAGCAGCCCCATTCTTCGAGTTACTATGACATCAACCTGGTTTGTTATTTTCATAGCTCTTACCATTCTCCAATATAATCTTGTTTATTTATTTGCATGTTTCCTGTGAGTCTTCTCTCCACTAGGAGCTTGCCTGGCTTGTTTCCTGCTTTATTACAATGCCCAGTATACAGTCAGTGCTCAATGTTCAGAGGGAAGAAATCCATGTGTTGTACCATAAACTTCACTTGCCCTGATTATAACAACATGACCGCTGTTTTTGAGTACACAGACCATTGGAAAAGAGTTTAGCTCTCCGGCTAGTTGAGCCCATGAGTTTAACACTTCTGAATCTCCGGTCTATCTCAAGATTCAAGAATGATAAGTTAGGGGCCACAATCTTTTCCCTGGTGCTCTGTATCCTAAGCTCAGGGTGGAAACATAGAATGCATCAGTGCCATCAGGACACAAAAGAAGTAAGCAGGAGGAATAGAGGAATCAAAATGCAAGTCTTCACCCCTTACTTTGGCAAACCGTAGCTCAGGTATACCAAATAGAGTGGAGTGAGACTGAGGCCCTGGGGCAAAGAGATGTGGTAAAAAAAAAAAAAAAAAAACAATGCTTCGATCTGGCTCAAGATCATAACAGGGAAAAGGAAAGGGAGTCCCAATAGTCATACATGGTTCAGATTATTTTACCAGGGGAGGGGACGATTTGAAGATTTGAAGAAGCTGCTCTAGCCGGGAATAACAGCTATGCGTTGCAGCTTATGCATCTTGTGCTATTTAGTCTCAGAAACCTTGAATGAAGTGTTAGGAAAGTGGATGGGAGAAAGAACAGCACTGACAGCAAGAGTCACAGTGCTTCCTCAGCAAGCACTTCCAGATGCTTCTAACTTGACCGCTCCTTCACCTCTGTTTTTCTGTCTCCTCACATCTTTCCACCTCATGGCTGTGGAGGTCAACCTTCAACCTGATGTGCTTGCTTGGAGAGCTTAACATGCAATCATAATTCAGAACAGAAAGCGGCGTTTTTATGTGGAAAAAAAACCTTAAGTGGAATTCTCCTTAGTCTATGACATGTAGCTATCATCTTAATTATTCTGTGCATTCTGACTGGTAGAGCAAAAATTATAAAAATGTCTATACAGCGATTATTTTAAGGATTTTTAGGATAGGCCAGAAGCAAATGGTCAAGTTGCTGGACATGGAAATAGTGCCTGTTGGCCTTGAATGCATCCTCCACAGGATGAAGAAAAGACCAAAAAAAAAGAAAGAAGATGCAGCAAGTATGTCCAAGAACTGGTATTTCATAAATAATGACTGGTCTCTCTGAGTTACCAATAAAAATCTCTTATTTTCCTTAACTTTCTTTCCCCTTTCCTTCTATTATTTACTAGAGGCCCGGTCACGAAATTTATGCACAAATGGGGGGGGGGGCTCAGCCTGGCCTGCATCCTCTCCAATCCAGGACCCCTCGGGGGATGTCTAACTGCCGGGTTAGGCCTGCATCAGGCCTAAACTGGCAGTCAGACATCCCTCTCACAATCTGGGACCACTGGCTCCTAACAGCTCACCTGCCTGCCTGCCTGATCGCCCCTAACCACTCTGCCTTCCTGCCTGATTGCCCCTAACCCTTCTGCCTGCCTGCCTGATCACCCCTAATCCCTCTGACTGCTGGCCTGATCACCCCTAACCTCTCTGCCTGCTGGCCTGATCGCCCCTTACTGCCCTCCCCTGCCAGCCTGATCGCCCCTAACTGCCCTCCCCTGCTGGCCTGATCTCCCCTAACTGCTCTCCCCTGCCAGTCTGATCGTCCCTAACCGCCTCTGCCTCGGCCCCCACCTGCCACTGTGGCTTCATCCAGAAGGAGGACCAGATGACTGGAAGATGCCCAGTCGACCCTGTCTAATTAGCATATTACCCTTTTATTAGTATAGATGACTTGATTCTTATTTATCAAGTGCATTCTAAAATTAATAAAACATTGTCACTGCCCTTAAATACTCTTATACTGTATGGGGGCAGGTAGGCATGTAAATAGGTAAGATAAATAATGACCTCTTCTTGGAAAGGACCTGATAAGCCATTATACACAAAGGTGGTAATAGCATAAGCTATTAGCATCACCCAGGGATGTCTGCAAATAGGGGATCATGCCTTCAAATACTGACTTTCGTGGAATTTCAAGCATTTGCATTTTCACTACCATCTGCCATGGTCCATTTATTAATGTAGGGTGAATAGCTGAGAACATCCAAGCTGTCTTAGCAGGGCTTCTATACAAAAAGGAATTATTTTAAAAGTGGCACAAAGCTTCCTTGCCCCACCCCAAATTTACCCCTGCTGACTCTGCTGATAGTCCCAATTAAAATTCTTTATAATGAGACTTTTTCATAAATGCATAAAGTAGAGCAATATATCATTTTATGGTACCATCTAGTTACAGATCTACTGGAAACAACTTAGTACAATTTGTCCTCAAGCCAGTTTAAATGACTAATCCTGGCACTATGCCATATATCCCCCAACACCGGAAGGATGGTGGGTAGCAAGCCTACCACAGAACTATAACTTAAGTAAGCTCAGCCTTTAATAGGTATAATATTAAACCACAACAATCATGACTTCATACTTTAGTACATGCTGCAATAAGATCAGACTCAGCCCTAGAGCAGGAATTCGTTTCTACTCCCAGCTCTGTTAATCATCTAGCCTCATGGCCTTGGACAAGTCACAAAGCTCTCTGGGCCTTGCTGTCCTCATCTATAAAAGAGAAGACCACCTGATTCAATGAATCCAAGGTTCTATCTACTTCTAACTTTGATTAGTAGCTAACGCTTACTGAGTACTCAGAAGGAACAAAAATCCTTTCTGGACTCTATCTGGCACTCATCATCTAAGCTTTGTTCTCATGCATTTCCAAATTGTAGCCTGTTTTATAGAGATTTCAATGAACTTAACAACTTACCAAATAAATTGTCAGAAAGAGAAAATTCATCCGCAGCAGGTAAGTGGGAGTGTTGGATGAGATTCATTTTTGATCCAATCCAAACTTTTCTACTTGAGAATGCACCTTTGTTATTGTGGTCTTCAAAAAAACACCCTGAAATGCAAATAAATAAATAACGAGTTTGAGGAAGAAGGTAGGAGATGGTCAAGAGAGAGAGGGAGGGAGAGTTCATGCTAATTTACAAAATAGTAATTGGCTCCTTTTTGACATTTTGCCAAGGCCTTTCTTTATGTATTTGTTCTCAATATTTATCATTTTTATACCTAAGTTGGACTTATAAGTGTAGAGATACTCTCCAATTTACCTGGGAAAACACCATATATTTTCACTTAAATATCAACACTTGGGAGATTTGGGCAAAGCATGATGACATTTTGGTTGTGTTTTTTTCTTTTTTTTTTCTTTTGCATACAAAAAAACCCCACCAAAAAACACAAATATAAAAGCCTTGATTTAAAATGGGATGTATCCATGATGTATTATCTTAAATTTTATTCTAAAGTTGAACAGGTCTTTGCACAAACACAAAAGTACTTTAAGACCCCTTTCTACTGGAATATTCTTAGGTTGAGTAGGCACTATGTCAGCAAATCAAAAATTTAGAAAGGATTCCCCCCAAGATCTTTATCTTTGCCTCTTAGAGAAAATTTAAGGGATTTGCATTTTCACTCTCATGATCTACCTTGGCCATATATTATCTGGGACTAAAAAAAAAAGTTATGATAAGCAGAAAAGTTATGGTAAATCTCACCAAAATGTCTGAAGTTTCATCCTGGGGAGTGGTCCAGAACTCATCCCAGAACCCAAGAGAAGCAGTGTTCACTTTTAGTTTTATCTCCAGGTCTTCTTTCCTTCCTTCCTCCCTTTATTCCTTCCAATATGTCTTCTACCTCCCTGAAGAAGAAATGTGAAAGGTCAAATAATGAAAAGGTGTGTTATCAGAACCTCTTTTCTAAGGCTGTTTTCTGAGGGCGATTTTTAAACCTTTTTATCCTGTCTCCACAAAATAATCGCTTTGTTTACAAATAATAACTATTTATATTTTCTACTCTGGAAGAGAACCTGGGGTTATTTTTTAGACTAATATTTATTTCATTAGAACTTTCCTATTATTCATATTTCTTTCTCTCTCACTCAGCAAAATGGTCTCGTTCAAGCAGAAGTGGGTAGCAGATGCATGTGGCTGCTGGTAAGACAGTCCACCAGACAATGTTTGCTGTATTTATTCATTTATTCATGCCTTCAAAATACATTTGTTGGGGACTTATTCTGCACTAAATTCTGTGCTGAATCTTTGGAAATAAAATGATGAAAGGAACACAAGCATCCATGATCTATGACATCAAACTTAATGAATAGAGAGATTAAAAAATAATTCCACAAATATACAGATAATTGCATATTGTATTCAAAACTGATGATGAAGGCAAAGATTAGGATGCTCTAATAGAGAGGTAGGTGTGAAAAGGAGTCCAGATGGGGAAGCAGTTGAGGGAGGATGTGATTTCAAGGATAGTTTTTATTTTTTCCAATTATAATTTACAATCAACATTATTTTGTATTAGTTTCAGCTGTATAGCAAAGTGACATATATTAAACAATCATATACTTTACAAATTATTTCCCCTGATATTTCTATTACCCACCTGGCATCATACATAGTTATTACAATATTATTGACTATATTCCTTATACTGTCCTTTACATCCCCATAACTATTTTGTCAGGTACCAATCTGTACTTCTCAATTCCTTCACCTTTCTTACCAAGTTCCCCAACACCCCTCCTCTCTGGCTACCATCAGTCTATTCTCTGTATCTATGAATTTGTTTCTGTTTTGTTTGTTCATTCACGTTGAAGAACCCGTATTTTTAATGACAACATTAAACCACCTAATTAATCAATTGTAAGATCTACTCTACTTGCAGACATTCCATTATGGTAGGCAATACTAGGGCACATATGAATTGATGAAAAGACACCAGAGAGGTTGAAGAATTCAGTAAGAGACAGACAGACACACACACACACACACACACTGTGAAAGGATACAGACTGTATCTACTGTGGGAATGCAGACATATCTGGGTCCATCTGGTGAACCAATGGCATGGTCCTACCAAAGCCTACTTTCCAGTAAGCCAAAGGATTTGTTGGGAGAAAACTCATTCTAAAGTCAGAGGGAGCCAGGAACAAGGACTCTTGCCCCAAAGCAAAGCCACAGTCATTAGGCGAATGTGTAATTTTCAATGTAGCACAGTATTTGACCAACCTGTACTAGATTTAAGAGGCCGTCCTGCCACCCTAGTGTAAAAAGGGAGAAAATTATAAATAAATTGAAGCTTGGAAACCTTGAGCTATAAGGTAGACCTTTCTAACAGAACATAATAAGTAGGAGAGAACTCATTTCAACTCCACCCTCACGCTCAAACAACTCTGCCACATATCACAGTGGAACTTTGGCCCCAACAGGACTCAGGGCCATTCTGGGGCAATTGTGAAAGAGCAGCTGAGGTATCACCATAACCCATGGAGAATGCCCAGCAGAGTTGCTGTGACCACTGGTTGGTACTGGTCTCTCCAATGAACACAAAAATAGTAGAAGATGTGGTCAGAACAGACTTGATTATGAACAAACATAAAGAGACCCCAAGGCCTCCCTGAAATACTTGGGGAGAGGAGGACTCTGGTAGGGAGCCAAAGGTCCTGAGGAATAAGCCAGTAAAAGTTGAGTTGTTGCTATTAATGGGGCCTCATTCACACTCACAAGCTATTTGAGGACTTGGGAAATTCCAGTTTTAATCTGTATATATAAATTGTTATGTATACATTCAATGTGTATACATTATATACATGAATTATGTATATATATATATATGCATATTGTATAATAAATGGATTGAAAAGTCCCTCAAAATTCACACAACTGTTGTTCTAGATTGAGTTTCTCTTATTTTTAGGAAATTCCAGTTTTCCATAAAAATTTCCAGGAACCAACAAAGTACAGAATCAGGAATTTTCCCTAATATTCAATCCAAACTTATACTCTGTAATTTAAGACCCAGTTGCTCTGGTCTTTAAAAAACAGATTTTAGCTCTCTAACTCTTACATTAGGCTTCCCTTAATGCTAACTTTTTCTCATATTTGCCTTCAGAACCTTCAGTCATGTTCATCAAGCTCCCCATACTTCTGTAGCACATCACAGCTCTCTGATAGACCCCAGGTACCATCATCTTCATTTTGCACCAAAATCTTGTATTTTCCTCCATGCATTCATATCAACATGGCACCTTCCATTCAAGTGCCTGGCACACAGTAGGCCCTCAAGAAATGTAGGCTCAATTAAATGATTTGTATTAATTGTTTTTCTTGCTTAGTTCCACCAAATTCCCTGACATTTGGTATGCTGATCCTGAATAAATGGTACAAGATAAGGATTTCATTCTCTTATTGCACAATGGACAGAATTTATCACTCTTACCCAAATGAAAGTCCAATTCCACTAATTCTGTATCATTTGCGTTATTCCCGCTAACTGGAGACCCACTATGTGGGTGTTCCTGAAGAGCTAACAACAGTGCCCTCAGAATCCAGACAGTTGGCAGAGTCTGCCCAAATCAATATTGTTGGGTTTATGATTCCAGAAGGGGTTTAAAGAAAAGGAACTTTCGAATTTTTAAAACGGCAACACAAGCACATAGTAAGCAATTCAAATAGTACACAGAAAAAATAAGTCTTTTTTCCAGTTCTGTCACTCATTTTCCTTACCAAATACAACTACTATAGTCAGTTTCTTGTGCATTCTCCCGGTTACTATGCCCACTCATAACATAAAGGGCCCTTAAACACTGTGCCTTAAACTGGGGTTTGGCCAACTATTGCCTGCAGGCCAAAGCTGGGCCTGTTCTTGTATTTTTAGGAAATACAGCCTTCGAGCTAACAATGGTTTTAAATTTTCAAACAGTTTAAAAAATTAAAAGAAGGATATTTCATGACACATGAAATTCATTTTTAAGTATTCATAAATAAAGTTTTATTGGCATACAGCAACATCCATTTGTTTATGGATTATCTAGGTTTCTTTCTCCCTACAATGGCAGAGTTAACTAGTTGCAACAAACACTCCATGGCCCACAGGGCCAAAAACATTTACTCACTAGCCTTTTACAAGAAAATTTTGTTAATCTCTGCCTTAAACAAATCACAGAAGAATTTTTTTTAAATCTAGTAATATTACAGGTAAACTATGAATAAATATAATGAATACCCTCATTTTCAACAATCTTGTCTCATTTTCTAGGTGAAAAATCCTATCTCACTGTATTAAATTGCATTTCTTTCATTATTAGTGAAATTGGAAAATTTTTACATCTCTATTGCCTATATGTGGCCATTACTTTCAATTTTCTGTTTATACCCTTTTTATGCCATTTTTTCTATGAAGTGTTCATCTTTTTTTATTCATTTACAACTGTAAACCTACTTTGCCCCACACTATATTTGAAAAGCTTCCTCATCTGTAAAGATATGTAAGTTGATACAGGGATTCTTTCTTACACACTCTTACACATACATATTTTTAAGACTTTGAAGAGAAAGTAATTTCTTCCCATAAGATATTTGGGGACCCTACCTGTGTTCAATGAAGGGCTACTGGAAATTTTGAATGACATAATGAAATCTATCTTCAAGAAGATCACGCTATTGAAAAAGTGGGGCAGAGAAAGTAAGCAGTAAAGGAAGGAGGAAAATTCGGGAAATCTGTTGCTAACATGAGATGATCGGTGCATACCATGGCAGTATCTGCAGAAATGGGAAGGGAGGGACTTGAGTCTAGTGTACAGAAAGGAGAAAGGAAAGGAAAAAGCCTGGAGATACCAAGGTTAAGCCTTAAGTATTGGTGGAAGGGACAAAATGTTTATTTTACTTTATGTTTATTTGTATGATCTGTAGCCTAAGCCTTCATTTAAAGACCCAGCAGTAATTTCAGAAATGGTATGTGCTGTTTGTTTTGAATGTGATAAGACAACGAGTGACTGGTAGCTTAGACTCCCACTGTCTGGTTATCACTTTCGACTTGTTTAGACACTGTGTGTCACAGGAAGTTCATGGTGTATAGAGCTCCTCTGATTTATCAGAAACCATTTGCAAACAGAGACCTCGGAAACACCCTGTTCCAATTAAATAGCTTTGACTCTGACTTAGAAGAATCTCAGCTCCCAGAAGATAAAGATGAAAATTGGTTACGTGAGCTGTTACCTACAAACTCATCACACCCAAAAGGAACCATCCTTGGTGGCATTTTTCTTGGATGAAACCATTTGTTGATGACAGAGCACACATTCTGTTGAACATCTATGTCATCTATTCCTAAAGGGCAGGGAAAAAGTGAGCTTTTTCTAGCCATCAACATTTCGTGCCCAGGGAAAGCCCTGGATTCAGCCCAAAGGCCAGAAGAATGTTCTTAAGGGGAAAGAAAAAATCATGATCTCTTCAAGCAGCTTAGTGGAAAAGTCAGCTAATGAAAACCCAATTAGAATAGTGTGGCATTTGAAAGAGGTAGCACAAAACCCTTCAGGAGACCAGCAAGAACAGTTATTCACTGAACCTTCATTCATTCTCTCCTATGTATCAGGCTTCGATGGAGGTCTTGAAAACAGAGTGGTGAATGAGGTAGGGGAAAAAAAATCCCTGTCTTCATGGGGCTTACATTCTAGTGGGAGAGATACACAATTTGCAAGTAAACATGTAAGATTTCCCATGGTGATAATCTATATATATAAAAGCCTAAGCGACCATTACGACTGAATGACCAGAACGACCGGTGGAACAGTCATTATGACATGCACTGACCTCCAGGGGGCAGACCCTCAATGCAGGAGCTGCCCCTTGGTAGTCAGTGCGCTCCCACAGCCAACATTCTGCAGCCCCTCCCCCCTTCAA
Organism: Myotis nattereri; assembly: GCF_964212035.1. Taxonomy (NCBI): domain Eukaryota; kingdom Metazoa; phylum Chordata; class Mammalia; order Chiroptera; family Vespertilionidae; genus Myotis; species Myotis nattereri. The sequence continues at coordinate 200,105,631 of NC_138076.1, read as the reverse complement.
CCAACCTCCCATGGCCTCCATCGGGACTGGGCGAGACAGATCCACCCAGCCAGATCTCTGGCCAGGCCAAGGAACCCCACCATGCACGAATTTGTGCACCAGGCCTCTAGTAAGAAAATAAATATGATAAGGGATAGAGTGGTGTGGTTGGAGAGGGTGATCTGGGGAGAGCTCTCTGAAGAGCAGACTTCTGAATTGAGATGTGGAGGATAGGAAGGAGTAAGCCACATCAAAGAAAATAAGTCCAGGCAGAGTGTCAGCAAGTGTTAATGGCCAGGGCTTGGTGTGCAGGAGAGACAGCAAAAGCCCAGTGAGGCTGGAAATAAGTGAGGAAGGGAGAGTGCAAGAGATCAGGTCTAAGAGTAGGTGGCTCTCATATGGCCTGCCGACCAGGGTAGAGATTTTGGATTTATTCTAAATGAAAGTCATTGGTGGGTTTTAAGCAGGGATGTGACTAGGAAAATGAAGAAAGTCTCCCTGGAGGTGGAAAGCTGATTCTTGAATTTCATCTTGAAGGAGCAGGCATTAGGCTAGGCAAAAACATGTAGTGGGGAAGACATAGGAAGGGAAAATAGCATTCTGAACATCCATAAATCACTCTCAATGCTTAACTAGTGAATTCAGCTCACGCCGTGGAGAGAAAGATGGCCTATTCAAGAAATAGTGCCAGGAATATTAGCTATTCCTTTGGTGGGGTGAGATGGAATAGAGATTTCTATCTTGCGTTATTCTTGAAAATAAGTCAGGTGAATGAAAGACATTAAGATTATGAAATTATTAAGAAAAATATAGGGGAATACATTTATGGTCTTTATGGGTTTAGGGATCTCTCCTTTTCTTTGAACTAGTAACATTACTAAACAAAACATAAATTAAAATGAATAATTTGACTACATTAAAATCAAGAGGACAGAAATCAAGACACCATAAACAAAGCTAAATATCTGAAACAAACTGGAAGGAAATGTTTACAACATAAATAACAGCAAAAATTAGTACAAACAATACATAAATAACTCGTATAAATAAAAACACAAAGGATAAACAATCCAGGGCAGAAATTGGCAAAGGCTGTAAAGAGGAAATTTACCAAAAGGGAAATACAAGTGGCCAATAAGCATGCAAAACGTCTGGAACTGATTAATAATTAGAAAAATGCAAATTCGTGTAACTGGCTGCCATTTCCACCTATCAGATTATCAAACCTTTTTAATTGTGATAAATTTAAAAGTTGGAGTGAACATATAGAAATACACATTTTCATATATTGCCAGTCGGGGCATAGTTTTTAATCTTTTGCTGGTTTTTAGCACTGTACATTAAAATAAAATGCAATTCTAATTTAGGTATCTTCCCTGGGAAATCTTTGCACATGTGCACAAGGATGTTCATTGCAGCATTGTTTCTTATGGAGAAAAGGTGGAAACCACCTAAATGACCATCAACAGTGAAATGGCTAAATGCACTGTGCTCAATCAATAGTTCCAAATATTAGGCTGCAGTTGAAAAAACTGAGGAGGTTTTATATGTGTTAACGTTGAAAGAGGAAAGTAGAGGAGAGTAGCTTTGGGGAAAGGAAAGAGAGATTTTAGACTAAGTCATAAGGTGGTGTGTTTTTTATGAGGTTAATTCATTGAGGATATCCTTCCCTATTCTCCATTTGGCCATTTATATCATTGGATGTCATAAGCAGGCACATTTAAATTCTCTGGGAGAGAAGGGTGTTTTTTATAACCCTTGTCCCCACAAATGCACAACCTCTCCCACCATCCACATCCACTGGATTTGTGCATTTGTGACACCTGATGAGCCTGCGTTGATACATCTATCACCCAAAGTTTATAGTTTACATCAAGGTTCATTCAAGCTTGGTGATGTATATTCTATGGGTTTTCCATAATAGTATCATACAGAATAGTTTCACTGTCCTCAAAATCCTCTGTAAAATGCATGTATTTTTTAATACAGTATCAAAGGGTTCCTGGCCCCTTGAAGCCCAGTCATGGCCTCAGATTCAAAATCTGGGCTGCAAGAGAATAAGGATCTCCACACCACCCCTTTTTCACATTACTCTATCCTTCCCTCTTAACACTGGGCCACAACCAGGTTTGCTCCTTAAGTGACAGGCTGGTGCAGACTTGGCATCCACACTGAGAACTTGCGTCGCTCTCTAGGGAGTGGAAGCAGACAGTTCCCTGCTTGGTCAGAGAAGATCTGAGCCCCCAGGCCAGAGGGCTTTTCTCTGCTCAGCAACACCATCTTCTCCACAGACCAGTGTCTTCCAGGGAACCCTGTTACACAGTCTGCCAGACTTGAAACTGCAAAGCTCTATTTCCCCTTTGCTTTGAACTAGTGACATTAATTAAAGTATGAATATCTAAGTTATCTCAGGATCACCAGGACCAGGAAAAGGACTTCTAAATCTATTTAAAAATGGGAACCCAAATCTCAAAGTTCTATTAGAATTTTTATCTTAAAAAAATGAAGATTAATAAAAATTTATTTTTTATTCCTACATATCATTTTTAGTCACCAGAAGTCTATTCTAATTCTTAGACCTAAGAATATGCTGACCAGGCTCTCTTGTCCTTGGCAAGTATTTTTTCTTGGGCAACAGTTTATTTCCTGGGAAATATTTTCCTTCACAATCAGGTTGCATTACATTAGCATTGTACTGACACAAATTTACAAAGAGGAGAGAAAGAATAAGCAGACGTTCCTTTATTGCCAAAACTGGGAAGGGGCAAACGGAGGAGGAGATACCTCACTGTGGAGGGCAAAGAGGTTAGGAGATACAGACAGAAGAGGGAGCAGGGAGAGAAGGGAGGAGGATGGATATTTTTATATACAGTGACTTTGTCTCCCCATGCAGTTTGGTGACTAAGGACTCTCATATAGTGTTGCCTTATAGCTACATCTCCACTGACAGAAAATTTAGGGGCAGTAAAAAATACTGGGGAAGAAAAAAATTGTTTCTATTTCTTTTTGCCCCTTCGTTATCTATGCTGCTGGGATTTAAGAGAAAAATGAGACTGAGCAAAATGAAGGGAAAGCACTCCCTCCCAAGAAAAGAACATATTTGCCTGGCCGATGCGGCTCAGTGGTTGAGCACTGACCTATGAACCAGAAGGTCATGGTTTGATTCCCAGTCAGGGCATACTCCTGGATTGCAGGCTTGATCCCCAGTATGGAGCATGCAGGAGGCAGCCGGTCAATAATCCTCTCTCATCACTGATGTTTCTATCTCTCTCTCTCTTTCCCTTCCTCTCTGAAATCAAGACACATATACATAAAATCTTTACTCTTTCCTTTATCTCCCCATGTAATGACAACATGAGCTTTTTGTATTCTCGCAGCATTCATAATCCACAGGCTCTGTGACCCACAGCAGTTCTGAGCTCCTCTCAGACATCCCTAATCACACCACCATGGCAAGTTCTTGCAGTCTTTCATTAAAATGCTGATAACTGAAGTCTCCCATCAGCTCTCCTGGATCGATCTCTGGGTTAAAGCAAATAGTGCTGAAAATTTTCCACTTCCCCTGGCTCATGGTACAATCATTAGAAAATGCCCTACGAATATTCAAAGTTGTACTGGGGCTTAACCACTTACCCCTGTTACGCTGAATTATTCGCAGGCAGGTCAACTTGATCTGCTATCATCCCAGATTGCAAGTTTTCCCAGCCCCCAATAATATCAGAGCAGCAACAAAAAGACTTTGGAGCCAGAAAGACCCACCCTCATCTTCAGATCCCGCTTGTCCTAACGGTGTGACCAGGGACAGGTTATTTGTCCTCTTTGGGCCTCAGTTTCCTCATCTGTACAATGAGTATAAGAAAAACTTCCATGCGGTGCTATTGTGAGAAGGAAACGAGCAATTTTGGTAAAGCTTGTGACATGTCGGTAGACACTGAATCAGAGCGAGCTGCGCCACACGCTCATGTGCACACATTTCTTTTCCTTCCCACGATCTCAGGGGCTCACAGCTAGTGGGTGTGCCATCACAACTGGCCAGATTTGGAAAACGTGGAAAGAAGAAGAAGAACAAGGATGACATTACTTTCCCTCTCCAACCAGGGGGACAGGGCAGAGGTGCGTGATGGAAAATGCCGAGGCAAGTCCTGAGGAAGGGTCTCAGGACAAGAGAGTGTCATCCCTGGCTCTCTCTCTCTCAGCTGACTCGGAGTTGCATCAGCCATATTGCAACATTCTCAGCAAAACAGAAAAGTCCACAGTGCAAATGGCACAGGTCCATGATTTGGAGGGTGGGGGGCGACTCAAAGACGAAGGTGTCTGTGACAGCTAGAAACCCAGCGATCGTTCCCCAACATCTTTCTCTATCCCTCTTGAAGGTAGACCCAAGGTGGCCCTAGGGCAAAATCAGATTTCTTGAGAGCTAGATGTGCTTCTCAGAGAAAGAATCCAAAGTGAGTCGTGTACATGCCCTCCAGCCCCCTCGCTTCTAAAGAAAAACCCCATTGGGAGAAATGATCCAGGCTCATCTCCTCGTTGCTAATTCCCTCTGGCAGTAAGCCGACAAGGAGAGGCCTTATCTGTAGATTCAGACCTGGACAATTTTAATAATAAAGTTATTCCTAACATTCTCCATCTTCTTAAAATATTTCCATCTGCTATTCACAGGAGAAATGAAAAGCAATAGAAGTGTGTACAAGGAAGGTCAAAAGAGAAAGCATTTTAAACCCGCTCTTCTAGGAAAAACTTTTATTTCCATTGAGCGTAGCTTAAACACTGTCCTATGCCTACTTTCCAAGTGATTAGCAATATCCACACCAAGATTTGATAAATCACCAAAATAGAGCACACTATACAAGGCACATTATCTATGGAAACAGAACAGAGACGTTTCCAAAATGCACTGTCCCCAGGGATTCTGCTGGGCGACCACATGTTAGAAGATATTTCTAAATAATTGTTCAAAAAGGTCAACAATGTAGGTTTCAGTTAGGTCAGGTTAGGCCCATTAAGCTTCTTTTTGATTGCTTTTCAGAATTTCTTTTTCTTTGTAATTTTCAGGATTTTATATCAAATTCTACTAACCTAGCATTTCTTTGTTGACCAAATTTCCTGATGTTAAAGAGAAACTTTTAAGGACAACCTCCCCTCGGTGGCGTTGAGATGGAATTAGGTACTCACTCGATTGTCTCAGGTTGGAGCTGAACTTTCAAGGCCTTGGGAGCATTCCGAGTCCAGTCTTCCTCTCCAAATCCCAGCAACTTTTCTACCAATGCTCAGGATCCGAGTTTGCGTTGGTGTGAATCCAGGAGACAGCGGAGTGAAGAGGAGGAGGGAGTTCTAGCAAAAGCTGTGGGTGACCACGGGCCTCCCAGCCCAGCAGCATCTCTTCCTTGGCTCCGTGCCTCCGGACACAGATTAGTCATTAACAATCCTTTCCCTGCTGAATGATATAAACACAGAAAGGGAGAGCCTCGAGATTCCCAGGCCCAACTCCAGAGCCCCAGAGCAGGGGAGGTGACACCACCCAGGAGCCTGAAGCTTGTCTTTCAAAACACATCTCCTGAGGTTGCTTTTTGGGGTTCATAGTCCCCAGATTTCCATGCACTTCACCTAAAAGCAAGCTGTCATCTTCCCTCTCTCCAATTTAATAGTTTCACCACCACCCAGGGACTGAAGTTAGAAACCCTGAGCCTTCTCAGCCCTTCCCTCTCTCAGGCATCCTATGTCAAATAATAACAGATTCCTGTGGACTCTATCTTTGGAATGTTTCTTACTTCCATCCCACCCTTTTCCTCTGCTAATTTGGGCCCATCACAGCTTCCTCTCTTAAGGAAAACATTGGAGCATAACTCTTTTCTCTTCTTTCCTTTCTTTTTCTCCTCTCTCTTTTTCAAATTGCATAGCAGCATAAAGGTCAGATGCCTACTCGTTTGTCACAACCTTCGGCAAGTCACTTAGCTTCTCTGAGTCCCAGTTTTCTCATCTGGGAGATGGAGGTGGAGTAACTATCCCATGGGCTCTGGGAGAAGTGCATGCATAGCTAAACATGTGTAAATGTCTAGAAAACTGCCTGGCATTTAGCAAGCACCCAATAAAGTTTAGCCATTATGATTCCTTTCCCTGAACAAATATTGATTGTCTGTGCACTATGTGCTCGGCACCTTGCTAGATGTTCTGCCAATCAAAACTCCCCAAAGGGTTCCCATTGCCTAAAAAATAAATGCAAAATGCCATGTATGGCCTGACCTTTAGAACCCTCTCCACACCCTGACAATCTAGTCTTCATCTATCTTTCTAGCATTTTCTCACATCTTCAGAGGCCCAAACCTCTTGCCCACTGATGCCAAGCTCTTCTTTTGACCTGAATTACCTTCCTTTCATAGCCACATGGCTTCCGGGCTGAGTTCTCCCAGAAGCCAACCCCATGTCTTCCCACCAAACTCCCCTCATCCTTCATTTCTCTCACTGTCCCTTAATTCCTCTGACCTTGTAGATTACAGTTACCTACTTATTTCATCTCTATTACAAAACAATATCTAGAGCAAACACGGCAGCAGACTTCCCTTTGTATCCATCCCTGGGCTTCACATGGTGCCTCTCATGGAAAGAATATTGCATAATTATTTGCTAACTGAATCAATGAGTGAGATGAGAAAATAACATTTTCCAAAGTAACATGTGCGCATGCTCATGGGTGTGTACCTGTGCGCATGCAAGTGTGTTTGTGTGTATGTGTACAATGTCCCCCATTGGAAAGCAAGTTAGTGGAAGGCTACACCCATATCTGTTGGTAATGCTATTATTTTACTTCTCTGATTATATAGCATGCATAGGTCCTACAGGCTCACACTCCCTACCCCTGTGGGCTCTGATACACTAAGGCACATCCCTCACACTCCCTTTATCACAAAGAAGAGGAGAACTCTCCCTCACCCATTTGAAGTGTCTTTCTGATGACTCTCTCCATGCTCTCTGCAGCTCTGGGCTGCCTGAGGGACTCATGCCTGATCCCCCAGCCCAATTCTTCTCAGATGATGAAACCCTGTGTTATGATTTCATTCTCTCCAGCAGCAGTGGGAGGGATGGTTGAGGCACACACTCTGGAGCTGATCACCTGGCATTTCACGATGACTATCATATTTGCCCAAAAGGCACTTCACATAGTGCCTTTCCACGAGAGGCACTATGTGAAGGATCGCAGGTGTGTTGGGAGTGAGAGGTCATGAGGAGGAAGAAATGGAGCATTTCAGGGCAAGGAAAAGGCAGCAGCAAAGGCTCTGAGGCAGGAAGTAGCTTGGAGAATCCCATGAAGTAAACAGAAGGCCAGTGATCTTCAACTAAGAGTGTGGAGGAGCCACGAAGAAATAGGAGTAGGATAGGTAGGGGCAGTGTGTGCTGGGAAATGTTTAACCACTACTCTCTGAGGGGCTTTCCTGTGAAATGCCTCCAGTCCTCACCTACCCCTCCCAATAGAGAAGCAACATAGACACTCAGGCAGTGTTTTTTGAATTGTTGATATGACCCTTTAGTGGTTCATAAAATCAATTTAGTAGGTCATGACCATCATTTGTTTGTTGTCAATGAAATAGTATATTAAAAAATAACATAGCAAATATTTGCATTGCAAGTAGAAAGGCAAGTACCGAATAATGAAGCTTTTGTTTCACTTACACGTGTGTTGATGAAACCTAGATTTCAGCATAATACAGTTTAGAAAGGTCACAGTCTAGAAAGCGTTTCAAAAGATCACTGAATTGGGGCCAATGAGACTTAGATTCTGGACATAATTTGGTGAAGAAGGAAACCAAGGGGAAAGAGAAAGGACTCACAACCCATGAAGGCTGGGAAAATGCTGATGGAGATGTGATAGAATTCTCAAAGGTACAAAAGTAGCTACTAAAAAAAGTACAACATGTCATAGTTTCATAATATGGGAAATTATAAGTTTCTGGGTGTCACAAGTAAACCATACCCGTCTTCCCCACATATTTCTTCTCCACATTATGTCTGTGGCTTTCCCTCTCCCCAGCTATTTTGGAACTTAATCAACTCATTTAATCTCTCTCAGCCTTGGTTTCCCCACATGCAAGCTGAGGATGTTCAACCAGATGACATCCAGGGTTCCATCCACATCTACCATCTCAGTGGTCTGATGGAGGAATGAGCTGCGCTCTGCTGATCCAGTGAACTTCCCAGCAACCCATGAGCATGTAACCTGCTCAGTCACAAAGGCTCCCTCCCTTAAAAGGCCTTCATGTTGGTTTTCACATTCTGTGCTCATTCTTCTGAAACTCTTAATTTTCTAACAAAGGTCTTCATAGTTCCATTTTTCCACTGAGCCCCACAAATGACATATCTGGTGCAGTCTATTAGTTCAGACAATAGGAAGCCGTCCTGATAGGAAGGTGGAATTTTTTCTTCGGCACTGCAGAGAGCCGAATCGGTGACTCTCAACCATGGTGGATAAAGTAGGAGATGCTTAGAGGGCTTATGATATACTCCATTTCAAAAGCCTGCTGTGCACCAGAACAACACGTAAGCGAGGCTCTTTAGAACTTTTGTTCTGCGGAAGGCTTGTGTTCAATTGTTCCGGCCCCAGCTGGAGTGGATTGTCCAAGCTGCATTCAACTCTTTTCAAAACAGTCTTAAGATAGGATGACCCATTTAATGCCATGGGCTGGGACACGGGTTAATTGGATGTGAAACATTCACAGCAGGTTCTCTACAAAAGATATAATAGAAAGATGAAGGTCAGTGCTGGGCCCGAGTGCTATATTATGACCAACCTGCATTTCAAAACCAGAGGTTACCAAAAAGATTATTAATAAAACAAAGTACCACATTTGGGGACATGGACCATTTTTTATTTGGAAAGGTCCCCATCTGTTTGGGAAATTTAGCTGCTGGCTCAATGGTAAGCTGTCTTCAATGGAGAGAGATCTACTTCTCATCAGGAAAGTGTATTTTTAGAGCTTTCCAGTGGTTGCTATGATGTATCTACATTGTTCCTTCTGTGTTTCAAGGGCTAATTATAGGTTATGACCATGGAGCAAAATCAGAAATGATAAAACCATGATGCTGGTCTCCTCAGAAATGTGTCTGATATGGAGAAGTCAACTAGGTACTTAAAACAGTCTTGCCCTGACTGATGTGCTCAGTGGTTAGGGTGTTGGCCTGCGGACCCACCGAAGAGGTAAGAAGTCCATGACAAATTTTAACACCACATAAGGCGAAGGTCACTGGAGGTCCCTGTGTTCCCTGCAGTTGTGAGTAGAAGCACAGGAAGCTAAGACCTGGATGTGGGTGGATCTGGGAGGGGTTGTAAGGTGCTCCTGAGGCTGAATATAGATTAGAAGTCAGCTCAGTGGTGCCCATTTTAGGGAAATTCGGAGGACTAGAAACCGAAAGTGCCTCAACCTCGTCCTGTCCCACATCGGGGCTGGTAAGGAGTTAAGCTGTGGAGTCAATCTAAAGGAATGGGAAAGACACAAAGAAGCAATTAAAGGGTTTCGGGAAATAGGGCCAAGGGAAAATGGTTCAAGGTGCTGAGATTGGTGGTTCTGAAGGAGGACAGTTACTCTCCCCGCATCACTGTCAGTAGATGCTGACCAGCTGTTCTCTGCTCCCCAAAGGAGACAAAGAGGGGAAGGGCTTCTACTGCAGCATGAGCAGTTTCTATTAGGTTCAGAGAAAATCTGTCCATCAGAAAACAATACAATTGTTAATCACTGAGGGGACAGACTCTGAGGGAAGACAGGGTGTTGCTATCCCTCTCACTAAATTCAACCTGACGATGAAGAAGCTGGACTTGAATCGATCATCTCTTCTGTGTCTCAGTGTCTTCATCTTAAACTGGGTAATAATACCAACCTCATCAAGTTGTTATACGGGTTAAAGAAATCTCATGTGGGAAGCATTTAGGACAGGGCCTAACCTATAGTAAATTCTGAATAAATAGCAGTTATGGAGCTTTAGGATAAAATAGTATCTAGTAACTATTACGGTCTTAAGTGATGGTGACTTGGGATGGACCCTAAATGTCTCTTTGATTCAAACAAATACCCAATTCCTTCATCAATAGTTTTATGTCCCTAATTTTTTAATGAAATTCTGGTTTTTGGAATAAATATGAAACCATTTGTCTCCTGCTTTGGTTGTGAAGAGTTCTGGTGTCAGCCATGTTCCCAAAAGCCCATTTCTAACAACCTCACCCTCTGGAGGAGTGCTGTGCAGAGCCGAGTCTTTCTGATCTTTTGGACTATGACCCACAGTGATGAATAAATTTCATAGCACAACACAGGACACCCATTCAAATATGTGTAACAGATGAAAATTTGCAAGAAAATACGTAGGCTTTCTACTTGCCACCTATGGTGACATTGTCTATTTTATTTTACTGTAATTTTAAAAAACACTGGTCATGACCCACTAGATTGATTTCATGGTCCACCAGTGTATTGTGACCCATAGTTTGAAAAACATGTGTAAAGTCCAAGTGCTGTGACTCTTGATGACAATGGGCAAGTTTCTTGACTGCTCTGGGATCTGCTTGCACATTGGTAAAAGGGGATTAAATTATCGATATCTTAGTGTCTCAGGAAGTATAATTTAGTGCACCAGTACACTGTGCCTAATATTTATTTAGTAGACCACCCTCAATATAAGTTGATAACATGATTAAAATGGCTGCAACGAAATCCCTGCACTGAAGCTGCCTGTAGGTCCCAGCCCAGATTTTGTAGTATCTTCTCCAGTCCTGGTGCTTGGTTTCCCCACTGATGGTACATGCTCATCTACAAACCAGTAAAGAACTTCAGAGCAAAGTGAGAGGAGGGAGCAATGCAAGAGACCAAAGCACCCCCCACACACACACACACAAAAAAAATATGAGAAAACTGCACTTGGTATTCAAGTCCAGACGAGAATGAGTGTTCAAGAGAAGCAGAGAGAGTAAGTTATATCCTGCATCCTCCATTTAGTAGGCAAGTTAGGACAGAATATATTTGAGGAAAATTATTTTATTCCAAGTGGCAAAAATACAAAAAAAAAATAAAATAAACATTTTATTTCTTAAAGGAATACATTCCGCGTGTTGGAAAAATGATTATGTAAGAGCTCTTTCTCCAACTAAGATGAATGCGAGATATCACCGCAGTTTGAAATAAATTGACAGAATAAGTAGTTGGGCATTTTATCCATACACTTTCATCCCATAGGCTCCCTTTAACCTGGCAGCTATCATTCCTGCCTTGGTCCTGAAAGAACATAACAGTTTTTAGATTTTGCTTCTATCACTTTTGACCATGACTACTGCAGCAGGATATTAATGGAGTGTGTGTGTGTGTGTGTGTGTGTGTGTGTGTATGTGTGTGTGTGTTCCCTCTGCTCTCCAGTCTCCCTCCCAAAAAGCCAGTACTGTAAGCAGGTAGATAATCCTTACGTATTTTCTTTGCACCTCCCTCAAACACACACACACACACACACACACACACACACACACACACACAATGAAGAAGAAAGCAAAAGCTACCTACCAGAAGATAGACCCCTTCAAAGAGATTTTACTGGTAACCTGGGAATGAACAAGGAGAGAAATGCCTCCTGGGCAGCATAGAGCTGGACTGGGAGGAATATGGTGCCAACACAGCTGTCCTAACGTAATTCAAACTAGAAGCAATATTAGCCAAAACATGAATAAAAAAAGAAATCCAATTTAATTTAGACTTTTTTCTTTTGGTCAATGCAATTATTATTTTTGTAATACCCACTCTTTTAAGGTTGTGTGTGTGTGTGTGTGTGTGTGTGTGTGTGTGTGTGAGCACGCACGCTCATGTGCCCCTGCATTGCTCATGTCCTAATTGAGTGTTTATTCTGCCTTTGGGTTCCTCATAGCGCTTGAGAGGGAAGAGATTGCCAAGTCTGGGAAGTAGAAGAAGGTCAGTAAGAACTCATGCCCCACTCTACCTTGGGTCGTGGGGAGAATTTCTCAAGGAATGGCTTCAAACAGTCTCTAGAAAGTTTGGGCTCCAGACCCAGGGGTTCCTTGCAAAGATTCAGGTCCTCTGAGAGTGCAGGAAAGGTCCTTGCAGGCTGGGGCAGCGGACAGCCCAATGGTGAACATGTTGGTGTCCATGGTTGGCTCTTACACTACTGGGTCCTGGCCAATTTGGCTCAGTAGTTAGAGCATTGGCCCGCAGAATGGACACAGGTTCGATTCTCAGTCAAGGGCACATGCCTGGGTTAAGAGTTCAATTCCCAGCCCTAGGTTGGGGTGCATACAGGAAGCCATCAATCAATGTATCTCTCCCACATGGATGTTTCTCTCTCCCTGCTACCCTCATCCTCTTTCCCTTCCACTCTGTCTGAAAATCAATGGGAAAATATCCTCAGATGAGGGGAAAGAGAGATATAACAACACTGGGCAGTCTCAACATTAACCAAGATTTAATTTATTGACAGATTATATTTTATGCACTTGAGTTTCTGACCCAACATTTAAACCTGCTCACTCCTGGACCCATCACCTCGGTGGTGCCTCTGCAGTTGTGGTTGAAATCTTCCTTTCTGGACCATGTAGCCTATGGCCTTTGAGAGGCAATTTGCTCCCCAGCCCAGCCAATGAGACTCTGCCCCTTAGACATAAGCTGTCAGGTTGGTGTTTTACAGGAAGGACTGGAGCAATAGGCCAAAGATGAACTGAATATCTATACCAATCTCCGGGGCTTTATGTTTCAGAAATATGATAGTCCTACTACAATAATTCATCATCCTGTATTATATTGGGAGGAGATAAGACCAGGTGACACTTTGGGGAGACACATCTCCCTGCAGAATGATGAATCATTTCAGACATAGGATGTTGTCAGCCCACCCCTCTTCCCTGGCTCCAGGCAAAGGAAGAAGTGTGCTCTATCAGACTTGGAGATCAGATACTGTGGAGGAGGCTAAAAAGAAAGAATGCTTTGTTATTTTAACAAAGCCCATTTTCAAAGCACTGTCCCTCCCTGTGACTGTATTTATCAAGGAGAATCAGATTGTCATCAAAACAGGCCCAGCAGTCTTTTATAAAGAAAGCCAGAGCATTACTCATTGGGTTTTAATTACTGACTTTAATTTTGTACATGACACCTCTTTTCATTTTCTTCCTCTGAAGAAAATTCTTGGAAAATTCTCCCACCCTTTCTGATTTTATTATTCCCTATCTATGAATATTAAATACCTAGTTTATTAACATGTTTTCCTTAATTGGTTTTAAAAATGTAGTTCTAGACACCAGACTCTATGAATCACTTTGGTAATATTTTCCCTGTGAGTCAACAGTCAATGATTAATATAACCAATCATGGGCTTTTTCATTAATGAATTTTTTTTAAAGTCTGGCTCTTATAGCATAATATTAAATCATCTCTCTGTAAATGTGGGCTTCCCTAAGCTTAATTGCTGAGTGCACTATATTGAGAAAGCAAAGCTAGCAAAGCTATGAGCTACTTGCTAAAATAAGCAAAATGTGTCTATAGAGACCACATATGAAGTCCAAAGTTATAATCAGACCTGGAGTTCATGTTCTCCCTCCTGAAATGTAAAAGGAAGATGGAAAGGAAACTGCAAAAAATCAGACAGATCTTCAGCAACAGCAGACAAACAGAGCCCGTGCATGTCAACCAGATCAGTGAGGGAGTGGGGCCCGTCCATACCCCTCACCTCTTTTTAACTAGATCGCCTCATTCTCAGGTACAATGGAATAGCGGAAGAATATATCACAATGTAATATTACATGGCATCACAAGTACAATGCAATCATTTTACTATTTCCAAATCAGAAACCTTGATGCACAGTATGATGAGGAATAGTGTAGTTATGAGCACAAGCCCTCCCCACTTCTCATTCATTCGTTCATGCACTTAACCATGTATTCAATAGGTATTTATTGAGCTCCTGTTCTGGGCCAGTTACTGGGTGGACGACAGTGCACAAGACTGAGGCATTTTCTATCTTTAGGAAGCATATTTTCTAGTAAACTCTAAAACTACTTTACATTTTAAAAAAATGGAAAAAAAATTATAAAAGTAACTAAAGAGAATTGAAGTAAATCTTAATGAAGACCTCCATGGCTACAAATAGAGGAATCAAAGAAAATTAAAGAATCATCATCGCATTTGGTACGTGCTGACCTGATATTTGCATGCAGTTGCTCTAATCTGCACCAAAAATTTCTAAAGTGGTTCCTGTCCCCATCTTTCCGCTGAGAAGACTGGGGGGCTGCCTGCAGCCAAGGGCGAGGAAGCCCAAGAAGGGGCGGAACCAAGACCCCTAGCCTCCAACACCACACGCTCCTCCTCCCCATACAGGGACTCCTTTCTGGGCAGAGGGATTTTCCCCCAGCTAAGAACCAGAATCACCATACGAGCATAGAAAAAGACCAACCTGGAGCACATTAGCTTTGCTTCTCAAAGAAATGGTTCATGAGGAGTTATTATCTCTTTCTTAAAGGCATTTGAAAGACAACTTTTATGTAGAGAACAGTTCTGTTTCTTCTAAAATATTGCAGTAGACGATAGCACTCGTTACCACTGGATTAAAATCCATACAATTACTTGTTTTGCTAAGTTTATATGCTTTCTTATGTTAGATATGTAAATCGTCATGCTTCTCTTTTTGCTCTAACTACTAGGAATTTCAGTTTAATTCATTCATTTACACATTCAACAAACACTTACGGGAAATTATTTCTTTAGTGTAATTATCTTATCCCTGCCTCAAAGGCATTTTTTAAAAATATATTTTTTTATTGATTTCAGAGAGGAAGGGAAAGGGAGAGATAGAAACATCAATGATTAGAGAGAATCATTGTCAAAGGCCTTTTGATTTCCTTTTTATCTTTATTGTAACTGCTTTTCTATTTTATTTTTATTATCATGTATGTTAGAACATGTGTATTTTGGTAGTAGTCAGGAGAGTATAAGATATAAATGATGAATAGACAAATAAAATAGTTTTTCTGTAAATACTGTAGAATCTGTGACATACAAGAGCATAGGGGCTAAAAGAACAGGGCTTAGAATCTCAGACTAAATTCATATCTCAGTTATGCCCCCCTCACAGTGTAAACTGAGACAAATTATACTTCCTGAGGCTCAGTTTTCTCATCTATAAAATAGGACTAAGAATTCCCACACAAGATGTCTATAAAGATTAAATAAGAAAACTATATAAAGCACTTAACATTGCCTAGCACATTGTAAGTGTTTAATAGTTACTACCTGTATTAAAGCAGGTAAATATACAATAAAAATCCCACCCAGAAATACCTAGACGCTAAGGTAAATTGGACTTGGTTTCCATGCGGCGGGGGAGATGGATATTTTTTAAAATATCACATTTTTAATTAATTTTAAACTATTTCCCTTGGTCCTCTCCAAGATTCTCGGCAATGTTCCATCACCCCTGGTTGTTGAGCCCTCTTGTCTAATTATAAACTAAATTCTGGCTTGTTAGCAGGAAAGATTTTTCTCAGGCTCTGTTCTGTAAACAATACCAGAGAAACCACAGATGCTTTGAAAACTAGGAGAGCTCTCACAGTCTGTTTTTTATTTTATTTTTCATCTTAAAGACCCCATAAATGGCACTGGCTTTGTAAGTTGTGTATTTGCTAACAACAGGCAGAGCACCTTAAGCTTTCCTCTTTAATAACATGCACCACACCATCTTTAGTTGTTTTTTTCCATGTCTGCCTCTCCCATAGTGAACTTCCTGAGGGTTGACATTCCCCATTCATCCTATTCCTAATCCAGTGGTAGGCACATAGTAAGTACTCAATAAACATTTGCTGAACCAATGAATGAACCAATCAATGAATGAGGGTGAGGACCATATTTAGCGCATTGTGTTACCTTCCCATAGCACCTATCATAGTGAATGAATGAATATCATTTAGCTGAGTCCACTTGAGATAAAAAAGAACTTTTTCAATAATAACAATTTAAACATAATTATTTTAGCTTAAGCCACAAAATTACAACTTTTTGAAATCCCAGAGTCAATTTTTAGAGGACTTTCAAAGCCATCCCCTGCATTTAAAAGTTTGGATTTCTTTGTCTATTTTCACCAAAATTCTCAAACAACTCTCACTAAGTCCTCACAGTGCTCTGGCCATGGAGTTCCACTTTCTCTCGGTGACAGGGGATGCCTGGGCAGAGAGGCGTGAATGGCCTCCTCAAAGATCGGACTGAGCTTAGGAAGGCCTGCAGCTGGAGCCTGGCTTGTGTTTTTCCTAGAACTCAGGCGTATTTCACGTCTAGAAGATGTAGACGAGGCCCGGGAAACTCTTGGGAAATAACTCTTCCAAAATTGGGCTCAAAGGCAACAAGCCAGTGGAATGCTGGGGTGGTACTTTCATTCATGAACCGTGCACTTTCTCAAGTGGTCTGTCTCCCTGTCATGCACAATAATGGCTCACATAAGAAACAGCCTTTCCTGGGTTTACACACACACACACACACACACACACACACACACACACACACGCACACGCGCAACCCAGCCTCACAGAGCCTTTCTTTGAGTGGCAAACTTGATAGAAGTTTGGGGAGTTCAGACATCTGTCAGATAACTTGGAACCCCTCTGTCAGTCCTCCTTGTAGGAAAAACATCCAAATACCTTTACTTACCTATGCAGGAAATATCCAAACGCCTTTCATTCTACCTTCTCTTTCTGTGTGTTTACTCTGCTGCTTATATTTTCACACCCAAATGACTCATCAAGATATTTTCCAAAACAAGGCACTTCCATCCCTAAGAAGAATCTCATACCTACTGTTAAAGAATGATTTTTGCCACTTAAGTAGATTCCCAGTGCCCACCCTCCCTTTCTGCATTAGACTTTGAGCTTTAGCTGTGTGCATGGACTCCCTGAATAAAGGCGATCTTCCTAAGTCTCCTTGCTGTCAGGCATAGCCATGGAGCACAAGCAGAAGTGATGTGAACAACTTCTAGTTGCTAGTCAAGGAAGTAGCATGCCCTCCACTTTCTTTGTACCACCTTCCTATTGGATGAAATGTGGACATGATGCTGAAAGCTGGAGCAGCCACTGGACCATAAGAGGAGGTTGTGTGTTGAGAAAGAGCAACAAAATGGAAGGGGTCAGGGTCCCGGCCACTGTAGAGCTGCTGTTTCAGTCCTGATCTACTTACACTCAGATTATCATGTGAGAGAGAAATAGACTTTTCCCTTGCTTTTATTTTGGTTCTTTGTGACAGCAGTTTAAATGGTATCCTGCTTAATATACCTCTTTATGCAGATACTGGCAAACATCAGCAGCATCGATAAATACTGTGACAGGCATTCTAATCAGATTATCCGCTAGAGGAAGACCTGCTCATTTCCTTTCTATTGCATTTTTGTTTTCCCTTTTCATGTAGAATCATTCTGCAGACTCTTATCCAGTCGGCAGATCTCTATTGTTTTGGATTTTTAAATAAAAATTTTAGCATTTTATATACAATGGGATTTTTCCCTAACCATTTCCATGAATACTGCATGCTTCTGAATTTAACTTTAGTTTACAGTTTAAATTTAAATTTCCTATTTAAATTTTACTAAGCTTAGAATTGTTATTTTTTTAAATATATTTTTATTGATTTTAGAAAGAAAGGGAGAGGGAGGGAGAGATTGAAACATCAATGGTGAGAGAAAATCATTGATCAGCTGCCTCCTGCATGCCCCCTAATGGAAATGGAGCCCACAACCCGAGCATGTGCTCTGACTGGGAATCGAACCATGACCTCCTGGTTCATAGGCTGAAGCTCAACCACTGAGCCACATCAGCTGGGCTACAGTTGTTATTTCTTTCAGATTTTTACATTTATATTGTTAGTATGAAGTCTTCAATATATCTTTTTTAAAAAGCCAAGAAATCACTAACCAATCCTATTAAAGGAATCTTAAGTTTCTGTTATATTTGGTTCATTTAAACTTTATGCATATCATTCAGCAATTTGCTTTTCATTCAACATTAGGCTCTAGTTCAGGGGTGGGCAAACTTTTTGACTCGAGGGCCACAATGGGTTCTTAAACTGGACCGGAGGGCCAGAACAAAAGCATGGATGGAGTGTTTGTGTGAAGTAATATAAATTCAAAGTAAACATCATTACATAAAAGGGTACGGTCTTTTTTTTCAATAGTTTTATTCATTTCAAATGGGCCGGATCCAGCCCGCGGGCCGTAGTTTGCCCACGGCTGCTCTAGTTCATTTGTTTGCATCCTATTTTACAATTTTTCTGCAGTGAATCCATTCTAACTCCAGGGGCACAGCATCCATGTTTTCTAGGATATGTGTCTAGAAATGAAATTTCAGTGCTGTAGTAGTTTGTACACACTTTTAACTTAAATAGACCTTGCTGAATTGCTCTTCAAACTTGTTCTACCAATGTATACTCTCAATTTCTCTATATCTTCACTAGCATATGTATTGTAAGATTTTTAAATTTTTGCCAATGTGAAGGCTATGCAATGGTAACTCGTTTTAATTTGCATTCTTTAATTACTAGTTAGGTTTATTTGGTATTCAGTTTTCTTAATCTGTGACTTGCCTTTTTATATTCTTGGCCCATTTTACTATTGAATTATCTAGATTTTTTTGTTGATTTGTAGCTATTCTTTACATAGTTGGGATCCTAAACTTTTCTGTTTATATGCATTGGAAATATCTTCTCTCCCATCTATGAACTGTCTTTTCACTTTCACGCACAGAATTAAAACATTTTAATGTAAGTTATTCTTCTCTTTGAGTTGTACCTTTGTCTTCTGATAAAAAAAAGTCTTTCCTATCTGAAATCATAGAAATATTCTTTAATATTTTATTCTATGAATTTTAAAGCCTTGTTTTTTACATATAGGTCTTTAACCCATGGAGAAATAAATATAAATCTAAATGTTTCAATTCTGGGAACATCAAATTATGGCTTTTACAACATTTGAGGATTTGGTGAAAGAAAAATAGATGTGATTATATTTTGAGAAAGTACAGTATCCAGAAAACTATCAGCAGTAACTAAAAGAATTCTGTCATATGTACTACTTCCTGTTTTGTCCCTTTTTAAGTACTTTCCATATCCTTTCCTCCATTTCTTATGCAGCATATGATCCTCAGTTTATGCGCCACTCCAGACCTGCTCATCTGCACATACTCTCCAGCACTGGCCACCTGCCGTTCTGGCTGGAGCAATCCCAGATGTGGCACACATCCCAGCTGCTGCCACCATTGCCACATATCCTAATGTCTCCAATTCTCTCAGCCTTCTCAGGGACAAGGATTGGGCGTAGGCATGGACTCCTCTGTGCTAGCTGTGTGGGAGTTGCAGCATGTCCGGTGTGCCGGCCCAACATGACCGAACCCCATGGCAACTCTGGTCTTCCTAGCCAGTGGTTGCCCAAAAGGATTGGGTAAAACAAGAGGCAAGCGAGGGAGACTCAGTGCCCTGTAGGGCAGACTTTCACTAATGAGCCAGAGATGGAAACAAGCTTACAGATAAATGTCATGCCCTTATTTTGCTTCCACAGTGGATGTTCTCAGAAGCACTCAGGAGATGGCCCATGTCAGCTAGCAATGTTTTCTTGAGAAAGTGTGCCTAAGCTTGTCAACACACCAGTTTGTCTTGCTTTCCCTCCTTCTCTGCTTTGCTCCCTTTTTTCCCTCCCTCTAGCACCCTCAGGACTGCATGCTCTTCTCCAATGAGCACTGGCATGGAAGTTTTGCTTCATGTTCTCTTTTCTAGGGAATCTGACCCTAAGAGAGTCTGCTTAAAATTTAAAAACAGGTGCTATCCATCAATAACTAAAATCAAAAATTTTAATTAAAACTGGCAACCATTTCTATTATGGATGTTAAAACTATAATATGTAACTTTGGTAAATACTGTGTAATGAGTTGGTTCGTTGACAGATCAATCCTTTGGAGATGTGGCTTTCTTCTATTCAAGGGATGACAAGGTGAAGTACGAAGATCTTAGCCACATTAAGAAGGTACGTTGGATAGAATTTGTTATTGACCAAATGTGAGAGTAAAGGGATGGGTTGTATTAAGAAAACTTGGTTTCTGTTTTGGGCAACTAAGTGAATGGCAATGTCATTCATTTAATTAAAGCAAAAAGAGCTCTCTGTGTGGGACAGGGCAGGGCCCCAGGATTTAGGCAGAGGGCTGTGAGGGAACATAATTCTGCAATCTGAAAAGTCTGAGATGTTCTGTAGGAATTTGCATAAGTGGGTCTAAACATTATGAAATAGATCTGGGTTGAAGACATTGATTTTTTGAGTGCTATGATTGACACAGCTGATCAACCATCCACACATTCCTCCCGCCTCCCTTACTAACAGAACTCCAGTTCTGTTCAGACAGTGATGTACCCAGTTCAGGGAAATTAATAAAAATTAGTTCACTCAACCATGGCAACCCCATTTCTCTCTGTCACTGATTGGCTGAAGTTACATATATATGACCCCTTTCTAAGGCAAGTGCAGTCTACTGGGGAAATGTAGGAATGATTTCACACCCTGATAAAACAGAGAGAGCGTAAGGAAGAAAGCTTTCTTATGCCATCAAAACCCACTTCCTTCCCACTTTGAATGTGCTATACGAGGACCTGAGGTTTGGAGCCTCAACTCCCATCTAGAAACTGGCGGGATGGTTCTGTGAATGGCAGAGCTGAAGGTGGGAGGAGTCCTGGTACCTAATGACACATCTGAGCCCCTGAGCCAACCCTGGAACAGACGACCCCTGACTTCTTATTCTGTCACATATCTAAGTAGCATCACTATTAGGCCATTAGTGGGTACCACCAATGTCTGCAGCCAAAATCTCCCTAAATAATACAGATACCATCTGCACACCCCTGATCATTGGAGCCAGAGGAGTGGATGAGACCAGCAGAAAGGTCTTGGATCGATGATTAAAGGATAGAGAAGAAAGAAATCTGCCAATCAGTATGAGAAGGACTAGCCCAAGAGATGTTAACAATCCCACATAACCAATGTAGCTGTAGTCATAATCTAGCAGCACCATAAGAAAATAGATTAAAAGAAATGTAACTGAAAACCATTGATGTAGCTCTTTAATTGCAAATCTGTTCAAGTATTCATTTGGCCAAAGATAAGGTGGGACAAGAGACAGGTTTTTATCTAAATAAAGGCTTTTAAAAAAATATTCTGGGAGCTTCATTTTTTTTTCACCCCATTATCCCAATCAAGAATTAGCCTGGAAACATTCATTGATAGATAAAGTTAACATTGTCCAGTTCCATGCTTAAGGGTTTCCTGTGGGCCTGCATCATGAAATCCCCTTGGCCCTGAGAAATGACTGCTTGTCAGCATGAAGCTAGGCTGGTGAATAATTTTGACAACATCACACACCAAATTAGTGAACTGGCCAACTTCAAATTTCTCCTCTAGCTACTGTTTTTGCCAAGTTTTTAATTGTGAATGGATGTGATAAGGTTACCCCTTCTCCCTTCTCTTAGAATAAATATTTGTAGGCTCACTGACATTACACTATCCATATAATGCATTTATTCTCTCATTGTACTGTTGGGGATTTAGGAGGATAATACTCCACCAGACCATAGCATAAAAGACGAGGTCAGGGAATTCTTCATGTGAGATAATAGTGCCATTTTAGAAATGTTCAAGGTAAATTAACTTAGCACTGGGGAAAAGAAAGGACATAAGAAATAGCTCTGAGGTCAGACAGAGTTGGTAGTGAATTTGGGCCCTACCACTTAGAAACTGAGAAAATTAAGCATGTGGCTTATAATTTCTAAATCTGCTTTCCCTCTGTAAGATAAGGTAATAATATCAACTTCAGAAGGTTTTTCTAAAGACTAAATTGTGTCTACAAAGAGCTAGCACAGTGCTAGCAAAGTTAGAGCTAGCAAAGTTCTAAATTGGCATACTTATGGATTGTTTTTAATATTTAAAAAGTTATTGAGGCTAAATATCTGTTAGCTATGTTGCAAAAGACATTCTCTTTTATACATTTCTTTGTATAAAGTGTCTTTCTTTGGGCAAAAAAAAAAATTCATTTATGCAGTCAAGTCTGTCCAATTTTTCTCTTTATGGATTCTGCATTTATGTCTTGCTTGGAAAAGTCTTTGGCATTTTTAAGATTTAAATATTGTCCTGCATTTTTCCTAATACTTTCTTAGTTAAGTATAAGCAATTAACTTGAGACTTAGTGTTAGATTATGATCAAAATTTATTTTTTCATGAAATTTATTTTTTCCAAATCAATATCCAAAATTCTCGTTTCCAACACTTTATTGGAATGACTATTTTACCATTCCATATGTGTATGCCTTTGTTTATAAACTTTGTCCTGTTTCATTGTTCAATTTATTTCCTCATAACTATCACATTGTTGTATTAATATCGACATAGTACTTTTGATATCTAGTAAGGCAAGGTCCTCATTGTCTTTCTTAAAATAGTTTTTTATTCTAGTCTAATTTTTTAAATCATCTGAACTTTAGAATCAATTTATTAGGTTTGCTTTCTTATTGACTTTAGAAAGAGAGAAAGAGGAGAGGGGGGAAAGAGAGAGAAAGAAACATCGATGTGAGAGAGAAACATTGGTTGCCTCCCACACTTGCCCCAACTGGGTATCAAACCCACAACCTGGGCATGTGCCCTCACAGGGAATCAAACCAGCCACCCCTTGTTGTACAGGGTGATGCTCCAACCAACTGAGCACACTGGCTGAATTGATATATATATTTTTTAATATATTTTACTAGAGGCCCAGTGCATGACATTCATGCATGGGCGGGGGGGTGGCGCCTCAGCCCAGCCTGAGCCCTTTTGCAGACTCCCACCACTGCCACTGTGCTCGCCAGCTGTCAGGCTGAGCGGTGCCTCCCCTGTGGGTGCGCACTGACCACCATGGGGCAGCTCCTGCATTGAGCGTCTGCCTCCTGGTGGTCAGTGCGCATCATGGCGACCAGTCATTCCACCTTTCAGTCGGTTTGCATATTAACCTTTTATTATATAGGACTAGAGGCCAATTGCATGAAGAGATCCATGCAATAGGCCTTCCTTCCCCTGGCTTCCAGCACTGGTTTTCCTCCGGCACCCAGGACCCAGGCCTTCGCTCCAACCGCAGCAGAGAAGCCAAGCCTCTTTAGTCTTCAGTCTTCAATCTTCACTAGGCCTGGAGCCTTCAGTCTTCGCTCTGTGCCTGCATATGCAAATTAACCGCCATCTTTGTTGGGTTAATTTGCATACTATCCGGATTGGCTGTTGGGCGTAGTGGAGTGACACCAATTTGCATGTTTCTCTTTTATTAGTGTAGATTGATTTTTTACAGAGAAGAAGGGAGAGGGATAGAGTTAGAAACATTGATGAGAGAGAAACATCGATCAGCTGCCTCCTGTACACCTCCTACAGGGGATGTGCCCGCAACCAAGGCATATGCCCTTGACCGGAATCGAACCCGGGACCCTTCAGTTCTCAGGCCAATGCTCTATCCACCGAGCCAAACCACTTAGGGCTGAATTGATATTTTTATGAAATTCGGTCTTCGCATCCAAATCTATTTATTAAAAACTTCTTTTGTGTCCTTTAAAAGAGCTTTCTGTTCATTTCTTGTTAGCTTTATTCATTCATATATTTTATAGTTCTTTATTGCTCTGTACAATTCTTGTTAGATTTTTTGTATACATTTAATAGTTTTATTGCTAAGATAAAATAAATGGAAGCTTTATTTTATATTTTCTAATTGATCATCAGTGACATAGAGAAAAACTATGGTTTCCTGCTTTTTTTATGATTTTGTATGCAATCTTCTGAGTTTTCATATAAGTCTTACTAGTTTCTCCATTGTTCTTTTGGATAAAATAAAAAAATAGAACATTAGGTTTTTACCAAAAGTGACCACTTTATCTCTTCCTCTCAAATACTTCTACTTCCTTTTTTTCTTGTAAAATTGTAATTTTAAGCTTTCCGTAATAATGTCGAACAGTGACAGTCACCACAGGCCTCCTTGTCTTGTTTTCTGACATTAGAAGGAATTTTCCTGACGTTTCACCATTAAGTACAAATATACTTTTT
This sequence comes from Myotis nattereri, assembly GCF_964212035.1. Classification (NCBI taxonomy): domain Eukaryota; kingdom Metazoa; phylum Chordata; class Mammalia; order Chiroptera; family Vespertilionidae; genus Myotis; species Myotis nattereri. The sequence continues at coordinate 200,081,561 of NC_138076.1, read as the reverse complement.
TCTAATTCTAGTTTTACTAAGACATTTTATCAGGGACAGGCACTGAATTTCATCCAATGCCTCCAGTATTTATCTACTTGCATCTTTTAATAAATAACTCTCTGAATATTGAGGCATCCTTGTATTCCTGGAGTAAACCCTACTATATTGTGATGTATCATTTTTCTACATTGCAGGATTTAACATGCTAATGTTTTAAGACCTTTTTCATCCATCTAGAAATGGGGTGGGCATACGTTTTTCTCTGTGTGTGTCTCTCTGTGCCAGTTCTTAAGTTACTGTCTCTCAGCTCCAAGCCCACCCACCCTTCTGTACTTGGGTTTGTGGTGCTGGGGCTGGAACCCCGCAAATCACATCTCTGCTTTGCAAGCAGACTTCTTCTTAGTCTCTGTAAAAGGAGCCTGCATCCGGGCTGGCGTGGCTCAGTGGTTGAGCACTGATCTATGAACCTGGAGGATCTCAGTTCAATTCTTTGTCAGGGCACATGCCCAGGTTGCAGGCTCAACCCTCAGTGTGGGGTGTGCAGGAGGCAGCCGATTGACGATTCTCTCTCATCACTGATGTTTCTATCTCTCTCTCCCTCTCCCTTCCTCTCTGAGATCAATAAAAATATATTTTTAAAAAGAAAAGAGACTGCAAGGTTAGAGGAAGAAGAAGGTGTTTGCTCCTTCCTGACAGTTTGCTATGATCTTCCTGCCTGCTTCCTGTTCCTGTGTGCGGTATCCTGGCAACGTTTCTTCACCCAGGCGGCAGCAGCGCCTTTCCATAGCAACAGCTGCATCCAGTTTGTGGTTCCTCCAGCACTTGGAGAATCAACTGCAACTCTATACCAACCCCTCACCCCAACCCGCCTAGGCCCCAGCACCTATGGGACAGCAGCCTCTCCTCAGAGATCTGTTTCAGTTCATGGGGACCCTCCTCCAAATTTATGTATTTTAATGACCAACTTCTCCCCTTTCTCTCTTCATGCCCTGGGGTGGAAGCTTGCCTCTGCAGCTCTCTATTGGGTTAACTGGGTAACAACTTTACACCTAGTTATCAATTCTTTCCATTACTGTATCATCTTTCCTTAACTGACAAGGCTTCTATCTCCTGACTGGACCCTCACTGCTTCTCTACCCTTGTCTGGTTTTGGTAGAGGGTCTGGTAGCCTCTTTGACTGAGTTAGAAAGCTTCCCATATTTTTTCATCTGTTCCACGAAGTTCAGTAAAACTCTCCCATAGATACTTCTGGGCCTGGTGCCTTTTAATATGTATATATTGAAATTAATTTTCAATTTCTTCTATCCTTATAGGTCTATTAAATTTTTCCTGTATCTTCTTGAGTCAATTTTGATAATCTACTGTATTTTCCAAGAAAATCATCCTTTCTCACTTTAATTTCAAATTTTCTCCTATTAAAACTGCTCACTTTAGTCTCTTAAAATTCCACTATTACTAATACTCTAAATTGTAGTCTCTTAAAATTCCACTATTACTAATACTCTAATTTGTAGTCTCTTAAAATTCCACTATTACTAATACTCTAATTTGCCTGGCTATAGCATTTTAATTCAAAATCAAATCCTTTCAGACCTCTGAAAATGTGGTCCACTGTCTCTTAGCATTCTGCCAATGGGAGGCTGTTAACTACTCAACATCTCTTGTTTTGTAGAGAAAGCTTCCCTTTCTCTTTCCTTTTTCTTTCTCTGTAGAAGTTTTCTAATTTTTTTTCTTTTACAGTTAAGAATTTTTAAGGGTGGATTTGATTGCATTCACTCTGCTCTGGGCCCTTTCAATGTAACAGCAAGTGTCTATTCATTTCTAGAATTGTTTTCTATTGTTTTGATGATCCTTGATAACTTCTCTCAGTGTCTGGAAATCTTATCAGATGAATATTGGACCAACTTCTATAGCTACCCAATGGTGGAACAATGGGGACTAAATTTATGCTCTTACCTTAAACAACTAGAAAACTGGACTAAATATATAAAACAATAGTGTTTAGTTATTGGATAATGGAATTTAGAACTATCATCCATGAGAAAAATGAAATGAATAAGGTGAGCCTTTTGATGGCTCAGCTGACCTGCCAAGAGGCAATTTCCAGGTCACAGTGCAGGGAGGGTGTAGCCAAACAAATAACTTGGCAATCTTGCTGAGTTGAAGAGATAGATTTCAGGGTTTGGCTTCCATTTCCCATTGCTCAGCTATCAAAATGATAAAAAATTAAAAATTATAACCACACTTTTCCTTGCTAAGACTATGGGGAAACAGGTACCCTTGTGCATACTGGTAGGAATGCAAGCTGGTAAAACTCTTCAGGAAGGAAATTTGATAATACATTACAGAACTACATATGTACTTAACTTTTAAACAGCAATCCCATTTCTAGAAATCTATTTTGAAAATATACCTTCGACAATAAAAATATGCATGCATATATTCATATAGCTATTCACAGCATCACTGTTTACAACTGCAAAATAATAAACAGTCTAAATAGTCAAACATAGAAGACTGGTTGGATAAACTATGATGCACCCACACAATGGAGAATCATGCTGCTGCAAAAAAGAATAAAAGTAAGGAAAATTTCTATGAGCTGATAGGGAGTAGTCTAGGGCATATTGCCAACCAAAAAGAAGCAAAGTTCAAGAGTGTATATAAGATGCTATCCTTCTCTAAAGAAAGAAAGGTACATACAAAAATATACATTTCTGCTCATTTGTGCAAAAAAGAAATGCAAGAAAGATAAACCAGAACCTAATGAGATTATTTTCTGCAAGTATTGGGTAGGAAAGAGGTAGAAAGGGGGGAAGAGGATTGGGGTCGTTGGGATGAGGTGGGTGGGGACACTTCTCTGAATACATCTTTTGGATAGCCTTGACTCTTAGAATCACGGTAATGTCTCATATGCCAAAAAATAATCAACCAACATCAACTAAGATGAATGTGTGCATGGGGCAGAGGAGAGGGGGAGCCAAAATGGAATACAAACAGTAACAAATGAACCTAACTGTATTCCAGGTAAATAATATAGCCACACTTGCGCACCCCTGCAAAGCCAAAGCAAAGTATGATCCATACAGCAAGAAATCACTGTTCAAGCCTACAACTGCCTTGTAGCCGGACACCTAGCTTTGTCCTCATGCTTTTCCATGCATGGTAGAAAAGGAAATTCTCCTATGAAATAAAGGGCACTATGTTGGATGAGAAGATTTCATAATCATCAGTTTCTACACGACTTTCAAATGCTCTTCAGGCTCATTAACGCAGACTAATTAGCCTTTTCAGTCTAATCAAAGTTGGAGAAGTAGGCACTGGTTTTAAAAGCCTGGTGAGAAAATGATTAAGTGAGTGCTTAAATGGCTCACTGCTGGGGACTTTAAACTCTCAGCTTATCATGATGTGTTAGGTATAATGTTGAGAAATGCTCGATCACCAAGAAGTAGTTTTTTTTTACGCTTAAAAATATTGACCTGCTGATTTCACATTTAGCAATTTCTCATGAGGAAATCATCAGAGACTCACACAAATATCTACGTACAAAGATAGCAGCAGCATATTTCATAGCACAACAATGGAAAATACCTAGATGTCCACGATAGAGAAATGGTTAAAGGCATTATGTTACTAATACACTGTGGTATACTATGCATCTATTAAAAATCTTTTCCAAAATGGATTAATGACATTGGGAAATACTTAGAATATTAGAAAATAATGCTATAGGAAAGCTTGCCTGTTTTATGCTGCCTGCTAACAGCTCAGAGGTATTTTCATTTTAAGTTTTTTTTTTAAGGCAAGATAGCTATGTATTCTGTACAGCTAAAGCAAAATATATGTATATATGTATGTACATGCATATGCTATATATACGTATGTATGTATGCTATCCTATATATTGCTATATATATACACATATGCATTTGTATATTTGCATATATGTATATACACAGAAAAGAAGCCTAGAATAATTAACAAGGAAGATTAAAAAATGACTAGATGGAAACACACCAAAATGTGTTTCTTATATTTTAAATATTTTCCAAATATTCTGTGTTAAACAATGAGTTGCTTTTACTAATTCTATTTTTCTTGTTGCTCAACACAATAATCTTGACCTTTTTTTTGTCTAAAACCTGTATCCAACCCATCAGCAAACCTGTCACAAAAGTTCAGAATCTAGTCACTCACTTACCACCACCCCTTATTATGGTCCAAATCATCATTGGTTGCCTGGATTTCTGCCACAGCTTTCATTCTGGTCTTCCTGTTTCTGCACTTGCCCTCCCATGCCCACCCTAGTCTCTAGAAGGACCAGAAGGAGGGGTGATAAGAGAAACTTATGGGGAGTAAAACAGAGTCCCATTTAGAGAGAAACAAAACAATGTCTAAAGGGAAGCATTTCCAATGGGGGAGTTGAAGGCAATGGCTGATACATTTGAAGAAATCCCAAAGGCTGATATTGCATATGAAGTTGTGTTCCTACTCTGCGCTTAAATTACACACCTCACCTCCCATTATCCACACAAAACACAACAAAAGTCTTTCACATGTAGTCATCTTAAGTTCACTGCTTTGAGGTGCTGTGGTAAAGACATTCAGATCTCGTACAGAAAAAGGAGACAAGATGACAAAGTGAAGAACAGGAAAGGCAACTGGAGTAAGAAGTGACCAACAGGGATCCTCAGGAAGCTTAGGGCAGGGTATTGACTTTCCCACAGTACATGCGATGAAGGCGTGTGCCATTTTATTCCCATATGAAGCCAAAAGGGGACCTCAAAAGTCTGGGGAACGTAAGGACATCCACTCAGGCACTATGTTACATCAATACAGTGGGGCCTTGACTTACAAGTGTCCCGACTAACGAGTCTTTTCGAGATACGAGCCATCTCTCGGCCCATTTTTTGCTTTGAGTTGCGAGCTAAAATTCGGGTTACGTACGAGCCAGCTTCAGATACCCCACCGCTAGTTGGCGCAGCGAACGTCACAGTGATTTGACATACGAGTAATTTGAGTTATGAGCTCCGTCACAGCACGAATTAAACTCGTAAGTCAAAGCCCCACTGTATAGTGTCAGGAAAGAAGATGGGTTAGATAGATGTCATTTCCACGTTGTTTTCTAATTGGCTTCATGTGAATATCAGGAGCAGAGGAACAAAGCAGGTGTCAGAAGAGTCATAAAAAGAATGAAATAGTAAATTAGAAAGGAAGAAGTGAGGGTGAAAAATGAGTGAGTGAGTGATGAATGAATTTTCAGATAACGATAAGAATGGCTAGTGATCCTGGAGCATTTGCTCCACCAGGTATTATTCTACATGCTTTCATGTGTTAACTCATTGACTTGAGATTAGAATTTAATTCCCCTTAGCTTTATGTACCTTGTATAGTTTCATTATCAGCTTCACCAGTGATCAGATTTATGGTGCAAAGAAAGTCTCTAATGAGACTAATAAAAGAAGAAAATGTCCTTAATTAAAAAGAGGATACTCATCAAAGGCATTCTTATATAAGTTGTCCAGGTGCTGTTGGCTTATGAAAATGCGTATGAGCACCCGAGGCTAGAAACTCTGAAGGGATGTCCTCAATATTCAATTATATGAACAACCAGGAAAGACAGGCTGAGTCAAGGCAAAATAATTACCCTGTTAATTCAGGCTTCCCGAAAAGCTGCTTGTCTCAGCAGTTGTCTTAGTTCACTAATACTAAATATAAAATAAAAATAATGGAGAAACCAAGATGGTGGCATAGGTAAACACTGGAAATTGCTGCCTCCCACAACAACTTCAAAAATACAATGAAAAGACAAAACGGACATCATCCAGAACTACAGGAAGGCTGGCTGAGTGGAAATTCTACAACTAGAAGAAAAGAGAAAAGCACACTGAGACTCAGAGGAGCTGCGGAAGTAAAGTGCAAAGGTACAGAGGCTTGAGCGCACAAGGAAAGGGGCTGGTGTGCGCAGAAAGGGGTTGGTACCTGAGGACTGTCTTTTTGAATCAGGAGGGAGTCACAAGCTCCCGACTGCTCTGAACTCCGGTTCCGGGAAGTCTCTGGGGACACAGGGCTCATACAGGGAGAAACTGGACTGTCTGGCAGCAGGCAGAACTCAGAACTTGAGGGCGGCTTTCCCTCAGAGGTGCTTGCAGTGATTAGGACACTGAGACAGGCGGCCCCTTAGGGCAGGGCTGAGGATCAACCATAGCTGCTTGCTCCGCTCTGTTGATTCCTAGACCCCACCCCACCCAGGCTGCGGCAGAGGCTTTTGCATATGAATGCCCTGGCCCTTTGCAACCTGAAAATTACCTAACAATTTGTAGCTGGGACAGACAGACCCAGAACCTCCAAGAGAAGGCCTAAGGCCCCACAGCAGCTTGCATTGCTTCACAGCTGGGCCTCATCTGGGCACCTCCAAACCCCAAAAAAGGAAGGGGAATCTGCAGTTCTCTTCATAGCTCCTGCTAGGTAACCTCAGGCAGAGGCTAAATTAGCACCTCCTTAGATCCAAGAGCCAGTGTACCCTGTGGTCAGAGTGGGACCATCCAGACTACAACTCCTCAGATCCATAAGGGACACACTCAGGGGGCAGACTCAGTGAGCACCAAAGCCCCACTGAAGCAAGTCTTGCCCCAGAAGGGTGTCTTCAGCACAGAAGTTCTCCCACTGCAGACACAGCTGATTCTCACAGCCAATTGGCCTGGAGGTCAATTCCTCCCAGTGATACCTACAACAATCAAGGCATAACTACAACAAGACTGTGCACAAAGCCCACAAGGGGGTGCACCAAGAGTGTCCAACTCAGGTAACTGGGGAGGCTGAGCCACTGGGCCCTATAGGACACCTAGCACACAAAGCCACTCTACCAACACAGGGAAGCATAAAAAATGCGGAGAAAAAGAAACAGGTCACAAATGACAGAAATGGAGGAAAGAAAACGACTGGATATAGAATTCAAAACCATGTTTATAAGGTTTTTCAAGAATTTTATGGAAACCGCCGATAAATTTAGTGAGACCCTGGAGGATATGAAAAAAGACCAACTAGAGATTAAGCATACACTGACTGAAATAAGGAATAATATACAGAGATCCAACAACAGACAAGAGGATCCCAAGAATCAAGTCAAAGATTTGAAATACAAAGAAACAAAAAATACCCAACCGAAAAAGCAAAAAGCAAAAAGAATCCAAAAATATGAAGATAGTGTAAGGAGCCTCTGGGACAACTTCAAGCGTACCAACATCAGAATTATAGGGGTGCCAGAAGAAGAGAGAGGGCAAGATATTGAAAACCTATTTGAAGAAATAATGACAGAAAACGTCCCCTACCTGGTGAAACAAATAGACTTACAAGTCCAGGAAGCACAGAGAACCCCAAACAAAAGGAATCCAAAGAGGACCACACCAAGACACATCATAATTAAAATGCCAAGAGCAAAAGACAAAGAGAGAATCTTAAAAGCAGCAAGAGAAAGAAACTCAGTTACCTACAAGGGAGTACCCATATGACTGTCAGCTGATTTCTCAACAGAAACCATGCAGGCCAGAAGAGAGTGGCAAGAAATATTCAAAGTGATGAATACCAAGAACCTACAACCAAGATTACTTTATCCAGCAAAGCTATCATTCAGAATAGAAGGTCAGATAAAGAGCTTCACAGACAAGCAAAAGCTAAAGGAGTTCATCACCACCAAACCAGCATTATATAAAATGCTGAAAGGTATACTTTAAGAAGAGGAAGAAGAAAAAGGAATTCTTACCATTTGCCACAGCATGGATGGAACTGGAGAGCATTATGCTAAGTGAAATAAGCCAGTCAGAGAAGGATAAATACCACATGATCTCACTCATTTGTGGAATATAATGAACAACATAAACTGATGAACAAGGACTGATCCAGAGACAGAGAGGCATTGATTGGACTGTCAGGCCTTGGAGGGAAGGTAGGGGAGGGTGGGGGTAAGGAGGAAAGATCAACCAAAGGACTTACATGCAAGCATATAGGTCTAACCAATGGACACGGACAACGGGGGGTGAGGGCATAAGCGGGGGCGGGGGGGGGGGGTAGGGGGTAACGTGGGGATAAGGACACATATGTAATATCTTAATCAATAAAAAATATATTAAAAAATTATAACTGAAGATGATGGAGGGTGATACCTTCAATGACTAAACATGGAAAAATAAAGAAGCACATAATTTAAAGCATTAAAATAAATAAATAAATAAATAAATAAATAAATAAAAATAATAAACTCAAAATAAAAATACAGAGATGTATATGTTTCCCAAAAGTCCCTGAGTGCATTCTCTTTCATTTAGTCATTTGACAAGTACTGAGCACCTACTGTGTGCCAGGCACCATCCTAAGTGCCTGGATACGGCAGTAATCCAAAGTCACTGCTGCAGAGTTCACATTACCTCACAACTGAGACAGCAGAACTGCAATTCCCATTTAATAGAAAAAGAAGTCGGGGTTCATAAAGGTTGAGTGGCTCTGATTAATGCCAAACAGGGAGATATGGCACTAGCCTCTGATTCTTGATATTTAGAATTTAAGATGCTATAACTTGTAGAGATTGATTGTTTTGATGCAATAGGTTTTAGTGTTTTGGTTTGTCCTCAGACTGTAAAGTATTGTGCCATGTGTCACACACACATTGTGTAGGTTCTTGAACCCTCCATCTGCGTGGTGGCAGTTGCTTAGAGAATTCAGTGACGAGATCCCTGATAGGAAATCTGTAAGTGTTGATTCTCTCATTTTCTCTGATCCCTCAGCAAATCATATCCAGAACCCAGTAACTTCCCTCTACCTCACTGCCACCTCCAATGTGGTCTAAACCATCATCATCTCTTGTCTAGATTCTTGAACTAGACTCCTATCTGGTGTCACTATTGTTCTCCCCTTCACTTTCCTCATCACAACAGCCGGAGGGATCCTTTTAATATGTAAGTCAGACTTTGTTACTCCTCTGTCCAAAACCCTACAAAGTCTCTCCCATTTCACTGAGAGTAGAAGTCAACCAACATCTCTGCAATGGCCTAGAAGGGTCTGCAGAATCTGGCCCCCATTTCCCCTGACCTCATCTCCATTTTTCTCTTTCACTTTCACCATTCTAGTCACATTGACCTTCTCCCATCTCTCAAATCGATAGGGCATGTTTCTACCTCAGGGCCTTTGCACTAGCTCTTCTCTTTGCTTCAAACATTTCATCCTAGGTATCTTCATCTTCAACTTCTTCAAGTCTTTGCTCAAGTATTACTTCTTTAGTGAGGGCCCTGGCCACTCTATTTGAACTTGGCATATTCTCAGTTAATTCCAATCCTCCTTACCTTGCTATATTTATTTTTCTAATTACACTTAACACTTTCTTTTTTAAAAAAAACTATATAAATTGTTTCTCTATTATGTTGTCTTTCTTCCCCTACAAGGGCAGACATTTCTCTTTCTTTTTTTATTTAATTATATATTCCCCAAAGCTAGAACAATGCCTATTCTATTATAGGAACCTAGTAAATATGTATTGTCATTGTTATCATCAAAATTATTTGTGAATGTCAAGGGGCAGGAACTATGAGACCTTTAGAAGAAGAAATTTTCTCACTTAGAGACATCAGACTTCAGAGAAAGAGATCAAAGATTTTGAATCCTTGCTCTGCCATTTACTCGAGACCTGCGGCAAGTTACTCAGCCTCTGTGAGTTTACATTCAAGTCTCTTGAATGTAAAGCTGGGAAAAAATAATACCTAGCTCACAAGGTTGCAGAACTAATGAAGTGATGTAATATATAGAATCTCATATAATCAGAGGACAATTAGAATTAACTCTCTCAAATTAGTTTTGTTTTACTTTGGCCAGATTCTTAGTTAACAGTATGGCTTTGAAAACATGACTTTCCCTTTTGGAGGCTCGGTTCACACAGCTATCCTGTGAAGTGTTTGTTGAGATGGTCTCTCTCATAGAAGCCCATGACCCCCATGGCTTGAAGAGTTTTGGGGGGCGGGGGGACCAATGGGAACCCGGGACCTCACAATACATTGCTTCACCCTCTCCGATGGGTTAGCTAATCTGCCACTGTGCTGTCCAGTTACAGAGCCCTTTAAAGGTCAACAGATAATGGCAGGAGATAAATAAAACCTTTGCCACTTACTGCTGCCTCAGTTTTACACAAGTGCTGCCAAAATGAGTTGCAACAGGAACCTTTGAACAGAAGACCAGTCAAATGGTATGTGCTGATAAACGTTTGTTTAGAATGCAGCTCTTTCTTTTCCTGGAATTTCTCATAATTAACCAACAGCACTAAACAAGGCCCTTTCAGACAGCTGTTTAGAGTAGTTATTCCCAAACTTCTTACCACTATGCCCCTCCCCCGTCCCCCCCCAACTTCTCTCATATAAACCCTGACTTCCAAACTTTTTTTTAATCAAACAAACTGCCTGCACCAAGTGATAATTCTGTATTTTTTTACATTTAGTCCAACTAATGAGTAGAGTCAAAGACTTATGCTCTTTAGAACTTCCAATCAGCATGAACTGACATGCTTTCTTTCACACTGCATGGCGATCCTCCCAGCCAAACACAAAGAAATCTGATGTTTCAGATGACTGCTTGAGCAACCTAATTTGAACTTCATTCATTTATTCACTCAACACATAATTAACGAACACCTATTATCCACCAGACACGATTCTAGGTGCTAGAGATATACCAGTGAACAAAACACAAAGAAAGTCCTACCTCATGGAGTTCACATTGTAATGAAGACAGACAATAAGCAAGATAAATAAGTAAAATATAGAGATAGAATAAGTTCTAAGGGAAACATAAGCAGAAGGAAGATGGTATGTGCGAAACACAGTGCAGGTACGGGGATGTTCTTTTCGATAGTGAGGGCAGAGAAGGTCGAACTGCGGTGATATTTGAGCAAAGATCTGGAGGTGGTGATGGAGTGATCCATTGAGATCTCTGGGAAAGGAGGAAGAAAACAAAGGAAAGAAGCCATGAGGAAGAAGCAAGCCGTGTGGTCAGGGATCAACAAGCAGGCCAGGGCCACTGAGACAAAGAACTGAACCACGAGACACAGTTAGGAGAACAGATTGAAGCAAGTCTTGGTTCTCAGAATCGGCTTTTATTATGAGTGAGAAGGACGCCATTGGGCAAAAAGAGGAATGGCATGATCTTCCATTTTAATGGCATCATTCTAACAATTCTGTGGACCAATCTAATGTTTCCAGGGATATCCTAGAAATATTGAAAGGGCTCATGAAAGTAGTAAAGATCGTCTCAAAAATTCAGGACTTAAACATTATTCACAATGGCCCAAATGTCCATCAACTGATGAACAAATAAACAAAATATGGTTTTTCTATACAATGACATTTATTTGGCCATAAAAAGAGACGAAGTACTAATGAAAGGGGGCTGCAATAGAATTTGAGGATCCAGCTAGTATTTTAAGAAATATTAATCATGCTCTGTTAACCATGATTGTTTTATTCTGATTAAAGAAGGCACATTCTACACTGGCTGGAGCTGACCTGGAGATGCAGCCCTTCCTCCCCATTTGGAGCTGCCTATTATCATAGAAAGATAACAACTATGTTGCAAAAACCAGAATCGCCAGCCTTTTGAATCCCCAGCCCTTATTGTATGCCTGCAGGCCTTTGCAAACCTCCAGCCTGCTTACCTGTTAACTACCCATCTGGCACTCCCTTTGGCTACTTCCCCATGTAATCCCAGCCCTTGCATATCACTAAACCAGCCGTGGGCAAACTACTGCCCGTGGGCCTCTGTTCCGTTTGAAATGAATAAAACTAAAAAAAAAAAAAAAAGACCGTACCCTTTTATATAATGATGTTTACTTTGAATTTATATTAGTTCACACAAACACTCCATCCATGCTTTTGTTCCGGCCCTCCGGTCCAGTTTAAGAACCCACTGTGGCCCTCGAGTCAAAAAGTTTGCCCACCCCTTTGAAGACCCCTAGTCCTTTTGCATATCTGTAAACTGCCCTTTTGTCTACTTTTGCTATACAAACAGCTGGCTTATGGTGGGCTGCAGAGCAGATTTCTGTGGCTCACCCGCTGCGCTCCCATACTGCCAGCAGTACTAGAATAAATGCTCATATATGACTCAACCCTGTCTCTGCTTCATTGGCTTGAGTAGTTACAGGCTGCACAGACCCATTGTTTGTCCGGTCACACTAATAGACGCTACAACATGGATGAACCTTGAAAACATAATACTAAGTGAAAGAAGCCAGTTACAAAAGGCCATATATTATACAATTCCATTTATATGAAATGTTCACTATAGGCAAATCCATAGAGACAGAAAGTTGGTTAGTCGTTGCCAAGATATGGGAAGGAGGGAATGAGGAGTGACTGCTAATGGGTACAGGGTTCTTTTGGGGTGATAAAAATGTTCCAGCCCAGCCAGCATGGCTCAGTGGTTGAGCATTGACCTGTGAACCAGGAGGTCACAGTTCGATTCCTGGTCAGGGCACATGCCCAGGTTGCGGGTTCGATCCCCAGTGTGGGGCATGCAGAAGGCAGCCAATCAATGATTCTCTCTCATCATTGATGTATCTATCTCTCTCTCCCTCTCCCTTCCTCCCTGAAATCAATAAAAATATTTATTTTTTAAAATATTCCAATTAGATAGTGTCAACCAACTTTTGCCCCACCCTGTACTGAAAACCAGTTTAAAGAGTGTATTTTATGGTATGTGAATTATATCTCAATGTAAAAAAATAAAGGATTTGGGCTTTAGAAACTGGTGCAAGAAAAATGGCTTTTTCTCGCTGCTATTTGCCCTGTCACTCTCCTGCCCTCAGGTAACACACCGCAAGAAGTGAAGTTAGTTCTGTGAAATGCATCAGTATAAATGCTCACCCAAAATAATGTAATCAGAGAGTCAGGCCACCCTTCTCTGCTGTGTGTGACATGCTGACCCATCATCATGGGTGTGACTTCTTTCTTCCCAATGCCTCTCACATCTTGATTTCATGTCCTTGTTACCATGACCCTTATCCATTTCACATGGATCAATGAATGCATCAGTCTGGATGGAGTACCTACATTTCCCTCTCCTATCTGTAATATCCAACCTGTTCTAACAGAACAATCAGAAGACACCACTGTCATCACTCCTGTGCCCACTGAAGAATCTAAATAGGCCTCCTTGAGGCAATTCCCATATCAGAGAATAAATTTTTCCAGAGAAAATTTTAACTATGATTTTGTGTTGCTTCTGCCTTTCAAATGGAGTTTGGATGCTCAAATGTTAAAAGATGTTGGTTTATGTGGAAAACAAAATATTTCAAAACAGAACTAGCTTGGAAAATTCAGGAAAAATTGGTCAGGAAAATTCAGGAAAGATAGCCTGGGCTCCACTCCACACCATCCAGGTGGTTCTAAAGTACAGCCGAGGTTGAGAACCATTGGAGCAGGCATATTTTCCTCCCTGTACACGTAAGAATCAGCAAAGAAAAGACCAGCTCTCAGAGAACTGATATTCTAATGGAAAAATAAGCAATAAGCATATTTTTTTTTAAATTAAGGTAATTTCAGAGAGTGATAAAATAGATAAAGCATACAAGGTGATAAAGAACAGCTAAGAAAGTGGAATGTCAAACACTAGACATTCTGAGGGTTCTCACTTAGATGTGGAATCTAAAATAGTCAAACCCATAGAAGCAAAGAGTAGAATGGTGGTTACCAACGGCTGGTGTGGGGAGCAGGAAATGAGCAGGGGATGATGGCCAAAGGAACAAAATTTCAGTTATGCAAGATAAACAAGTTCTGGAGATGTATACAACATAGTGCCTATAGTTAACTATACTGTGTTCCATACTGAAAATGAACTGAGAAGGTAGAGCTTATGTTAAGCACTCTTATCACACAGTAGGAATACTAATAATAGGGGTGGGAGTGTAACCAAACAACCAATGGGTCCATGATGCCTGTCACTACTTGAGCCTATTAAACAGAGGCAGGGTTGAATCATATGAGCGTTTATTCCAATACGGCTGGCTGTGTGGGAGAGCAGCAGGTCAGCCACAAAAATCCGCTCTGCCTTTCCCCATAAGCCAGCTGCTTATATTGAGTAGAAGGACAATGATTACATGGGAAAGTAGGCAAAAGTATGCCAAATGGGCAGTTAACAGTCAATCTAGGCTGGAGATTTGCAAAGGCCTGAAGGTGTGCAAAGGCTGCGACTGGCAAAATGCAAAGGGCTGGGGGGAGGGCGGGGGGAGGTGTCTTCAAAGGGCTGGCAGCTCAGGTTTCTGCAACAAGGTTATTCATCTTTCCATGATAATAGGCAGCTCCCTGATGGGGAGAATGGGCCATGGCCCGCATTTCCACGTGCAACTCCCAGCCAGGTTAGAATTTAACCAGAACAAAACAAGCACGGTTAACAGAATATGGTTAATATTTCTTACGATTATAGCTGGTCCCCAATATTCTATTTCTGCCCCTATCAGGAAGAACCTTTGGAAGGTGATAGACATTTCCATGGCCTTGATGGTGATAATGGTTTCACTGGTATATACTTAAATATATACAGCTTAAATATATACAGCTTTTCCATGTCAATCACACCTTAATAACGTGGTGTGTTTTTTTAAATTCTCAGTGACATTTAACCGAGACCTGAATGAGAAGAAGCCAACATATAAGGAAAGAGCACTTCAGACAGAGGGTACAACAAGGTGGGGAAGTCTGAGTGACAAAAAGGAGGGCAATAAAAAAGGGAAGTGTGAACAACAGAAGATTGAAAAGGAAGGTAGACTTAGGGACTTGTAGACCATAGTAAAAATCTGGTCTTACTCTGACTGTGATGAGAAACTGTGGTACATTGTTTGCAAAGATGGCCACTACTATCCTCACATCCCTAATATGACGTCCCTTTGCAATGTGACTTTAAGGCACCTCCCATCTACAGGTGAGTCTATTTCCCTCTCCTTGAACTGGGGCTGGCCCAGAACCAAGAGCATGTGGAAGAAGTGACACTGTGGGACACCTGAGACTCAGCCTCAAGAGCCCCCACAGCTCCCACACTCTTTCCTTGGAACGCTGCCCTGAGGCACCAGGTAAACAAGCCCTGGTGAGAGGCCATGTGGAAGAGCACAAGGTCATCACAGTCAGCAGCTAGCACCTACCGCCAGGGAGGCCATCTAGACCAGTGGTTCTCAACCTGTGGGGCGCGACCCCTTTGGGGGTCGAACGACCCTTTCACAGGGGTCGCCTAAGACCAGCGGAAAACACATATATAATTACATATTGTTTTTGTCATTAATCACAATGCTTTAATTATGTTCAATTTGTATGAAATTGGGGGTCACCACAACATGAGGAACTGTATTAAAGGGTCGGGGCATTAGGAAGGTTGAAAACCACTGATCTAGACCATCCCAACCCAGGCAGGCACAGGATGACTGCAGTCACAAGAGTGACTCCAGGGGAGACCACAGAAGAACCACCTGTGAGCCCAACCCAAACTGCCAACCCATAGAGCTGTGAGCCAATAGTTTTGTACTTAAAAAACATAAAATTTAGTGGTGGCTTGTTATACAGTGATAGCCAAATAACAAGAAATCTTTGGAATTTTAAAGAGTGGAATAACATTTTTATATTTGAAAGACCAATTTCATTCCAAATACAGTGATGAATCCAACCATAAAAACATTGGTCTATAACAGTGACGGCGAACCTATGACACGCGTGTCAGAGGTGACACGCGAGCTCATCTTTTTGGTTGATTTTTCTTTGTTAAATGGCATTTAAATATATAAAATAAATATCAAAAGTATACATCTTTGTTTTACTATGGTTGCAAATATCAAAAAATTTCTATATGTGACACGGCACCAGAGTTAAGTTAGGGTTTTTCAAAATGCTGACACGCCAAGCTCAAAAGGTTCGCCATCACTGGTCTATAATCTTTCTAAAGATGATTTAAAATATGGTGGTCTTCATTATAAACTTATGAACAAAAATAGATACAGAGGCAGAGCTGCCTCCAACAGACTGTCAAACTACAGCGGGAAGGCCGGGGAGGGTTGGGGGACGGGGAGTGGGAGGGTAAGAGATCAACCAAAGGACTTGTATGCATGCATATAAGCATAACCAATGGACATAAGACACTGGGAGGTAGGGGAGGCCAGGGGATTGTCAAGGGCGGGGGGGAAAAAAGGAGACATATGTAATACTCTTTGTAAAAGTTTAAGCAATAAAAAATAATAATAATTAAAAAAATATATGGTGGTCTTCAATAGAGAGAGAGAGAGGAGATCCCAGGGCTATGTTGGACTACTGGGGTCTTAAATTCTTCTCTTCAAAAGGAAACCGTATCCTTAAGCATATTAAAGCTGTGTGAAACCACAAACACTAGACAGAAGGAGAGCTGAAAGTCATTTGACTCTTTACCACATTTCTGCTAAGAATTTAATGAGAAAAATTCCGATGAAAACCAAGATTGCATTTTAGACCAGAACTCATTTTGAAATGTGTTCCTAAAGCAGAGTGTAATGGAAGTGACTGTGAACTCTCAACTGTGGAGTTTTGAGTCTATGGGATGCGGAAATAATCAAGGAGGCATTCCATCACTCTTAAAAATGGGAAAGATGACCTTTGAATGCATAATCTTGAAATCAACCAGCACTCTTACATATAAAAAGCTATTTTGTGAAAAAAAAATTCTGTAATTAGTAAAAGCCAAGATGTTTGCTCTTGCTGTGCATAATTATTTGATCTGCAGAGAAATGGGATTCATTTGGTTATATAAATAGCATTATTTTTTAATGGTTCTTTAAGTGATAATATCTAACCAGTCTTCATGGCTCTTTATTCACACTAACTCCTAGTATTTTCCAATAACTTCTCAAGGATGTTAACATTATCTTCCCTGGGTATTTATCATCATGCTTAATTACATATGACTGTTAGATGTTAGATGCCTTGAAAGGAAACTATGAAAGTACTTTCAAAATGAGTTTATCTAATTAATTCTAATACCTTGTAGTCACTCCTGGGAACGGTGAGAAAAGACGGCTGAGGAGTAATTTGGAGAAGTTCTCACTTACCTGATCACACCACCACTCCCAGCCAAGGTCCCCTGTCAGTCTATTACAGTACAGAAGACGAAAGGTGGGCGGAAAGGGCAAGAAAGAAAAGAGAAGAACGCAAATGAAGGAAAGTGACGGGGGAATATGGAAAGGAAACACAAAGGAAATTAGCTGAGTAAGGAAGAGGGAAGATGAGAAAGCCAGATGCCTGAGCCAGAGAACAGGCTCCCACAAAGGGCATCTCAGGACAGTGATTACAAAGCTACCACCTAATTATTTCATTTCCCTCCATTTTGCTCGCTATCTGTAGCTCATTCTGGCAAATCTTAGCCTCTTTGGACCATGGACAACCGCGACATATGACAAAAACAGAGTAGACCCCCACCTCCAGGTGAAAGTCAACACATACACTTAGCATTTAGTTCCTATTTTCTGGGGTGTTCCACGGACCCCCAAATTGACAAGTCTCCTGGTCTCACCTCAAGGCACGTGGGTAGCTGCTCCCACACCAACACTATCCAGAACAGCCACGGCTTTATCCAGCTTCAGGACCTGAGGACATTCTCTCCACATGAAACTTGCGACAGAGTCAGAACTGCACCCAAAAAAGCTGGGCCTCCCCTCCCAGGTTCGGTGGGGGAAGGGAGTTCTGCTGCTCCGCAAGCCCTGGCTGAAAGGTGGCTCCACCCGCCCCCACTGCACAAAGTGGAGGAGGAAAGGGGAGTGGACGCACCTGGCAGCCACTCTCCAGCCCGTTTGCCACGATTCTACAAACGCTTCCATACCAGCAGCTCAAAGGGCCCAGCGATTCTACAAACGCTTCCATACCAGCAGCTCAAAGGGCCCAGCGATTCTACAAACGCTTCCATACCAGCAGCTCAAAGGGCCCAGCGATTCTACAAACGCTTCCATACCAGCAGCTCAAAGGGCCCAGCGTCTCCCAAAGGGGCCGCATGTCTCAGTAACCTGACTTGCCTCACCCGTGATTTCAGAGTGCAGACATGATGAGTGGGCATGCATGTGGGGAGTGATAAAGTTCACTCGTATGCCAGGACCCACAACATGCTGGTGTCCCCATGGCCTGTCTCTCCTCACAAACCCAAAGCGAAGTCAGCCTGCACTGACGGGAAACACCCATCAGGGAAACGGAGCGTACAAACCGACAGCTCAGCGTCAGGGTGGAAAACAGGACCCGCTTGGCTTAGAAGGAAATCCCTGGCCCCCTGATGTTCCATAAACTGGCTCTCGCTCAAATCCCGTTGGGAAGAGTGCTCCCTGCTAGTGAGGCGCCGTCCTCCCCCTGTCCGTGGATTGTTTTACGTCAACCTCATGACCAAATGGCTTCGGTTTTGTCACTGGACAAGAGAGAGAAAGATACGGGCGGAGGGGAGGGGAGATATAAGAGAGAAAGATACTGGTACCTTGTGCTTTCCCTGCGTTTGAAGTGGCGTTGACCTTGGAACAACACGGGTTTGAATGGCGCAGGTCCGCTTACACGCGGCTCTTGTTCAATAAGTGAAGTCGGCTCTTTCTAACCACGGTTTCGCCACCGCAGATTCAACCCATCGCGCCATGGATTGAAAACAGTATTTTCACGTTCCCAACCACAGATTCACAGCCCAGATGGAAAATACTCTTCTCGTCTGTGGTTGACTGAATCTGAGGATGCGAAGGACTGCATGTAGTTAAATTTTGGGGAGTCAGAAGTTATATTTCTTCGTGGAGGTGGTCAGCACCCCAAATCTATGCATTGTTAAAGGCCAACTACCAGGGTTCCTCAAACTTTTTAAACGGGGCCAGTTCACTGTCCCTCAGACCGTTGGAGGGCCGGACTATAGTTTAAAAAAAAAAAACTATGAACAAATTCCTATGCACACTGCACATATCTTATTTTGAAGTAAAAAAACAAAACGGGAACAAATACAATATTTGTATTTGCATGTGGCCCGCGGGCCATAGTTTGAGGACCCCTGATATACTTTCAAGTCCTGGAATTTTAGCTTTCAATCTACTTCACATGTAACTTTAAAGATGCGCATCTCAAAGCCACTTTGAAATTGTTTTTTTCACAGACACGTTTTTGCATTATCTGTTCTGTTATTGTTGCTAATAAATTTAACTAACCAGTTATTTACTGAATGATAAATACTATAGAAATGGAAAGGCAGGTTAATTTCCCCTTTTTCAAGACAAGAATGCTTATAGCAGCCTTATTCATGATATCCCTCCACCTCCCCCAAATTGGAAACAATCCAAATGGCCATCGATAGGAGAATGGATAAACAATTTCTGGTATAGCCATACAATGTAATAGTATACACCAATAAAAAGGAACTACTGATAAACACAGTAACATAAATCAAGTTTAAGAATATACTGAGGGGAAGAAGTAGAATTCCAAAGAGGCAATTCTGTATGATTCCACTTATGTAAAGTTGGAAAATAGGCAAAATTAATCACAAAAATAGAAGTCAGAATGGTGGTTACACTAGGAAGTGGTATGCATGTGTTTTAAAAATCGATTGATCTACAAATCTAAGATTTGTGCTTTTTACTGTATGTAAATTATATCTCAGTGATTTTTTTTTACAATCATACTCTTATAGAATATTTAGAGACACAGGAATTTATTATATAAGGTTAAGTGCATGAAGCAAGATATAAAACTATATATTTCAGTATTATCCCAAATTGTTCAAAAATACATTATGTGTAAAAAAAGAGGCTGAAGGCACATGCACCTGAATGTTATGCTTGATTAAATCTTCTGAAATATTAGGGGAATTTTTACTCCCTTCAATATATTTTTCTAAAGTTTATAAGGAATATATATTGCATTTTTTAGAAAAAATATGTTTTTAAGTTTTCCATAACTACCCTTTCTTCCCCACTTCCATTGCTTCGATCTGGCCTCGGCCCTAAGGTATTGTAATTGGCTCCTGACTCCCCAGATTCAAGATTCTCTCTATGTAGCCCAAACTGCTTCTCTGAATATTTCTTCCTTTTTTAAAAAATAGAAATCTATTTTTGTGTCATGCATGCAATATTTTTTCTTCTCTTTTAGATTAAGGTTTATTCTACTCCTGCATCCTCCGGTTTCCTCCAAGTATCTTCCTTCCTGTCTGTGTTGGAAACGTCCTGAACTCTAGGCAGTCCTTGGCTGTCTGTTCACATGTAAGAGCAAGACAATTAAAAGCCCACCCTTCATTGAATACACTTCATTCAGAGTTTGGTCATCACCTCTACATTGAAAACTGCTCTTGTCAAAGTGCCAATGACCTCCATGTTCCAATGGTCCATTCTCAGTTCCCTGCCGGGGTTCAACCCCAGCAGGTCCAGGGGTCCCCAAAGGTGTGGACGGAGTCGGCGAAGAAGGAATGACACAGAGACAGCGTTCAGTTGATCAGCAGCCTAGCCAGGATCTCTAGCCAAGTTCTGGTCTGGATCTCCAGCGGAGTTCTGTGTCCATGTTCTCTTGCTAGGTTCTCCAGCCAGGTTCTCCAGCCAAGTTCTGGTCTGGATCTCCAGAGAGGTTCTGGTTAGGATCTCCATTCAGGTTCTGTGTCCATGTTCTCTTGCTAGGTTCTCCAGGTTCTCCAGCCAGGTTCTGTAGCCATGTTCCCTCGCTAGGTTCTCCAGCCAGGTTCAGTCACCAGGTTCTAGTCAGGTTCTCTTGCCAATTTCTGTAGTCAGGTTCAGTCCAGGATCTTTTGCCATGTTCTCTCCAGCGAAGTTCTTCTGTCTCTAGGTTCTGTGTAGGTTCTGTCTTCTAAGTTCTGTCTCTTGCTGTCTTGTTGCATCTGTATTTATACCAGTTGATTCCAATCCTATCAATCTCTATTCCAAAGGTTAGGGCGTTTCTTATCTCCATTCCAGGGAGTAAAGATTATGTAGCTTAAGCATGATTGTTCGTAGTTAAAATGATTAATTACCTGCCTGGCACTTAGTTAAGAGTTTTTATTCCCTCCCTAACTTCAGGGGAAAATCCCTACCTGGGGATTCAACCTTTCTCGGAGAGATGACCTTGGTTAAAACACAGCACCAAGAAGGTGAGCAAACATATTAAGAACCGTATGCCATATATGCCAGGTCCCTTGAAACAGCAAGGATGGACCGGCTCCCGGCAGTTCCCATCTTATTTGACCTAAGTGGCAGCTTTGACACAACAGATCATGCCCTAATCCTAACCCTAACCCTCGTCCAAGCCACTTTTTTTTAATCTTTCTTGTTAGAAGGATTACATATGTCCCTCCCCCCCCCCCATTGACTTCTTCTAGCCTACCCTGCACCCCCCACCCCACCCCACCCCACTCCCAGACATTCAAAACACTATTGTCTGTGTCAATGGGTTATGCATATATGCAATACAAGTTCTTTGGTTGATCTCTTCCCACCCACCTGCCTTCTTTCTTCACTTGGTCACAGGCCATCATGCAGTCTAGGTTCCCCCTCTTTCTCCACCCCCAAACGCTCCCATCACTTTTCCATCTCTTCTGCTGATTCCTTCTCATCTCCTGGTCTATGTTGAGCGCCCCATGGCTCCGTCTTGTTCAAATCCTGATGATCTCATCTGGTCTCATGGCTTTAACTACCATCTGCGTGATGTGATGATAACTCACAAACGTACAGC
Organism: Myotis nattereri; assembly: GCF_964212035.1. Classification (NCBI taxonomy): domain Eukaryota; kingdom Metazoa; phylum Chordata; class Mammalia; order Chiroptera; family Vespertilionidae; genus Myotis; species Myotis nattereri. Next base: position 200,059,878 of record NC_138076.1, on the reverse strand, counting down.
TCCAGCGCTGCCCTGAATCCCAGGGTGTATTCCCACTGCCCACCTGATATTTTAACTTAGACATCAATAGGAAGAAAAATTCCCAACTCAGACATGTTTAAAATTCCTGATTCCTTCCCCCACCAATCCTGATCCTCCCCAGTCTCTGCCTCTCAGTAAATATTCCATCTTCCTTCAGAACAGGTTCAGGGCCTGACCACTCTGAGGGACTCAGTGCTCTTTCAGTATGTCAGTGTGTTCCCACTCCAAGGCCTTTGTAGTTGGGTTGTCCTATTCCTGGAACCCTTTGCCCAAATATGCTCCTAACTTGCTCCCTCACTGCCTTCAGTTCTCTGCTCAAAGTTCACTTTATCCCTAAACATCGGCACAACTCACCAGCCCCCACACTCCCTATCCCTCTCACTCTGTTTTATGTTTATTCTTAGTACTTACCATCCTCTGCCATACTATGTACTGGATTTACTCATCAACCTGCTTATTTTTTGTGCCTGCCCTCTGGAGCTCCTTAAGAACAGACTTATTTTGTTCACTTATGTTCTACTAGAGCCCGATGCACGAAATTCGTGCAAGGGGCTCAGCCCTCGCAGCCCCGGCGGCCTTGGCCCGGCTTCATCTGGAAGGTCGTCCAGACGGACATTCTGCCATTCAGTCTAATTAGCATATTATCTCTTTATTATATAGGATTCCTAGTTCCTAGACCATTATAGGTGTTCAATAATTGAGGTTTGCATTATAGGTGCTAAATAATTGTAAAATGAATGAATGAATGATAGAATTTCTATTCCCAGGGGCAGGACTTGGTGGGAGGCCTTCACAGTAAGCGATCAGGTAGGGGTCTACTTATTTTGATGGGGAAACCCCCAAATGTCAATGGCTGTAAGCCTTTCTCTTCATGAGTTCCCACCCCTCACCCCCTGAATCCATCTATCTCTTGCCTATGGAATCTAAACATTTTGGAAGGCAGCTATAAGTTTTCAGTGTTCAGTATGCAAATTTTTAATTTCCCTGTGTTTAGTAAGATTCATTCATTCACTCATTCATTCATTCATTTGATAAATAGTTACCAAGTGATTATTAAATTCCAGGCGCTGTTCTAGATACTTGACATATGTCAATGATCAAAATAGCCTAAAATCTCTTACTTTTGTAGGTTATAGTCAGCATTTCCAGGTATTCTTTTTTTTCCCCCTGGTGGGTATTTATATCTTTTTTTGTTGCTGTTGTTATTTAAGGTATTACAAATAGTAGTATATATGTCTCCTTTTTTTCCCCTTTGACCTCCTCCCGGCCTCCCCTACCCGCCCCCCACCCGCCCCCGCCAGCACCTGTCCTTACCTGCCCCCCAGTGTTTTGTGTCTATTAGTTGCGTTTATATGCATGCATATAAGTCCTTCGGTTTATCTCTTACCACCCCCCAACCCTCCCCTGCCTTTCCGCTGTAGCCAGTCAGTGAAAGATACATACCACATGATCTCACTCATCTGTGGAATATAAAGAACATTATACACTGTTGAACAAAAATAGAGGCAAAGAAGCATCGAACTGACTGTCAAATTCCAGGTGTTCTTGAATCCAGAGATCCTGTCCAGAAAATAAACCTTCTGTTTTCCACTAGGTATGGGGGAAAGCAGTTTCTTAGTTGAGCTGGTCGGGGGAGAGACCCTGGGGTTATAACTACTCCTTATATGCACTTCAGCTAAATCTGGCAACTCTAACTTTCAATCCTTCCGTTTTCAGCCCCCTTCCTCTAACCTCACTCCACCCTTTCACTCTCTCCTCAGGGGGTATCCAGTGTTGGTGCCTCCAATTCTGCATCTTCCCTGGGTGCAGCAACACAGAACAGCCTCCTTCTTTTCTCACTCAGTTCCACTGAAGTCAGTTAACATTGATGTACCCGCATTTAACTTGTAAATGTGATTTTCTTTTTTCTTTGTCCTGGAAAGTGTATGTGTTCTTATACTCCATTAGACAGCAGCTATAGCTACCTACATTTCATCTGCTAGGCTCAACCAGCCAACCTGAATGTCATCTCCAGCATAATCTTCCTTAAACACAACAAGAGAGTTTGAAGAATGTATTCATTGAGCACCCATTCTCTGCAGGGCACATCCTGAGCATCTGGACAGCATTTGCATTTCCATATATGGGGAACCTGGGAAAAAATCAGTCCCTCGGCAGCCTCACCCCTTTCCTCATTGGGTTGCCATGAGAATGAAATGAGCTCAGGTATGGAAAGGGCTTAGCATAAGGCAGCGGTTCTCAACCTGTGGGTCACGACCCCTTTGGGAGTCGAATGACCCTTTCACAGGGGTCGCCTAAGACCATCGGAAAACACATATATAATTACATATTGCTTTTGTGATAAATCACTATGCTTTAATTATGTTCAATTTGTAACAATGAAATTGGGGGTCACCACAACATGAGGAACTGTATTAAAGGGTCGTGACATTAGGAAGGTTGAGAACCACTGGCATAAAGCCTGGACCAGATTCGATTCTATTCTAATGAACTGATATCTTTGTGGTCTTTCCTGGAAGAGGCTCAAGGCTCCCTCCCATACAAGATTTGCTCCCTACCGCCTAGTGCAGATCTCCCAGCATGCCACATAGCAGAATCATGTCATTTATGGCACTCGGGGTCAGGAGGCTATTTCAATATGTCAACTAAGAGCTCAGAAGCCCTGAACCTAGGCTAGAACTGAGTGGCAGATGTAATTAGTGCTGACTCAGTAATCCACGTGCTCCCCATTAGTCCCCAGCCACCGCTATATGGCTAGTGTAGATCGATGGACTAGAAGCAGAAATGGCAATGTCATTCCCAACTGAGGCAGTGGAAAGCCAGAAGGCCTCCTTTTCCCTCTCCTTTCATGGTTACACCAAAGGTTATATGTTCCAAATGGGGAACTACAAGATGGTAAGTGAAGAAAAAATAAATCCTGGATTCTTGAGTGATTGCCTGGAACAAGCCTCCAGTCCACCCAATCCAACCACACTCAAATAGTAACCCAAGAGAGAAATAAGTATTGCCTATAGTAAGCCATTGAGATTTGGGGTTTAATTTATTACCACACTATCTCTAGGGAAACAAATCCACTTGAGAGAACTTGTGAAGATAAAATTAAAGGAACTTCAGCATCCACTAATGGCAGACTAGGTAATTTAGACCAACCTTCACACTAGAAAAAAATATATATTTTAAATGACTGCTCAAAAGCATTGAAGATCTGGTATGGCCGTGAAAATTTACCTGGCCATCTGGGAGGAGAAAAAATCCAAAGTAGTGAACTTGACATTTGAGGCCACTTTTCGCCTGGGAGCATGTTGTTGATAACAAAGGCAGTGTTGGACAGCTGAGCAGCCTGATGGCCTGGTATGGATACAAAAGTTGGATGCTGGTGGAAAAACAGTGGTGCAGGTGGGGACCGTGAAGCGCTGTGCTCTAGGAAGAAGGGGGAATGGAAAGTAAAAGAGCCTTCACATTGCCTGTGGCCCCGCTTCACACCACCTGGGCCGCCCAGGAGATCGCAGGCCTTGCAATTGGATGAAAGATCCCAGATTGCTAGTGCCTTCGGGCTCCTGGAAGAAGCAAACAAAAATCCTCTCTGGAGAGAAAAAAAACAACACATTATTTTAAGCTTAAATTCATTTATACAAACAACGTTTCATATACAAATTCAGATACAAAAACAAAAACACAGGCACAGACTGAAATGAGATAATAGGAACAAGAATCACCAAAATGCCCTAACCCAGTGGTCGGCAAACTCACTAGTCAACAGAGCCAAATATCAACAGTACAACGATTGAAATTTCTTTTGAGAGCCAAATTTTGTAAACTTAAACTATATAGGTAGGTACATTGTTATTAACTTAATTAGGGTACTCCTAAACTGGCCTTTGCTAAAAAACGTCCTCAATCTGATTGAGGTACGTTTGCTGAGGTCAACCCCTTCCAACTCTCCCATCCACACTCATCTTGTATACTTGTTTCATCTATCTCCTTTTGTTCATCCTCTCTATAGGCCCAAACCATCTCAACATACCTTTCTCAATTCTTGACACTACATCTTCTTTTACTCCACAAGGAAAACCGACTTCTGCGCATGGGCCACGAAGTTTCAATCGCACTATATGTGCGCGCCCGCACGTGGTATTTTGTAGAAGAGCCACACTCAAGGGGCCAAAGAGCCGCATGTGGCTCACGAGCCCCAGTTTGCTGACCACTGCCCTAACCGGTTTGGCTCAGTGGATAGAGCGTCGGCCTGCGGACTGAAGGGTCCCAGGTTCGATTCTGGTCAGGGGCATGTACTGTGGTTGTGGGCACATCCCCAGTGGGGGCTGTGCAGGAGGCAGCTGATTGATGTTTCTCATCGATGTTTCTGACTCTTTGTCCCTCTCCCTTCCTCTCTGTAAAAAATCAATAAAATATATTTTTTTAAAAAAATCACCAAAATGAGCAGAAAATAGAATTACATGGTCTCCAGATAGTGGCACTGATCGGGCTTTAAAATATGTAGTTTATTATGTTCCGGGGCGGCGGGGGGAATGGAATTAAAAATTTCAACAGAGAACTAGAAATGTTTTTTAAAAGACATAGCAGAATTGAAAAGGAACCAATAAATGTTCTAAAACTAAAAAAACAATAACTAAAATTAAGTGCACAATGGATGAATTTTTTTACTGGAATAGATGAAGAGAAAAATAAAGAACTCAAAAATAAGTCAGAAGAAGATGTTCAGAATGACACAGAAAGAGGCAAAAGGCTGGAAAATACAGAAGAGATAGTCGGCATCCTACACACAGTCTAACACACCCATTTAACTGGAGTCCTGGAAATAACATAGAGAGAGAATATAGCAAAAGCAGTATCATGAGAGACCATGGTTAAAAAATTTCCACAATTGATGTAAGACATTGAGCCGCAGATTGAATTAAATGGACTTGGCAGTAAAGAAAGGGCTACTTTTTAAAATAAGTCAACAATTCTGACTCCAGCAAAAGAGTACTGCAATTTCCTGAGATAAAAACAGAAAAGGAAGAACGGGTTTGTTGGGGTTAGGAGGAGTCAGTGTGAAGTAGAAATAGCAGGTTTCAAGTTTTACCTGTTGAATTTAACATCTAGGCAGGGATAACAAATGTGCCATTATTTCTTGAGTAATTGTTCTTTTTTTGTTGTTGTGTTCAGGACTCTCCAAACTTTCAATCTTTAAAAAGAACTAGTTAAACCTTTTTGCCTCAAGAATCTAGCACCCTTAGAGGCCTCCTTTCCTCCTTCTCGAATCCATGGTTTGCCTCCAAGGCTCGATCTACAAATGGATATTTACACCAAAACATACAATGACTTGCAAACTGCATCTGCCTGGTGTTCAATTATAATTATCCGTTCAAGGCAACCTTCACAACACCCCTCACAACAAAATAATGTGCTGTTTAGTTATAACACCATGATCCAGGACTCCATTATTTTTAATACTACAAAGGCAAGTTACAGGTACCCTAAATGCTTTGATTTACCAAAATGTGAAATTTCTGCATATGACACTGACTTTAAATGATGGAGCAAATACAACTGGTGTCACAATTTACAGTATTACCTTAAGAATTATCATGAGTTTTTTTTAAATAGTTATTTGACTTTATTAACAGAAGAAAAGGAAAACACTGGGTACCATAAAGTTCTCTCTTTTTCTTTTTACTTAGAAAACAGCACGACTTTCACAATAAATTCTGTGGCTAATAAATAACATAGCATGCTTTCTTTTCAACTGAAAGTTCCCAAAAGGTTAAAAGATGACAATGATGATGGCTAATGTTTATTTAGCACTTTCTACATGCCAGAAGCTATTCTAAGGGACTTACATGAGTTCACTCACTAAAGACATTTAAAGACAGATGATAATATAAGTTATGTACAAATGATATAAAGAATATTATTTAATGGAGAATTAGGCAATTCTTTTTTTTTAACTCAACTCTGCTGGTATAATTGGGGACCAGAAATAAATATATATATTTACAATAATAAACTACATGCAAATGTATTTTCCACAATATTATATTTTTCTTCTGAAAGTATAAATAAAATTTTCAAAAACAATGAACAGGAAAATAATTGTATTTTCAAACAACTCTTTACATGCCAACATTAAAATTTAAAATACATTAAATTTTAAAATATATCTGAAGAGTATCCATGTTATTGCCTTATGCAAATCAAATGTAAAATTTTCAACACTAGGTCTTGTTGTCCCAGATGTGTTCGTTCTAGTATTTCCCTGTATAACTACTCCCATATTATCGTTTCCCCTGAATATCATTCCAAATACAGTCATTAAGAATACCTCAATCATAATTTTGTATAACTTAGTCAAACTTTCTAATATCACCAGCAGAAATGGCTAAAGACATACATTTTTTTAAACAGACATTTTTTCAAGAAAATTTCACCTAATGAAATGCATGATCTGATTTTTTAAATTACTGAATGTCTTAATGATTTATAAGTAATTTGGGACATTACTTAACAACATTCTTGATATTATGAAGGGTTGAAATTTAATAGCCAAGCTTTTGTTTATCTCTTCTTTGACATTTTTGATTAGAGATTCCTGGAAATTTACTATCTTGCATAGCCTTTTCTTTTTTTTTCTTTTTTAAAACCATTTTAATCTCTCCCATAGTCTGTGACCCTTGTTATTTTTTTATAAAACTATGAATTCACAGAATCATTTGACTTTTTAGGTCACAGCCCCTCATCCAACATGTGAATGCTCTGCCACATTAACCCAAATGCTTCCCACCCCCTGCACCAGCCAAAAGACGAAGTTGTGCACAAGACAGCCCACTGCGCTGTTTTCATTATTAAAACTGTCTTTCCTACCCTAAGGTGAAACCTTCTTCCCCAAAACTAATACCTATTTTGGACCCCACCAACCTCAGCGCTGGCCCTGGCAGAATGACTTTGGGCCAGTCAATCTCCAGCTTCCTTAGTTGTAAAATGGGGATAAGAACTGTATGTCATTGTGGGTGTGCAGATTCAATGAGGAGGTTCTAAAGCACCTGGCACAACACAGGGCCTCCCTGAGCGCAGCCTTTCTTAGGGTTAGGAAACCTCCTCTGCATGGCTGCTCTCAGAAATGCAGTGGCAGCTACTGTTTTCTCTCCTCCAAGCCAAATATCCCCATGTCCTCTTTTTTTTTCCTTTTTAAAATTTAGTATTTCAGAGAGTAAGGAAGAGGGAGAGAGAGAGAAACATCAATGATGAGAGAATCATTGATCAGCTGCCTCCTGCGTACCCCCTATTGGGGACCGAGCCTGCAGCCTGGGCATGTGCCTTGACCGGAATCAAACCCAGGACCCTTCAGTCCTCAGGTTGATGCTCTATCCACTGAGCCAAACCAGCAAGGGCCCATTTTCTTTTTTTAAAAAAAAAAAAAACTATATATATAAATATACCTATTTTGTCAACTTAGTGCAAATTCCATACCCATAAATGTCATTGCAAGATAATATCTCTTTTCTCTATTGCTGATTAAATCTTCTCTCTCCCCCTCCCCCACCTCCAGGGTCCCCATATTTAACCCCCTGGCAAGCTGGGCTACGGGGAAGGCAATAGGTATGGATACTTTCTGGTTCTAAGGTGAGGGGAGGACAGAAGTGCCCCTCAGACATTAGTCTGTATCTGAGAAGCTTCCCTCTTCATTCTGGTATGATGTCAGCTCTCCCTCATCAAGGGTCACTCCCCCCTGCCCTCTCCATTCCTTCCTCTGGATTTCACAATTCTGGGTGGTGGCTCCATATGACATCTTCTTTCTGGGACTTGCAAGACTCTCATGGTTGAGTTCTATCTCCTCGGCTAATTCGTCTTGGTCGATGATTCCACACTTCTCCTCGGAGAGGTTCTCAGGGTCGGCCCACTCCTGTTTCTCCCCAGAAGCAAAGACCCCATAGAAGATCACGCCACTGTAGTGCACCAGGGCAGCGATGAGGAACACATTCTGCCATTCCTCGCGGGTCTAAACAGGAAACAGTACTGATCATTATTTTAACAAGAAAAAGAGAGAGAGAGAGATGAACAGAATGCTCTGAACAAAAGCACCGGTCACCCCAAAGGCAATGTTGTGCTCCTGGGAAGCTGTCAGAAGCATGAGTGTTTGAGAAATGAAAGTTATGACTACAATGAATATGCATTTTTTTAATTTATAACAATACTTTACAAAATAAGCATCATGTAAAATACAGCTCTCTGAATATACAAAAGAGGTTTCCACTCAGCTAGTAGATTAAATGAAACTTGCTTTCGGAACCCACCATTTTAATATCAGAGGTCTCAAATCAGAGGTCTCAAAAAAAATTTCCATTTGAGCCATGAAAATACTCAGTCTTGCCCTAACTGGTTTGGCTCAGTGGATAGAGCGTCGGCCTGCGGAATGAAGGGTCCCGATTCCTGCCAAGGGCATGTACCTTGGTTGCGGGCACATCCCCAGTAGGAGGTGTGCAGGAGGCAGCTGATCGATGTTTCTAACTCTCTATTCCTCTTCCTTCCTCTCTGTACAAAATTAATAAAATATATTTTTTAAAATAGAAAATACTCAGTCTTCACTGTCAATAGCTTATTTATAATTATATTTTCTGTGTAAAATACCATATCAAAAATAATGGGTATTTGTGTTTAAAGTTAAGGGAAGATAGTGACTGAGATTTCGTAGGCATGTTATCCATCTTATCATCTCACTAACAGAGAGGGAAACTGAGTATTCTCTGACTGTAATAATCTCCAAATCCCACCTTTCTTTTCTATCAACAAATAAGGAACATTGCCCAGTGGCATGGCTCAGTGGTTGAGGATTGACCAGGAAGTCACAATTTGATTCCTGGTCAGGGCACATGCCTGGGTTGTGGTGGCCTTGATCCCCAGTGTGGAGCATGCAGGAGGCAGCTGACCAATGATTCTCTCTCATCATTGATGTTTCTATCTCTCTCTACCTCTCTCTTCCTCTCTGAAATCAATAAAAATCTATTTACTAGTAAAAAGAAATAAGTAAATAAGAAAAATTGCCCACGCTTTTTTCTCCCAGAAGCTGAGCGACTTTCTGAAGTTGTATTTGCAATAGGCAATCCAAGTTAAAAAAAAAATATGCATAACCCATGAACACAGACAATAGGGTGGCGAAGGCCTGGGGCGGGCTAGAAGGGGTCAATAGGAGGAAAAGGGGGACATGTGTAATACTTTCAACAACAAAGAACTATTTTTAAAAAATAGTAGGGTAAAAACAACATAGTTTCAAAAATTCTTATTTGTAGAAAGCAGGATCCTGAAGCCTCTTCAGTGACAGAGATTAAGAAGCCGTGTGGCCTGTGGCTGAACTCTGCATGGATCTGGGCTCCTCCTCCCTGGTCTAAATGCAGAAAAGCTCAGTACTGACCGAGTGCCATACCCTTCTTAGGATGGGTCATTAATGTCTTATTTATTTTCTGTATAATAAGGAAATATAACAGCACTATTTTTATGCTGGAACATGTTAAGCAATAGATGGAAATGGGCTATAAAGTTTAATTACTTAGAATCATAAAACAATCTTGAGTAATTTATTCATCCTGAGTTGATTGCCTCAGTTTCTTCCTGTCTCTAAACAGTCTTTATGGTACTTGTCCCCACTACACACACACCTTTTATTTGTCAGTTGAGAAATTGAAACATAGAATCAAAATTAATCAGTCCCGTTGCCATCAATAAACAATAAATTAAAGAAGGAGGAGGAAGGAGAGGAAGAGGAGAGGTGAGGAAAGGAAGAATGGAAGGAAGGGATGGAGGGAGAAATAAAGGGGGGAGATGAAGAGATGAAGAAAGAGAGATGAAAAATAAGATAAGTTCAAATGACTCAGCCAAGGTCAAGGACAAACATTTACAGCCTGGCATAGGGCTTTGAAATCACAAGTTTGTGCAATATTTCAGTCCTCTGATCCTCACAGCCCAAAAGGAGGCCATTACCTTGTGTTTGGTCATTGCACCAACAATGAGGGGACAGACCATTCCAGAGAGGGTTCCCACTCCGTTGGAGATGCCCATGAGAATGCTGGCGTAACGGGGGGCAATGTCCAGGTGGTTGACATTAAAACCTACAGTGAAGCAAACCTCAAAGTCAGAGTCAAGACCAGAATCGCAAATACGTTTTGGAAACTACTTAGTTTCCCCCCAACTCTCATCAATCTATGTGGTTTCTTCTAGCATAAGACTAATGGGTACCTGTACAGGGAGGGCTGGGCTGAGGACTGTCAGGCTGTGTCTGCATCTAGAGGAAAGTGTGCTGTGATTGATTAGCAATGTCTGCATGGACTCTCCAGAGAGAAAATTAAGGCACCTGTGCCTTTTAGGTTCAGAACTCCAAAATAATGGTGTTTTCAATACTGAAAAGCAGAAAGCCTGGGTCACATTTATTCAGAGTAAACAATCACACAATCACATTTGGTGTGATGAGAATCAAACCCTGCCTCATAACATCCTCCCTTCCAGCCCTCCCCTCACTCCCAATAGCCACCCTAGGGAAGTCTGCCTTAGTGGCCAAATGGCATACTGGCTAAGGTACTTTTTAAGTAATACAATTGAAGAGACATTGGCAGAATTCCCTGTAATTTACAAAACACTTCCGTATAATACTTGATTTCGAATCCATAAATCTAGATTTTAATCTTATTTCTAACATTTAAGTCATTTTAGACCTTTGTTACCTCATCTCTAATACGGGGTATTATTACTACTTAAGTCATAAAGATGCTGTAATATGAGACCAAGGTGAAGTATGTATGTAATATCCCATGGCAAAAAGCTAAGCCCTGCTAACTACCACAAGCCACCACTTACCACCATTAACTACTACTACCACTACCACAACTATCAATACTACCACTAACTAGCACTACTACCACTAACCACCACTAACTACCACTGCTACACTAACCACCACTAACTACCACTAACTACCACTACCATTACCAGTACTACTCCTGCTATGATGTTGTTGCTAGGCATCTCCTCTTTTTGATCAAAAGATGCTGCTGCAGGGAGTGGTAAAATAATAACTTGCCAATACCTCACTATTCACCTGTTTATCAGGAGAAAAGAGTGAGTGGAAATGGGGAGGAGTGGTGGCAGAGGAAGAGCCAGGCTGCGAAAGGGACAGCTTTAGGCCCTAAGAACCAACTCTACTAATATTGCCCAATGGTGCATTTTAGAGTCAGACAGGCCTGCCTCTGATAGCTTAATTGAGATGCAAATCTGGACAAAGGATTTAAACTTTCTGAATTCCACTTCTTCATCTATAAACTGGCATAATAATTCTTATACAATTGTTGTAAGAATTCACTTAAATAATGTATGTTCATTACATGGCACATAGAGGTAGAACCTAGCACATAAATGGTTTTTTTGGTTGGTTATCCATCTGTCTTGTTTCTATTTTAATACCTGAACTGGCAAAGTGTCTGGCACACAGTAGGCACTCAATAAATCATTATTTAATTAATTGCCAATTTGAGCCATGACATGACAGCAGGGGGTTGTAATTTCTATTTATTCATTTTTTTGGGTATTGCTTTGCTTTTAAATTCTCTATTCTGTGCAAAGAACCTGAAAATAGGATCTAAAATTGTTTGTCCTAATCTGGCACATTGGCTGGTTGCTTTTTCCTACTTCCATTCAGGAAAATTTTTGAGAAAAACTTTTCTTTTGTAATAAACATGTCATCTCTTTCAGATCAACGTGGCAGACAATTCGAATATGAAACAGCTGCAAAATTAATTAATCTTGCTGTTGATTTCAATGTGATAAACACTTATTAGAAAAGAACCCAGAGATAAGAAGCAATTAATGTGATTGTCGGACATTATATTCCAATGCAAAGCCCAGGCATCTGTGTTCAGTTAAAGATAAGGTTCAATTAAAGATTAGGTTTCTAGCTGCATAATCCTGGTGTTCGGGGGGGGGGGGGGGGAATCACTGAGAAACTCAGTTTTGTGTGTGTGGTGTTTTTTTGTAGCATATAAAAATATTTTTGTTGGCATCCAAGCTGGGAGAGTCTGTCTTCTCTACATAGGACATTTCTCAAAACAGGCATCACCCATCCCTTGTCGCTTTCAATGTCAGTCTTGACTCTCTCGTCTATAATCAGCTCCTAAATTGTGCCGGTCTTCCTTGGCCTCTCTATTAACTCCTTATGAAGTTGGCAGGTAGTAGATCCCGAGGAACTGTCGCCCCCATGGCCACAGCCCCTCCCATCGTATCACTGTCAGGTCAGACAAGGATTGCTCTGTCCTTGCTACTCAGCGTGTGGACCACTGAGCAGCAGCAGCAGTTTTGCTGAGGAGCTTATTATAAATGCAGATTCTGAGGCCCCGCCCTGGACATGCTGAACCAGAACCTGCATTTTGCAAGATCCTAGGGTGAGTCGTGTGCACATTGAAGTGGGAGAAGGACTGGGCCATCGTGAATAATAACTGAACAATAATAGTAAATATGTATTAATTTTGTTATGCCTCTCACGCTTCTAACGCTTTATTTCCACTAGAATGTAAACTTTATGAGAATAGATTCTTTGATTTTTTTTTTTTCAATGCACAGTGCCTGGCTCATGGGACGTGTGAGTAAATGCATGAATCAGTTCCTTGAGATCTCTCAACAGCCCTGTGAAGTTGCCATTACATCTTTCCAGTCTCTAATAGAAGAAACTGAGGCTTGAGAATTTAATAACTTAGCAAATTTTTCTTTCATAAATAGTAAGCAATAAAGAGAGGACTCAAACCCAGGTCTATATACCTCCAAACCCAAGTTCTCAGCTGCAAGCTACTTTTAAAGTAGACGTTTTCCCCTAAGTTAACTATTCACCAGATCTACTTATTTTGATACGGTCAAGCCCCTATTTTAGGGTAGTTTAAACCAGAGGTTCCATATTTTTCTGTTCTGGGATGTTACCACTCTGATCCTTCCAGCCGCCTGGAATGCTGGGAAGAGCACAGACCTGGTGCCAGGCAGAACCGCCCCTCAGTTCTTCCTTTGCCACCGATTGTGTGATCACAGGAAAGTACCCAATTTTTCTGACTTTAGGTACCTCATGAGTAAAACAGTGATATTACTGTTTCTTTCCCAATGTCGTAAGACACAAGCAATTTATGTAAGGTGCTCTGTTAAGTGATGGCTTCTAGTATTATGGTATGTTTTAAAGGCACAAGAACAATTGAATTTTACTTTTCACCCAATTTTGCATGGGAGCTTCTGAAGTCTGTAAGACATGATACGGCAGCACTAGGACCTCTCCCACGCAGTAGACTGCATCCTGCTCCTATAAACGGGGGTGCTGACAGCCCCCCAGGGAGCTGAGAATTACAAGGATTGATGCACACACAGGGCTTTGAATAGCCTGACACAGAGTGCACTTGATCGCCATTAGCTCTCGCCATCAGCTCTCACTGTCACCGTCATTATTCTTACCATCTTTCCCAACCTGTTCCGAAAGTCACTTCTCTGCACCTGCATTTCCTAGTTTGGAAAAATGAAGGTCACAGAGTAGACAAAATCTAGAGAAGCTTTGCAATCTAAAAATCTCTGATTGCAGGACTAGATGTCAACCGAGCTGATGTTAGCAGTTCTCTAGTTGGAGGTGAGGGTTGAAAAGGTGGCAAGAGCCTCTGGTAGGTAGCGTGACCTGGCTTGGGAGTATGAAGGTGCCACTTCAACCAGGGCACGTGCTTGGGCCTCTGCCCATGCCTCAGGGGTCGCCTGCACTTTGTGTGTTTTCCAAGACAGAGAAACTGGGGACAATTCTAACTGCACAGGGCCCCTCAGCCCAGTCCTCAGTGATCTCACAGTCATTGCCAACAGGTGACATTCTCTAGCCTGAGGCCCTGCTCCATGGCAATGGCCTGCCTACTCAAGGAAAAGGACCCATTATAGTTTTCCTTCCTTCCTCCCAAAACTTGCTGGATCTATAGAAAAGATTTGGACATCCAAAGGACACGTTACCTGAAATAGCAAAGCCACTAAACCCCACAGCCAGCACCAGAAAGGAGATAGCCACCCCTTTGGTATGGGAAAAGCCAACCACCAGGAGTAAGGTTGCCTCCATGCCAAAACCTGCGAATGGAAAAACCAAGGGGGGGAAACGTCATTGTCATGTCACTCAGCCAAAGTTCATGAACTTATTAAATAAGAATCTATTAATATTTCCATGGACCTAATGTTTAGCACATACATTCTGACACAGTGCTTACAAATATTACCCAGGTGTTTCTTGACTACATGACTATGCTACTGTTGCCCAGGTGACTATGCTGTTACCCAGGTGACTCTGCTTCTGTTACCCAGGTGACTATGCTACTGTTGCCCAGGTGACTATGCTTCTGTTGCCCAGGCGACTATGCTACTGTTGCCCAGGTGATTATGCTTCTGTTACCCAGGTGACTATGCTATTGTTGCCCAGGTGACTATGCTTCTGTTGCCCAGGCGACTATGGTACTGTTGCCCAGGCAACTATGGTACTGTTGCCCAGGTGTTCTGTGAGCCTTCTGACATTCTCCTGGTGCACCTTGAACACTAAATGGTCCAGCATATTCTAATGAAGCCCCTGGGATGAGGGATGTTTATCATCAGTTGCTTCATGGGCAGTTGCCCCTGCAAATTCTAATACTAAAACTCTCCTTTATACTGTGAGTGAGTCCCCTTTGTTTACATGTTATGGCCTCTCACAGAAAAATAAAATGACCACACTTTAATATTTATTGCCAAAAGTGACCTTCTATAGAGAATAGCTGAAACAAAAAGCATAAAGCGAAAGTCTTCCCTTTCAGTTCACCAAACTCAGGGCCTCAAAAGTCATGTGATATTCGCACAGAAAATACAGTGGGATAGAAGTGTTTTCTGTGCTTGTCATTCAGGATAAATGACTCCAGCATAGCAAGAAAGGACTAGGAAATTCTGAAGATGCTCCTCTGACAATCCAAACACACACACACACACACACACACACACACACACACACACTCTCAGCCAACAGCAGACAGAAGAATGGTGACTTAAGTACCATTTCCGGTATAAACATGCCCTAGGAAATGGGAGACAAGGATACATCATTCTCAAGACTGCTTATTCCAGACATCTCCACAAGACTGTCCATGGCTCCTTCAAAGCCAACATCCCCAAGTCAAGTCCTGTTCTACTATTTCTTACTCATAAACCAACAAAGCAAACCACCACTGCCATGCTCTTTCTTCTGCTCTAAAGTAATCTATCCACCTGTGTTTAGAACCCAGACTTAGAGTCAGACAGGGCTAGGTTCAGATTTCATCTCAAAACCACCCATTATGTGACCTTGGACAAGTGACTTCACCTCTCAGATTCCTTATCCAAAAAAAGGGAGCTGTTAACATAACCTTACCGGGCACCAGAAGATTGAATGAAATTGGGTATTTAAGGTAGTGAGCGCAGTCCCTGGTACATGGGCACCGCTCAAAACATGGTAACCTTCCAGGAGCCGGTCCATCCTTGCTGTTTCAAAGGACTTGGCATATATGGCATACTGTTCTTAATGTGTTTGCTCACCTTCTTGGCACTATGTGTTTTAACCAAGGTCTCCTCTCTGAGAAAGGTTGTTTCCCCAGGTAGGGATTTTCCCCTGAAGTTAGGGAGGGAATAAAACCCCTCAACTAAGTGCCAGGCGGGTAATTAATCACTTTAACTACGAACAATCATGCTTAAGCTACATAATCTTTACTCCCTGGAATGGAGATAAGAAGCGCCCTAACCTTTGTAATAGAGATTGATAGGATTGAATCAACTGGTATAAATACAGATGTAACAAGACAGAAAGACACAGAACTTAGGAGACAGAACCTACACACAGAACCTACACAGAACCTAGAGACAGAAGAACTTCGCTGGAGAAAACATGGCAAAAGATCCTGGACTGAACCTGACTACAGAAATTGGCAAGAGAACCTGACTAGAACCTGGTGACTGAACCTGGCTGGAGAACCTGGACAGAACCTGGCTGGGGAACCTAGCAAGAGAACATGGACACAGAACCTGGCTGGAGATCCTAAGCAGAACTTCTCTGGAGATCCAGACCAGAACTTGGCTGGAGATCCTGGCTGGAGATCCTGGCTAGGCTGCTGATCAACTGAACACTGTCTCCGTGTCCTTCCTTCTTCGCCGACTCCGTCTACGCCTTTGGGAACCCCTGGACCTGCTGGGGTTGGACCCCGGCAGTAACCAAAAATCCAACACAGAAATCTCAAAAACTCCCTCTTTCTCGGCGTTTCCATAAGAATCTGTGAGGTCAGTCTCAGAAATATCTGTCAAAACCAACCTCGCCCTCTCCTCCTCTGCTGCTGTCCTCTGCCTGGGCCCCATCACGGCTCACCTGGACAACTTCAATAGCCTCTTTAATGGTCTTCCCATCCCTTCCTCCTCTGCTCCATTTTCCACATCACTCTTTCTAAACTACAGGTCTAACCAGGTGTCCCTTTGCTGAAAACTGTTGTCAAGGGTCCACAGTAGTAGTATAGTCTTATTTGATAAGTCCCTCTTGCTGTCCCTGTCTCATCCTCTGCTAGCCCGCACCTTCCAGCTCACCACTGAGCCCATATAGCACCCTCTGCTGTAGTCCCACAGCACTTTCTGCTATTTCCTAGAGACAACACTGTTTGTGCCTATATTCCAATGCAAAGCCCACGTATCCAATGTATTTTCACCCACTGTTCCTTCACCTGGGATACTCTTCTCCCACCACTTATTTCTCTTTTTCTGGAGAAATCGTATCCTTTAAAGTCCAGTTCAACTATTACTTCCTCTAGAAAGCTTTCCTGACAACCCTGCCCTAACCCCCCAGTGAAGCTGACACCTCCTTCTTCTTACTCATAGAACTTTTCAACATTGCCTGGTATGAGTTTTCATCTGTGTTTCTGCCTCCTCAACTAAACTGTGATATTTTCCAGGAAAGGTACTGTATATATAGTACAGTACCTGCTGGGGGATGGACTTAGGGGCTTTTAACATCCTTTCCAGTGATTAGACATAACCTCCAAGATATACTCTGCAGTTCAATGTCATCTCTTTCTAGAAAAGCTGCTTAAACCGCTTATGAAATCCATAGTACCTCCGCAGTTCATGATTTTTCTGACAGCAGTTGTGGTCAGAATTTGTCTGCTTCTTAAGTAATCTGCCAGTTGTCCTCCAACAGGCACGATGATGGTCATAACCATGTGTGGGAGTGCCGACAAGAGCCCCACCTGGATGGAAAAGAAAACCAATGAGCTATTTTTAGCTGCTTTCTCCAGATGTACTGATTCCCTGTTCCCACCAGCTACCCTGCCTGCCACCATCACCACTAAATTTAATCATCTGCTTAAATGGGACCCAGGTAGGCCTGAATTCTGAAATAAATAAACAATGAATGAGTGAATGATGATAAGAGTAGGCCTAATTGTCTCCTCCAGCAGATTGGAAGCTCCTAAGGGCAGAAGTGACTGTTATACATCATAGAGACCCCACCACCCAGCATAAAGCCTGGTATGTGGTAGTTAAACACTTGGCACAGAGTGAATGTTCATGATGGCACCTACTTAGCTCTTCCCTGGTCACCTCAGACAGTACCTGGAGCTACACAGACACCTATCCCTACTAGGCTGCTGTTCTTCTCTTGCAGGAAGAGGACTTAATTCCTTTTTTTCCCTTTTTATTAAATTTATTGGGGTGACTTTGGTTAATATGATTATACTAGAGGCCCGGTGCATGAAATTTGTGCGGGGGGTGGGGGGCCTAAACCAGCAGTTGACTTCCCTCTTGCAATCCGGGACCACTGGCTCCTAACCGCTCACCTACCTACCTGCCTAATCACCCTTAACCCCTCTGCCTGCCAGCCTGATCACCCCTAACTTGCACCCCTGCCGGCCTGATTGACTCTAACTTGCTCCCCTGCCGGCCTGATTGCTCCTACCTTGGCCCCTGCAGGCCTGATCAACCCTACCTTGCCCCCCTGCTGGCCTGATCAACCCTAACTTGCTCCCCTGCCAGCCTGATCACCCCTAACCGCCTCTGCCTCCCTCTGCAGGAGGCAACCTGGCAGATTAGCGGAAGGTGCCGCCCCCATTACCCCGCTGCTGCTGCCATTGCCAGCCTGAGCCTGGGCCCTTCGCAGCCGTCCATGGCTGCCTGAGCCTCGGCTCTCACAGCCACTGCAGCTTTGTCCAAAGGACGTCTGGAAGGTTGTCCGGAAGACGTCTGCCCTAATTAGCATATTCCCATTTTATTAGTATAGATAGTTTTCAGGTATAGATTTCTATATTATAAGATCTGTATATTGCACAGTCAAATGTTCTCCCATCACCATATACTAGTATTATAACAATTCTTTTATGATGATGGTTTAAGTTTCACCATTCATACCCTTCCTCCATGAAATACAGGCAACCTAATGACTGGGAAACATTTAAAACAGCTTGTAAACAAGGCCTTGATCATTATTATCATAACCACCATAATGGAAATAGGAATGGTCTGCAAAATAAGCTTTAAAAGCAGCTTGCCACAGCTCTGATCCTTGCTATGAAGAAATTAAATAACTATGTATACGATGCACAGAATGTATGACGTGTCTGACTTCCAGGGCATTAGGTATCATACAACTGTTATAAATTATGATAAGCAATTTAGTTACTTTACCATGCAAAGATTTTCTCAGTAGAAGCAAGAGATTTAAAGTTCGAGAACATTTGAAGCATCTATGTGTTTACCTTACTTATTGCAAATCCAAAGACCTCTTCAAAATAAGCAGGCTGACTTATTAACAGCAAATAAAAGGTCCAACTTCTGCAAAAATTTGCCACAATGATTGCATACACCGGCAATGATGTGAAAAATTTTTTCCATGGTGTATTAAATTTCTAGAGAATAAAAATACCATGAGATTTTTATATTTAGGGAAATATATTGACATGTCACTTTTCTTCTTTTATGTATCAATTACAGCTGATACTCAATATTATATTATATTAGTTTCATGGATACAGCATAGGAGTTAGACATTTATATAATTTGCAAAGTGCTCCCCTAATAAGTCTAGTACCAACCAGCACCATACCTAATTATTACAATATTATTGACTATATTTTCTATGCTGTATTTTACATCCCCATGACTATTTTGTAACTACCAATTTGTACTTTTTAATCCCTTCATCTTTTCCATCCAGTCCCTCAAACCCCGACCCCCACCACCGAGCAACCATCAGTTGATATGTTATTTTTCTTAAAAGGACAACACAATCACTAAGAGAAATACTCATAGAGAAGAGAGAGGCGAGTCTTCATCTATCCATTGAGACTTACACTTAGGCTAACCACGTTGGCTCCTTCTCCAATACTTGTCTCTATGTAGGTTCTCTCCTCCTGGGATATTGTTGGGTGAGCTGCCGGGCACTCATAGGCCTGCAACAGCCAAAACATGTACCAAATAATGCCAAACATACCTAAAACAAAAGGTTAAAACAGTTAAAAAAACCAAAGGTTTGATGATATGGTCACATTCTCTTCCATCTCTAAATTTTCCCATTTTCAAAATATTCCCAAACAGTATTATGTTCAGAGAAAATATTTTGTTGTTATTCACTGGTATTTGAAGAAAGAAACTCAGGTTTACTATAAATGTTAAATGAATCCTAGGTAGTCGAGTATTCCTTGATATCATATCGTAAACTCTCAGTCTATCCCATTACATAGTAAAATACCATCTCTATGAGTCACCCATGGGAACTCATGAAGTCAAGTCACTCACCATAAATATAAAAGACGGAGGCCCAGCCAATGTACTGTACCAACACCCCCGCCAGGGGCATGGCGATCACTGCCCCCGCATAGGAACCTAGAACAAGAAAAGATGGAGGGATACTTAGCGATCTCATGCAGGCCCTCTCACCCCTTTTGGAGTTCATGTGGTTGAGGATGAACCAAACTGAGCAGGAGTCAGAAGGCCTCCATGCAGAGGGACAGGCAACTCCCAGTGTGCCTTAGCCCAGGGCTCCCAGGAAAGAAAGGCCACAAGGATGCCCTTGGACTTCACCCAGGGACCATGGAGAAATTAGATAAAGATTGCTCAGGCACAGCAATGTGGAACTGATGACAGGATGGAATAAAGAGATGAGAAAAAATCTGAGGGAACTTAAGAAAAATTCAACCAGGCAAAATATTGGGTGCTGAAGAAAGCAAGCGAAGAAACATGGATCTGCCTTCCAGAGCTCACAGTTGAGAAGGATTATCGCCCACGTCTTTAAATAAGGGACCGCAAACTACTCAAGGATCATGATTTTTTTAGAGTCTTAATTTTTTTTTTTTTTAATCAGGAAACAGTTTAATGGCAGGATGAGCAGCATGGATGCTGTCTCCACCCACCTCCTGGATGAGTCAATTTTTAGGTTTATTTCTTACTCTGTAAATCCTTCACCTGGTAAATACTTACCTGTGTGTGGATGTTTATCTTGTCTAGACAAGATAATGAGGGCAGAGGCAGTGCCCTGGCTTCCGCTATCTCCTGCAGCTCCCTAACATCTGCTGGAGAAACATGAGCCCTGCAAACTCCCAATAAATATTAACTGAATAAAATAAATAGCTATCTGAAATTCCCTCTGGGTCGTGAATGAAAAAATATCTTGCTTCAGAAGAAGTGAGCAGCGAAAGGCAATTCTGTATCCCAGAGGGCAATGCTGAGGAAGACCTCAGGAGATGGGAGTTTAGGAGGAGGAGGTGAAATCCCATCTTTCCAAGCTGGGCCAGGCTGGTTGTGAAAGGCCCAACCCTGAATCCCAGATCTGGACATCACGGCACTGAGGAGGTCTCTCCATCCCTCTGAACCATTTTCCTCAGACAGAAGATGGGAGAAATCTCTACATCATGCAGCTGACTTGGGGAGAAAATGAACCATGTACGTGGAGATGTTTGTAAGTCATAGTTAGTGCTGCATTAACACCAATGACAGAATGACAGCACACATTTTTCTTTTGCCTCAGACTTCCTCAAAGCAATAAGGGAAGCATCCCCGGGCATCCCAGAAAGAGCTGCACCTGACTCCGCTGTGTGTGTGGAAAAAGCCCAATACCCTGGGAGTACGGGTGGAGGCTCCTATTTAGCTGATGCAGAGAAATGCCCAGACAGGGAGGGTCAGGGGATGACCAGCAACTAAGATGCATTGGGTGCTGTCTGTGTGCCCAGTGAGATGCTCAGTATTCTGAACCCGTGATTTTATTTAACCCTCTTTTCAACCCGACAAAGGTGGAACCAATATCGCCCCCATTTTACAAGAAGGAAACTAAGGCTGGAGGAGGAAGGGAGGTTGCGTGAGGTTGCACAGGTGTCAGTGACAGCAACCCAGGTCTGTCGGAATCCGAAGCCTTCACCCTGAGCTACTTAATAATTCAGGCCTGCCTCCCCCACTTAGAAATGCCCTGTAATTCCTCATAGTAAGAAGCATTATTTCATCCAGGGAATTTTATAACTTGAAGCTGTTTTTCTTCCCTGTCTACTAAACAAACTCTTCCTCATCCTTCCGGACATGGCTGCATGTAAGCTCCTATCACACTGACCCACAGCCCCTAGCACACCCCAATAGGCACTTTACCCTTATTGCAGGGGAGCTGGCTATGCCTCCACCCATTGGTGCGCTCACCACAGAGGACAGAGGAGCCCTCGAATGCTTGCTGAATGGCTTGCTGAATGGCGTGGACAGTGGGGAATGGCTGCATTGGGGTTGGGAGGGTCCCCAGTTCTGACCTCACTAGTTGTAAAAATTTATATATTTTTCCTCCCTCACCCTTTGTTTCCTCTCTAACAATGGCTGCAATTAGATGTTTTCTAAAGTCCCTTCTAACTCCAATATTTTTTAAGTATAAGCACCTTTTAGACCCCAAGCCTGGGTCTCCTTCTAATGGCATTTTGCCTTGGCCGTTCTTCGAAACCAGGGCCACACCTTAGCTGGAAAGGTAATAAAGCCTGTGCCTTTGATCACCTACCTTCCGGTGAGAGTCAAACCTCTTCTGAAAGCCACTAAGCATGAGGAGTGGCACTAGTCATACTTGTTTTGCTGGCAAATCAAAATGCAAAGCCTCATAAGTAAACCATCCAAGGAAAATTAGGTCCAGGACCTGACAATTCACAAGATTGGCTGGGGCAATATATTCTACTAGAGTTAGTATAAGGTCAGCAGTGTGGGTAGAAATGATCTTGGATGGCAAACAAGAGGACAGAAGTGGTTTCTGAAGACAAGAGAAGCTAAAGATGACAGGACATCTCAGTGGTGCCTACAGTTCCAAACTGGGCACAAAATGGGCACATTGATGAGTATGTCACACTGACTGCCAGGGATGATGATGATGATTGAAGGAGGCAAAGAGGGAGAACGAGGGAGGAATACAAATATTCACAGAAATAAAGAGGAAGCTTTATTTCTCCTTTAGGATAAGCACATGTTAGCTTCTCTTAGGAAAGGCACGTTAGCTTGAAAAATTCTGATCCTAATTCTGCCCAGGCCCCATTGTGACTTTTGCCGCCTAAGGCATTTTTGTCTTCCTGAGCCCTCCCCTGCTAAAAAAAAATATATATCTTTTTAAATATATTTCACAACTGTGTTGATTGATACCTATTATGATCCTAATATACGTACCACAAAAAGAGGTCGTGGCCAGTCGGCTTCTCTCCAAAGGTGGCGCCCACTTACTCCACATCCCGTGGCAGGCTGGGTAGGTCACACCCTGCCAAAATGGTTGAAAATAGATTATTTGATTTGACTCCAGTTTCTGTTTGTCTTTAAATATGGATCCTGATTCTTTAATAACGGCTACAACATAAAAGCCCAATTCATAGACATGAAATAGCATATGTCAGCTATCTGGCTGACAGCACAGATCTGAATACCAATTCAAAGGTAAGCACGGTGGAGAATGGGGGAGGAGGGCTTTATATTTCATATTATACAGAATATCACTATAGAAAGGGACTTGACAGAAAGAAAGAAAGAAAGAAAGAAAGAAAGAAAGAAAGAAAGAAAGAAAGAAAGAAAAAGAAAGAAGAAAGAAAGAAAGAAAGAAAGAGACTTCTGAGCCCTGGACAGTTAGCTCGGTTGGATAAAGCATCGTCCCCAATATGCCAAGATTGCAGATTTGATCCCCATCAGGGCACATACAAGAAAGAGCCAACGAATGCATAAATAAGTGGAACAACAAATCAATGTCTCTCTCTATCTCTCAAATCAATTTTTTTTAAAAAGTCTCCTTAAAAAAACAGCAACTACTTTTCCATGGCTTTAACTACCACCTATGATGTTTGATTACTCTCAAATCTTAAAGAAAGAAAGAAAGAAAGAAAGAAAGAAAGAAAGAAAGAAAGAAAGGGGGTTAGGGTTAGGGTTAAGGTTAGGAAAAAGAAAAAAAGAAAGAAAGCAAGAAAGCAAGAAAGAAAGGAAGGAAGGAAGGAAGGAAGGAAGGAAGGAAGGAAGGAAGGAAGGAAGGAGAAGGAAAGGACTTGCGTAATCATCACCTGGTACATCCTCTCATTTCAAGATACCGAATCTGAGGCTCAGAACCATTAAGTAAATAGACTCTAGTCTTCATGGCTGCAATATTATGTTCTTCCCATCAAACCAGTATCTTTGGAAATGTGGTATATATCCTTCTAGTAAGACTAGAGTTGGGACTAGTGGAGCTAGTGCTACAACAACCTACATTTCTTAATATAATTGTGGCACATATATATTCTAATACGCCTCAGAAAATAAGTAACTAGCACTTCATACTCCTGATTTCAAAGAATTGTTATGGACTGTCCAACCTATGAGGGAAGGTGGGGGGGAGGGGGGCGGGGGGTGAGGGGGTAAGAGATCAACCAAAGAACTTGTATGCATGCATATGAGCATAACCAATGGACACAGAGGGGGTAGGGATGTGCTGGGGGAGGTGGCTGGGGAGAGGTCAATGGGGGGAAAAGGAAACTTATGTAATATGTTAAACAATAAAGAATTTAAATTTTTTTTTAAAAGAGAATTGTTATGATGAGCTTCTTTGTTTTTATGTTTTTTGGAACATTTGTTAACATTGGCTCCAGCTACCTTTGCACTATAATGGCAGAGTTGAGGAGTTGGCCAAGTCTTCTGGCTATATCATGCGACTTCCTTCATCAAGTTAAATCTCTTTGTAAGATACACTCTTAAAACTTTACAGATTTATTAATAAATCCATTTAAATTGCATCAGTGGGAAGAGCCCTTGCTATATTTAGGGCTTCAGTTTCATCATTTATTAAACGAAAAGGGTCGGATCAGGTTATCTCCAGGATCATTCCTTACTCATCTAAAATTCCACACTCTATGAAATGGTCGTTGATTGTGTTTAAATGAAAGTGTTCATAATGGTAGTCATAATCAGTGAGTTGAGACAGCAAAACAAGGTGGAAGACAGGAAAACTGAGTAGAGGGAGTTTCCTTCAGAAACTGACTTTCCTAAAGGACCATGTTGTCTCCAGCAAAACATTGAAAACTGTGAGAGGAAGAATCTCCTACCTCCACTAGGCCTTGCAAAATCCTGACACACATGACGCAGCCGTAATGCACTCTGGCTGCAGAAGGAATGAACATGTTCAAGGTGGACGTTAGGAAGATGGCGGCTCCAAAGACCCTGAGGGACCAAAACACTGTTACTGGGCAGGCCTGCGCATGGATGTGGCACTTTAGTTAAACATCAGAAACGAAAAATCAGTTCATGGAGGACCACTATGGGAATTAACAGAAAGAAAAATAGATGTGTTACAGTCTAGCGTGTCCCAAACTAGACTGCTGGGCTGCCGGAAGCCAATTCCAGCATGACAGCAGGGATGAATCTGGGAATGGCTGATGGCATTTCCCCAAACCTGAATAGGATCCATTACATTGGTTGTTGGCTGCCAGACAGCACAGGGCATCTTAATCTACATGTTATTGCCTCCTACTGGCCAAACACCTGAACAGCCGTAGGCTAATTCCCCCATTCTGACAATGGACTCTGTACGAAACCCTGACCCTTTGAAGTGTATATCTCTGCCTGCCTCAGGACAATTTGTGTTAATAAAAAGCATGGGGTCCTGAGACGAGGAGATCTTAGATCAGTGATGGCGAACCTTTTGAGCTCGGCGTGTCAGCATTTTGAAAAACCCTAACTTAACTCTGGTGCCGTGGCACATATAGAAATTTTTTGATATTTGCAACCATAGTAAAACAAAGATGTATATGTTTGATATTTATTTTATATATTTAAATGCCATTTAACAAAGAAAAATCAACCAAAAAAATGAGTGTCACCTCTGACACACGTGTCATACGTTCACCATCACTGTCTTAGATCTTAGTTTCTTTAAACTAGGCTCCTCTGACCCCCAACTGCCTTTCAAAATTATGCTTCGCCTCTGGACTCCTATTTAATCTACGCACAGCCTTCTCCAGATTGCCGAACGCTTCTAGATGCTGGAACAAAACCCCGGCACTGGGCCGCTTTGATTCCCAAGCTCCAATCCCCGGACCAATCAGGGGCATGTGTTTAGCAACACAAGGATGTCCTGCCTGGATGAGGTCCTGATGCTGGAGACTGACCCGCATGTGGTGGGCTTGCTGGGACCCACCACTCTGCTTGGCTCCACACAGCGGACCCATTCTGACCAATAGCTGGTGACTTGTGCACATTTGGATGGTGTCTCCTGCTGCACAATTCTGCTCTCACGTTACCAGGAGGGGATACAGATGATCTGAGAAGCATGCCGTGACCTGGGACCAGCCAAGCACAAGACAGGCTGTGTACCTGTCTCAGCCCCTGACTCTGCCCGGTGCCACTTGCCTTCTCCTCCCTGCCTTGACCAGCGTGGAAGAAAGCAGACAGCAGTTTCTTCCTTTCTCACACCTGTTAATGATGCTGCAGCCCGTTTTACAGGCTGGGAAATTATGTATGGTTTATTTTTAGGGCAGAAATATGAGCAGTAACCCCAGGGATCATAGGAGCCAATATTTTATCACTTTTTAAAAAGAATATAATAGGTAAGTGACAATAAAAAGGGACACAAATTAGATAAGAACATAAGTAAATACAGTCTTGCTTATATATATTTAGAGTCTATGGTAGTGACTTTCAAACTTGTTTTTATCTTGACCCATAAAACAAAATATATTTTATACTGCAACCTAATACATATTCATACACACCAATGTAGCCAAAACAAGTTTTAAAAACCAAAACTTAAATGTGCGATGAGCTAAGATATTTTATGCTACTTTCTTCTACTTAATTATCCTCTCTCTCTCTTTCTCTCTCTCTCTCTCTCTCTCTCTCTCTCTCTCTCTCTCTCTCTCAAATGCTCATTGGTAAATTATTTTTTTTTCCATTGGTAAATTATTATATTGATTTTATTACCATCTAAAGCAGTGGTTCTCAACCTTGGCTGCACATTAGAATCACCTGGAAATCTTTTTAAAATCCTGATTTCTGGGCCTCATCCTCTAGAAATTCTGTTTCTTTGTTATGGGGTGGGGCCACAACATTAGTAACAAAGAAACAGAATTTCCGGAGGATGAGGCCCAGAAATCAGGATTTTAAAAAGATTCCCAGGTGATTCTAATGTGCAGCCAAGGTTGAGAACCACTGATCTAAAGAGTTGTGTTTTAGAATTTGAAATGCACTGCTTTATAAAATGCATATTTCACAAAATCCATGTACGTGAAGTCACACAGGACACATAATTGGAAGAGGCCTGGGGCATTCAGCACGCTCCTTTCTGGTACATATACACCCTCCCTCGCCTCCCAGTGGCCATCCTCTTCTGCTGGAATCCCTCCAGTACAAAACTCACTGCTTCTCGTGGCACTGCATTCTGGCTTGGCTACTTTTAGTTGTTCAAACACCTGCTATTGAATATCAAGGGCATTAAAGACATCTTACAATCTAGAGCAGCCATGGGCAAACTACGCCCGCGGGCCGGACCTGGCCCGTTTGAAATGAATAAAACTAAAAAAAAAGAGACCGTACCCTTTTATGTAATGATGTTTACTTTGAATTTATATTAGTTCACACGAACACTCCATCCATGCTTTTGTTCCGGCCCTCCGGTCCAGTTTAAGAACCCATTGTGGCCCTCGAGTCAAAAAGTCTGCCCACCCCTGATCTAGAGGCTAGTAGTCCCTACTCACATGACAAAACCTGTAGGGTACATGACGATATTTACACAGGATCACAGAATGTCATGGGTCAAAGGGAACCCAAACACAATCTAACCCATGCTCCATTTCACAGGTGTGGAAACAGGCCCAGGGAAGGAGGGAAGGTGACTCAGTACAGGGCACCAAGTGAGTGACTCAGAGTCAATTCTTTTTACTACATAATCACTTGAAGTATTGCAAGATAAATGAGATTCAGTAAAAAGAGATTCTGAAGAACGGGATCATATGGGTTTGATATCTGTGAGTCACCTCTGTTGGAATGGCTCCTGTCTGTCACTCTGTACCCCCACATTGAGAGCCAGCTCTGCAGACTTGGTAGAAGTGCAGTGCCTGTTATGATCTGTGCAGCACTCATGTCATATCGGTTTATCTTACCTGTTAGCAGCAAACTTGTTTGAAATGAAACCACCTGGAATTTGGGTCACAATATAACCCCAGAAAAAAGAGCCATGGATAAAGCCCACCGTCTCTGGATCCCAGTTAAACTGTGCTATCTGAAAATGAGAAATCAGATACAGTTATGTTTGGAAGAAAACACTTGCCCGCCATTTTTCACTGAGGATCCTACATAATAACCCCACGAGTTCCTTCTTTCTTTTGCTTATTCAATAATTATTTATGGAGGGCCCTTGTGTGCTTAGGATATAGCAGTGATCACCAAAAAAAAGTAGCTACTCTCAGGGAGTTCAGCTTGTAGTGAGAGACTGTATGAATTTACACATATGTATATATGATATATATATGTAGATACATATATATACCATATATATTATATATACAAAATATATATACCATCATATATCATATATATATATATATATGCATATATACCATTTATCTGAGCCCCGTTAGAATCATAATAACCCCCAGTATGAACCATTAGCATAAACCAAGCACTGTGTCAGGCACTGTGTTAGGCTGTAAACATGGTCCCCAAGAGGCAGACACACAAAATCCCTGGGACCTATGAATGCTGTCTTATTGGGAAAAGGGTTTTGCTGGCGTGATAAAGTCAAGGATCTGGAGATGAGTTTTCCTGGATTATCCAGCTGGGCCCTAAATCCTGTGACAAGCATCCTTATAAGAGAAAGGAGACTGAGACAGGTAGGAAAAGGCCATGTGAAGACAGGCAGAGACTGGAGCGATGCTGCCCGGAGCCAAGGAATGCCTGGAGCCACCAGAAGCTGGGAGAGGCCAGGAAGGGTCCTCCCCTAGAGCCCTCGGAGGAAGCACCGCCCTGCAGACACCTTGATTTTGGACTTCTGGTCTCCACAACTGTGAGAGAAACAATTTCCCTTGTTTTAAGCCACCCTGTTTGTGGTCATTTATTCTGGCAGCCTTAGGAAACGAATATAGGTACTTAATATATTAGTACCAAATTTGATCTACAAAGTAGGTTTTTTTATCCCCATTTCATAATAAGGGAAATGAAAGTTAGCAAATAATTCTATCTTCCTGCTCACATTTTTATTTTTTCAATTACAGTTTACATTCAATATTATTTTGTATTAATTTCAGTTGTACAGAATAGTGGCTAGACAATCCTATACTTTACAAAATGCCCCCCTCCCCCCAATATTTCCAGCTGGCCCCAGACAAATACATTATTATTGACTATATTCCCTAAGCCATACTTTACGTCCCCATGACTATTCTGTAACTACCAATTCCTTCCAAGAGGATTCTCTCCTCCTCTCAGCACCCTGCGCCTCTCCCCTGCTGAGGACATCTGAATAGAGACAGGAAAGGCTGGACTCAGCCAGATAGCCTCTGTTTCTCTCGGTGATTTTTTTTCCTCCCTATCTATCTATCTATCTATCTATCTACCTATCATCTATCTATCTATCTCTACCTCTATCTCCCTCCCTCTCTCCCTCCATACCTCCCTCCCTCTCCCTCTCCCTCTCCAATCTGAACCCAGAGATTCTAGTTAAATAGCACTGAACTGAAACAAGTCCCACTGGAGGCAGGGACAGTTACTAGTAAGTCACCTCCGTGGCAAGGCAAAGGCTCAAGGAATTCAGCTTTGGAGGGCGGTGAGAAACCATAGAAAAGGCAAGAAAACAGTCCATGGAGAGACCCCCGAGGATGGAGCAGATTCAGAGAGAAGCAGAGGAGAGACCATGAGGAGTGAGCACGCTGGAGGCCTCAGCTACGGGGCTCCCGGCTCCCAGGAGGGCCAGCTCCGCTCTGCTTCCTGGCGGGGCCTCTGTTCACGCCTTGGAAACAATTACACAAAGACGCCTTTCCTCCTCACAGTGGAGAACAGCCTGGATTTCAGTCCCCCCGCAGGCTGGGCCCCCCTGTCCAGGGCACAGACCGGACAAACATACACAGCAGCTCTGCTCTCTGCCCTCCACTTTCATGAGATCCCTGATAGCCTCTCATAATTCCCTTTTTGACTCAGACCGGTTTCACTGAATTTCTATTCTTTTGTAACCAGCAAACCCTTACCAGGACACAAGGGCAACTTGCTCAAGGCCTCGGAGCTAATAAACAAGAGTCAAGTTTGAAACCTCGTCTGGCCAGTTCCAAAGTCCAGCCTCTAAACCAGCGGTTCTCAACCTGTGGGTCACGACCCCTTTGGCGGTCAAATGACCCTTTCACAGGGGTCGCCTAAGACCATCCTGCATATTAGATATTTACATTACAATTCATAACAGTAGCAACATTACAGTTATGAAGTAGCAACGAAAATAATTTTATGGTTGGGGTCACAACATGAGGAACTGTATTTAAAGGGCCAGAAGGTTGAGAACCATTGCTCTAAACCTTACAGAGCTCATGATTCATGGGAAGGCATCTAGACTTTTCCTGAGGCTAATGAGAAATAATCGTCATTTCTCAAGCTTCCGCCATTTATTGCCTACCATATACTAGATTCACACACTTTAAAACTCATAATTTTGGAACTGCGAATGATTATTCACACATCAGCTAAAATGACCTTTTATACCAGCAGTGGAATATATACCACGTATTTGCAAGACCTATCTGTTCATACTGCTTCAGTCTCTCACGCTTTTGAAAATGAGGATTTAAAGTGATCTCTGTGCAAAATATCTAGATTTCCCCCCCTAAAAAGAAAAATCAAACAAACAAAATTGCCAGCCATTCATGGCCTTTATTAATACAATTAGTGGAATAGCTTTGGCATCAGGTTGAACAATGAGCTGATATCTAAGCTCTGTTCTGTTTGGATAAGAGAGAAACGGCCTACTACAGATGAGGGTTGGTTAGAGCTTCGAAATGCCACTCAACTTCTACTTTCGCAGCCAGTGAAATGACGTCAAGTATATTTTAGATCTTAATCAGTTTCTCTAAGACTCTAGAGCAGTTGTTCTCAACTTTCCTAATGCCGCGACCCTTTAATACAGTTCCTCATGTTGTGGTGACCCCCAACCATAAAATTATTTTCGTTGCTACTTCATAACTGTAATTTTGCTACTGTTATGAATCGTAATGTAAATATCTGACATGCAGGATGCATTTTAATTGTTACAGATTGAACATAATCGCCCTAACCGGTTTGGCTCAGTGGATAGAGCCTCGGCCTGCGGACTGAAGGGTCCCAGGTTCGATTCCGGTCAGGGGCATGTACCTTGGTTGCAGGCACATCCCCAGTAGGGAGTGTGCAGGAGGCAGCTGATCGATGTTTCTCTCTCATCGACGTTTCTAACTCTCTATCCCTCTCCTTTCCTCTCTTGTAAAAAAATCAATAAAATATATTTTTTAAAAATTGAACATAAAGCATAGTGATTAATCACAAAAACAATATGTAATTATATGTGTTTTCCAATGGTCTTAGGCGACCCCTGTGAAAGGGTTGTTTGACCCCCAAAGGGGTCGCGACCCACAGGTTGAGCACCGCTGCTCTCGAGGGCAAAACCATAGAAACTACAGAGCACACACCAGCATTGGACACCAGCATTGGTCCTCGGGTTTATCAAAATGCCTTTCCCATGTGCCTCACGGCGGGCTCTGCTGACCTAGGCATATCGTCTCAGGCAGCAAACAAAGGGACACCAGCCTCGCACTGTGATCTGGGCCTCCGCACACAGGGTTTAATTAGCTGGCCTTGCTCACAAAAGGCTGGGAGAATGCATGCGATACACATCTGAAAGCTCACTAATGTTCATTACTCTTTATTTTAAAGATGTATGACATGCTCTCTACACCTCGACTGCCTGCCTCCCACCCCCCAGTGAAAATAAACAAGGATATCCTTTAGAACAGGCTTAGCTGTGACATCAAAGGGGCGAGTTAGAAGAATCTCCGTGGAGCTCTTTTCTTCTAGCAGAATAATCTCTTAGAAAAGGCCTTGCGACGGTTTGAATGGACCTGGAGAGCATTATGCTAAGTGGAATGAGCCAGTCAGAGAAAGACAAGTACCATATGATTTCTCTTATATGTGGACTCTAATGAACAAAATAAACAAACAAAATAGAAACAGACTCAGAGATACAGAGAACAGACAGCTGTCAGAGGGGAGTGGGGTTGGGGTGAAAAAGGTGAGACGATTAAACCAACAAACATGAAAACTCACAGACACAGACAGTACGATGATTACCAGAGGGAAAGGGGGTGGGGGAGCTATGAGAGGGTAAATGGGGGATAAATGGTGACAGAAGGACAATTCACATTGGGTGGTGAACACACAACATAATACATCAATGTCATCCCAATAAATTCAATTAAAATTCAAAAAAGAAGCCTGCAGACCAACTAAAGACTTCTTTTTAATGGATTGAAGTCAACTTTTCCCAAATCAGTGCTTGGCAGGAACTGGCCGGGTAATGCTAATAGATACTGTATGAAGGAGGGCGTTCTGCAATCGTGTCTGGGAAATACCGCATTCCACGGCCCCCTCGGGAGCTCCTCATAGAACACAGCACAGTGAAGGCTCTCGTGTCACACGGCAGCGCCTTCTTTGCAGCACAGCCTACAGAGCACTGACAGGCCAGGCACCAGTGTGGGAAACTCTGGTCTGAATGTGTTGCCAAATGTGGGCGAGGACCCGACCAGACAACTATTAGATGGCTCTCCACGAATGGACAGATTTCCACCAGTCATTCCAACACATGGGCTCAATACAAGGGAACGTGTATTTATTGGGTATCTGTTGGGCATACATTTTCATCTTTTTTCAATGATTCTTTAGGCCTCCCATTTAAGATATTAACCCATTTAAGATATTAATGATTCTTTAGGCCTCCCATTTAAGATATTAACCAATGAACTTATATGCATATATGCATAACCCATGGACATAGACAATACTGTGGTGAAGGCCTTGGGGGGTGGGCAGGTGGAGGGAGTCAATGGGGAAAAGGGGGAGACATCTGAAATACTTTCAGCAATGAAGATAAAATAAAATAAAAATAAACAAAGGAGATTTTTGACTTTCCGGTGATTCATAAAAACAATACAGTGGGGCCTTGACTTACGAGTTTAATTCGTTCCGTGATAGAACTCGTAACTCAAATTACTCGTATGTCAAATCTTAAAGTGAACAAGTGAGACACGTGATGCTGGGCTGATGTTGTGGCGTTCACTGTGACGTTCGCTGCGCCAACTAGCGGTGGGGTATCTGAAGCTGGCTCGTAACCTGAATTTTAGCTCACAACTCAAAGCAAAAAATCGGCTGAGAGACGGCTCGTAGCTCGAAAAACTCGTTAGTCGGGACACTCGTAAGTCAAGGCCCCACTGTACTATTTAAGTCACATCAGAGTATGCTCACTTGTGACTACAACAGCCTGGAACTGGGCCTCCTGCTTCCACTCACGTCAAATCCAACCCACCCTGGCCACTGGCTACACAGTGGTCGTTCTGGAGCACGGATCTGATAGTACTGCCTCTCCTTAAAGCCCATCTGTGACTTCCTACCCGGTTTACCAGGCTTGACATGGCCTGACCCTTTTCCCTTGCTGCCTCCATCTCCTGATGCTCACCCCCAATCTACTCTCCTATTCGGTTCTCACCCTGGAATCTGTGAATGGGGATCTGTGAACTGGGTGGGGAAGAAATCGGCATCTTTATTTCTACTAACTGCTAACTGAAATTTGGCATTTTCTGCAATTATGAATGTGGGCAACAAACCACAGCCGTAGTCTCAGTACCTATGACGCTATTACTAGTGGGAATTATCAATATGTTCACATCTGCATGGCAATTGTTGCCACTGTCTCAAACTACTGTTTATAGTTCAAATTCAAAAGTACACTGATTTTTAGACCCATTGCTAGGTTTTGTCATCTGATGTGTTCATAAAGAAGCTCATAGGTTTCTGTATTGCAAATTTTATTTTCAAAGATTTTGATATCTGTATTTTAACATTTGTTTCCTTTGTAATCTCATATATTTAGTTTTAAGAATTTAAAACATTATTTTTGACAAACGGTTCATAAGGCTCATAAGTCTTCACCATGCTGCCAAGCATGACACAGAAAAGATGAACTCCTGTCTCAGTTCTAAACTTGTCATTCTCTCTCTCTCTCTCTCTCTCTCTCTCTCTCTCTCTCTCTCTCTCTATCTCCCCCCCCCCCTTCCACCTACAGACTTGGACATATGATATTCCTTTTCTTCAAAGATTCTTCTTTCTCTCCCACCAAAACCCTCTGTCAAATTCTTCCTCATCCTTCAGCTCCAGCCATCACTTTCTCTGGGAATTCGTTCACAATATCAAAGTCTGTACTAGGTCCCTTCCCCTGTATGATCCCGACCCTTCTGAACACTCCAACATAGCACCTAGATCCCCAAATTATAATCGCTTGTTTGTCTGTCTCTGTAAGAACCAGGGCCCAGCCTGCGTTGTTCAGCATCTAATCACCTTGCATGGTACCCGGCACATGGTAGCCACTCTACACTTTTGTCACATCAATGAAAGAGATGCAGAGCTTCTTTCACGTAGCAAAATATTTGCACAGCTTTGGCCAAAAGAGCTCCCACCATAGACTGACCCTGACCTGAATTTCCGGTTTTCCATCAACGTAGATGGTGCTGTTGTTGACCATTTCCACGATGGCAACTCCGAGGTTGCACCGAATCCCGAAGGAAATGCAGAATCCCAGCCCGCTCATGATGGCAATGATGTACCGCTTGGGGACCCCACAGCACTGGCAGTCGCAGAGCGGGGGGCTCTGCCTGGACGTCTGCACTGGCCTGCCTTCCTCATCCAGCTCGATGTCATTTGCTTCCTCGTTGGTCCCATCGATTTTTCTACAGTGGAAACGGCATGGGCAGAGAAGAAAGGTCAGGAATAGAGAAAAACAAAATGTACTATTCACAAAGAAAAAAGTGTCCCAAAAAAGGAGAAGGGAAACACAAAGTAGGGTGCAGCCTGCATTTTTTAATGTTATTACTGTTACCATCATCATTATTCTTACTAAAATACATTGTAAAGGCTAAAATGACCGATATTCTGGATCCTGTGTTGCCCGTTGATAGGCATTCGGTCATTGCAATCTCATCACAACCCCATGAAGTAGGTAGTGTTATCTTGCCATTTTATAGATGAGGAAACTAGGTCATCTGAAATGGGATGCGGACCCAAGACCAGAGACTGTGTCTCCAACAATGTGCTTCACTGGATTTCCCAAACTGAAGGCCTGTCTACAAAATCCCCAGTCAGTGTTCCTCAAAACCGTCCAAGTCATGAAAAGCAGGAACTGGCTGAGACACAGACACAGATCAGAGGAGACCATGGGGACAGGACAATTAAGTGCAATGTGGTATCTGGATTGGATCCTGGAACAGGAAAAATGACATCAGTGGAAAGAGTAATGCAACTTTAATAAAGTGTGGAGTGTAATTAGTAATTCATCCATGTTGGTGCCTTAGTTTTGACAAATGTGCCATAGTAATGGAAGCTGTGAACATTATGGAAACCAAGTCAGGAGTATATAGAACATCTCTGTACTATCTCTACAAAGTTTCTGTGAGTCTACAATTATTCCAGAACAAAAGCTTCCTTTTTAAAAAACAAAACAGCAGAACTCCAGAGAAGGTGGAATTCTGAGCTTAGGTCGGTCTCTTACACCAAAGCTGAGATCCTGATAAGAAATGGTATCCTGAGAACCTGGATGAAAGGGTATCTGAGACTTGGGTTAGGGGATAGATGCACTTGAACATCCAATACCCTAAATTCCTCGGAACCCTCTGGACCTGCACAGGTGGCCACTTCTGCTCGGAAAGTATTGGTTCCACCTCTTTAAAGGGAAAGTATAAGTACTTACAAGGAGAGCAGAATCCCCCGCAGTCTCCCTTGGGGAAAGTCTTCAGTACTACAACAGATCAGGAGAAAAGCCCACACTTGCCTGAAGATCCAGAGGTTGCTGGCTACACTGTGGCCCAAATAACTCCCTAAACCTAAATGAGTGGTTAAATTTCAAGACAGCAAGTGGGAAGAGCAAAGATAGTTCGTTAGAGAGGTAGCATAGTGTCATGACTGACGATGGTGGGCAGAGAACGTCTGGTCTGAAAGCCGCCGCTGCCACTTATAAACTGTGTGACCTTGGGCAACTTACTTAACCTCTCTGTTCCTCAGCTTCCTCATCTGTAAAACTGTGATTGTAATCGGCCCTACCTCAAAGCACTGTTAAAACGAAATAAGTTCAGGCCCTGGCTGGTTTGGCTCAGTGGATAGAGCATCAGCCTGTGGACTGAAGGGTCCCAGGTTCGATTCTGGTCAAGGCCATGGACCTTGGTTGCGGGCACATCCCCAGTAGGGAGTGTACAGGAGGCAGCTGATTGATGATTCTCTCTCATTGATGTTTCTAACTCTCTATCCCTCTCCCTTCCTCTCTGTAAAAAAAAATCAATAAAATATTTTTTTTTAAAAAACTAAATAAGTTCATAGTAGTTGGGCCATCGTGTTTGCTATTATCATTTATTACACATAAATAGAGGACACCCATGTTGTCATATAAGTTGGACAAATCTGTCTATCAATTTCTAGACATTCATTTCCCAAGTTGATGCCTTCTATGCCATGTGTTCCAATACTGGACAATAAGTGAGTGCATCATCTTTCTTCCCACACTTCTAAAATATTATTGTCCCGTTAGCTGATGAAGTTGGTCAGCTGCTTCTCATCAATGACTGCTCTCAAGGAAGCCCACCAGTGCCTGACTGTAACAGCCTCACGTGGGAACTTCAAACACTTCCCTGTGCACCTGCCACGCCCTTGACCGTGAGCAACTCTCTGGGGTTCAAGAGGAACTCACAAATTCCAGATGATGTTCTCAGTCTCCAACATTAGCGGACATCTACGATGCACCTTGCATGCTAAGTTAGAAAGTCGGTATTTCTAACTTCGAAATGTTCTTATCCTTGTCCCTTACACAACAGGAAATCATGCTTTGTGATTTTTTTTTTTTACATTGGATTCTGTCCACTGGCTTAATGTGAAAAATCAACAAGGGCGGGAATGTCCACTATTAGATGCCAGGCTCTGGGCAAAACATTTTATATGTAATTACCTTGCAGACTTGAGGTTAACACCAAGTGCGTGGCAGAGCTGGTCTCACTGAGGAGCCCTAATTCTGGAGCCCAGCTCAAAGACCCCTAGAGCTGAGCATCAACTCAGATCCCTGGCCCATTAATGCCTTTGTTTCCTTCCCAGGCCAGTAATTCCCCTGTAGGGATCACTGAAAAAAGGGGTCCGAATTTGGCTCTATTTCGGCTAAAGTCGTCCTACAATTGTGAGGGCAATGCTAATGTCCAGCGTGCATTGAGAGCACTCTCTATCCCAAGCACAGGGACTGTGATTGTTCCGAGAAAACTGTTCAGAGTCCGAAACACAGAGCTCGGTTCTAGGCTGAGGTCGCACAACTTGGAAATGAGTAATTGTGTTATATGCCTAAGTAAACCAGCTGGTAAACAAAAGGATTTTTAAGCGGCTCATCTACTCAAACAGCAAAACCTGCTCCGAAGAGAAGTCTCTTACTGAAAAAAAAAGAAAACCAACAGAATTTCAAAATAACAATTAAAGTTGGAAAAGAAAATTCCTAAGAACTCTTTGCCGAGTATTTCATAAGCCAAGACAGAGAGTCTGGTGATTGTAAATGGTGACCATGGTCCAAAGTCATGGTTTTCCTTCCTGACTTTGTCAGATTCCTTTGTCATCAGGTGACTATGCCAGTGACGCCACCGTGCATCCTGTCTGCATTTTTCATCGAATGAACTCCACCACGACAAGGTGCCACTGCAGGGGGAGCTCAACAGGACGGACAAAACACTCTTAAAAGAATGGGTTATTTTGCCAAAACCGGTTTGGCTCAGTGGATAGAGCATCGGCCTGCGGACTGAAAGGTCCCAGGTTCGATTCCGGTCAAGGGCATGTACCTGGGTTGCGGGCATATCCCCAGTGGGAGATGTGCAGGAGGCAGCTGATCGATGTTTCTCTCTCATCGATGTTTCTAACTTTCTATCTCTCTCCCTTCCTCTCTGTGAAAAATCAATAAAATATATTTAAAAAAAAAAAAAAAGAATGGGTTATTTCAATCATGGCCTGTGTTTGGCAGGTTTCTCATGCTTTCACTAAACTAGGTTTTCATCTATACGTGATAATGGGGTCTGATTAGAAGCTTTTTGTTTTTAATCATTAAATTAATAAGGTGCCCAACCCAGTTCTCTGACTATGAAAGCTCATCAAGAGTGATACAATAGCCCAGCTGGTGTGGCTCAGTGGTTGAGCATCAACCTATGAACCAGGAGGTCACAATTTGATTCCTGGGCAGGGCACATGCCCAGGTTGCGGGTTCAATCCCCAGTGTGGGGCCTGGAGGAGGCAGCCAATCAATGATTCTCTCTCATCATTGGTGTTTTTCTCTCTCTCTCCCACTCCCTTCCTCTCTGAAATTAACATATGTGTGTGTGTATGTATGTGTATATATATATATATATATATATATATATATATATATGCTTTTTTTAAAAAGAGTGACACAATAAAAAATGTAACACTCACAGGAGCCCCTGTGTTATAAAACACAAGAAGTGACACATTTGTAATACCTTAACTAATAAAGAATTTTAAAAAAAGACACAAGAAGTGAAATGAACCTCAGTGTGCCTAGACAAGTTACATGCTAATGTTTTTAAATTTAAGAGATAACATAGAAAAGTTAAAAGAGATACCAGGTGACATTTTCACTTACCATGATTAGAAATAAGCATTCAAACACATAAAAATCTTAGCAAGGATATTTTTCACATTTATTTATATCAGAGAGATTAAGGGAGTCATTTTACCTTGTACATGAGGACTGCTTACTAATTAATGAATAAAAACCTAGGAAGGCACTTACTATGCCTATTTTAAAAAAACACAAATTAAAATGTCACATCAATTTATTCACTTATAGTAAACTCTCCTTTCAATAATAATATATTTTAATTTTTTAAAAATTTTTTTGTTTGTTTGTTTGGACCAAAACATTTAACTCAATGATAGTACTTAACATTTTCCACTGAAATCATGTGAGACTTTCTGCTTTAAAGAATACTAATTTCTTAAGTTACCTTCTTCAAATTATTGTATAACTACACTTCTCTTTCACACAACCAGGAACCACTTTATATAGTTTATATGACAAGCTAAACAATTTGCAAACATCTTATTTTCATTTACAGTGAAAAAAAATCTTAAAAATTATTTCAGCTCCAAACATAACCATATTTTTCATTCCTATAGAATTAATATGAAGTGTCATTTCCCTAAGTCTTTCCTAATTTCATGCCAAACACACGCTATATAAATCACCACGTCCGGAAAGTGCTAATCCTGCTGTATAAGCAGAAGCCTATACCTTGGATGCATCTTTCCCTCCCCAGGCACAGTCTGCTGGAGCTGGAAGGGATGCCAGAGCCATCGACTCTGACCCACCTTCTCCT
Organism: Myotis nattereri; assembly: GCF_964212035.1. Taxonomy (NCBI): domain Eukaryota; kingdom Metazoa; phylum Chordata; class Mammalia; order Chiroptera; family Vespertilionidae; genus Myotis; species Myotis nattereri. The sequence continues at coordinate 200,020,720 of NC_138076.1, read as the reverse complement.
AATTAAAAATATGGCTTTAAAAACATTAGGCAAAATCCCTTAAGCATTGGCAATGCTCAGAAATAAACCTGAAGTTTGCATTCCAACTTTACCTTTGCAACATCCCCAACGAATCTCCCACGGCATTCTTCACTCCTTCCTTTCCAGGCTTCAGAATTTTTTCTTTGAAGGTATCCAATGCTTTGAAAGGCATTTTGAACGGGGGACACCTCGGAGCCGTTTAACAGTCAGTCTCAGAAACTGTCATCCTCCCTCATTTCCAGCGTGGGGACCACTCTGCTTTCCTTGATGGACACTCTGAAGTCAGTTCTCATGGAGGTCGCTTCTTAAAATCAAGAAGGAGATGAAACTCAGCCCGGATCTTTCAAGTTGAGACAACACCCTCCACACCCACCCCGCAAAAGAAGAGGCCAGGCCGGGGGAGTCTGGTTGGGAGCCCAGCCCCTTGCCAAGCTCCCAGCTCCGCGGCAGCTGTGGGGCTGTCTCAGGCTGAGCGCAGCCTGGCTCCCTCCCTGGGGCCGCAGCTGGAGAGGCGGAGTGGGCTCCAGCCCGCAAGGTGTTCCCGGACCAGCGAGGCCAGCCACCGCCTCTGTGGAGTGTCTCCCGCCCCTCCTGCTGCTCCTGACCACATCCCCCTCCGCCTCCTCCTGCTTGGCTGTGATCACTGAGTGATCCTTTCCAAGGTGATGCTATAGTAACGAGCACAATACCTGCCCCCACAGCTGGGGCTTATGAATGGGCTCTCAGCCCAGCAGGCACCCGGGATGGAGTGGATGGAACATTGACAAGTCCTCTGCTTTTCCGAGATCTGGCCCTGCAGGCGGGCTCTCGGCCACCACATTATGCCTCTGAGGCCCCTCGTGGAGCCAGGAGACAGTGTTTCGGCCACTGTCCTCGCATGTGGTCCTTGCAGGAACAGTTGTTCTTGAGGAGGCTAAATGCAAAACACTTGCCACGGGCATCTAGGAGGGCGTTTGTGTGCTCCTCATCGAGGGAGCAGGTTCTCTCCAGGTGTGGCTCAACGGTGCCGCTGGGCACATCTGACTGAAGATACCAGAGCGGGTCTTGGACCTGCTTAGAACACTTCACTGGTCCTCACTGTCCCCGAGATAAACCCAAGCTCTTTATCACAGCACACAAGGCCCTCCATGCGGGACCCCAGCCTTGATTCCTGTCACTCCGTTCTTCATATCAGCACTTTCCTGAATTCAGCAAGCTCCCTGTCGACCCCGGGGTTCGCTCAAGCTGTCCTCTCTGCCTGGGAAGCTCTCCTCATCCCACATCTGGGTAACGTCAAGGGATTCTTAAGTCTCAGTGAAGCATCACCTCCTCTAGAAACCCTCATGGACAAGGTTCGCCCTCCTCTGCCCCATAGGATCTGGCATGTAGTGTGTGGCATAAATATCACATGTTGCTCACACATGTATGGGTGGCAGGGTGACGCCTCCATAAACAATGCTGCCATGAAGAAATGGGCTTGTCTCAAGGCCCCAGTGCTCCCATCCCCCGGCCTCCACGTGCCCGATGACCCCCAAGCTATGGGTCTCAGGTTCCCCAGGACCGGCTGCTCTCCTCTGCATGCCACGGTCAAATCCTTCTCCAAGATTTAATTAAATTGATCTAAACCAGAGCTGGATGCTTGGTAGATTAAATGCTACTACCAATAAAAACTATTATTATGATGGCCAATATTTATTGAGCTCTCTGGTCCAAACTCCATGTTAATAAGCACTCTTTATGTATTGTCATAATCCTCCTAACACTGCTTTGTGCTTAGTAATTTATTTTCCCCAACTTTACTGACAGGAAACTAGAGCTAAGAGAGGTTAGACTTGCCAGGTTTCAGATCCAAACAGCCTGACTCCAGCCAACTCTGCTATCTTTCTTATGCCCATATTCTCAGTTCTCCCCTCTCCTCTCTCTCTCCTCCCTCTTGATCCCTCCCCTCCCCAACTACCTCCTCTGAATTTAATGAGGTATATTTTACATATCATGTACTTCACCCTTTTCAAGTGAACAAGTGATTTTTAATAAATTGGCCAAGTTGTGCAAGCACAACCATAAAGCATAAAACAGATAGGACATTTCTATCACCCTAATGAAATCCTCATATTCATTGTTAATCCTGGCTCCCATCCCCCACACTGCCCCAGGCAACCATCCAGCTACTTTCTGTCTCTATAGAGGTACCTTTTTGAGAAATTTCATATAAATGAAATCAGACAAAATGTGGTCTCTTGTGTCTGGCTTCTTTCACTTAGTATAATGATTTTGAGGTCTGTCCATGTAGCAGCTTATATCAGTAGTTTCCTCCTTCTTTTTCTCTTCTCGGTGGAATATTTTATTGTATGGACATATGACATTGTGCTTATCCATTGACCTGCTGATGGACATTTAAATTGTTTCCAATTTCTGGCTATCGTATATAATAAAAGTGTAATATGCAAATTGACCAAACGGTGGAACGACCAGTTGGGGGGGGGGGGGTCAGGGCTGGCAAGCAGGCAGTGCCAGGCGAGTGCCAGTGGGCAGAGGGAGGGGATGGTGATGTAGGGGGTGGCAGCGACCAGCAGAGGCAGAGGGGCAATTGAGGGGGGGGGATCCCCTGATCAGCCACCTGGTCACCTCCCACAGAGGGAGGCCAGACTGCAGCTTAGGCCCACTCTCTAGGGAAAGCGGGCCTAAGCCATCAGTAGGACATCCCCTGAGGGCTCCCAGACTATGAGAGGGTGCAGGCAAGGCTAAGGGACCCCCTGAGTGCACAAATTTTCATGCACCAGGCCTCTAGTTATGAATAAACTGTTAAGAACATTCCTGTGCAAGCCTTTGTGTGAACATATCTTTTCGTTTTTCTTGGGTAAACACCTAGGAGTGTAATTGCTGAATCATATGGTAAGTCCATTAATTTTTTAAGAAACTGCCAAATTATTTTCCAAAGTGGCTGCACTGTTTTGCCTTCCCACCAACATGCCTGTGCTCCTATAACCCATATATGGCACTCATCACACTGATGGACTCATTCATTTCGTTCGTTTGTTTCTTCAGGGGATTATCACAGTCAACCATTATGACCAGCGCCTCAAGAAGGCCTGCCACACACCTGGCCCTCAAGAAAAGGCCCAAATGAGTACATGAATAACATGAGCTTCAGTTCTGAAAAGTCTGGCTTTATATTGTTTCAACTATCAACGATTCTAGTGTAGAGGTTAAGAGTACAACACTGTTATTGCTAGATTTCCTGGGTCCATATCCCATCTCTGCTTTGTTTCCCACCTGTGTGAACTTGAGTCAGAAGTCCCTATTTGTAATGGGGGAAATACTGGTTCATTTCATCTAATATTATTATGGCATGGAAACACTTTCTCATTTTCCTTTATCCACCATAAATGTTGTCTTGAAAAAAAAAGATTCAAGGCTTTTTTAGGTTGTGTCCAAGGCCAAAATATCCTTGAATTTCTGCTAATGTAGTCAATACAGTTGCATCACAATAATGCAACCTAAATGTGGGAGGAAGTCAAGATCAGAATATTTTTTGGAAGATTTCTCATCACCTTCACTTTTCTTGAAAGTGCAGATGGAACGCAGAGTATCCAGATAATTTCAATACATAAAGCAGTGAACAGGGCACACATTCAGGGCATCAAGAATTAAGATGAGCCCTAGCTGGTTTGGCTCAGTGGATGGAGCGTTAGCACACAGGCTGAAGGGTCCCGGGTTCAATTCCAGTCAAGGGCATGTACCTCGGTTGAAGGCTCGATCCCTGGCCTGGTTGGGCTCATGTGGGAGGCAACCAATTGATGTCTCTCTCTCACATCAATGCTTTTCTCTGTCTCTCCCCATCCCTTCCACTCTCTCTAAAAATCAATGTGAAAATATCCTCAGGTGAGGATTAATTTATAAAAAAATAATTAAGAAGAAACCAACCTACACACTTTTGACAAATATTTGTTATAAGGCCCTATCCTTCTCTTCATTTAAATTCTAGAAGCCAGATACTCTCATCAATCTGTCATAGCCTATCCGTGTTCAAAAAATGTACCTGAAAAGGGACCAATAGATGGACCATTACTTAGGAGACAGTGACATCTTCTGGTAGTTCACAGACTAAATACACTTAAGCCAGGCATCCCCCGCCCCCCACTGCGTACTGATTGTCCGTTCAGTGTACGTTTATGGAGCCCATAAGTGTGGATTCTTAAGTTTCTGAAATGTTCAACGAGGCATAAATTATTAGTTCTAAAATAATACTACACTTACTTATTTTGCTCCTTGCCTGGCTGTCATCCTGGCTTAATAGGAAATGTTTTAAGCAGCCAACATTAATTGCACTTTTCCTGGTAATCAAATCATCTGACCAAACTTGCCACCATAATTAAAGTACTTTTCATATAATCTCAGAATTTAAAAGGGCCTTGGGAGTTACCTGCCTAACACCCTCCCCAGTATGTCCAGTTTACTTTGGGAAAATGTGATTCCTAGGTAATCATTCGATCGCATCGAAAACAACTTTAAAAAGGCTCCACACAAGGCCGAGCTCAGGCCCCAACTCCTCTGAAGACGTCTTCCCAACGCCTAGTCTAGGTGGGGCGTCTCTGCTCTACGTAGTCACAGCACGTGTCACCCTGTCCTGTAACTGTCTGCCTACTCGGCCATCTTTATAACCACAGCGCAAATTCCTTGAGGGTAAGGCCTGTATCTCATTACTATTTGAGTCCCATGAATCTCATAGCGCCAAGCCTAAAACCTATCTTTTCACTTGTTTTTGAAAAGTAAATGTATTTAAGTAATGCTAGGCGAGGTACCCGTTTGACCACTGCATTTACAAAACTGGCAGCTTTAAGAACAGACTCAGAATAGACTGTATGAATGTTGATTCCTACGTTCAAATTCTAGACATTCAAGTCTCAATCTCATTTATTTTTGTTGTTGTTGCTGTTAAAGCGTGGAAGGGAGGGAAGGAGGAAGGAGGAGAGAAAGAGAAACATCAAATGTGAGAGAGGTACCTCGAGTGGTTGCCTCCCACACGTGCCACTACTGGGGCCAGGGATTGAGCCTGCAACCCAGGTACATGCCCTTGACCAGGAATCGAACCTACGACCCTTAGGTCTGTAGGCAGATGCTCTAACCACTGAGCACCCAGCCAGGGCTCTTTTTTTTTTTTTAATCTTTATTGTTGAAAGTATTACATAGGTCCTCCTTTTTCCCCCATTAACCTCTCCCAGCCCATTCCCACCTCCCTATGCCCCAGGCCCCCACTACCCCATTGTCTGTGTCCTTGGATTATGGATATACTAGAGGCCCAGTGCACGAAAATCATGCATGGGTAGGGTCCCTAGTGGCTGCCAGCTGCCAGCCGGGTACTCCCTCCCTTCCATTGGCTGCCTGCCCCCCTCCACCCCCACCCCACCGCTGCTGCTGGTCACCGCCTGCGGGGCCCTATCACCCCACCGAACGCGCCACCGCCTCCTGCCACCTCTACTTGTTGCCCTGCAATCAGATCAGCGGGGTGATGGGCCCCTGCCCAGCAACCAGTGGCTCGCACCCACCTTGGCCTGGCACCGCCCACTCACCTGCTCCACCATCCCACCCCAGTCCTGCTCTGGTCAGGGCCCATCTGGGCCTGCAGCACCTCCACTGGTGCCCACTGCCAGCACTGCATTGCCAACGCCCACCATATTCCGCACTGCCCCCTGGTGGTCAGTGCACATCATAGCAAGTAGTCGAACTCCTGGCATAACTCCTGGTTGAGGGGACAATTTGCATATTAGGCTTTTATTATATAGGATTCATACAAGTTCATTGGTTGCTCTCTTACCACCCACCCTCCCCTGCCTTCCTTCTAAATTTCAACAGTCTGCTCATGTCTCTGGGTCTATTTTTGATCATCAGTTTATTTGGTTCATTAGATTCCACATATGAGTGAGATCATGTGATACTTATCATTCTCTAACTGGTTTATTTCATTCAGCATACTACTCTCCAGGTCCATCCATGTTGTTGCAAATGGCAAGAGTTCTTTCTTTTTTATTGTCGGGTAGTATCCCATTGTGTAAATACACCACAGTTTTTTAATCCACTTATCTGTTGATGGGCACTTAGGCTGTTTCCAAATCTTAGCTATGGTAAATTGTGCTGCTATATTCTGATGAGTGTTTTGGGTTTCTTACACTATATTCCTAGAAGTGGGATCACTGGGTCAAATGGGAGTTCCATTTTTAATTTTTTAAAGAAACTCCATACTGTTTTCCACAGTGGCTGCACCAGTCTACATTCCCACATCATTTGCTTTTACATGAAAGTCAAACACTGGCTTTCCTAATAATCTAGGGCCCAGGGGTGGGCAAACTTTTTGACTCGAGGGCCACAATGGGTTCTTAAACTGGACCAGAGGGCCGGAACTAAAGCATGGATGGAGTGTTTGTGTGAACTAATATAAATTCAAAGTAAACATCATTACATAAAAGGGTACGGTCTTTTTTTTTTTTTTTTTAGTTTTATTCATTTCAAACGGGCCGGATCTGGACCGCGGGCCGTAGTTTGCCCACGGCTGATCTAGGCCATCTCACAAAGGAATATATCCAAAAAGTAGAAAAGAAAAAAATGTATATACATTGGAGCTGCATCAACTAGGTATAATTAAAGTAGCTAAACCTATTTCCACCTCAGGCACATTTTAAAAGAACTCTTTTAAGAAAGGAGTTTTTATTTTGAAGCCATTTAGCTATGTTATTATAAAGACTACATTGGAATTGCAAAAAAAGAAAAAAAAAGAAAGGAGTTTTTAATATAGGCTAGGCATATATAACTCACAAATGGCTTTTTCTAGCAGCATAAGTACATACCATGTAGCCCTACTTTAAAATGGCTTAGCAGCCAGTCTGGCATGGCTCAGTGGTTGAGCATCCAACTATGAACAAGAAGGTCACGGTTCAATTCTGTCAGAGCACATGCCCAGGTTTCAGGCTCCATCCCCAGCATGGGGTGTGCAGGAGGCAGCTGATTAATGATTCTCATCATTGATGTTTCCATCTCTCCCTCTCCCTTCCTCTCTGAATCAATAAAAATATATTTTAAAATAAAATAAAATAAAATGGCTTAGCAGATTCAGGAATATATCAGCGAGTGAAGTCAGAAGACAGAAATCACACAAGATACTTGAACAGGGCCATTTTAATAAAATAATTCTTAGGTGATTATTTAAAAGTGAAAAATTTTTAGGGGTAAAATAGGTTTAGGGAGTTTTAGCAATGAGGGGGTCCATGGAGGAGGGAGGCACAGTTGGCTGGGGACTTGGAGCTGGCAAAAGGCACACATTCACAAAGAACTAAAGGGGCCAGTCTAAGGGGAAAGGAAGACACCCATTCACAGGAGATAAGGGGAAAGCCACAGGGAGAAAGAGGAAAACAGATTTTCACATGGAATGGAGAATTCTACCAGAGGAGGAGGAGAAAAAGAAGGGGCCCCACGTGGGTGGTTGTTTTTAATATATGTTTTTATTGACTTCAGAGAGGAAGGGAGAGGGAGAGAGAGTTAGAAACATCAATGATGAGAATCATTGATCGGTTGCCTCCTGCATGTCCCCTACTAGGGATGGAGCTTGCAACCCAGCCATGTGCCCTTGACTGGAATCTAACCCAGGATCCTTCAGTCCACAGGCCCACGCTCTATCCACTAAGCCCAACCAGCAAGGGGCCCACATGGGGTTTGAGCTTTGAAGCTACTATAGTGACCAGAGGAGAATATCAGGACACAAAGAACTGCAGCCTTTGTAAACCTTAGGAAAAAGGGCCTTAGTGGGCTACCCCTTTGGAACCCCCTCCCCAACTGGGAATCTGTGCTAGTTTCCCAATAAATTTCCACCTTTTCCTATACCACCTTTTGTCCGTGGCTTCATTCTTCGAATCCATCTGGACAAGGACCCGGGAAAGAAACCACCTTTGCATCCTGCCCAGAGGAAACCAGGCGTTTCCGCTTGATTTCCACGTATAGAAGAGGACTCTAAGGAGTCCAGAACAGTTGCAAAAACAAACAAAAACCCTGGCTCTATCTCTAAGCCAAACGTGAAAAAAATGAAGGAACGGAAGACTAGGAGAGGCTCCTCACCAAGCCCCAGGCTGGGTGCTAGGGTTGGCCTCACAGGAACACAGCCTGCCAGTGCTGAAGGAACTTGTAGAGGGAATGGCCCACAGAGGACAGCTGCCTGAGGGATGGCCACGTTGCCATGGCAGTAGCCCATGGGGAGGAGCTGCACCCTGGCGGCAGGTGTGCCCTGAGATGCAATTAGCTGGAGCTCCTCTGCTGGGGCCACAGGGCTCCTATGAATGGGAATGGGGAGGGGCCTAGGGCGAAGTGTCTTCTGGCCGCTACTGCTTGGCAGCGCCACCTCAGGGCCCTCTACCTAGGAGGTAACACTCTGCCAGCTGGCAAAGCAGACGCCTCTCTAGGGTCCCGCTCCAGTATTACAAAGCAGGGCCAAGAGGGAGGGATTTGGAGCTGGGAGACAGTAAGTGGTAATGGCCATAGTTCACTCTTTTGGCTACTTAGCTTCCATATAACCTACACTAATGCAATAGCTACTCGTTGGCTACTGAATACTTAAACTGCAACTAGCCTGCACTGAGATGCGCTAAGTGGAAAACAAACTATATCTCAAAGACCAGGCATATGGTAAATGTCAAATATCTCATTAAATTTTATATCGATGCCATGTTAAAGTGCTATTTTGACTCTAGTCAAGTTAAATAAATTATTAAAATTAATTCTGCCTATTTTTTTTTAATGTGGTCACTAGGAAATTACATGTATGGCTTGTACCCCAAGTATTAAATGCTCCCCGAGTAGCTTTGGACAAAGTTTCTCGTATCCAACAAACCCCCGTTGGTGAAATGGCTGTTTGTACTGCACCCCTCCTCAGGGTTACATGCTTTAATTCCGATGCACACTGCAAGCACTGCTGACCCGGCTCCCCAGCCCTCCTCATCTACAATTCAGAGAAGCAGCCCACAGGCTAATTTTGACTAAACATTTGTTCTGTCATTTCCCTCTTCAATGCCAATTTTTCCAATATAAATATATCTATGGTACCCAATAAGCATTGAGCGCATACTTGCCACATAAACGTTTCAACAAAAGCAACTTCAGAAGAATTCATACAGTAAAGGACATAAAGGATGCAACATGGCAGAGTCGTGGGACTGCAGATTAGGAAACCATCTAGCTTCTCTTCCTGGCTCTGACCAACTTGGGAAACATGTAAGTCTCTGGCCCTGTTTCTACATCTGCTTAGAGAAAGATGGGGCTGAATTATTTCACTTTTATTCAAACTACAACATGAAATTCTTTGAGAGATTGTAACCAGCTTTCTTTCTTTTTAATAAATAGGACAGAATTAAAATGTCAAGACATTTTCTGAAACTTGTTTCAGATATATATCCTATATAATAGAGGTAATATGCAAATAAACCCTCACACCCCCACAAGATGGCTGCCTATGACCAGGCCGGCAGGGGGGTGAGGGACGACCAAACGACTGAACAAGTAGGCTGCTTGAACAAGTAGGCTGCGTGGGGCGACCAGGCCGGCAGGGGGGTTAGTGAGGGATGACCAAATGACTTAACAGCAGGCTGCATGGGGCGACCAGGCTGTTGGGGGAGACATGAGGGGTGACCAGGCCAGCAGGGGCAGTAGTTGGGGCAACCAGGCTGGCAGGGGGGCAGTTAGGGGCAACCAGGCCAGCAGAAGGGGGCAGTTGGGGATGACCAGGCCAGTGGGGGTTGCAGTTAGAGGTGACCAGGCTGGCAGAGGGGGGCAGTTGGGGGCGATCAGGCTGGCAGAGGGGGGCAGTTGTGGGCAACCAGGCCAGCAGTGGGGGCAGTGAGGGGTGACCAGGCCGGCGGGGGGGTAGGGGGGGAAGTTAGGAGCGACCAGGCTGGCAGGCAGGCAGTTAGGGGTGATCAGTCCAGCATGCAGAGGCAGTGAGGGGCAATCAGGCTGGCAGGAAGCAGGGGCAGATAGGGGTGACCAGGCAGGCAGGCAGGTGAGTGATTAGGAGCCAATGGTCCAGGATTATGAGGGATGTCCAACTGCTGGTTTAGGCCCAATCCCTGGGAATGGGCCTAAATCAGCAGTCGGACATCCCCCAAGGGGTCCCGGATTGGAGAGGGTCCAGGCTGGGCTGAAGGGACACACACACCCCTGCACAAATTTCATGCACTGGGCCTCTAGTATATATAGAGATATTCAGAGAGGAAAGGAGAAGAGCTAGAAACATCAATGATGAGAGAGAATCACTGATTGGCTGCCTCCTGCACACCCCCCACTGGGGATTGAGCCCACAACCCAGGCATGTGCCCTGACCAGGAATTGAACCGTGACCTCCTGGTTCATAGATTGATGCTCCATCACTGAGCAACACTGGCCAGTATATTTTATATACTGGTTTGCATTATAAGATATTTCTTAGTGAATGTCACAGTTAGTTTGAAAGCCACTGATATAATCTTTTAAATTTCTATGTTGTAGTTTGAATTCTTATTGACCTGTTTTGTTCTAAAATTATTTCAAGACCAGTAAATCACAAAGCATGAAATCACCACTTATATAGAAAGTTTTATCAAAGCTAACATTTATTTGGTGCATACTGTTTGCTCTCAGGTGCCTTCACATATATCTTTTCCTTTAATATGTAAAAGCAATCATGTGAGGTATTTTACAGGTTAAAAAGACAACATAACAAAAAACTACTTCCCCTTAACTTATTCAGGTGAAAAGAAGGGTTATAAACATTCCAAAATAAAAACAAAAACAAACAAATCAAGCCCAACCAAGTACATGGTCTATTTCCATTTCCTTTGTACATCATCTACAGATATCACACACTTCAGCATTGGAAGAGCCAATTCAAAGAAAAGGGACTCTTCCTTGCAATTTTTATCTACAGGTGTTTTTTAACTTACCAATGTTCTACTCTAAGTACGAGAAACTTAAATGCTGTCAATATCTGAAATAATTTTAAGGTGATCTAGTACTTTGAAAATTCTGTTCACACTGAAATAAAAGTCTAAATATAGAACTTGTTCAGAGGCAATTTCTCAACAGAAAAAGGCAATGGTAACAGTTCAACTGATGGAAATGATTTAAATAAAAAACCTTCAAGAAAATAAAGTGTAGGGAAATTTTTTCTACAGATGTAGCACCAATACCTCAATAAATGAGCAAACTTCAAGATGTGAGAATTACATATTTTTTTTCAAATAACTTATTCCATACTTATAAGTTCAAAGTATATGTTATGACATTAAGCTTTCCTTCTAACTAAAAGTTCAACACACTGACATCAAGGTGTTTTACAAAATAAAAAGCAATTTCCTAATAAACAGTGACTACTAAACTGTTACAAAGAACAACCCTAACATTAAGCAATTTTATTCCATGTGTAACCCTTTCTCAAGGGCAACACTGTTACAAACAAGACAATCTGGTCAAGGTGAACGGATCTGACAAAACACTTGATCTTCCTAGTGCTTTTGATTCCTTGGCTGTTTCTTCAGCATTCGAGTCCTTTTTCTAAAACCATGTAACCAAACACAGCTCCTACAGAACCCCAATATAAAGCTGGCTTTTTACTTTTTTAATATGTTTTTATTGATTTCAGAGAGAAGGGAGAAGGACAGAGGGATAGAAACATCAATGATGAGAGACAATGGATCATTGATTGGCTGCCTCCTGCACGCCCCCTACTGGGGACTGTGCCCACAATCCAGGCATGTGGCCCGACTGAGAAGCGAAAGGTGATCTCCTGGTTCATGGGTGGATGCCCAACCACGGAGCAACACTGGCCAGGTGCTGACTTTTTATTTTTTAAATTATGCTCTTACTGAATGCCGCTATCAATATTACCATCACTTTATAATCAAGTACTGTCTGGTCAATGATACATTTAGTGTGTGTATACATATGTATTTCAATGAAAACTTAGTATCAGCACACTAAATGGCATATGATTTATTTTAAATTGCTGGTCTCATATTTAAAAAACCACAAACTCTACAGCAGCAACTATAATACATGTATATTTCTCTGAAAGATGATTTTAAAGTTATCATATAATGGCATCATATAATTTAACAAAATAAAATCACATTTATAACATAAGGCTCCATCTGCGATTGAATGAATAATCAAAGAAAAATATCAGAGAAAGGCTTTGAAAAATAAAGTATGTTTCCTGTTAGAAGAATTTATTCTTTCCTTCTAAAAATATCTATTTATAACGTTCAAACAAAAGGTTTCTGAAATTCCTAGAAAAGAAGCAAACTTCAGTTGTAGTAATTGATGAGGTCACACTTTATCATGGTAAACTCCAAATCAATCTCTTGGTAGCCAGAAGATACAACTGCTCATTTTTATAGAAGTAAAGTTTATTACAGTTGAAACAATACAGCAGAAATCTCAAATGTTTACTCATTAAATATAGTTTAATTCTTACAAACCTCCTTTTGAAAATGCAATTCATATATACTGCAAACTCAGAATTTTGAATTCAAGTGAAATATAAAGGCAGTATTCCGGGAAATCACATCAGGGAGCTTTGTCAAATATATGTACAAATCAGTACATACCTCTCCTGTCTGGACACCATAGGAAAAAGTGACTCTAAATATATCCAACGAAATACAGAAAAATACATTACTATTTGAGGCAGACCATGCTAAAATATAATTTACAATGATTAATTTGCATTTGAGATGGTTAATAATGCCTTTAGTTTGAACCAATGAAATCAATATTAAGTTAAATTTTGCAGTATTTGCTCAGTCTTTTGTACTAAACATTAGTTCATCTGAGAAGTAAATAAGATTGGAAAAAGTAATCTTTTTCTCTATGCTTATTATTTTCTTACTCAGTCATACTAAATGCAAACAATTCAACACAGCATCAAGATTTTTCACATATTAAAATGAAGACTAATGACTTGTGAAGGCAGACTATGTACCATGTAGTATTTAATAGGTAAAATTTGCAATTACCATCAACTCAGTTTTTTTTAAACAACAAGATTTACAAGCAAAATAAACATTTGATTAAAAAATTTTGCTATTCAAGGTACTCAGGTATCTTCTCTTTGAGATTGGTACAGGTTGGGTCTTTTAAAAACCCGAGAGAATATGGTAAGAGGGAAAAAAATTCCTCAATGCTTTAAAAAACTCTACTGTCAGAGGAGTCCAAACAACTACACTATGCTGGCATAGAAACAGGTGTTTTCTATCTTAGAACCATTCATTTTCCCATAGAAATAGCGCCTCAAAGCCAATTATATAAAGACGTAAATCAGTTCACACATGATTAAATTGAATCCTTTAAAAACAGGAGCAATACACCTCACCCAAATAGATCTTTTAAATCACTGCTAGCTGAACTGCTACTGGTCATAGTAGTTGGTGGCTGTGCAAAGTTCTGTGGGTTAAAGAAAGGATTGGCTTGCATACCAAAGGCAGATTGTCCCATCACGTTCATTTGTGTTCCCATTACTGAACTGCCCATTCCTGGAGACCCTTGAGGAGGTGCAAACTGATTAAGCCACTGATTTGGTTTCTGTTGTGATAACTGGTTCATGCTAACTTTGGGTTTCTGAGGGCCAAAGAGATTATTAAGAGCAGACATATCTGGGGGTCTTTGTTGAGTCTGCTTTGCACCAGCAGGAGGAACCCCCACAGCATTGAAGTTTGGCAAAGTGGAAGGTGTTCCCATTGTCATCGTGGTCACTCCAGGTGTGCTTGGACTACTGAAGAAGTTCTGGTTTGTATTAACCGGCATGTTGAATCCTGAGGTCTGAAAGCCCATGTTAGCATTTAGGCCATTTGTCAAATTTCTCTTTGTATTATCAACTGGTGTAGAAAACATCATGCCAAGGCCCATGGAAGGAACAGAAGTGAAGGTACTTGAAGCAGAACTTTTAGTGGCAGTAACAGACAGGCTGGTCAAAGATGACATATTATCCATCAATGTGTCTGTCAAGTCCTTAGTCTGAAAAATATGAGGGAATTACTTCATCTCCAAGAATTACAAATTACTTTAAATTAATAATCATTTGATAGATTATATTATAAAGGACAAGTTAAAATTAAGCTCAACAGTCTACACCAAGTTAGCAAACCATGCCACAGACCAAATCCAACCAATCAATACATATTTTTGTTTTTTCACAGATGAACATTTGTAGTTAACTTGTGATAGGTAACACTAATTTTGAACTCAAATGAATTGTTGTCTTCCCCACCTCCCCCAAAAGAGAACTGCATTCTTCTCATTAGTAAATCTTTATAACAAAAATGGTACTTTTTTATTTTTATATTGTGAACACTACCAAAATTTTGTGAAAACTTGTTTTCTTTGTTATTACATAAGTAATTTAAAAATATTCTAGCCCTAGCCAGTTTGGCTCAGTGGAAAGAGAGTCAGCCTGCAGACTGAAGGGTCCCAGGTTCGATTCAGGTCAAGGGCACATGCCTGGGTTGCGGACTTGGTCCCCACTATGGGCAGTGCAGGAGGCAGCCAATCACTGATTCTCTCTCATCACTGATGTTTCTATCTCTCTCTTCTTCTCCCTTCCTCTCTGAGATCAATAAAAATGTATTTTTTAAAAAATAATATTCTGGATTTTGCATGTTGACGCACAAAAATGTTTTCCAGAATTTTAGAGATTAAAAGATAACAAAAAATAATTTAAAGAAACCTGTGAAGAAAAAGTTATTTCTGAAACCAGTAAGGAATGTACACTCTCTACAAGCAGGGACTTTATTCACTGCCACAGTACCAGCACCTATATAACACTGCCTAGAAAATAGCAGGAAATAATTCCTGACCAGGAAATACATAAAAAGTATTCCTAAACCAAGTTACAAGCCCAACTACAATTGAAACACCAAAATTTGAAAATTATTTTTTAGTCAAAAATACATAAATGCATATTATATTACTAATCATTTCAAAGTGAATAGTGTTGAATTAGTACCATAAGACCTAATATTTTTTAAAAAATAACCTCCTGTTCATCTAGCTTCCTCTTTATTGGTAACAAGCAGTATCACAAAACATTATCCACCAGGCAGGCTATTGAGGAGTTGTTGGAAAATCCTTTATGCCCATACTTCTCAGAAACTGCATGTTAAATAAAGTATTCTTTACAATACATTTTTATACAAACCCCAATAAGCAGGTTAAATTCTCTATTACCTTACTCCTTAAGAGTAGTGTATGCTTAAAAAAAACAAATGAACTCTGACCTGTTTCACTGGAGCAACAGGTGTATGTACTTGGGGTTTAAGAGGCTGCTGACTTTTCAACTTCTGTGCCTGCTCCTGTTCTTTTGCTAATTTTTGTTTTTCTTCAAGTGTAAGTGATGCCTTAAAACAAAACAAAACAAAAAAATTAACTGGCAACTTCATAATTCCATTTATAAAACAGAAGATTTCTTTTTTTGTAAAGTACGTCTTGGTATGTTTGAAAATACCAAATAGTTTACAAACTACTCATGTATTGGTGATTGCTACAGGTAAGTTACATTTCGAATTAACTTTAAACAAACTGCAAAAAATAATTTTTAGGCAGAAAGTTACAGAATCAGTGCTAAAATATTTCTAGTATGAAAACAAATATTATTTTAAGAACATTCATTAAATCATATTTTTACAGACAATGAGAATATGATTAGGTGATTTCATTTTACAAAATTAGGAGATCTTGTTCAACTTGAGTCTATTTCACTCCAAAAATATTCATAAAAAAGCAAAGGAAGAAGTAAACAGCTTCTTTCACAATGCTTGCATCAAATTTAACATTTGTCTGTTTCTTTTACCAACCTTGCTAAACTATAAACTCACAATATGTTCTCTTACAATTTTGAAAAGCCACAATGGCTTTAAACACATAGGTATTCTCATTTGTTGAATGAAAAGAGGAAAACTGCCCTCAGCAGAAATTCAAAATTGAAGTAGTATTTTATATTGGATGCTAACCAATATTTCAACTGGAAAGTATAATTTTATAGTTTATTATTCAAAATCAGAAGCAGAAAAAAGACATAGAATTTACCCACGGGCCAAGTACAGCAGAAAAAACAAAGGAGTTAGGCAATCTAGAAATGCTACCATGTGGCAGGCTGTAATAAAGCAACTAAAAACCATAAGCATGTTTATTTTCAACATGGGTCAGCTCACGTTCCACTGATAACTTTTAAATTTCATAAAAATAAATACATAATGTTTCTTGTTAAGATGCTAAACATTATTTCCCAACAAAAGTCTGTGGTTTACAGGAAGCCCTAATATATATATACTTATGTGTATATATATATATATATGATAAAGAGAACAGTAGTAAAGAAACTTACTCTTTTATGTTTATTCTGTAACACATCCTCTTTATTTTCTGATTCACCACCAGTCAGAAGGTCTGCTCCAATGTTGTTAAAAACTTTGTCAATCTGATGAAATAGAAAAAAGTCAACTGCTTGAATGACGTAAAAACATATTGTGATTTTACTTTTTCAAGATCAAAAGCCCCCAAAGGAAGCACACTGTGAAGCACTTTTTACAAAAACTTAAATAATCTAAATATCTTCATACCTGAGATCCAACATTTGTAACTTTTGCCTCTTCAGAAATATTCCTTTGATTTCCTATATCCAAAGATCTGCAGGAAAATTGATGATTATGACAAAGCAATAAAAAGAAATGCATGTTTTTTAAATACGCATGCTGAAATTAATTCAACCACATGGAGTTTATTAGAACCTGAACAAAATGCAACTTCATTCTTTAAGAAGAGTCATAAATATTTTTCACTATTAACTAGTAGTAATGTCTGCTTGCCCAACCCCCACCCCCCCCATGAACATTTGTATACAAGTCTTTTTTTTTTAACTCAACATTTGGGATTTACTGCAAAATTTACTCAGGATGTATTAAAACCAGGCAAGCATGGTTCTTACCATCAGTTTATACACTGAGAGATAAGATATAATATGAGGAAAAGTTCAGAATCTGTAACTCTAACAATAAATGCTATAATCACTGTGATGTGGACCTTGAAAAAAAGATAGGATTTAGCCCTGACCCGTTTGGCTCAGTGGACAGAGCGTCGACCTGCGGACTCAAGGGTCCTGGGTTTGATTCCGGTCAAGGGCATGTACCTCATGTACCTCGGTTGTGGGCACATCCCCAGTGGGGGGTGTGTGGGAGGCAGCTGATCGATGTTTCTCTCTCATCGATGTTTCTAGCTCTCTATCCCTCTCCCTTCCTCTCTGTGGAAAATCAATAAAATACATTTTTTTGAAAAAAGATAGGATTTATATTGGAAAAAGAAAAAGAGGGAGTGGGGTGCGGGGGGGCAATGGGGGGTTAAGGACACATAGGTAATACTTTAATCAATAAAGAAAAATAAATAAATAAGAAAAAGAGAAGGTTCATTTATACCTTAAGTATAAATGCTAGATATTAAAAATTTGTTATAAATTTTTAAAAATTATTTTTCAGGGTTTCTATGTTTATATAGTCAATCGATCAAGCATCATAAATATATACATACTAGAGCCCCAACGCACGAAAATCGTGCAAGAGTAGGCCTTCCTTCCCCGGCTGCCAGCACTGGCTTCCCTCTGGCACCCGGGACCCGGGCTTATCCTCCAGCCGCCAGCAGGCACCTGGACCCAGGCTTCCCTCGCTGCCCCGGCTTTGTCCAGAAGGACGTCCAGTCCAATTAGCATATTACGCTTTTATTATTATAGATCACAGAATAGTTAGAGCACACAAGGCTATTTCACATCATTCTACAATACACCTTGTGCATTTACTTCCATAAGCCTTCATCTTACATTGGGGTAGAAGCTAAGGAGTTTCTATTTGGGAACCTTGCTCACAACTGATAACAATTTTACTGATTGTCAGATGTCTTTGGCTTATGGTCAAAGTTTAACAAGTATCCTAAAACCATGTGTGTGTGTTTTCCCCCTGGAGCAAAGAATATAGCAAAGAATTGATTTTAATAAACTGGCATTCTCCAGTGCGTAACTTCCCCTTCTTCCTTTGAACATAAAATGAATGTTCAATAAATGTTTCTGGGGTTAGAGAAAAGAGGAAGGGGGAAATTAAAACACTAAGGTTTAATAGATTTGAAAAACATTTATAAGTGGTGCTCTTGATGATCAACACCCTGAGTTTACAGCACCAGCAGGTAATGCCGATCAGAGATGTTCTTAGAAACAGAATTTTCTCTATGTAGAGAAAATGCTAAGATTGTATCATATTATTATACTTTTGTACTCAGAAATAACATTAGATTTTCAACAACAGTCTAACTTAGTTCAATTTAATATGCTGGGATTTTTTTTTTTTAATGTTTGATATATAATCAAGCTAAAATCCATCATTTTTTCTAGTTCGTATTTCAGAAAATTAATCATTAGATAAATTTAATCTCACACTTAACCACACAAAATTCCCATGCCACCTACTTACTTCTGCTGTTCTTGCATTATATGAAGTTGCTCCAGTTTAGTCTTATGTTCAGACTCCAATCTATTAAGCATCTCTTTAATGACGGAAATGAACGAATTGAACTGGTATATCAAGAAGTTGACAAGGTTATAATGTTTCAAGTTAGCAACAAATGTTATCTAATAAAATAATTCAGCAAGTGAAACATAATATCCTCTATTTTCACCAGAATATGACCTATTCATAGTATTGATGTCACAAAAAGTATATTTAAATTCAGCATATCATAGCAAGTTTTCACAATATCTTAGTATGGTGGTGTTTATAGTTGATGAGACTTTTAAGTTCCAGAAAACATGTCTCAATTAATTTTATATCCTGCTTGTCTAACAGCTATTATTCATGGGTCTCATATAAATTCATCCCCAGCAGTTATTACATATTGATTTTCCTAGAATCCAAAATAGAACATCAAAATTTGTGCATATCTAGAAGCAATCTGCTTAATAATGAAGAAAAAATATTACCATATATTCAGATTATTATAAAACTGTTTGGACAAAGTAAGCCTTGTTTTCTAAAAAGTTAGAAATACTAAGATGCCCTAGCTGATTTGGCTCAGTGGATAGAGCGTCGGCCTGCGAACTGAATGGTCCCAGGTTTGATTTCAGTTGAGGGCACATGCCTGGGTTGTTGGCTTGATCCCCAGTAGGGATCGTGCAGGAAGCAGCCAATCAATGATTCTCTCTCATCATTGATGTTTCTCTCTCTCTCCCTCTCCCTTTCTCTCTGAAATCAATAAAAATATATTTTAAAAAAGAAATACTAAATAAATGTACATAATCCCTTCAGGATCATCATAAACAATTTATTTAAATAACCAGAGGCCCAGTGCATGTGCACGACATTCGGGGGGGGGGGGGGGGGGGCACACTCTTAGCCCGGCCTACACTCTTTCGCAGACTGGGAGCCCTTGGGGGATGTCTGACTGATGGCAGTCGGGCATCCTTAGTGCTGCCACGGAAGCAGGAGAGGCTCCAGGCACCACCGCTGCTGTTGCCAACCATCGGCCTGGCTTCTGGCTGAGTGGCACTCCCCCTGTGGGATCACACTGACCACCAGGGGGCAGCTCCTGCATTGAGTGTCTGCCCCCTGGTGGTCAGTGTGCATCATAGCAACTGGTCATTCCACCGTTCAGTCAATTTGCATATTACCCTTTTATTATATAGGAGGATACCATATATTATAGGAAAAATCTAGATGCTTTCTTCCCCTCCCCAAATCTCATAACTACATCTTTGTGCTGAGTGCTTATACATACTGGTACACTATTTCATTAATCCTCACAACCCTTCAAAGTTGACTTATTAACATTTCTATTTTATAAATGAGGAAACTCAGGCTCAGCAAGAGAGAAACCAAATGCCCTGGCTGGTGTAGCTCAGCTGGTTGGAGAATTGGCCCCTATACTGGCCGAAACCGGTTTGGCTCAGTGGATAGAGCGTCGGCCTGTGGACTTAGAGGTCCCGGGTTCGATTCCAGTCAAGGGCATGTACCTTGGTTGCGGGCACATCCCCAATAGGAGGTGTGCAGGAGGCAGCTGATCGATGTTTCTCTCTCACCAATGTTTCTAACTCTTTATCCCTCTCCCTTCCTCTCTAAAAAAAAAAAAAAAAAAAAAAAAAGAATTGGCCCCTATACTGAAAAGGTTTCAGGTCCAATCTCCGGTCAGGGCACAGTCAGGAGATAACCAATCCTGTTTCCCTCTCACATCTATGTCTCTCTAGCTTCCCCTCTCTCTAAAATCAATAAGCATGTCCTCAGGTAACTTACTCAGAGATATTAAATAACTTACATGGCATAAGTAGAATTCATATTGTGTCTCCAAAGCTTAGCTCTTTTCTACATTGCATTGCCTCTCACCATGCTCTACCATCCCTTTATCCTTTGTCTTACCAGGAGAGTAACAAAAGGCATGTTTCCTTACTATGACTGACTCTCTGCTAATTAGTTTTTAAAACTTTTTAATGAAGTATAACATACTAACAGAAAAATATACATATAAGTGCACATCTCAAAAAATTCACAAACTGAACTTAACCAGGAGCCATATGAAGAAACAGAACATTGGCAGCCCCCCAGAGATTCCTTCTGCTCTCTTCTAGTCATTTACTGCCCAGCCTACACACACCCTGTGAGTAAACACTAGTCTGGCTTCTAGCACGTAGTTTTGGCTGTTTTTTCAATCCTCTTCTATGTCTACCTTCATTTGCTCAGCATTATGTTCTGACAGTCATCCACATTGCATGTAGTTGGTGCAAGAGTTAACATAGGCCTGCACTGCTCTCCTTGCAAGGCCTGCTTACGAGGTTGGCCTTTGGCTGGTGTCCAGGAACTTAGCAGGTTCCACCCATTAACTGATGATAGTGGCAAACTGAGCCTAACTGCACAAAGAATATGTTTTATGCTAAACACCTGCTTTTCTTCTGGGAGTCTGAACTTGAGTACATGACAGGCAAAGGGTGTTATTGATCAGCTCCCAATAAAAATCCAGGCACTGAGTCAAATGAGCTTCTCTGGTTGGCAACATTTCACACATACCTTCACAACTCATTACCCGGGGAAATTAAGCGCATCCTTTGTGGCTCCAGCAGATGTCTCTGGAAGCTTGAGCCTGACCCCCAGCCCCTACTTTGCCTTCTCCCTTTGCTGATTTTGCTTTATAATCTTTTACCATAAGAAATCACCCATTCACTCTGGCCAGAGTGGCTCAGTGGGTGGCAGTTTGCTCCTTGCCCCTAATCAGGGCACATGCAGGAGGCAACCAGTCGATGTGTCTCTCTCTCACATCGATATTTCTCTCTCTCCTTCCCTCCCTTCATTGGATCTGAAAAGCAATGGGGAAAATATCCTCACTCCTTGGGTGAGATTTAAAAGAGAAAGAGGAAAAGGAAGGAAGAGAGAGAGAGAGAAAGGAATCACCCATGAATACAATTTTATGCTGAGGCCTGAGGCCTCCTAGGGCAGTGGTTCTCAACCTTCTGGCCCTTTAAATACAGTTCCTCATGTTGTGACCCAAACATAAAATTATTTTCGTTGCTACTTCATAACTGTAATTTTGCTACTGTTATGAATCGTAATGTAAATACCTGATATGTAGGATGGTCTTAGGCGACCCCTGTGAAAGGGTCCTTCGACCGCCAAAGGGGTCGCGACCCACAGGTTGAGAACCGCTGTCCTAGGGACTCACTGAATCTGGAGCAGTCTTTGAAACACTCCCAAACACGGTTGTGATTGTGTTTTAATTGCTGTGTGAAATTTCCTGTTTTTCCATCAAATGCTAAATATGTATTTTCCTAAGTTACTTTATCGTTTTCACATAATGCATAATATACTTAGATTATTTTACATCAGAACTGACAGAAGAGTCTTGAATTAGGAACTCTATCCATAAAATATACAGAAAAGCGAGCACTCTAAGTTAGACCACTAACTATTGTAAAATGCCATAAGGTATGAATCAAAATATTTCTGTTGATGAAAATAGGCCCCTAAAAAAATCATCCATAAACCTGAAAAAATCTAACACCACATTTCAAATGAAATTATATATCCTAAAACAAGCATTTGGGAATATTTTAAATAATAAATATAAGAACAGAAATAACCCAAAGTTGAAGACTATTTTGGACATTATGAGCATCTTAATTTTTCCTCAACATTCACTTTGTCCCTTTTTTGACAATCATAACCTCAACCGTGTCATCCAAGATACAAAGAAACTTAATAAGCTGAAACGGTTGTAATTCACCTAGTTATTAATAATAGGAAAGGAGCAAGTGGAAGCCAGATATTACAAGCATGTCATTTAGGCAGCTTTACCAGGAAACTACAACTTTACCATCCCAGGGGTCCAACAAAGGGAAGATATATACATACCCAGTAAAGCTGGGGGGACTAGCTTGCTATCAATCAGAAGGGACAGAGGTGGCTGGCCAGAATGGGGGTGGCCACTGCAAGGGCGCAAAAATTTGGGATACTTAATTCTCTGAACAAAGAAGCTTGCTCTCTTATGCTCTTGGGACTTATGTGACTCTGGGCTTGTGGAGCTCCCTTGCACTCACCCACATGGCCCACGGCCATGTAAACCCCACACACAATGGACTAATGGACTGCAACTAGCCTGATGCTGAACTGGACCCAGCTCCAACACGGAAAGGAAACTCTGGACACTGGCTTTGCTTTTAGCTTTACTGAAACCCCAGCTATATATCTTCTATGACTGTACTAAGGGGAATGGTACCTTGGAAATCTAGAGATGTAATTCCAGGCAAATAAAAACCACTCATTCTCCTGTGCAAGTCTTAGAAAATTCTTTTCTCAAGATACTGTAAGGACTACACCCCCAGCACCCAGTGGGGAAAAGGACCCCCCACTTCACCATGTAACAAAGCCCAAAACTAAAATCTAGGAACATAAACTTTCAGAGGCTTACCCTACCACTTCAATGAAATTTGGGGTCTGATTCATGTCATATATTTTTCTAATTCCAAAATTCCATTCACTCAGCACTGTCCCCTTATGCCCAAAGCTCTCTTGATTAACTCCCAGCTTTGCTCTAATTCACTTTCAGTCCTTAATTCCGAATCTTGCCTGCCTATCCATTTCTGAACTCAGTTTAACAGTAAGTAATATTTCCCAGTCTTTTCCATTAACCATTAGTTCTGTGGTGAACAAACTATGCCATTACTCTGTATCTCAAATTTTCTCTTAATAAATATTTTTGTTTCTGGCACTGCACTAACTGCTGAAGATATATTAAAGAATAAGCTATAAAAACCCGCCTTCCAGGACAATCAGGCACATAAGTACATACTGTGATAACTACAGTGATAAAGGTATGCAGAGAGGCAATTTTATAATACTCTTTGAACACATTACGCCTTTGCTCAAACAGTTATCATACTTTGAAAGTTTGACTATCTAAATCATACCTATTCTAGACTAATTTATCATATCACTACTCCCCTACTGTATTACAGGTTCAAATTAATTCTTCATTCCCAGTGGCAGATAGGATAGAACTGTTCCCTGTCACTTCATGCTGCTCCTCATGCCTTCGGGCCTCCGCCTTTGAACACTGACAGGGCCTGTGATCTGCCTGTAACCAACAGAGCACGGCAAAGGTAATGGAATGTCATTTCCTTGATTACTTCATAAGACTGTAATTTCCGTCTTCCTAGCAGATTCCCTCTCTTCCTGGCTTTGATAAAACAAGTTTCCATGTTGCAGAGATCCATGAAGCAAGGAATTGACAGTTGCATCCATCTAACGGAGAGCTAGCGACTGAGGCCCTCAGTCCACCAGCCCAAAAGGAACTGAATCCTATCAACAGCCATGTAATGAGCTTAGAGGCAGATCCTGACACCAGCCGAGCCTTCAGGTGAGACCTAGCCTTTGATGGCAGAAGTAAGAGAATCTGAGCAGAGAACCCAGGCTCTGGTTTGGCCGACCCACAGAAACTGTGAGATAAGTGCCTGTTGTTTTAAACCATCAAGTTTATGGTGACTTGCTATGGAGCAATAATGAATACATACCCCAGACACATTATATTAATATTTCTTCGTTCATGTCTACTTCCCAGCCCCAAATGTAAAGTAGCCCCAAATCCTATACATCTTTCAACATTCTGCTCATTTACTATCTCCCAACGAAGCTTCCAATAATCCAGCCTTCCACCTCACATACCCCTTACTTCAAACTCACAAGCTTTCACTTAACTCTGTGACACAGTTTTCCTTGTTTTACTAATACAAATATGTACGGCCCGGTGCATGAAATTCGTGCACAGGGGTGGGGAGGTGTGTCCCTCAGCCCAGCCTGCACCATCTCTAATCTAGGACCCCTCAAGGGATGTCTGACTGCCCAGTGGGATCAGGCCTAAATGGGCAGTCGGACATCCCTTTCACAATCCAGGACTGCTGGCTCCCAACTGCTCACCTGCCTGCCTGCCTGATTGCCCCTAACCACTCCTCTGCCAGCCTGATCGACACCTAACTGCTCCCGTGCTGGCCCAATTGCCCCTAACTGCCCTCCTGCCAGTCTGATCACCCATAACTGCCCTCCACTGACAGCCTGGTTGCCCCCAACTGCCCTCCCTTGCAGGCCTGGTTGCCCCCAACTGCCCTCCCCTACAGGCCTGGCTCCCCCCAGCTGCCCTCCCCTGCAGACCAGGATCCCCCCCAGCTGCCCTCCCTTACAGGGCTGGGTCTCCCCCAACAGCCCTCCCCTGCAGGGCTGGGTTTACTCCAACTGCCCTCCCCTGCAGACCTGATCGCCCACAACTGCCCTCACCTGCCAGCAATCTTGTGGCAGCTATCTTGTGTCCACATGGGGGTGGCCATCTTGTGTGTTGGAATGATGGTCAATTTGCATATTACTCTTTTATTAGGTAGGCTATTTAATGCCAAAAAACAGTAAGCTGAATAAAGTGAATGAAGCACAAAACTCCTCCTACCTGGTTGAGATTAAGATTATTTTCGATACTCAGAGGAATCAGATGAGGCAATACTTTTCCAGCCAGCTGCTCTTTGGTGATTCCCAACTTCTTATGAGTAAAAGTACATTTGTAAATGCCTGATAGAAAAGAATAAGAAAATTTTATAATTCAATACCACTAATTAATAGAAATCAGGAAAACAGCTTATCTACATGAAATCTCTTGACAATAAGTTTAGCTACAAATGTTTCCTTATCAGTGCTTAGGATGAGGATGCTCTTACATATGGCATATAGAATGATTTCAGCTTTGTCATTGGTTTAGATTTAAACACCAGGACATATTTATCCTGTAGTCTTTGGTTTAAGAGCACATGTAATAATAGCATAACATTAAAAGTCTATCAGAACGAAGTATAGTTCTTATAGTGCAGCAGGAATATTACAGAATGCCCTCTACCCTGAAAACATTTAGGTATATATTTCAGACCTCTCACTCAAGTAGAGACATCTACTTCAAAGTGTATAGGTAGAGCTCCTACACATTTATTCACATCTTTAACCAATGACACTCAACATGTTTGAACCTTAATAATTTAATTCATCTCCACACAACCCTCCTCCATTGTCTCACCAATTTACTGGACCTTCAAGACTACTGGTTACAACTACTCACAAACCCTGCATTTGGTCAACAGAGCACATTTACTCCTCGTTCTCTAAATGTTTTTGTGTTGTAAGCATTTCGCATATAATCCAAAACTAGTAGCACACCATCTCCTATTATTCTGTTAATGTACACTTTACTTATATACTGAAAGAATAACTTTATTGTGAACGTACTGAATGCTTGTTTGTTAGGCACTATGTTAATTACTTTCTCTTCAGTTTTCTCCCTGAATTCTCACAGGACTCCACTTATAATGATGCTATTTTCATCCTCATTTGATAGATGAAGAAACAGATTGGGACTAGGGCTCTTTCCACTATTACAAACACCTTCTCAAGAAGACTAATTTCTTTGAGTTCACAAGTTTCATGCCATATCCCAAAAGTGCTAAGTTTCCAAAGGTCCACAATAAATTACTTGCTGACCATTCCTGCAAATATTTACTGAGGGCTTTCTATAGACCAGACACTATTACAGGTGTTAAAAATACATGGCTGAGTAATATAGTTTTTCTTCAAAATTAACGACAAACTTCAATTTAGTAACAAGTGAACTTTTAATTGTTTTTGTGATTTCATAATTATGTCTGCTTCTCTTAGTAGAGTAGACCTCCGGCATTTCCAGATTGTACTCTCATAACTTTAACTGTTCACAAACAATTTCAGAGTTCTTGACATAGTAATCTGTAATTATGCTGATAGAATAAAACATGCCATAAGGCTAATATGCTTTATCAGCACATCACTTAGCAGAGAAACAGTGCTTAAGATTTAAACATATATAAATTAAAAACCAACCCTGGCTGGTGTTGCTCAGTGATTAGAGTGTCATCTGAAGCACTGAAGGTTCACAGGTTGGATTCCCAGTCAAAAACATGTACCTGGCCCTGACCAGTTTGGCTCAGTGGATAGAGCGTCGGCCTGCGGACTCAAGGGTCCCAGGTTCGATTCCGGTCAAGGGAATGTACCTTGGTTGCGGGCACATCCCCAGTGGGGACTGTGCAGGAGGCAGCCGAATGGTGTTTCTCTCTCATCGATGTTTCTAACTCTCTATCCCTCTCCCTTCCTCTCTGTAAAAAATCAATAAAATATATTTTAAAAACAACAACAACAAAAAACATGTACCTGGGTTCCAGGTTCAATCCCCAGCCCCGGTCGGGGCGTGTGTGAGGCAACCCATTGATGTGTTGTCTCCCCATAGATGGTCTTCTCTCTCTCTCCCTCCTCCCTTCCTTCTACACTCTCTAAATATCAATGGAAAAAATATCCTCGGGTGAGAATTTAAAACAAACAAAAAACCAAACCAGTTCCATCACTTATCAGTTGTGTATTCTTTCTTTAAGAACTTACTTCACTTCTGAGCCTCAGTTTACTATTGTAAAACAGAAATAATAGTATCAATATCTCATTGGATTTGGGAAAGTACAAAATATGATAATGCAGAGAAAATAGTTAGCATAGTGCCTCTTACAAATTGGGTACCAAATAAACATTAAGACTAGTAAGACTAGTATCAGTATTTCAAGTAGCTTTGTTTGCCTCTCTTTTTTAGTACCATTTTACAGGGCAAACTATATGTTATTATGGTATTTGTGAAGCTAGAATTCCCAAATGTCTTATTCCTTTGTAAACGTAAAGGTTCTACTGCTTTTGCTAAAATTAACACAAAGAAAAGTTATATCATGGCATTTATCCCATCATTCTCCAATTACTGAATGCTATATATGTGAAAGTAGAGTACAATGGTCCTATAGAGTGAAAAATGTATTTGCATGACTGTAAAATGATAAAGTAGTATCAAATGACAGTAAGTTTTCAGCTACCTAAAATCCCCATGAGGACTGCAGGTTCCTTGGATGGAATTTGTTGTAAGAAGGGCAGGATATCATCAAGTACAAACCACTTATCCAAGTATTCCAAAATCTTTCCTAAGCATACTAATGAATTTACACGAACCTATTAAAAGAGGTAAATTGAATTAGTCATTTAAAGTCCTTGTGATATAGAACAAAATATTTAAGTATTTAATCTTCATATAGGTATGTTAAAAATAACTCAAGAATAAAAGTAGGTTTAAAAGTTCTCATCCTTTATTAATAAAAGAAATTCACATATTTACTAACTCCCCTGACTTGTTTCAGAAAAAATTTATGATGGCTTTACCAGGATACTAATTAGCTAACGGCATGGATTAACTTCAGTTTTGTATCATTTTAAATAAAGTGAATTAGGACTTAAGAAGCTTTACTACTAGTATATGTGTTTACTGTACTAAGACCATTTCTTTGGGGCATCTGAGTCATAAAAAGGACTACATTCTCCCACCAAGTAATCAATTTTACTGGGCTTCCAGTATTTTTCTGTAACTCAGGTTCAATTCATTCTTTAACTAAATATTTTAACATGCAAAGAGAATCTATATTTGTCCTACATAAAATTTTCTGTTTCTAAGTATATTCTTAATAGTTATTAAAATCTGATATTCAGGAACTCTTTTATAAAAATTCTATCATTCACTTGATTATTTTGGTAAATATTTCACACTTTATTTTTTTAGCTGGAATTTGTAAAGACAGAATACTCTGAGCCAGGATCTTATCAATAAAACTCCATTTATTAAAAATAAAAAAGAAGTAAACTAAGAACAGCAGAAAACAGTTTAGTTTAAAAAGTACTATTTCTGCAAGAAAGATGAAAATATTTTTCTGAAAAATAATGTGTAATTGTTTTCTGAAACCCAAACACAAGGGATTTTATAAATTCAAAATTATATCTAAAGGCTAAACTTGCTCTTAGTTTAATAACAGGAATTGCTGCATTCTTAATATATGTACGTATGTGTATAGATATACACAAAGACATATGAACTAAAAAAAGTTTACTTTTATTTTCTTTCATGATATATAAAATATTAGTCAGGTGAGTCATGAAGAAATAGAGCTCTTGGAGTATTTTATCTATCTCTGCATAGAATTTATTTCTTCTTTATTTTCAGGAAACTGTATTAAAATATAACTTTAACTCATGATTCACATTTTAGGAATTTCCTAGCATATTTAAACCTTAGAGATCTACGTCTACGAATGCAATTCCAGCATTCACATTTGCCACTGTGAAGGTAAGAGCACTGAATATGATAATATAAAATGCAAATCCATTTCAGTTACTGTTCTAAATCCATTCATTATAATTCCTTATAAACAGCATGCCTTTAAGGGTTCAGCTGGCATGTTTAAAGGGGATATAAACATCCCCGGGCATTACAGATTATTTAAGTACCCATGCTTCCCACCTCACTGCATACGTACTTAGAACTCAACTAGAAAATCTATTTTAACAACGTGTATGCTGCCATAAAATACTATGTGATTTTTAAAAGGGCATTTTGAAAACTGAGTTTTAAGCATATATTACTATTATGTAGTCTGAAAATTTAATCTTAAAATTAGAAAATTTCAGAGAAATGGACTGCATTTCAAATTCTTTTAATGTTGATGAAGACAAACACTCAGAGAGGTACAGTGACTTGCCTAAGGGTACAAGAATTAGTAGCAGAGTCAGAATAAGAACTCATTTTTTTACTTCATTTCATACAAGTTCATTTCAGTAAACAATTATATTTTTTTCCTACTTTAGTGTTGTTTTTCATCTCAGAGTCTTTCTGCCAAACAGAAAAACAAAAATAAATAAAACAAAAATACATGAACTAAAATGGATTAGATGGCTGTAATGTAAAAGTATTTACCATTTAAACTTATTTTGCCTATAAATATATTAAGCTATATTTACTTTTATTTAAATTCACATTTCAGCGCCCCCCCCCCCCCCAAAATTGATGAGCTCTCCAAAGAACTATCTTTTCTAAATGCAAATTTAATGCTATGGCCATTATTAAACATCAAAATAAGAACTGACCAGGTGAAGGAAGAACATTTCTCTCTTTTTTCTAAAGCTGGTATTTGCGGCGAAAAGAGAATTTAATGTTACTTCTATAAAGAAATATCAATGAGATCATTCTTATGATTCAGAGTTAGAGGAAAGGTTGGGCACATTTATTGCCTCCAATATGAGATCACGAGAACTTTGTTATTTATCCTACCACCCTGACTACCAAATAACTTGGTATTAAAATTCTGTATTCAAGGAGACAACCACCCTTACTCTAGTCTAGACTTTTTAGCACAACTATTTTCCCCATTGATACTCTTATTAATTTATATTTTATTGTACCCTTTACTCTTTTTTGAAAGTAAGCCAAAAGTGAGGCATAAAAATATTTAGAATAGATGACTAAAAATAAAGGCAGTTTATAAAAGTCATTCAAAAAATGTTTAGGCTTATACACCAAGTTAAACTCTCATGATTACTTTAAAACTACCATCAAAATAGTGAATTAAAGCAGAAAAGGATTAAGAAAAAAAAAGTACTCAAATTTCATATTAAAGCACTCAAAATTAGGGGATAATGAATAAGATCAGGGACGTACTACTGTAAAATTATACATCAGGGGAAATTATAGCTACTGCTCACTTTTATAGTACTTTAGCAATTACCTATAGCCAAGACAAAATACATGAACACTATAAAAGGGTTATTATACAATAATAAAATTATTTAAACAAATAAGAAAAGAAAATCAAAAATTAATACGCAATTACTTACAGCAAGGGAAGATGTTTGTAGACATGCATTTTTAATTCTTGGTATCAAAGCATTTTTCATGGATGGGTAGTCTATAAGATTTGCAAAGGTTGGAATGATGTTTAGACAGAGTTCCTATTAAGAAAATTAATTGGATCAGTCTTAAGGACTCATCTTTTTTCTCACATATTAGAAAATATTTTGCATTTGCATGGCTAATTTGTCACATAGTTTGAAATAAACTTTTATGGAAATTACATCATTTTGTCCTTTCAGTAACTATTTGAAAGAATAGTTATTTTCAGTTTTCAATTTTACAGATGAGAAAACAGGCTCAGAAGACCTTACTCAAAATTATACTAGGTCCTAAAACTAGCATCTGATACCACAATTCCCTGGTCTCATTCCTAATTTCTTTCCCTGATAACAGAATTCTTCATTTATTTTTTAAAAAAGAAAACTTCGGAATACCTAAGTTTTGCTATCTTTCACAAAGACAAGAAATTAAAAACAAAGTCATGTAAAACTATTCCTCTTAAATAAAGAATTCCTTAGCTGCTACATATATCCATATGATGGAATGAAATATAAACATTTTCTAAAATATATTTTAAAAGATTGTTTAATAACATTGGGGAGAAAATGCAATAAGACACTATTATATAGTCCCAATTTTTAAAATGTGTATGTACATGTGTCTGTCTACAGGCTTAGGATAAAAGCGTGGAAGAATACCTAGAAATGTTAACTATAGGCATCTCTGAGAGATTTTAATTTTCTTTATGTTTTTAAGTACTTTCAAATTCTAACACGTTAGCAAGTATAACTCATAGAAACACGTAAGAGTTATTTAAAACATTCTTGTTAACTAATGCCATGCCACAGTGTAAATAATTGGAACTGGGAACTCTGAGGATGATGGGAAAAAGGAAGACGACTGAGGATAAGTGGACTAAGTGAGACAAGGAAAAGAACAAAAATGGCTGAGAACTAACTGGCTGAAGATCTCAGATACCTTAGAAGGGCCAGAATGATCCTTGTAGCAAAGCATAGCAGAGGGCTTACTAAAGAAAATGGAAGTATAAATGTGTATCAGAGGAGTTTTTGACAATACTTATTAAACAAACACATTCATTTGTAGTTAGCAGATAGAAACAAGTTAACTACTAAGAATGTGTTATCAAAATACTGGGAAGCATTTTATGTACTTTAACTTATTCCCAGATTTTCAAAAGGCAAATAGAGTTATATGTTTATATCCACTCAGAACTATAATAATTACATGGGTGGCATCACTGAGGGTAAGAAATACAAGTTACATTTAAGGACCCATTTTCTACAGGTGGGAGACAATTAACAAGGGTGAGTAGTCGGTGAGAAACTGTGCTCATTATCAAAGGGTACCTTCTTAAGGAAGATCAGTCTTTAATTGATAAAGGGAGGGGAGAAAAAAAGAGAACTATGATGTTAATCTAGCAGTAGGTTACAAAGAGGCCAATCTTGAATTATAATCACTTAGCAAAAGGTGAGGAGAGCTCTCTCCATAGGAGGAGACAGGATGAAGAACCCAAGAACAGGATTAGCACATTCTCAGGAACTTCTGCCTCGTATTTATACTTTTTCTGTAATTGGTGGTGGGGAGAGGAGAATGAACATAGCTTCTATGTTTAATGTTAAGGTAAATAATGTAAGAAAACCGGTACAGATAAAGATTTCTATTAATGCCTCTAAGGACCCTAACTTTTGTTAACCATCTCCTACTTTTCCAAATGTATTTCTAATCTCTCTCTAGACTGTTAAATACATCAAACTTCTACTTTAAAAATATCACTCCAAAAATGAATTTCAGAAGTTCCTTTCCAGCTGTGTACCTTCATAAAGCTTGAGGAAAAGATTTTTGTTTCTTGCTATTGCTCTAGGAACCTCCCAAAGCTTAGACAGGCTTTAACTTTATCAGACTCTTCCCAAGCAAGGTTTGATGCAAGTTAATTGGACTGGTGACTAAACACTTATCCTATATAATAAAAGCCTAATATGCAAATCAACCGAAAGCAGAATGACCAGTTGTTATGATGCACAATAACCACCAGGAAGCAGACACTCAACACAGGAGCTGCCCTCAGCCCGCAGGCCCCAGGCCAGCCAAGGCAGGTACCAGAGGAGGGCCCCTGATCACCCCACTGGCTGCCCTACAGAGGGAGGTGACTGGTGGCAGTGGCAGGGCCAGTGAGTGGGCGGCGCCAGGCCGGCCAAGTCAGGTGCCACGGGCCCCCCCACAATCGCCCTGCCAGTCGCCCTAAGAGGGAAGCGACCAGCGGCAGCAGTGGGGGCCAGAGCCAGGGAGCGGGCAGCACCAGGCCAGCCAAGGTGGGTGCCAGCAGGGGCCCCCCAATTGCCCACCAGTCACCTCACGGAAGGAGGCAACCAGTGGCAGGGGGCAGGACCAGTAAGTGGACGGGGGCAGGGCCAGAAAGTGGGGAGCCCCCCCAATCGCCCTGCCAGTAGGCCCAAAGATCAGCCCTTATCGCTGGCCAGGCCTAAGGACCCTACCCATGCACGAATTTCGTGCACCGGGCCTTTAGTATTGAATAATATCATACATGTTGGTTGAACTATTTCAATAAAATACCAGCTGATACCTATTGGCAAAACTAACCCCTTATTAAGAAAAAATGGCCTTTTTAGGTCACTTAACCTTTCCTCTCCTTCCTAATCTCACTGAATATAAAACCAGGTTGGGCCCTGACTGATTTGGCTCAGTGGATAGAGCATCAGCCTGTGGACTCAAGGGTCCCAGGTTCGATTCCTGTCAAGGGCATGTACCTTGGTTGCGGGCACATCCCCAGTGGGGAGTGTGCAGGAGGCAGCTGATCGATGTTTCTCTCTCATCGATGTTTCTAACTCTCTATCCCTCTCCCTTCCTCTCTGTAAAAAACCAATAAAAAATATATTTAAAAAAATAAATAAATAAAACCAGGTTGGCTACACAAGGCCTATGGAATGTTTCAAGAAGCTTTAAGTGACAACTCCTTTGGAAAGGGCTAAAAAGTAGAAGTACACCTTCTCCAATCATTCCATGTCATTTGGACAAAGGCAACATATCCTTGCCTTTTAGAAAGCATGCCCTTATAAAAAAATTTTTTTAAACTTCACAACTTTAAACAAAAGAACTTAGCAGAAAAGGATTGAAATGAGTCAAAAAGTGACCTTTACATGTGGTATTAGGTTCACATTAAGAATAAAAACAACTATGGTCAATAACTTTTAAAAATTAAAATTCTTTGTTTTTCTTTATTATAATCTATACAGAATTTTTATAGTATCCAAGAAATGAAAAACTTTTGGAACCATTTTTACAGTGGAATGTTCTTAACATCCTATATAATAAAAGCCTAATATGCTAAGTTGTCTGGTCATCTGTTCAACCAATCAAAGCGTAATATGCTAATGATATACTAAGGCCACTCAACCGCTTGCTACAATGTGCACTGACCACCAGGGGGCAGACGCTCTGACTGGTAGGGGTTAGCTTGCTGCTGGGGTCCAGCCAATCGGGACTAAGCAAGACAGGCCGGACATGCCCTGGAGCCCTCCGGTGGTCCTTCCCTGGCTGGCCAACCTCCCGTGTCCCTCCAGGTCCCAATCGTGCACCAGTGGGATCCCTTGGCCTGGCCTGTGCCCTCTCGCAATCCAGGACTCCTCGGAGAATGTCAGAGAGCCGGTTTCGGCCTGATCCCGCTCAATGCAGGAGCTTCCTCCTGGTGGTCAGTGCGCTCCCACAGGGGAGGCGCCACTCAGCCAAAAGCCAGGCTCACGGCTGGCAAGCACAGTGGCAGTGTCAGGAGTCTCTTCCACCTCCGTGGCAGCGCTAAGGATGTCCAACTGACGACGTAGGCCCACTCCTCTGAGGGCTCTTGGACTGTGAGAGGGAGCAGGCCGAACTGAGGGACACCCCTGCCTCCGAGTGCACAAATTTCACAGGAGCCCTAGTTAAGTGTATATTTTTCAAAGTAAAAAAAACTATACTTTTAACAGTAATCCAAAATTTCTTTCCAGGTAGCCAGCCATAGAATCAAAATTTTAATAGCAAAACTAAGTTTGGCAAAGTACATGATATTTTAACATCACTTTTGTGACACAAAAGCATGACTATAAGTAAATTAGGAATGATTACCCTAAATTACTGTTTGCTTTTCTACCTGCCTGCTACACAAATTAGCTTCAATGCAGAAGGAACATTTCTGAATAGAAAATTAAGTTACCAAGCATGAAATGAAATTGTGGGTATGGGAAGAACTACTTGATGTTTTCATAAGAAAAGGGCACATACATATTTGACATTTTCATTTACTTGTAAAGAATCTAAACTATAATCAAACCTTCCAGAATAGTACATTTCTCATAAATAAAAGCAATGACTCATTTTACTTCACTAATACAGGTATTTGTAAATTGATTCTTTAAATTAGTTAAAAGATCCCTTCCATCATGTGAGAACTCAGCAAGAGGTCAGCAGTTTGCAACCCAGAAGAGGGCCTTCACTAAAACCTGGCCCTGCTGGCCCCCTAATCTTAGACTTTGTCTGCAGAACTGTGAGAAATAAAAGTTCTATTGTTTATAAGCCACCTGGTCTGTGGTATTTTGTTATAGCAGCCCAAACTAAAACCACCACTTTGCCCTTCTGGAAATAATCATGACCTGGGACAGAAGACCTGGACTCATCCACTGACATGGCCCCCTCCCTCCTGGTCTTCAGTTTCCCCACCTCTACAGGAGGGAGAGAACCACATGATTTCCAAGGGACCTTCTGGTTCCTCCGACATCCTCTGGATTCAGTGGCTCTACTTTGTGACTGCAAAAAAAGTTGCAATTTTGGCTGAAGTGGAAAGGCCCCTCACACTCAGGAGAGGCACACCTGTGGGCTGCACCTCTGAAGGTGGCAGGCAGTGAGGGGAGTTTAGTGAGGGAGCAGGGCAATCAAGCAATGATGAAGCTATGGGCAGACACACATCTGGCAGAAACAGGAGAAGGAAGTCAGACACCTGGTTTTGAGTGTCCCCCCACCACTTAACTACATGACCCACGCTAGTCCTTAATCTGAGCTTTCATTTCCCTCTTGGTCCATGGATGAGCTATCAATGTGTCTGCTGTTTTGGGTTTTGAACCCTGAGGAGCTAATGGAACAGGAAGACAAACTCTGGGCTCTGAGATGTCACCTCCAGGAGGGGAGGGGCCAGTAAGGAGCCCTCCCACCCACCTCCCACCCCTGCTGCTCCAGATGCAACAGAGCAAAAGGTGCTGATACCTCTAAACCCAACTCCCCAGAACCTTCTGCTATCAGGATAAAGCAAGAAATCCGGACTAGACAAGAGCCATTGTGTTAAAATTTTTATGTGAAATTCTGTAAATGTAGAGTGTGCCCTGAGTTCGCCTGCCCACGAGGCCTGGCCTGTCAGCTCATGCTCAGCACTTGGTATGGATAGCTGTACTGCCCTTCTCCTCAAACTCTTCCTTGCTGACCCAGAGCTGCTGGAAGGCCTGCAGGGAGGCCAGGATGGAGCCACCGGTCCACACGGAGGTCTTCCTCTCGGAAGCTGCAGCCACTGTGGGGCTGTCCCGAGGGCACAAGAGGCTCAGCTCCCTCTGGAAGCGCTCAGGGAAGCCCTCCAGCATGGTGCAGCCACCACACAGCAGCACATTTGCGGCCATCTCCTCCTTGAAGCCCGCCTCCTGGCAGTGGCCCAGGCAAGTGGCTGTGAGTGCAGGGAGGCCGGGCTGGCTGCTTCCCACCAGGGTGGGCTTGAAGAGCATCTCGGCACACTGGAAGCGCTCATGGCCAATGGTGATGACCTTGCCATCTGGGAGCTCGTAGTCCACACGCAGCTCCTCCAGGTCCAGGCCAAGCTCCTCCTCAGGCTGGAAAGCCGAGTAGCAGCACATCTTCTTGATGTGGTCGAGGATGTGCAGGTGGTCGTCCTTGGTGAAACTGTGGCCGGCCTTGATGAGCAGCTGCAGCAGGTAGTTAGTGAGGTCGCTCCCCGCATAGTCAACACGGCCAGTCAGGCCTGGCAGCACGTTGCCTTCTGAGATGGGGACCACATGTGAGACACCGTGCCCGCTCTCCACCACCAGCCCTGTGGTCTTGCCGTAGGAATAGATGGACAGCAGTGACTGGGACGTCACGTGCATGGCAGGGATGCCAA
Organism: Myotis nattereri; assembly: GCF_964212035.1. Lineage (NCBI taxonomy): Eukaryota > Metazoa > Chordata > Mammalia > Chiroptera > Vespertilionidae > Myotis > Myotis nattereri. The sequence continues at coordinate 199,984,215 of NC_138076.1, read as the reverse complement.
AGGTCTCAAACAGGAGCTCCGCATACTTCTCCCTGTTGCTGCTGGGGCTAAGTGGGGGGTCGGAGACCAGCACTGCATGTTCCTCGGGGAGGATCTTCATCGCTTTGTGGAAGATGTACTCCCAGATGTTCTGGACACAGTCCCAGTCCACCACAATGCCGTGTTTTAGAGGGTTAACCAGCTTCAGGGGTGCCTCAATGTTGAGCAGCTCGTGGCCCACATAGATCTCCTTGTGGGCATCACCCACATCAGCTGCCTCGCAGGGCTTGCCCACCGTGGAGGAGATGAAGTAGGTGGGCCTTGGCTCTCCTGCATAGCCACACTTACAGTACTGCGAGCCCAGGTCGACAATAAGCGCCTTAATCTTGTGCACATTCTTGGGCTTCATCTTCAGCTGATTGGCTGAACTTGTGTCCTGAATGCCAGTATCAGGAGCTGACAGCCTTCCTGCCTCTCCAGTGTCACCATGAGCCTTGCCCGTGGGTATGGAGCTCAGGCTGTCCCTTGTCGCCATCTGCCTTCGTCCTCACCTTTCTCACATCCACATCCTAGAGCTCCGTGGAGAGAAATGAGGGTCCCCCTCCAGCAGTGCCAGGGCAACTACTCAGGATTGTGATGTCACTGGGTGCTGGTCCATTCCAGCAGCAGGGGTTGGCTTGGCCTTCGCACCTGTGATCTGTCACCCTCACTCCCATCCCCTAACTTGACTGCTCACAACAGAGCAGGTAACCAGCAGTTTTAGAAACCCAAGCACACTGGGGTCTCAGAGGTTTGTATTCCTACCCCCTTACATCCCACTCCTGACCCCCTGCTCACTAACTGGACACCTTTTCCTTCCCTGCTTCTTGGCTGCCAGAGTGATACATATTTGACCCCTTATAGTAAGCCAGGCACTTGTACCAGGCACCTCACATGTTACTTCACAGAATACTGAGAGGTAGGCAGAGCTGAGGAAATTGAGGTTCAGAATTCCAATGACTTGCCCATGAGCACACAGCTCTTGGAGTGTTTGTAGTTTAACTCAAGTTCATCTAACTCCAATGCACCAGGTCTCCCTACAGAGTGTGACGAGAGTGCTTTCATTCCTTTAACATTTACTGGGGTTTGTGGTGGATCCAGCCCAGTACAGCCTGCCAGTGATAGAAAGGAACCCAGTCACAACCAGAGCCCAGCCTAGGAGAGAAGAAGATGGAATGGATGCAGGGATTTTTCAGGTGAAAGTCCATTGGGGAAACAGAGATTCACAAAGAAGGGAGCACTCATTGGAGGGTGGGAGTCAGAAGGTTCCCTAGAGTAGTGATTCCTAATTCGAGTTCTCAAAGATATGTGGGTATCTGTCAGGTAGTTGAAGAAGAAAAGGCATCCCCAGCAGACAGCACAGCCTGAGCAAAGGCTCAGAGGGGGGCATGTTGGGGAACTACCTATAAGTTAAGGTGTTTGTAAAAATGGATGAAGCTAGAGGGTCACAGAGCCACCCAGGGAGGGCTCACATGCTAGGAATAGGGGCTTGGATTGACTTGAGGACAGCTGGAAAACCATAAATACTCTAAGCTGAGAAGTGCTCAGATCTGACTTCTAGAACAATTTTAGAAAGATCTGTGTTTAGCTGTAATATAAAGTGGCAAAACTCTAAGACCTGAAAGGAGAATTGAAGAAATTCTTGTAAGACTCGAAGGCATCCTAATCCTAAACTAGGGCTGTGATAGTGTGGAAGAGAGCAGGGGCAGGTTCTAGGAAAGTTAGATGGTAGAATCTACTCTAACTGGTTGGTTGGCTCCGTGCCATCTCTAGCCTCAAGCATTGCATTTACATTAGATGACTGGATTAGATGTGGAGTGAAGGAGAAAGAGGAACCTCTCACTTCTGCCCAAAGAAAGATGGTCTGTCATACAAAATGGACAAATTCACTAGGTTCCCATAAGGCCCTCCATACCAAAATGCCCCCAAACCCACCAAAAACCAAATCTATTAGAACTTCGGTGACAAAGAAATAAGATTAAAAAACAAAAAAGGAAAGGGAAACAACTGGGGCTGAGAAGTTTTTGGTGCAGAAGTAACGGTGGGATTAGGAGACATGGACAGGAAAGAAAAGGGGGGTTATTGTTATGAAGCATGTAAGCATGTTAATGAAGAACTCATGGGACTGTTTGTTGGCTGAACTGTTTCTGGAACATGGCACTCACTATGAAACTGCCTTATGCAGATAACAGCTTTATAAGGATCACAGTTATGAGCATCACCAAGCTCCAGTGGTGCTATCACAAGTCACAGAACTGAAGGATTGTACACTTGATCTGGAAGAAACAGTTGTGAGTCATAAACTTGTCCTCACACTGGACAGATGTAACTCTCTGAAGAAGCTACTAATTGGTCTTTGGTCTACTTTTGAGTTGTGCATTGTGCAGGACAAGCCAATTCTTCCATGTGACAGCCCTTATGCTATTCAAAGGCAGTGTTCAAAGAAAAATAAAATAAATTAGTTAAGAGTGGGTACATTTTAGTAACAGTGTATGATGCAATTCAATGGATTAATATATACTACTGAGTTATTTATATGAAAGATTTGACTCAAACCCAAAGTGTACTTTACTTTTTTCTTTTGCTTTAAGAATCAAAATCATCACTAAAGGGGAAGAAATCAAATATTATACCTGTATCTGAATGGAAGGAGCTTCTAGTGCTCTGTAAACCATTGGTAGGACACTGTTCTTTATTTCATCAGGAGGAGTTTTGGTTAATAGCAAATCCATTTTTTGTAAGAAAATTAACAAAATCTGTGTAGAAAAAGGGAATAATGCATTAAATTCCAGAATTTTTACATGATTTTATATATCCCAAAATTAAAAGAATATTCTAAAGAATAAAATTCTAAAGAATAAGTTATATATTTTCACACTCACCATGTTGCTAGCCTGAGGGCATGGAAGACAAAAACATACAAATCAAGTCTCTTACATTTCTGGAAGCACAATATTTAACATCTGCTCTCAGTTTAGGCATTTAAATAAAGACTAATTTCCTAACTCTCACAAATCTTCAGTAATATGTCTCTTACCCACAAGTATCAACTATCTGGAAAGCAACTGGGTAAAGAAGTAAAAGCCTGAGGGCAACAAAATCACATGGCCCCCAACAGTAAGTTCTGTCACTTGGTTTCTATGAAGCTCAAGAGAAGAAAAGGTACAGGAATAAAAAAGACTGTCAGGAAAAATTCTAGAAAGAAATGTTTCAGTTCATTTTTTGACCTAGCTGCCACCACATACCTAAATAATAAGGAACAAACTGCCTCTTCTATTCATGAAGAATACTTAGTCTTGCCAAGGCTCGGTTAAAATTTTTTCAAAAGGAATTTTTAGCTAGACTACTAAGGAGAAAAAGAGTACCAAAGAATGGAGGCAAATAAGAATTCAAATGGTATCTTTGGGATACTATATTGACTAATGCATAGCTTAGTGGACATGTGGCTCTGCTACTTTCCCTCCTGATATCTTAACAGTGTTTGCGGGAGTCTGCCTCAAAGCCCCCAGTTCCCTCATCTGCCCTTTCCTTAGCCACAGGAACTCCTGCCTTACCACAAGGACCTCCTTCTGTTCCCCTCCTTTCAAGGGAAGGATTGCAAACAGCCTGCCACAAAACCATTAAATCAGGTAGCTGATGGTTTATTAATAAGCGATTGCCATGTAGTGGCAAAAGCAAGTAATAATTTACTATGTGCCAGAAAATTTCATTTACTCTCAACAGCCTCTTTCATTTTGGAAACGAGCAAAATGGAAGCTTTAAAAGATTAAGGACTTGTTCAAGTAAGGAGGTAATGGACAGATTCCAACCCAGGTATATGACCCTACTGCTCTGAAATCCAAGACCATCTTGAATCTGGCAAATAAATACTGTAATAGAGTTTACATCAGACACTATGCTTTTCACTTACAATACACACACATATTATTTTTGGGTGCTATAAGCATTTTCCCTTTTCTGATGAAACTCTTCATTAACAATAAAATAAAAGAGAAAATACTGGCATAAACCTGTGTAAATGAAGGACCCTGGTTAACAGAACAAACAAAAAACAAATAAAAACACTTAGAAGTGTAAGATATACTTATTTTTCCAAACCTGTAACTTTTAATAAGACCAATGGGAACAGTACAACACATGCACAATCTCATTACAATTAATTTTCTGAGATGTTAACTTATAGAGAACTGCAGACATTTACTTGGAGAGTTCAATTATAATTTTAGGAATGGGTCACTTCAAACATGCAAAATAGCTGACGAATGGAAAAGAAGTCTCTTAGATTTACCTGTTTTTTAAAAGTCACATATCCATTCCTTGTTTTCAATGATAGTCACTATTGACCAATATTACTGAATAACAGCTGATAAATAGGAAAATTATCTATATACATACCTGTATTGGCTCCTGCTGTTTAAAGACAGGGCCAAGGTCAGGTAGAATTAATTTGACATATTCTTCTTTGGTGCATTCTTCAGCAATCATTAGAACATTGGGCAAAACAAAAGGTACCATGTCAGGGTTTACAAATTCTGAAGTCAAGCAAGGCAAAATTCTCTGCACAATGACACGCTGAAAAGAAAAAAATGTTTCATAAAACTAAATTTTATTTCACGTCTTTAGTGCTAACACTGAAATTATAGTTTAAAATCTCCAATCCCTTTGGGTAAGGTGACCATATAATTTATGGTTGAAATTGGGACACTTTTAAAAGTAAAATAGGGTGCTATTAACAATTATGGCAGGACAAAGACATAACTTGGTAACGTGACAGATAACAAGGGATACATAATCACTCTTCCTTTAGAAAACCTTCCCTCAATTAGTCTTCACGAATATGTTTTTCCTCTTAATTCCTTCACTGCTTATGATTCATACCACACAATTTAAACACTGTCCTATACTGTTAATTATTGCTTCACGCATGTTAATCCTATTTACACTTACTATAAAGGCCTTGAGAGCAAGAATAAATTTTTTGTTTCCTCTTTATTCTCCATAGCATCTAACAAGAAAAGGGCTAGCAGTACATATCAATTAATTCTGACAGATTAAACATGGGACATTATTTTGGAACCCGAAATTATTATTTTTCCAGTGGTTTCTTTAGCATTCATAGTGTTTATACTATAATAAAGGCTCAGTGCACAGATTCACTGGTGGAGTCCCTCGGCCTGGCCTGCGGGGATTGGGCCAAAACGGGCTCTCCGACATCCCCCGAGAGGTCCCAGATTGCGAGAGGGTGTAGGCCAGGCAGAGGGACCCCACTGGTGCATGATCAAGGCCATGGAGGGACTGCGGGAGGGCTCCAGGGCATGTCCGGCCTGTCTCGCCTAGTCCCGACTGGTCGGACCCCAGCAGCAAGCTAACCTACTGGTTGGAGCATCTGTCCCCTGGTGGTCAGTGAGCGTCATAGCGACTGGTCGAAGCATATTAGGCTTTTATTATATAGGATTACGTTCATTGTTTAATAAGCCAGAGAGGGAGAGCTGAGGAACTGGAGAGGCCTAGCATCAATACAAATGTATCCCCTTAAGTGTTGGTAATACAATGAGTTCCACAATAACAGATTACGGGTTTCTTTTCTGACATTTATCTTTCTAATTTTTTTATGCTATTTCATTTTCGAACAATGCAAAAGAAGGTCCACTAAACTTCTGGCTTCAGTTTGAAGTCTTTTACAGTCACAAAGTTACATTTATTTCTTTGGAAGAGTTATTATAGCAAGTTAAAGTAAACTTTAAATTCTAAAATCCTGGCTATAAGAATCTGACCAACAACAAACCTTGGGCAATTTTGGTAGAACCTTTGGCAGTCCTTTGAAAAACTGTGATTTCTGAAGGTTATCTCTTTGGAATAAGGTATCAAAATACTGCAGTGTTACTGCACCAACATCATCAAAGAAAGGAATCTAAAAACAGGAAATGAAATTATTTTGATAAATATTAAGGTACTTCTCATATCTGCAACTGCCACAATTTGATGAAAAATATTCAGAATATTTAACAAAATGCTAAGAGATTTCATAAAAATTCTAATTTAGAAAATCAGAATAAGGAAGTAACAAATTATTTTTCTTTCCAAGTTCAAATTTTCAGAAGCAGTACCTTTGAGTTGGCTGGAATAACTTTTTTTTTTTTACATAACTAGTAAAATACTGAAATATTAATAAAATAGGTTGGAGGTACAAAGAACATCATTAATCTATTAAAGGCCATGCTTATATGAGTGAACAAGAGTTGGAGTGTCCAAAACTTTTGCAAGTATAACTATGTTACAACTGTTGTTTCTTTGAAATCTTAATTTTATATCAGAGCAGGTATATGCATAAATTATTTAAATGTTTAAGAGTAAAAAAAGCTGAATATTTAATACATTCAAGAATACAGATATTATCTGGGGACTATATACGATTAAATCTTGTTTTAGAAGCAGTTTATCTACTTTCACAGATTTTCTGTTCCTCCACCTAAGGCAGAAATTCATGTGTCCTCACTTACCTTCGTCATTTGATCTGCATCTGGTCTTACAGTTGGAGTTACATTTAACAGTAGTTTTACATGTTCACGGACTTCCTCAGGTATATTTGTAAGTGAACTAGATCCTAAACGACTCAACTATTCAAAAGAGTGATAATATTAAATATGAATATAAAATATTCAGAGATATGCATTTATGTTGTCAAGTCCATTTAAGAAACTTAAAATTTACTTAAAAATATTTTTTTAGATTCAAACAAATTGCTAATTCTATTACTACAAGATAATTAAAACACTTATCTTTATTAGCTGATTATTTCTATTCCTAAAACAAAATGCCCAGTTTTTTAGACCATATTTTAAAATTCAGTCTAGTAAATACATGTCACGATTACAGTTGTAGTAACAGACTTTACCTAATCCTCACTGATTAATTACTTTTGCTAAGCTGATTTTATGCAAACAAACTATATATAAGACATTCATCTCAGAATTTTCTGAATACATTTTTAGGAAAAAAAAATCAAAGCAGCATTTAATACATTTTTAATGCAAGCAAATATTTAAAGATAAATACCTGATCCAACTGCCTACTGAAACTCTTATAAATATCTTGCTTGTTAATTTCAAATACAGGTTTCCCTTTGTTAAATACAGCATAAATGACAGTTCCTAAAGAGTACATATCACTGGCTGTTTCACAGCTCACAGAAAGTATGTATTCAGGAGCCAAATATTCAGGATTTGGAAGACACAATGATGGTAAATTTGGGTCCCATTCTTTACATGGAAACTTGGGCTATAAGAAGACAGAAAAGAGATTTTATAGCTTACATATTTCAAATTAAAACAAACCTCTATCAAGTAACAATGATCTAGTTTTAAATTCAGTTAGCCATGTAAGTAAAAATTGTCATCCCCACCTTAAATCATACAATTCTCTAATTTCCAAGTCTGGAAAGTGCAAGGAACAAATTTAAGAGATAATAAAAAGATCTCTTATATTGAGATTACTGGAGTTCTCTTCCAGAAGACTATATGATACACTATGTTTTATGATACACAGGTTTCAAGTTTTATGGGCTCAAATAGATTATTGATTGAAACCTGTTCTTTCACTATGCGATTTAGTTAATAGGTTCAAAAAGTTGAAAGATTAAAAAAATGTATGGAAAACAGACTTCACGCAGTGCCTCACTCACAGCACATAATCAATACGAATTCTTTCTGCTTCCCTTTAAAATGTTTACTTAAATTACAAATCTATCTTAGGACAAATCAAGGTCCCCTTAACAACTATATATAGTAAAAACTTGAAATACTGCAGTGTTTTCCAAGGGTAAATAGGCAGGTATAATCACAAAGTAAAAGTGCTTTAGAACCAGAAAGACTGGATTCATCCTAGCTTTACCATTTGCCACCAACCTAAACTTGGCAGGTTATTTTATTCTATAAACCTAACCACCTAGGCTGTATTTTTCCTATACCTCACTGAGTTGTTATGAGGATTAAATAAGTAAATCTATAAGAAGTGTTGAGGAAAGTGCTTCAGCAAATGTCATCATTGATATTGTTGTTATCATGCTCCAATAAGTTGGGGTAATATTGCTGGAGGGTCACAATGTTGGTTAGTGCATTTGACATGGTGAGGAAAAAAATGCCTTAACCCAACAGCCCTCAAAATTTATTTAAATCTAGCATCTTTTTCTCAAGCAACATTAACTATTGTGGAATTAACAAGCTGAAGAATACTCTTAGGTACAATGAACTGTAAAATTTTTCTATAAATTTAAGCATACCATTGTACCATGCAGCCTATTTCTAGACATTTATCAGGCTTATAAATTCTCTTGACCATTCCAGACGCCGTCACAAATTTCCATAGTTTTAAAAAATTAGAACACTGACACCTTCATTACCTCTTGTTCAGAAGGATTGGTCGATGATACACAAAAATCAAAGCCCATTATTTTCCAGGCTCCACTTTTATTCAAAATTATATTTTCAGGTGTAATATTTCCATGAACCATTTTCACACTGCTATGCAAAAATGACAATCCTTCAGAAACCTGTAAATGTAAAAATAACCAGACATTTTTACATTAAATAAAACTCCTTTCAATTACAATAATAAAGTGTCTCATAAATCATAATTGCTGCCTCTCCCAATAAAAGATTTTTTATTTTTCAGATAACAATTAAATTTCATCACAAATGCAAAAGTGCAGATAATCGCAGTTGCTAGGATAAACGCAACAACAACCAGAGTACAAGTATTAAGTTCTTTTCTTAAATTTTGTTTGTTTTGAGAGAGAGAGAGAGAGAGAGATTTGTTGTTCCACTTATTTATGCATTCATTTGATTGTTTCTAGTATGTGCCCTGACAGGGGGTGGAACCTGCAACTTTGGCATATCTGGAAGGTGCTCTAACCAACTGAACTACCCAGTCAGGGCCATTAAGTTCTTTTCTATAAGCAAAAAGATAATATGAAAGCACTTTACTATCCAAATTTACTCAATTCCTGATTTTGAAAACTGAGGAAATCTTTGGTTCCTGAGTTTCAGATAGTAAATACTGAGATACCTTTGTCAATTTAATTCTAATTCTTAGTATTTTTTATACTTACACTTCATATTGAAATTTAATTTTTCTGAATAGCGTTGTGCTCAGTTTTCAAATATTAACTAATGTTCTCTCATTCTCAAAACATTTAGGTTTACTGAAAGAAGCCAGACCAAAAAAGGGAGTACATACTGCATAATGCCATTTATAAAATGCTAGAAAGTACAAACCAATTCATAGGGACAGAAAGCAGTTCAGTGATTTCCTAGGGCGAGAGATAGAAAATAAGAAAGAGCAGGGGAGAGGGATTATAACCAGTATGAGGAAACCAGGGGGGAAATAATGGATATATGCAGGATATATGCATTATTTTTATTGTAGTGATGGTGATTTATGAACTTATAAAACTGTATATTTTAAATATGGAAGTTTTTTGTATGCTAGTTAATTGTACCTTAATAAAGATGTTAAAAATAATAAACGGAATGATCTCTGTCCTCAAGGAACTAAGAATCTACTGCAATTTATTCTATAGAGATAAAGATATTTTGCTAAGCAGATAAAGAAAAATCAGAAAATATGGACATATATGAAATGGCTTACTATATCTCCTAATACCTATTAATTCCTTTAAAGATATAATTTTTTTATTAACTACTTTATTATTTCAATTTAATATTTACAAAATGAATTCACAAGGTTTAAAACTCAAAAAAATCAAAAGGGAACCACCCTAAGCACCAGTTAATGAGTGCCCTTACCCAAAGGTTACCCATACTGCCCTAGCCGGTTTGGCTCAGTGGCTAGAGCATTGGCCTACACACTGAGGGGTCCCAGGTACGATTCCAGTCAAGGGCACATGCCCAGGCTATGGGCTCGATCCCCAATAGGGGACTTGCAGGAGGCAGCCAATTCATGATTCTCTCTCATCGTGGATATTTCTATCTCTCTCTCCCTCTCCCGTCCTCTCTGAGAGCAATAAAAATATATTTAAAAGAAAAAAAAAGTTACCCATATTATGTTTCCAACAATTTAAATATAACTTAAGTATAGAAATAAACTACAGAAAATTCTAGGACAAAGAAATAATTTTTAAATTACTAAAAAAAAAAAAAATGCAATGGTTTACATTAGTGTACATGGCTAATAAATCTGAAATAGCCAAAAACAATTTTGAAGGAAAAAATTCTTTTCACAAGATGAATAAAAATACATACCTGAAGCAAACCATATTTAGTTTCTACATCATAAAGTTTATAATCCTTAATATCTGGAGAAACAGTAGAAGGCAAATTTTCCCAGTTACCTAGAACATTGGCTAAACTGGCAAAAACTGGTTCTGTACAAAATGCCAAGCAATCCCTATTTTAAAAAGGAAAAAGGGTTATTCACTATCATTTTTTCCACATTAACAAAATTACATATACATAAAACATTATTGGTTCTATTAACAAAAACATAATCTATTTTAGATTTCTCTTCAGTATTAACTCAAACCAACAGAACAATGTCAAGAAGCTTTGCATAGGAATTATACTGGTAAATCATTCAACAGTCTTTTAAACTAAGTGTTATAACTGTTGTGATACATTTTTTTAAACTTAAAAAAGTCAGGAAATAAAACATTATTTCAACTGTGCTTTTTGATGATTGATATTCTTTATGGAAAACCAATGAACTAATTTAAAATATTGTTACATTATACCTTAAAACATTATCTTTATTTCTAAGGCTATAATTTTCAGACTATGTGCAAAGGAAGCTACAGATTTCCCATAAAGGCCTCTGGAGCAAGAGGAATCAGAAAGAGGGACAGGGCATAGGTCCAGGTCCCTATAACCAATTCCATGGGAGCAGCTTTGTTTTTTATGTATTTTGTATACCACTTTGAAAGGTGTCAGATTTTTAAATTTTTAAAATTACTGCTCTTTGCCCAACTGGCGTGGCTCAGTGGTTGAACATCAACCTATGAACCAGGAGGTCAGGATTTGATTCCTGGTCAGGGCACGTGCCCTAGTTTGGGGGGTATACAGGAGGCAGCTGATCAATGATTCTCTCTCATTATTGACATTTCTATCTCTTTCCCTCTCCCTTCCTCTCTGAAATCAATAAAAATGTATATTTTTTTAAAAGATGACACAACATAAATTTCATTTTTTCGTCATTCTCAGCAACAGATCCCAAGCTCATCCTTGAGAAAAATAGATAGTAGCGTAACTTAGGGCTATGGACTAACTAACTAGGCACAACAGAAGGTTAAATGTATAGAGCATACCTGGAACACACATAAAAATAGCCCCCAAAGAGTGAATCAATGAAGAGAGGACAGGAAATTCTAGTAAATTAACAAGGACAGAAACTTTCAGACAGGGACTGTATTCTATACTTCTCTTGCAACTCCCACTTTGACTATTGCAGTGCTGAGCACAGAATAAGCAAACAGACTCATGGCAAATGTGAAGAAAGCTTCAGTTAATATTTCAAAAACAGACATATACACAGAATATGCAAATAAATTTTAGGGAAATAACTAATCCTTAAGAACTCAACACTCAGTTTATAAAAAATTTTTTACTGACAGGATACTGTATAGATAGATTTCATAAATAAAGTTATTATAAACTATTTGTTCAGGAAGTTTCTTACATAAGTTTTTATAAAAATTTACCTGGATTCTTCTAAAGGATGCTGGACAGTAAGAAGTCGAGGGTGCCGTAGCCGAGTTAACTGTTGGACTCCTCGTTTTAAAGAATCGATGATTTGATCCTTTTCAAATTTTTGATATTTGTCAATCAGCTTTTTATCAAAGACAAAAACAGCTACTTCCTAAAAAAGAATTGTGAAACTAATTTTAATCAAGAATATATGTGTATTAAAATTTTATTTAAGTGTCACAACAGTCTTCAAATAAATAAAAACTAATAGCCTGGAAATTTTAGCACCATTGTAAATTTTTCTAATATCAAAAAGCTTGTTTCTTCATGATTAGTAAATCTAAATATTTTTAAAGGTATAAGACCCACAGCCTCATCTAAGAACACAGGAAGATCTCCATATCTGAACTCTGGTATCAGAGGTACACATAAACTGTGTGTAATGTGTTGTCCCACATTTAATAGTCTCTTATGTAACCAGAATTCAAATAAAAGTTAAAATGTTTAAAAATTCAAAATGCTATTCATAATGATAACACTGGAGTATATTACAAAATTTTGAAATCCCTTTTAAAAGAAAGATTGAACATGTCAGGGAGTGGTTGTTTATACACAAAACAATATAAGCATCTTTTACATATGAATAATCTATAATTTCTCTCTCTCTCCTTCTACCCTATCCCTATCTTGTTATGGGGTAGTAATGGGAATGGTTAAAAGTACAGGAAGATGCTCCCCCCCATCAAACTCTCTTTGAGATCATTCACAGCTTATTTTATACTACCAAGATCACACATCTTCCTTAACTGTCATCTTGCTTTCATTCTCTCTCAGTTACCCAGGAAAAATAGTTCCCATCCATTTACCCAAACTTAACAAATCAGTCAAAAACTAGTCATATTGATAGTTGATGAATAACCACTGTTATATCTCCTTCATAAATACAAAGAAAACTGATGAAGCTGGAAGCAAAATTAGCAGGAATCAATGCTAGCCTTCCAAAACTCTTTGAAAGATTTTTTCCTTTTTATTGAATTTATTGGATGATACTGGTTAACAAAATTATACAGTTTTCAGGTGCGCAATTCTACAACAATCATCTGTAATTGTTTTGTGTGTTCACCACCCCAAGCCAAGTCTCCATCCATCACCATTTATACCCCTTAAGCCCTCCTTCAGCTCCTCCCATCCCCCTCCCTGTCATGAAAGATTTTTGAATGGCTCTTCCAGAATTTCTATATAAGTCTCTTTCAAAAACTTCTAATTAAATTTTTTACTATTAAACTTCAATATCCAAAACAGTATCTTTCCATTTTATTGCTGTTCTCCTCTAATTATTTTTGCCACATTATGACTGCTTTCACAAGTTAGCCCAGCAACCTAACCACATAACAGAGATTTCACTGCAGAATTCCAAGCCAATAAATTTCTCAAATACAACTTAGAGGTTCCTTATATATGTACAAGTGAGTTAAGGATATTAGAGGATATCCTTAACTTAAATCTCTGAGAAGTGGTAACATACAGGGACTGTTTAGTACTGAATTTTAACATCCTATTCCCCAAGCTTCCGTAGACTTCTTAGGAATTCTTTCATTCCTAATAGCAATCCTATGAGACAAGTTATTATCCTCAATTCACAGATGGGGACATTGTAAAGATAAATGTATCTAAGATTTCACAACTGGTAAGATGAAAAAATCCAGATTCGAACCTAGTCAGTCTAATCCTAGGGCCCACATTCTTAGACAATACACCGTTTTGTCTCCCCAGAAATAACACTTGGCCAATATATATCGAGCACCCCAGTAAAACATGACCTATGCCTTCAGGAAACAATCATTTAAGTGAGAGCTTTAAACAACATTCATATATACTGGTAAATACATTATTTTACCTCTTTTGCTCATTATGAGACACAAGACAATCTGGAGCTAAGAGCATTACGTACTATTAATTTGAACTAAAAACAAATGACCTAGAAGTTCAAGTTCCTATCTCACTATTCATGTGATAACCTTATTTTAGTAAGTGTTCTGCTATAACACATTTTGTAAATGCATCCAACTTAAATCTGTTTATTTTTTCAAGATATTTTACGTCTTTAAAAACAGGTCATGTGAAATGGCTCTTGACTCTTGCAGTTTCACACCTTAAGGAGAAACACTACAGTTCATAAAGAAGAAAAACATGGAACTCTCTCAGACAGTCTTCTTTTAGGTCAAAGATGAAAAATTCCTACATAGGTCAGAATAGGTTATTTTCTTTGTTTCAATTAGTTAATTAAAGTAAACCACTTTCAACAAAGTTGTTACTAATTAACTAACGCTTTAGGCCTCATACCTACATCCTAAGAGAAAACTCTTTCATCAGAAGACTATTATCTAATTTCTAATTTGTGTTTTCCTTCTAGTATTTCACTATACTAATCTCTGCTAACAAATACCACTTGTGTAAAACTCCTGCCACCTTATATGTTTACAAGTTTCTTGAAGAAAGAAACCATGCCTTACGTATCTCTGTACCCACCACAGGATCTACACCTAGAAGACAGATATTTATTGCCTACTGGTAGTGAATAAAGCAGTTACATGAAGCTTTTCATTACTGTCTTGAATTAAAATCTTTATCAACCTTTCATTATGAAAATTTTCAAACATACAAAAATATAGTGTCACCATCCAATATATCTTCCACTTAAGATTCAACAACTATTAACTCTAAATAAAAATTCTTTTATTAAAAAAATTACTTAAAAAAACATAAGCTATATTTAGCACTCTACTATTTGTTTACTTCATATTCTTTAAAATACATTAGCAAAGAAAGTTACCACTAAAAAGTATTTTTCCTGCCCTCGCCGTTTGGCTCAGTGAAAAGAGCGTCAGCCTGCAGACCAGAGAGAGAGTCCTGGGTTTGATTCCGGTGAAGGGCACATACTGTGGTTGCAGGCTCGTACTTGCAACCAATCGATGTGTTTCTCTCACATTGACGTTTCTCTGTCTTTCCCTTTCTCTCCCACTCTCCCTAAATATCAATGGAAAAATAGCCTCGGGTGAGGATTTAAAAAAAAAAAGGAATGCCAACTGGATCAGAACTATGGTAAATAAATCTTAAATGTCAGGTGAATAAAAAATATTTTTTTTAAAAAGTATTTTTCCTAAATAGCCTATCTTTAAATTTTAAAAAGGCTATGAAATAAATTATTTATTGTAAAAACAAATGTTTCTCAAAATGGAAGCTGTATATATCTTTTTTAAAATATATTTTTACTGATTTCAAAGAGAAAGGGAGAGGGAGAGAAATAGAAACATCAATGATGAGAGTAAATCATTGATCAGAGGTCTCCTGCACCGCCCCCTACTGGGGAGTAAGCCCACAACCCAAAAATGTGCCCTTGACCGAATGGAGCCTGAGACCCTTCAGTCTGCAGGCTGACACTCTATCCACTGAGCCAAACCAGCTAAGACTGTATATATCTTTTGATATAGGCCTAATTTATAATTTTTAAAATCTACTTTGCTTACTACAAAGTTGAACACTTGCTGAAAACAAGATAGTTTAAGTAATAAAATCTAAGTTAATGTAGACCAATGTGTCTAGGGCAGGGGTGGGCAAACTTTTTGACTCGAGGGCCACAATGTGTTCCTAAACTGGACCGGAGGGCCGGAACTAAAGCATGGATGGAGTGTTTGTGTGAACTAATATAAATTCAAAGTAAACATCATTACATAAAAGGTACGGTCTTTTTTTTTTTTTTAGTTTTATTCATTTCAAACGGGCCGGATCCGGCCCACGGGCCGTAGTTTGCCCACGGCTGGTCTAGGGTTTCCTAACAGCAATCAGGACCTCCACTAACCTATCCCTCAAGCCACCAGGAATGGTTTTTTAAACACAGCGGTTCCCTGTGATCTCTATTTTATGGATCTTTCATGACTGGCCAGTGATGACTACCAAACATCATACTCTTCATTTTTCATGTGATTTTGCGACAATGTTTCTTTCTCAAAACCATAAAGCAAAATCTAAAATTTTATTTAGATTAAGTTAAAAATAAGGTAGTTTTGAGAAGACTGAGAGATAAGATACACCCTTATTTATTTTTAACTATTAAAACTAGGTATTCGAATCTCTTAGCCCAAAGTCCCTAATCTGGTGTTTACCTCAAAGTCAAATTTAAGATCATATATTCTGCTATAAAACACAACTGCAATCAAGTACACTGATGCTACATCAAGAAAGATGCCCTCAGTCTCAATGTCCCTTTATAGGGAGAAGTAAGGAGGGGGAGGACTAAGGAAAATACCATTTTCCTTTGTTTTTTCCTTCCAGTTTCTATAAGTTCACAGAAAGTTCTATATTTTGTCCTGTATGGTAAAACCAGCCTCATGTGGCTATGGAACATTTGAAGTGCAACTAAAGAACTGAATTTAATTTTATAGAATTTCAATTAACTAAAATAGCTATATAAAGCTTGCGGCTACCACGCTAAATATACTGAATAGCAAAACTCTAGATTATTTTCTGTGATTGCCAATTCATTGCCCAGGTGGGTAGAGACTTAGCTATTCCTTCAAGAATGAGCCAGTAGTCCAGATAGGATCATCAGTTCTGACCCATAAGAAGTGAAAGAGGCAAAGAAAAACATTTCAAAACCACATCCATAGAGAACAATGAAATATTTCAAAACTATATTTTTCCTCAAAGCAATAAATTTTGGGGTGAGGGGGACAAGAAATATGGTAAAGTTTCCTAAGAGAACCCAGTTCTGGCAGTCAGCAATTAAGAACTTCTGTATTACTGTACAGTAGTTAATCAATGATCTATTATCTGTGCCTTGTTCTCATGTTCTATGAGCAGCAGCTCCAACAGTATCAGAGAATGTCAGCGTATGTATGAACTACTACTATAAACACAAATACCTAGGACACTTCTGGTTAAGCACAAAGACACTATTATGTTACCACATCCTTAAAAAGTAATGTAAAATTCAGTAAATTTGGTGTTTTTTCACTTTCCCCTTATATAACTACTTGTAAAAGCAATTTGTGCTATTGTGGGAGGTTGGTCATTTACAGGCCTCATGACTTCAAACTTCATGAGTTTTTTAAGTAGTCAATACTCAAGTAACCACTTACTTTGTGGATGAAATTTTGTTGAATTTAAAGGGAAAACAATGTTCAAAAAAAATGACAAATCAGTCAGCATTGAAGATACAGATCAATTTTGGACTTAAAGACTCCCTCCAAATGGCAATAAAAACAAGATTTGCAGGTCAGGTAGAAACCACATACCAGCAATACTTTTCATAAAAGTATTATCAAAGCCAATTTAGTCTTTAATACTTGTTTGGGAAAGAAGCTGATTTGGGAAAAGTGACAAATAATACATATCCACAATTATATGACTGTGATAGTCACCGGAAAATTCATATAATAAATCCCATAAGTCTTACAATCCAAATGTTTCACTTTTAGGGAAGTACACTACTTTTAGAAATGGTGATTTTTCCTTTTAAAGAACATACTTCTACAGAGGCCTTAAATGGGAAGGTTTTTCAATTCTTTAACAATTCCAACAGACAGCTGCAGTAAAATTTAACACTAATGATCCTCCACATTTCTAAGAACAATCTGTTGGATCTCCTAAATCAAATTTAGAAAATAATACTACAACTCATTCAAACTACTACTCACTAAAAGGTCAGTTAGTTTTAAAATAACTTTAAAATCAGTGTACAGCAAGACATGTTAGTACTGATTGTAGCCCACAAATATAGCCCTTTCCAATGGTAAAACTTATTCAGGTTAAATGCAAAAGAATATTATAGGAGTTAATTTTCAAGAAGGCTATAGAATTAAAGAGGGAATAAGAATACACTACATAAGAATGCATTTAATTCTGAAAAAATTTAACTGTTTATTTTCCCAATAACTTATTGATAAATATGAAAAGGAACATGACAATTTTTATTCTAAAACATATACTTTGCTAAATATTAAAATGTAATACTACATAATCATTTGCACAGCTGATATGTTTATTAACTAAACAAAATTAAATTATAAGATGAGATGATATATCAAACAATATACTTACAACGAAGAGATTCAAGGCACGTTTAAAAGCATTTGTTTTTGTATGACTTCAACAGACAAAATGAGAACTAAAGAACCCATCATTTTTGGCATTTCTTAACATAAAAATGCATACATGCATGTTATGATCTTTATTAGCATGTGTTTTTTCCAATTGGATTCAATGAAAACTTACCTGTTTTGTTGACTTTTTTGTGCCATTAAAAATCTTCCAAGCTAGACCATTCCCACCACTGGCAATGTGTCGACCAACATCGAATTCTCTAGTGACAGGATTTCCCATTACAGCACTAGTGACGTCGGCTGTTACTTTTGTAACAGTACTCTTCAACTTATTAAGCATGGACTCCATGGCTGCAATATTGGGCAATTATAATTACCTAGAAACACGGGGTATAGGGGAGCTCTGATCATTTCTTTATTCTTATTTAATCACTTAACATTCATTACTTAGTATGAAAAGCTTAATATATCTAAACATTGAGCAAAACAATCCTATAGAGATAAAAGCTACATGATGGTTTGGTCTTCTGAGAACCCAAATGTAACTTTCGTGCAAATTTAAGTCTAGGAACCAACCTGTTCTCTCCAACCTCAACTGTCACAGAACAGGAAGAAAAACACATATTTACACTTGACACTGATATGAATGTTGCTCAACTATATAACTTGGACCTTTTAAGACATACAGTGGTGTAAAGGGTCTGAATCTTCCTTCATATTAAAAACAACCATGTAAAACTTGAAAGGAGATAAAGACAGTAGATTTAAGTCCAACCATATAAATAATAACATTAAGTATAAATCATTTAAAATTCAAATTAAAAAGCACAGATTATCAACTAGATTTTTTAAAAAGGACACCCAACTTATGCTGCTTACAAGAAACCCACTTTAAAACCACTTTACAAGATGACTTAAAAGTAAAAGAATGTGAAAATATACCAAGCTGCTGTGGCTATATTAATAAACAGAATAGGCTTGAAGACAAAGGACATTTCATAATGGTAAAGTTAATTCGTCAAGAAGACATAACAAACCTAACTGTGTACACACTCAATGAGAGCTTCAAAATAAATGCAGCAAAAAGTGACAGAACTGAAAGAATAAAAAGACAAATGCACAATTATAGTTGGACTAGAAGGGTCCTCACTCAGTAACAGATGGACAGAGAGACCAAGTAGACAGAAATCAGTAAAGATATAGAAGACCTGAACAACACTATTAAACAATCTGATCTAAAACACTCTACAACAGCAGAATACATTTTCTTTTCTTGTATACATGGAACATTCACTAAGACAGACTATATGCTGGGCCATAAAACACACCTCAACATATACTTGTTAGACATTGGGAATACAGATGTAAATGGAAACGTATCAGCTCTATAGGGACTCAATCCAATAGCAGACTCAGATCTCCAAAATTTTACAGCAACTCACTAGAGGTATGAATGTACCATGTTATGGGAACGCAAAAATGGGCTTAAAAATGAAGAGTTTTTCAGATAGAAAAAATGGGACGGAGCATTTCAGAAAGGATGTGCCAAGCCATAAAGGAGAGAAAGACTATGATGTGATCTGAAAACTACAAATAGTCCAATATGAAAACAAACATTATTTTCAGAGTTTATATTCAAATCTGAGATGCCTATTCATAATCTAAAAAGAATCAACACTAGTACCCAAGGTAGGAATAGACGTGGAAGTTCATCTGGTGAATTATTTAATACTTATTGAGTACCCACTATGTACTTGACACCATATAAGAAACTGGAAAGAAATAAATAAAAGAAAAATAAGTCATGAAAGATCTTACCATCCAAGGGGCAAGAGAGAGAGAAGTAAGCCAACCATAGCATTAGCCTACAGTGATAAAATGCTAAGGAATATATATGCACAGTGTTATAGGAACAAAAAGAGGAACAGATGGGCGGAGAAACCAAGATGGCGGCATAGGTTAACGCCGGAGATTGCTGCCTCGAACAACCACTACAAAAAACAACTAAAAGATGGAACGGACATCATCCAGAACCACAGGAAGGCTGGCTGAGTGGAAATTCTACAACTAGGAGGAAAGAGAATATCATACCCAGACTCAGAGGAGGCGCAGTGCTGAAGTGAAATACTAAGGTGCGGAGTGCATGCGGAGCGGGCTGGAGGCGGAGGGCGCGGTTGTTGTTTTCAATCGGGAGGGAGTTTCAGACTCTGAGCTCCAGATCCGGGTGAGTCTCTAGGGACCCAGACTCAAACGGGAGAAGCGGGACTGTCTGGCTTCGGTCAGAACTCGAAGGCAGCTTTCTCTCCAAGGTTTGCAGAAGTTGCTGGGACTCTGTGAGGTGGAGCCCCTGGGGACGGAACTGAGAGCAGCCATAACTGCTCGCTCTGGCCCGCCCTGTAGATCCCTGGGGACCCGCCCCGCCCAAGCCCTGCCCAGAGGCATTTGCCGGATAGCCTCAGGCAAAGGCTAGATTAGCACCGCCCTAGAGATCCAGCACAGAAGCTCTCCCACTGCAGACACAGCGGACTCTCATAGCCAGTTTTAGGTCAAATCACCCGCGGTATTGCCGACAACAATTAAGGCTTAACTACAACAAGACTGCGTACAAAGAACACCAGGGGATGCACCAAGAAAGCATAAAAAATGCGGAGACAAAGAAACAGGACAAAACTGTCAATGGAGGATACTGAGTTCAGAACCACACTTTTAAGGTCTCTCAAGAACTGTCTAGAAACCGCTGATAAATGTAGTGAGATCCTCAAGAAATCTAATGAGACCCTCGATGTTATGATAAAGAACCAACTAGAAATTAAGCATACACGGACTGAAATAACGAATACTATACAGACTCCCAACAGCAGACCAGAGGGGCGCAAGAATCAAGGCAAAGATTTGAAATGCGAAGAAGCAAAAAACACCCAACCAGAAAAGCAAAATGAAAAAAGAATCTGAAAATATGAAGATAGTGTAAGGAGCCTCTGGGACAGCTTCAAGCTTACCAACATCTGAATTATAGGGGTGCCAGAAGATGAGAGAGAGCAAGATATTGAAAACCTATTTGAAGAAATAATGACAGAAAACTTCCCCCACCTGGTGAAAAAAACAGACTTACAGGTCCAGGAAGCGCAGAGAACCCCAAACAAAAGGAATCCAAAGAGGACCACACCAAGACACATCATAATTAAAATGCCAAGAGCAAAAGACAAAGAGAGAATCTTAAAAGCAGCAAGAGAAAGAAACTCAGTTACCTACAAGGGAATACCCATACAACTGTCAGCTGATTTCTCAACAGAAACTTTGCAGGCCAGAAGGGAATGGCAAGAAATATTCAAAGTGATGAATACCAAGAACCTACAACCAAGATTACTTTATCCAGCAAAGCTATCATTCAGAACTGAAGGTCAGATAAAGAGCTTCGCAGATAAGGAAAAGCTAAAGGAGTTCATCACCACCAAACCAGTATTATATGAAATGCTGAAAGGTATCTTTTAAGAAGAGGAAGAAGAAGAAAAAGGTAAAGATACAAATTATGAACAACAAACATGCATCTATCAACAAGTGAATCTAAGAATCAAGTGAACAAATAATCTGGTGATCATAATAGAATCAGGGACATAGAAAGGGAATGGACTGACTATTCTTGGGGGGGGGGGGGAAGGGATGTGGGAGATGCGGGAAGAGACTGGACAAATATCGTGCACCTATGGATGAGGACAGTGGGTGGGGAGTGTGGGCGGAGGGTGGGGTGGGAATGGGAGGAGGGGAGTTATGGGGGAAAAAAGAGGAACAAATGTAATAATCTGAGCAATAAAGATTTAATTCAAAAAAAAAAAAAAAAGAAGAGGAACAGATGGAAGCAAGTTTCCCCCAAACAGTAATACTAGAGATGTCTTTAAAGGTGAGTAGGAGTGAACTAGATAGTGAATGGTAGAAGTATTGGAGTAATAAAGCAGTTCAGACAAAAGCTGGAGTATAAGAAAGTATGGGAAAGGAGACTTAGAAAAGTGAGATCACCATGGGTATAAAAGTAGTAAGAAATCAAGCTATAATAAGCCAAAGACGGATTTCAGGCATGAGGTGAGATGACCAATCATTAAGGAGAGTGAATGATATACTAGGGGTGAAAGTAAGGAATATGGCAACACTAAAGAGAACACCAATATGTATTTCAGGAAAGAGGAGGGGGAGAGAGAGAATACAAAGCAAGAACACAAAGGAAAAGACACTAGGAAATAGGAACAAAGAAGATAGGAAAGAGATGGTGAGTGGACGGGGTGCTAGTTAAGTGGATATTTACTTTATAATTACATATTAAATTTCATTATGTCCTTTAATATGTTATATATCAAAATTTTTAAAGAGGGAGAAATTGCTGAATTAAGAAAATAGCTGTAAGGAAGGGGAAGAAAGGAAAAATTAAGAAACGAGTATGAGTTAGAATTAAGAAAACTTACTGGCCAATTAAAGGGAAGGGACAAAACTAGGAATCCCATCAGGTGTCTAATTTCAGAGTCTAGGTGGAGAGTGAAACCATTTACCAAGACAGGACTTAAAGGAGGCAACTGTCTTTTGTGGGAGGAAGAACTCAATTTTGGATATATTGAATTTGAGTTGCCTTAATGACTTTCCTATGGAGATATCTAATAGGTTTTCAAATATGTGAGCCAAAAACTTAGGAAAAACTTCTTGATTGAAGATCAAAATTCAGACATCATGACCTTATAAGCAGTGCAGTAATTAAGACTGTGAGCTTGAAAATGATAACCCAAGGAGACCTAAGAAGAATATCATGACAGCAACGGAAGGTTAAGGACAGATAAATTGAATGAGTTTGCAAAACCAACATTTTGAATTATTAGTAATAACCTTTTAACATATAAAAAACCTACAGTCTAAATATCTTTTCTTAAACTGATAGCTTTTCAGATTTTCACTTAATTAATGAATAAAGAAATAAGCATATGTTTTCCAAAGATAAAGTTATAAATGACAGGAATATTTATTCATATAAGCCATTTCCCCTTTTACACCACAAGAATTCACTTGAAATTCTTTCCCTCCTAAATCTCAGCCAAAATAAGATTTGATACAGCTTTAGTATGATCCCAAGATTATACCTTTCTACCATCTGGTTCAGCCATCACTTGGCTTTTAGTAGAACCAGTAGGTGAATCTGTTGTATTACTACATTTTACATGCACCTGGAGAAAGGTGGGTTGAGTATTATAGTACCTAATGGCAGGTAGTTTAAAGGAACTGGCAATTCTTTCAGTTCTGCCTACTCATAAACTCTAGACATAGCAAGAATACAGTAGTTAAAATTATATACATGCTAAAAAATGTCCTGAATTTTCAAGTAACACACGTACAAAGAGTCTCTTAATTCGCCAATAAGAAAATATTGAAAAGTAGACTTGCATTTTTTATTAGAAATATTATAATGCAAATAAAAAGGTTACTGTGATTATATCTGATGATGAAATGATGTTTAGTAACTGTTCGTCTCATGGCACCTAGCAGAGACTAGACCAGTGATATCGAACCCATGACACGCGTGTCAGAGGTGACACACGAACTCATTTTTTTGGTTGATTTTTCTTTGTTAAATGGCATTTAAATATATAAAATAAATATCAAAATATAAGTCTTTGTTTCACTATGGTTGCAAATATCAAAAAATTTCTATATGTGACACGGCACCAGAGTTAAGTTAGGGTTTTTCAAAATGCTGACACGCCAAGCTCAAAAGGTTCGCCATCACTAGACTAGACTTTCAATAAGCACAAAATATTACACATTCACTACAAAGAACAATAAAATGAATACAAATGAGCTCAAAATAGTTTTTGTTCCTTGAAGAGGTACCATGGTCTAAGATTTCTTTCTATGTAAATGTCTAAAAATTTCACCCTGGCCGGTGTGGCTCAATTGGTTGAAGGACTGTCCCATACACCAAAAGGTGGTGGGTTCAATTCCTGGTCAGGGCACATACCCAAGTTGCAAGTTCGATCCCTGGTCTTGGAGGGGACAGAAGGCAACCAACCGATGTTTCTCTCGTACATCAATGTTCTCTCTCTCTCTCTCTCCCCCTCTTCCTCTCTCTAAAATCAATAAAATTAGAAAATAATAAAAATTAAAAATAAAAGACTACCACTTCTATAGTTATTTAAATAGTTAAGCATTCATAAATGAAATTTTATAATTTGAAATAAGAATTACATTAACATGACATACTTTTGGTAAAATGCTTCATAAAATTTGGGGAAATTTTTTGTACCTATACTCCCATATGCAGCACTATCTGTTTATACCTAAAGTAAGATGATCCTGAGAAATAGTCTTGAAATACATGTTTTCTTTTTCCTGTGGGAGCACTCAGAGATTAGTAGAAGTTTTAAAAAGATACTTAATAATTTAATGAGATGTTTTTTAAAAATGGCTACTACCATTCTTTGGCCTATACAGAGGTCATGCTTAATATTACTCATAAAACAAAGATTATACCAGCTGAATACAATCATTCTCTTTACAACCACAGAAAGTATCTAATATTATCAGTTGAGCTAGGACAGATTACTTACAGAAGTCAAACCTGATTTTAAGAAACAAATAAAAATCACTAAAGAGACTTAGCAACTTATTAAGAAGTACACATTCATTCAACTATCACTGGGTACCTACCTAGTAGAAAGCGCCATGTTAGTTAGATACAGTAGGAGAAAGAAGTAAAACATTGCTTCCATCACTGCTTACAAACTTAAGACCACTGTGCAATAAAGTTTAAAAAGCAACATGAGAGATTATAAGGAAACATATGCTTAAATATCAAATTAGTAATGTGAACAAAAAGTAAGATCAGAGGAGAGATTATATCCAACTCTTTTGAAGGTACTTCCAGTCCATGTACCTGGTTTAGTTTTTACTACAGGAAATCAATCAGATTGTTTAAATTATTGTAATTTGTTTTTTAATGTAGAAGCACTGGAGTTGCAGAGTTTTCAGCTAGAAAAGGCGGAAAGGAATAACTGGATAGGAAATCTGACTAAGTGACCTAAGGTCACTTCCTTGGGTCTACAGTTCTTTCTTGATTTAAGAACATATAAAATCTGAAATATGTGGTAGTATAGTATGTGAAAACTGGCATTCATAAAATACTGAAGTGTTGTCTAAGACAATAGTTTTCAAACTCTACTGAACATCTAATAACATCTAATGAGTGAGTACCTTGTTAAACCATATAGATGCTTATGTAGTATCTCAAACCTTTCGCATCAGAATCCATAAATGTGCAGTCAGGGCATTTGTATTCTGAGCAGCTCCCCCAGGTGATTCTGATGTGCAGTGTGAGAATTAAGTGTTATATGATTAAGTACACAATCTTCAGTGGCAAGAAAGCCTGAGTTCAAATGCCAGCTCTTTTTTTAAAAAAATATATTTGTATTGATTTCAGAAGAAGGGAGGAGAGAGAGAAATATCAATGATGAGAGAGAATCATTGACTGGCTGCCTTCTGCATGCCCCCTACTGGGGATTGATTGAGCCTGCAACCCGAGCATGTGCCCTTGACCGAGTGGAACCTGGGACTCTTCAGTAGACAGGCTGATGCTCTATCCACTGAGCCAAACCAGCTAGGGCCAAATCCCAGTTCTAATACTTAATACACTGTGACCACCAACTAAACTTCCTAACACTATTTCTAAGCTTCTTTTTTTAAAAAAAAGGGGGGGAAATATCACCCATTCTTCAAGTGATTTCTCAGGGTTAAAGGTGATGAGGCATGTAAAATGTTTAGTACAATTCCTGGAATATTTAGGAAGCATTCAATGAATTCATTCATTCAACAAACATTTTTTTTTTAAATATATTTTTTATTGATTTTTTACAGAGAGGAAGGGAGAGAGATAGAGAGTTAGAAACATCGATGAGAGAAACATTGATCAGCTGCCTCCCGCACATCTCCCACTGGGGATGTGCCCGCAACCCTGGTACATGCCCTTGACCGGAATCGAACCTGGGACCTTTCAGTCCGCAGGCCGACGCTCTATCCACTGAGCCAAACCGGTTTCGGCCATTCAACAAACAGTTATTAAGCACTTACACAGTATCAGAAGATGAGGAACATCTCATTAAATTATTAAGTATTAATAAATATGGCAACTCTGTAATGGTGTTATGAGAACACATAATTAGAAGAATCTATCCTAATCAGCAAAGTCTTCCTGAAGTGAGCTGCATGATGAGTAGGCATTAACTGGATGAAAAGGAAAGGAAATGCATTTCCAAGCAGAGGAAGCTTCATCACCAAAAGCCATGTACCTGAAACAGAACAGAGTGACTAGGGAAGAAAGGAATGCCAGAAAGCACTGTGGAGATGAGGTTGGAAAGTCAATCAGGGGACCGAGACAGGCAGTTAAGAACTTCAGTTCCTTTTATAAACAATGAAGTCACTGAAGGAGACATATTGGAGACAGTATGATTAGATCTGTATGTTTAAAATGTCACTCAGTCTGGGGTGGAAACCTAGAAGGAGGCACAGTAAATGCAGCTAGGCCATAATTAGGTGGCTAGTGATACTTCAGATGAGAGATGATCGTGGCTGGAACTAGTGGCGACGATGAAGGCAGACAAGAGATATTCAAGAAGCACAATCAACAGGACTTAATGAGAGATTGATAATGAGGCACAAGAAAGAGGAAGCTATCACACTTCTCCTATAGAATAGAAAACTAGAGGCCTGTTGCACAACATTCATGCACTGGGGGAGGAGGGAGGGTTCCCTCAGCCCAGCCGGCCTGCACCTTTCACAGTCTGGGAGCCCTCGGGAGAGCCGGGAGCGGGCCTAAGCCATCCGTCAGACATCCTTAGCACGCTGCCACGGAGGCCTGCCAGCTGCTGTGCTCGCCAGCCATCAGCCCATCAGCCCAGCTTGTGGCTGAGCGCGCTCGTTGGGCATTTGCCCCCTGGTGGTCAGTGTGCATCATAGCGACCAGTCATTCTTCAGATGGGTCAATTTGCATATTACCGTTTCATTATATAGGATGATAGATGATGAAGCCAGTCACTTGAGTTAAACACAATAAAAGGGCCTATTTTTGGGGGAAGGGGTTAAATAATCATGAGTTTCAAACATGTGAGCATGACTATATTCACAATAATAGGGTTATTTGCACAGAAATGTATGGAAGTACAATGTGCTTGTATTTATTTTATTGGTTGTTTGTGGATCTTAGAGACAAAAAAAATAGGTTTCTGAGGCTTCTGCATGTGTGTAAAGTGGATCTGAAAGAATTAAGGTCCTTACCTTTCTTAGGTTCCTTTCTTTTACATACTCCCCCAAAAGCGTCTTTTTTTAATATATTTTATTGATTTTTTACAGAGAGGAAGGGAGAGGGATAGAGAGTTAGAAACATCGATCAGCTGCCTCCTGTACACTCCCTACTGGGTATATGCCCGCAAGCAAGGTACATGCCCTTGATCAGAATGGAACCTGGGACCCTTGAGTCCGCAGGCCGACGCTCTATCCACTAAGCCAAACCAGTTAGGGCCAAAAGCGTCTTTTAAGAGTACAGTTTAATAGTG
Source organism: Myotis nattereri (assembly GCF_964212035.1). Classification (NCBI taxonomy): domain Eukaryota; kingdom Metazoa; phylum Chordata; class Mammalia; order Chiroptera; family Vespertilionidae; genus Myotis; species Myotis nattereri. Next base: position 199,956,822 of record NC_138076.1, on the reverse strand, counting down.
ACAAGAATTTTACCTATACTCAGCTGATAAATCATTTTTAAATTTAAAAAAAAATTAATATTCATACTAAAGAATAAGACAGGAAGCCAACAAAAGCACCTGCCAAGTTCAAAACGTAGCTTCAAGCACCTGACTTTCAAACCATTAACCAGAGCAGGAGGGGATTTTACAGGGACAGGATGTAAAACTATGTTAATTTTCCATAATGGAGAGGCACCGTGAATCCAATTTGTAAAACAAACCATCACAAAGACAATACCTGAATTTGATTTACAAAAAAAAATAAACAAAAATAGCTTGCAACTTACAAAAAAAAACAGCTTGCAATTTACAACTGTAAGTCACTACTGCCTTTACTTTAAGTGGCTTGTCTGGAGACTCGTGAAAACTGTTACAGGAGCTGACTTGACAGCGCTGGTCGCCGTAATTACTAACCATAGGTACGTATTCATTCGGATCGCACGAAGTTTTTGCAAGCTTTATCGGCCTCAACCGTCCTCCATCCTTTCTGTCCCGCTGCGAAAAACTCGAGTGGACGGGGATTTTTAGTCTGAACAAAACACCTGCCCCACCCACCTCGAGCACAATAACCTTCCGTTCCAGAACTAGAGCCACTGTCAGAAAAGGGCGCCGGGCGCTGGGGCCCTGGGGGGTGACCCAGGGTATCGGAGGCGGACCCCAGGACCGAGGGGAGCTGTCTCTCCCAGTCCCAGAGGAGAGTCCAATTTCCCAAAAGGGAACCCAGAGTTCGCCGACGGAAACCCGAGCTCCCGAGCCGGAGCGGGGAGCTCTCCCGGCGGCAGACGGCTCCAGCCGCGGTCTCCCGGCGCTTCCAGGCCTCGTCCGGGGGCTCGGGCCTCTCGGACCCGCTCCCCGAGCTCGACTGTGCGCGGGCGCCCACCGCCCGGCCAGCCCGGCCCTCGGCCCGCAGGCCGTCACCTAGCAACAGTCGCCAGCACCGGGGGTCTGGGGAGGCCTAGCCGGGGCGCGGGTCCTCCCCCATTTCCCCGTCGCGGTCCTTGGAAGCCCCAGCCGAGCGCGGCCGGTGAGGGAGGTCGCTCGGTGCCCGGGGGGCGGTCACTCACCTCTTCCCCTCTTCTCCCGGGAGGGGCGGTGCGGGGCTCGTCTCCCCGCCCTGACGAGCGCCTCCAGGTTGCTCCGGCTCGGCTTCGGCGGAAGCAGCCAGCTCACTCCATAGCCTCCTCCACCCGCGCGGCCTCACAGGCTGGAGCCGGAGGAGGGAAGGGGGAGGGGAGGGGAGGGACTGGGGAGAAAGTAAGGGAGAGGGAAGGAGACCCAGAGACCAGCCGGCCAGGGCGTGACGTCACTTCCCACTGGTTCGGAAGGGGCGGGGGCTGCCTTGGTCTCCGCCCCCGAGGATCAGGTGGGGGCGGGGCTTCGGGCCGGGGGCGGGGCCGGCGCGCGCGCGAATGGCGGTTCTTTTTGACTCCGCGGTTTCGCAGCCTCGGCAGCCGGAGCGAGCTTCCCGGCCCAGGGCGGAGCGGGTCGAGTTTCGTAAGCCGTAGAAGTGGCTTCTGCCGGAAAAGGAGGACAGGTAACCTAACCGAATATTAGGATCTGGGGGCGGGCGGCTGAGTGGAGCGGTGGGTTTGGCCCTGGCACCTCCGGTTTCTGGGGTCCCCCCTTCCTGGGCCCGCCCCTTCCCTGTGCACCTGCCCTCTCTGGTCTGGACCGAGATCCGTGATTGGGCTTTCCGAACGACTCTCTTGGAAAGTCCAGGAAAGCAGTGATTTTCAAGCTTTGATGTGCACACGAGTCATTTGGGGATTTTCTTGAAACGCAGTCTGTGGATTCAGGAATAGCCTGGTAATCTGCGTTTCTTGTCAATGCCCAGATGCCAATGCTGTTGGTCCACAGGCTACACTTAGAACTACAAGGGGTTGACGTACGAGATGGCAAGTTTCTTGAGCACAAGTTCTATTTCTTCTAGCCCACTTGTTTAATGCAGGTTAATGGCAGATGGCCCATTGGAAAATATCATTGTCTCCACCACTCATAGACTCTTAACCTTCTCCACCCCACTCCAGCCCTACCCCACCCCTCACGCCCAGACAAACTTGGTGCAATCTTAGTAAATATTTTATAGTTTACACTAGAGGCCCGAGGCACAAAAATTTGGGCAAGCATAGGCCTACCTTACCCCCAGCTGGCACCAGCTTCCCTCCGGCACCTGCTTCCCTCTGGCATCCAGGACCCAGGCTGATTCCCTCGCCCAGCTTTGTCAGGAGGGACGTCCAGTCTAATTAGCATATTACCCTTTTATAATTATAGATAAGACTGGAGGAGTAGAAACTTAACAATGGCAGCAGATATGCCATTAAAAAAGCGTAAGGTTGTCCTAGCCAATTTCTCAGTAGTTAGAGCATCAGCCCAGGGACTGAAGGATCATGAGCATGTACCTCGGTTGCAGGCTCCATCCGGATCATGGGGGAGGCAACCAGTCCATGTGTCTCTCGCACATGGATGTTTCTCTCTCTCTCCCTGCCTCCCTTCCACTCAATCTAAAATCAATGGAAAAAATTCCCTGAATCAGGGGAAGCAGAAGAATACCCTTAGGTGAGGATTAACAACAACAAAAAAGCATAAGGTTGCCCTGGCCTGGTGGTTTAGTTGGTTGGAGCATTATCCCGGTACACCAGAAGATTGTAGGTTCCATTCCCAGTCAGGGCACACACCGAAGTTGTGGGTTCCATCACCGGTCCGGGCAAATATAGGAGACAACCGGTCAATGTTTCTCTCTCTCCCTCCTCTTTCTCTCTCTCCTTTCCTTTCTCTCTAAAGTCAATAAAATCATATCCTCAGGTGAGGATTTTAAAAAAGCATAGGTGTCGCCAAAACCGGTTTGGCTCAGTGGATAGAGCGTCGGCTTGCAGACTGAAAGGTCCCAGGTTCGATTCCGGTCAAGGGCATGTACCTGGGTTTCGGGCACGTCCCCGGTGGGAGATGTGCAGGAGGCAGCTGATCGATGCTTCTCTCTCATCGATGTTTCAAACTATCTCTCTCCCTTTCTGTAAAAAATCAATAAAATATATTTAAAAAAACTATTAAAAAAATAAAATAAAAATAAAAAAGCATAGGTGTCAAAACTGAAGAACTTAAATATTTTAATAATTTTGTGTAATTTAAGTATGTGTTTGGTTTTTTTGTTTTAATTTTCAGGATGTTCTGGTCTTTTCAAGCTACTCAGCTATGGGATGGGTATTATTCACTCCCTTCAGACTCAAGTGGAAATAAAAAGGAGGAGGCATCATTTATGAACATACAAAGACTGTTTTACTGGTTCTGATGCTGTTGATGTAGTATTGTCATCTTATGCAAAATATATGCCTAAGTAGTAATGATCTCTCTCATCTTAAAGGAGTTCGTCTTTGCCAAGTTCTAATGAACCATAAGGTATTTCAACCAGTAGGAGTGAAGCTATTCAAAAATGAGAAAGAATTGGAATTTGAAGATTCAAAAAATAGACTCTATAGGTTTCTAGGCAATAAATCAACTTATTTTTTTGCGAAAGAAAAAAGGATGCTGAGAATGGATTAACAGATAAAATAAATGCAAAGGAATCTTTAAAGTTAGTGTTAATCGAAATACTGTATTGTATTTAGGTTATGGCAGAACAGTTGTCATTGAGCTAAAATTGATTATTATGCTTTCAGTTTTTTTTCAGAAGTCAATAAAAGAAATAACCATGTAAAAAATCAGCATTTCAGCATTTGCTCTAAAACTGTGGTGGAGGACATTAACACAAATTTTGCAGAATTTATACCAGGAAAAACTTTATATCCAATGATGAATTGTATATTTCCTAATTTTGAAAAATGACTTACCCAAAGTAAAAAAAAAAAAAAAAAAAAAAAAGGCAAGGTTTCTGGGAACTGTGCAAAAATTTTCTATCATAGCAATACTGATCACCTTATAATTATTATTTATAATATATTCTTCTCTTTATTTACAACCCTAATCTGTCCTCTTTTGGTGATTATTCTACTATCTAATAACTAGAGGCCCAGTGCACGAATTCTTGCATGGGTGGGGTCCAGCCAGCCTGGCCCCAATCAGGGCAGATCAGGGCCGGGCCTGTCAAGAGGAGGAGATGGTGGGAGATTGGCTGTCTGGCCTGCCCTGATTGGGGCCCCATCAGGGGAGGCCGGCTGGGGGGAGGGGCCATGGGCCAGTCAGGGTGGTGGGGGCTGATTGGGAGTGGGGCTGGCCATGGGGAGGGGCTATGGGCAGTGGGCCAGCTGGCCATGCCCCAGAATGGGGTGGGGGGGCCAATTGGAGGCCCATGGCCTGTGGGAGGGGCCATGGGTGGTTGGCAGGCCAGCCCTGCCCCTGATTGGAGTGGGGGGGGAGGCAACAGGGGGCAGAGCTGGCTGTGGGGAGGAGCTGTGGACCAGGTGCGGTGGTGGGAGCCCATCTGGGGTGGGGCCAGCCAAGGGGAGGAGCTGCAGGAGGTTGACCAGCTGGCGCTGCCCCCTATTGGGGTGGGGAGTGCAATCAGGGGTGGGGCCAGCTGGGGGGAGGGGCCACAGGAGGTTGGCCAGCCGGCCCCACCCCACACCCCCCATCAGGTAGGTTTGCTGGCCGCAGTGGGCATCATAGCAACTGGTCATTCTGGTCGTTACAGTGTTCAGGTGGCTGGCTTTTATATATACAGATTTTATTATGTCTTTTATTGTAAGCTGCCTGAGATCTTTTTTGGAACTAGGGAATATATGAGTAAGTTTAATAAATTGTTATTTGAAAATTTAGTCCTGTATATAATGGGAAAATTTACATATTATTTCTTAACAGACCAGAAGATGAAATAATTTGAAATCCTCTAGCACAGAAATTGATGAGAAAAGAATTAAGGAACTTATTCATGCAAAGAGTGGGAATCTGGCTTTACCTCCAAATAACACAGTTGACAAACCTGTTCTCCTGCTTTCAGAAGAAGGTAATTTGTTTTCATTATTTTTTTCAGAGGTTTGTAAGGAAAAACTGACTTTTAAAAAAATAGACTTTATTTTTTAGAACAGTTTTAGGTTCACAGAAAAACTGAGCAGAATGTATAGAGAGTTCCCATATACTCCTGCCCCACAGGCACACAACCTTCCTCACTGTCAACATCCTGCACCAGAATGGTTGTTATAATCCATGGACCTATAGTGATAGATCAATGTCAAGCCCACAGTTTACATTAATGTTCACTCTTGGTGGTGTGTATTCCTGTTAATGGTGTGTATCCATTAACAAATGGATAATGACCTATATCTACCATTATAGTATCATACAGAATAGTTTCACTGCCCTAAAAGTCCTCTCTGCTTCACCTATCCATCCCTCCCTTCCCCCTAACCCCTGGCAACCACTGCTCTTTTTACTGTCTCCAAGAACTGACTTTTCAGATATAATAAAAGTAGTGTGTTTGGCGTATTGACTCACTGTTCACTTCCCTGTAAAAGTTTCCTTCTACATAGCAATTACGTCAAACAAGACAAGTGAGGCAACTTAGATCCAATAACAATTAGTTTATTTTTTGCAACCATGATCAGATTAACTGGAGGTGCTGTATTCTACACTCCCAGTCCTTATTCTTTTTAATCCAATGCCATCTTCTAATGAGTGTATCCTCTGTCCACTGTGTAAGCCCCTCCTAAGCATCTCCCTGCCATTTGCCTTTCAAAACAAACTAGCTAAGCTACCTCTTGCTTTACTCCTCTTGACTATATACTTCATCTACTTGTGGTTTTCTCCTTATTATATCACTAACAGTGGAAAGAAGAGCCCCATACCCAGGGCAATTAAGAGGAATGCATACACAATTCATTAATGGTTACACCCTTTGTGCATTTGGTCAAACCATGAGAGAAGCAAAACAGGCATTGTTTGCACCCTAGAGGAGCAAAGGCTATCAACAAGTTAGAAAAAGTGTGATAAGGGAAATTCAGGGTGCCCAAAGAAGGGGTGTGTATGTTTCCCCATGTCCCGTGTGGCTCAGGGTTCAGGATCTGGAAGAGGGGCCAAACACAAATAAAAGAGACAAGAAATAATTTAGAAATATTGGGGCCCAGACGGGCAAGCTCAACTCAAGGGGAAGGACGTCCACTGGTGCCCAGGCCTCGCCAGCCTTTTATTCAATTTTGGATACACATCTAGCTCTTAAGCAGGTAATTGCGGTAACAGGCAGACTATCTTAAAGGTCAGTAAATATTAGAAGGATTTACTTTGAGACTATTTGGTCAGGAAATAACTTGAGCCCCCATTGTCTGGACTAGACAATCGGAGCATAACTCTGGCCCTTGCCATGGGTTCAAGGTTCACCAGCATTCCAGGATCCTTGTTTGCGCTTCTCTGACAGTGAAGACAATGGGTGGCTTCCTGCAAAGGGGTGTAAAGCAAGCACGTCAAGAGTGAGAAGAGAAGAGGGACTAGGAGAGATCTGAGGAAGACTAATATTTAGAGCAGTGATGGCGAACCTATGACACTCCTGACGTGCGAACTCATTTTTTTGGTTGATTCTTCTTTGTTAAATGGCATTTAAATATATAAAATAAATATCAAAAATATAAATCTTTATTTTACTATGGTTGCAAATATCAAAAAATTTCTATATGTGACACAGCACCAGAGTTAAGTTAGGGTTTTTCAAAATGCTGACACACCGAGCTCAAAAGGTTCGCCATCACTGATTTAGAGGATAGGCAGAAGAGGAGGAGCCAACAGAACTATAGTTTTTATCTATTACAAATGAACAAATAACTTGTCCCATCAATTGCCCTTGAGGACACAGGGTACCTCTAGAAATTCCTAACTAAAAATGGATGTAATTAATCCATAAAGATGCTGATAAAAATAATTCCCACTTGTTGGACCTTTCCCTGTGCTAAGCAATTTGTTATACATTTTATATTTATTGCCTATAACAATGGGGTAACAGACTTGGAGGGATAAGTAAATAAGACACAGTAGGGAAGGAAAGCTGGTATTCTTATGTACATTTTGTTAAATGTTTTATTTTTTATATGTGTTATATATGCATGTAATGTAAAACATTCAAAGAATCCTATAGGTTTTGTTACCAAAAAATAGCAGTTCCCTACCCTTCTCCCCACCCATTGCCCTTTCCTCATGACAACCATTTACAACATATTTTCCATATCTCTAAATAGCATGCTTATATCGCTACGTGATGATTTTTCAGTTTTGGGTACTGAAATAATTGTTCATTTGCCACAGAGGAAATTAGGGTTTTAGGCCTCTTCCTTACCTCTGTCTTCCAAATACTTTAAATAATACATATGCTTTTATACTATTTTTTGTGTAATGTACTGTTGGGGAAATAAAGAGAAGGAAGGAAAGATGGGAGGATAAAGGGAAGAGGAATGAAGGAAAGATTCTTGAGGATTATCAAGAATTCATAGAGGCCCTAGCCATTCTGGCTCAGCAGATAAAGCGTCAGCCTGAAGACTGAAGGGTCCTGGGTTTGATTCTGGTCGAGGGCACATGCCTAGGTTTCGGGCTCGATCCCCAGTAGGGGGCGTGCAGGAGGCAGCTGATCAATGATTCTTTCTCATCATTGATGTTTCTCTCTCTCTCCCCTCTCCCTTCCTCTTGAAATCAATAAAAATATATTTTTTTAAAAAACGAATTCAGCCCTAACTGGTTTGGCTCGGTGGATAGAGTGTCAGCCTGTGGACTGAGCGGTCCCGGGTTCAATTCCAGTCAAGGGCATGTACCTTGGTTGCGGGCACATCCTCAGTGGGAGGTGTGCAGGAGGCAGCTGATCAATGTTTCTCTCCCATTGATGTTTCTAACTCTCTAGCCCTCTCCCTTCCTCTCTGTAAAAAAATCAATAAAATATATTTTTTTAAAAAAAGAATTCATAGAATATATTTCTTAGGAACCTCATGCAAAGAAAATAGCCAAGAAACACTGTTATGGCTTTGAACTTTGATCTGTGTTATTTTCTCTCATTTTGCACACACACATGCACACATACACACACACACACACACACACACAAATTCCAAGTTGGTATGTAAGATTGTGTGGGAATATATAAGATATAAGCACTAAATAAGAAGTCAAAACAAGGACTTAGTATTAAGGGAACTTATAATAACTTGGGGGTTGGTAAGATGGCAGATGAGGTTAAGGGGGAATTAAAGGCCTTTCAGAGGCATCATTGTAGGAAGGAAGGAGTGAAAGGATCCTACATTTCTTGTCTTGTTGGGGTGGGGAGAGAAGAAAGGGAAGACAGTGTGTGGTAGGATAAACAGTGCATCTTATATGGGGAAATATTTGGTATCTTATTTTCAAATAATAATATTACAACCAAACGCATCTAATTATTGTAGTGGGAAAACAGAGGGAAACTACTGATGAAATGGAGCAGTACAGATGAATTCATGAAGTTAGAAATAAATAATGAAAAGGTAGCCAAAAAATATTTTGACTCCTTGAAAATAAAGGTATAAATGTCCAGCTGTTGTGGCTCAGTGATTGAGCATCAACAACCCATGAACCACGAGGTCAAAGTTGGATTCCTGGTCAGGGCACATACCCAGGTTTTGGGCTCAATCCCCAGTAGGAGTTGTGCAGGAGACAGGGGCAGCCAATCAGTGATTCTCTCTCATCGTTGATATTCCTATCCCTCGCTCCCTCTCCCTTCCTCTCTCTGAAATCGATTTAAAAATTTTTTGTCTAAAACAAAGAAGAAAGAAAATAAAGGTATAGAAAGGTATGGTGGTATTTGGTGAGGAAACAAGCTATTCCCTCTTATTCTCTCCTTCATTCATCCTGCAAAATTTATTGAAATGATTCTCTGAAAAATAGTTTCTTCCTTAGATTTAGTTAAATATAAAATAGGTATGATGATGTTTTATCAAACAGTGCTTTAGGTAATTAAATGGAAATGTTAACCATTGATTTATTTTCTTTTGTATTTTTCCTTCAGGATTGACAACTGGCTTAATGCAGCAATTGAATGCGTGGAGTATTTACCTGACCAGTTCGTCATTTCAGTTAGTCAGCAGTTCGTGCAAAACAGAAATGAAGAGACAAGACTGAATAAACAGAAGAAGATACTCTTTGATGTCATAGTAAAATATTATAATCAAGAGAGATATTGCCTGTTAACTGATGAGTATTTTGATATTCGTTCAGGAATTATTGAACTTTTAGGTAAGAAATGAGGTTTAAACTTTAATTTTTTGCATAATAAAACTTTTTTTCAGCAAGGCAAATATCTCTACTCTTGCAGGAGGGGACCTATGCACATGGTCTAGAGCACTCACACGCTGAGTGGGCAGTCCACTTGGCTTTTTAATCCTGACGCATGTGACCTGTCCCTTACTCTTGATTGGAGCTTAGGCTCACAGTCTTTTGCGATTGGCTAGCATAATAAAACTTTTTAAAGGTACAGATTAAAGAAATGTTATATATTATATGAGTGTAACATTTTAATATTTTCTTCTATGGTGTCAGGGTACTGCATGGAGTCTTTTTTCACTTCACTAATGTTGCCTGCCGTGTAAATTGTACCATCCAATATAACTAACTATAGAACATTATATCAAAGGTAATTACATCACAGGGACATTCTAAGAAACATATTTTGATATAATACAGGATTAGAAAACTGGTATTTAGTAAAATAAAAATTGAGTGATATCGTATCGCAACTTTTTTAGCTATATAGGTGGCCATATAATTCCATGTTGAAAACAAAATACTGTATGATAATGGTAGATGTAATTACACAGGTGTTTGGCATATATAGAATTATATAGATAATTTCCTGTGTGTTTTAAATATTTCATAACAAAAACTTCTAAGTGGTAAAAAAAAAAAAAAAAGAAAAAAGAATCCATAAGCCAAATGCGTACAGCATCATAGCATATTAATTGGCTACTAAGTTCTATAATCTCCATTTTTTGTCCCATGCTTTGTCATCTTGGTAATCCATGTAACAGAAAATGAGAAAAGAACAGAAGCACTGGAGGCAACACAACTCTATCTAAGATTGTTATTGCCCAACATTAGAGAAGAATTAGGACGGCTACTTACTTTTATGGCTATCGCATCAGAGCCTAATGCCTACAAGTTACAAAAACAGGTAACAAAATATTACAATAACAATTTTCGGCTATTATTTTTAAAAACTGTTCAGACAGACAACAATGTGGTGATTGCTGGGGGGAGAAGGGAGAGAGGTGATGAGGGAGGGTAAAGGAGAGATAAATGGTCATGGATGGAGGCGATGGAGACTTGACTGGGTGGTAAACACAGAACAGTGTACAGATGATGTGTTGTGGAATTGTGCGCCTGAAACATGTATAACTTTGTTAACCAATGTCATCCCAATAAATTCAATAAAAAGGAAAGAAAAACTGTTCAAGCTAATGTAATTTTTCTGTTTACAGTATGATAACAAAACGGTTGTCCTGAAAACTCTTGCCAAAGCAGTTTTTCAAACCAAATCATTATCAAAAGTACAGGCAGAACAACTCATCTGGTTTCTACTGGAATATCACTCTGAGCTCTTCAAGGTATCTCTGGCATTTTGCCTGGGCACATTTAGTGCCAAGCTATTCTTGTTCAGCAAAAAGGCAAGTAATTCACTTAATAAATAATCTATTAAGTGCCTGTATTGTGCAAAGTTTGAAGGAATGCTGTTTTCCCCTACCCACTAAAGAGAAGGAAGCAGACTTAATGTCAATATTTGAAAATATATTAATTCCTTCAACCCATTTCTGGTGCATTACTATGTGCCAGGCACAGTTTTATTTAGGCATTTAGAATACATCAGCAAACAAAACACGAAGATGTAGATCCTTGAGGAGCTTATATCCAGGTGAGCATGACAGACAATAAAATAATACACACAATCATCAAGTCATTTCATATAGTTTGATAGGGGGGAATAAATGCAATAGAAAAAGAGCAGGTTCAGAGGATTTATGGGTGCCAGAGTGGGGACCCATACAGTATTAAACAGGGTGGCCAAGATTGGGCTCAATGAGAGAGTAAAATTTCAGCAAAGACTGAAAGAGAGTCAACCAAATGACTGTGGGGTGGGAATCATGGTTGGGGGGAGAGAGATTGGGTCCTAGAGCAAAGGCCCTGGGGGTGACCCAATGGGTGACCCATTTTTGAGTGCTGAAGTGGTGAGCAGAATGGAAGGTAGTATGAGATGAGGTCAGACATGTGGGGGCCCTTGTAGACTATCGGAGAGATTTTGCTCCTCCTTGGAATAAATGGGGAATAACTGGAGGGTTTGAGCAAAACAGTGGCCTGATACGACTGACATTTATAAAGATAGATGTGTCTTTTGTGTTGAGAATAGATTGTTGAGGGGCAAGGGCAAAAGCAGGAACACCTTTAGGAGGCTGTTGTAATAATCTAGGCAAGAGATATAGTGACTTGAAACAGAGGAGTAGCAATAGAATTAGTAAAATGTGGTCAGATTTGCAAAATATATCAAGAAAATGATTAAATGATTGTTTTTTAGCCTCGCTACTATATTTTAGTACTGAGAGTGGTACTTTTAGTGGTATTTCTCCAAAGCCTGTACAAAAAAATTGTTTCCTCCCCCCCCCCTTTTTTTTTTGCTTAAAAAATTTGTCTCATGTCATAAGAAATAAATATTGGTTCAAATTTTGTAGTTCTGTCAACCTTAACTGAAGTTTCTTTTCCATTATTTCAGAGAAAAAGGTGGTAATTAGAATATACAAGAGGCAGTCCCCATATTATGAATTTTGAATGAAATATATTCTGGAAACTCATTTGTAAGTCAGTTGTTATGTTCTATACATAGTTGTTTTTGTTTTTATCAAAATCCCATATAATAAAAGGCTAATTTGCAAATCGACCAAACAGTGGAATGACCGGTCGCTATGATACACACTGACTACCAGGGGCAGATGCTCAACACAGGAGCTGCCCCTTGGTGGTCAGTGCTCTCCCACAGGGGGAGCGCCACTCAGCCAGAAACCTGAGCCGGGCTCAGGGCTAGTGAGCTCAGCAGTGCAGCAGCAGTGGCAGTAGCCTCTCCCCCCTCTGTGGCAGCACTAAGGACCCCTCAGGGGATGTCTGCCAGCTGGCTTAGGCCCATTCCCCTGCAAGAGGGTGCAGGCTGTGCTGAGGGACACACACCCCCCCCACCCAGTGCATGAATGTCATGCACTGGGCCTCTAGTATATAATAAATGGCCTGGCTGGTGTGGCTCAGAGGTTGAGCGTTAACCTATGACCCAGGAGATCATGTTTAAATTTTATATATATATATTTTATTGATTTTTTTACAGAGAGGAAGGGAGAGAGAGTTAGAAACATCGATGAGAGAGAAACATCGATCAGCTGCCTCCTGCACATCTCCTACTGGGGATGTGCCCGCAACCCAGGTACATGCCCTTGACCGGAATCGAACCTGGGACCTTTCAGTCCGCAGACCGACGCTCTATCCACTGAGCCAAACCGGTTTCAGCAGGAGATCATGTTTAATTCCGGTCAGTGCACATGCCCAGGTTGTGATTCCCAATAGGGCGTGTGCAGGAGGCAGCGGATCAATGATTCTGTCATCATTGATGTTTCTCTCTCTCCCTGTCTCTTCCTCTCTGAAATGAATAAAAATATTATATATTTTTTATATATATATATATATATATATATATATATATATATATATATGATAAATGGAAGTTGGGGAGCCCAGGTTACATAAATGTTTAATTCTACAGTCACTAAATCAAAACTCACGTCTATAGTTTACTTGTAAATTGAGTCCCAGATTTCAACTAGGAATTTAGAAAGAACATTTCCTCTCCCTCTTCCTTAGCACTTAGCCTCTCCACTTTCTTTTTTCTCATCCTGCCTCCTCCCCTGGGTAAATGAATTCTCTTTCCTACATACAGGCAAGAAATTAGAAAGGATTTTTTCATTTTATGACCTTCCCTTCATGTCAGAGTGAGCAGTGTTATAATGAAACATACTGGCTTAAATTTTGCAGCAGGCCACAAAGGAGAAAAGGAATTGACGTGGCCTGAAGGAAATGCGAATGGGGGATTCAGGAAGCGGGGAGAAGCCCTCTCATGACTGCTTTCTGGAGATTAGGGCAGAAGGTATTTCAGGGAGGCTGAGATGGCAGCATTTATAATGGAGGCTCTCAAACGTGCCAAGCTTTTTCCTGTTACGGAGCTTTTTCTATGCTGTCTACGATCTGTCTGGAACATTTCTCTCCCAAATCTTCTTATGGCTCACTCCTTCCCATCTGTTCAGGCCTCTGCTTACAATGTTACTCTCAGCAGAAGGCCTTCTCAAGTAGGATGGCTACCCATTGTCTTCACTCTAGCTTGTTACCCTGCTTCGTGCTTACTCAATGGCACTAACACTACTTGAAAATAGATGATGTATTTGCTGATTTTTTATTTTTTGTGTGGTTTTGTTTACTTATTTATTTATTTGCAGGGTGTTTTTTTTAAATTGTCTTTCTCTTCAATGAGAATGTAAGCTCCAAGAGTTCAGAAACTTGATGTTTGTCACCTAGGACATGGCAATCACTAAATTTTTACAGAATGACAGAATGAATTAATGGAGACAGCTTCATGACTTGAAATTGGCAAGAGTATAGAAGCTAATGTAAAGGCAGCCTGGGGTGCAGGATGAAGAAGCTGTGTAGACAGGAGGTTCAGCATTGGTAGGTGTAGGGATGCCCTCTGGAGCAATATTAGCTGAGGGATACATGTTGTAGTCTGGGACTACCTTTGTGTAACCAAAACCTGGAAAAGGAGCATTTATCCATCTTAAGATAATGTTTTCATGTATTTTAGAGCTACTATTTACATACTTACCATGTAATTACAATGTAAGATTATTTAGATCAGGGCTACTTTAGAACCATAATTTTTTATAGAACATTACACTAATGACTGCTTAACCTAGTTTCAGATGTAGTTCACACATGAAAGTAGACAATTGTAAGAATTCTAAAAAAATTTCAAGAATTCATACTTTTTATAATTCAGAGGTCTGCTGCCCATCCCTTCTCCCCAGATGGAATGTTTTCCCCGACTCAGTGGTCAAAACCATTAAGTTTTTTATATATGTTTCTGGATAGGAAAAAAAAAATCATCTATACTAATAATAGGGTAACATGCAAATTGGTCAGGACTCCGTCACAATAACGACCAGTCAGCAGGCTGCGTACGCAGCAGGCTGGGGTGGGCAGGGACTTGCAGCATCAGGGACAAGGTTGGGGCCATGGCAGAGAGGCCTCTCCGCCACAGCCCCGGCCGAGGGTCCACAAGTGCGCAGAGAGGCCCCTATGCCACGGCCCAGCCCGGGGATCCACAGGCCTCCCCAGGCTCCAAGCCTACCTTTTTGGGGCAATCCATCGAGGAGCCCCAGATGGGTGGGCGGGGCCTACCTCTTTGGTGCAATGGATCACGGGGCTCCTGCACTGTGAGAGGGCACAGGCCAGGCTGGGGGACCCCCACACACACCCCGAGTGCATGAATTTTGTGCACCGGGCCACTAGTATTAAATATTTTAAAATCCCTTTTTATGCAGACAGCAGTTACTTTATTGGACCTGGTTAGTAAGAAACTGAAGAAACTTTTGCATGGAAAAGATCCAGATGCTGTATCAGGTATTGATTCAGACTTGTTCCTTTTTTATCAATGATAGTTATAGCCAAGTAAGTTGGGTGGGACCGAGTATGTAATACATATATAATGTATTACACGGTGGTTACATTCAGGCTACTTGTTAATATCTCCAGAGCAAGTTCTCTAGTTTTTCTTTTGGAAGCTCTTTGGTTACCTTCCTTCTAAAAAGGTGAACTTTTTCTCTCATTCTGCTCCCAAGTCTCGCCTCCCCTTCAGCATATCGCCCACTGCCGCTCTCATGCTCCTGCCCTCTCTGTTGTCTCTTTTTCTGACCCTGAGTCTTCCTATTGTTTTTCATTCTCTCTCCCCCTCCCTCCTCTCTTTTAGGAAATGACCTAATTTTACAGAGGAGGAGCCTGGCCAGCAGTTGAATAGGCTCCAAGATTTTTCAGTCAGTGTCCTCTGGCAGTTCAGCTGATTCCCTCATTTAGGATTTCTTTAAACTGAAAAATAGTTTTAGTGCAAATTTCCAAAGACTGTCATGTGAGAGACAAAATAGCATAATTGCCATAAGTGGGTTATCAGGGCCAAATTGCCTGGGCAAGTCATTTAACCTCTTTATGCCTCAGCTTCCTCACCTGTGAAATGGGAAAGATAATAGCAACTACTTCATTGTTTTATAACTACTTCGTAGAGTAGTTATAAAATACTTAATATTTAAATTAATAATATATTATAAACTATAAATATTAAATACTGCTAATGTTTAACATTAGTTGACACTAACGTTGAGCCTACTATGTGTCAGGCACTAACATGGATTTATGAAATTATTTATTCTATACAATAATCTATGTAGGTATTATTATTATCCCATTTTTATAAATAAGATAACTGAAGCTTTGAGAGGTTAAGTAACTTGGCCAACTAGAAAAGTAGTTAACATTTTTTCCTTTTAAAAGATGGTTTCTAAGGCATTACTAATTTTTAGAAAAAAAAATTCATGAAGTAGGGCATACATTTATTTGCCTGAGTTGCTGTGATTTCTCAGCTAATTTCTCAGCTATTTTCTCTCATGTCCTTCTTTGAACACAGGGCATATGGCAACAGATATGTTACCACCTGTATTCTATCTGTTTTGATGCAATTAAACAATGATGCTAAGTATTCTGAACCTAACATCAGGAATCTTTTCAGATTAATTTGATCTCATCTAACTTCAAAACAAACCTCATTTGGCTGCCATTACTATATTAGCTTTTCACATTCAATTCTTCATTGCTTTTGGCTTTTGAGGAAAATGGAGGAATTGTAGGCATTTTAATATCTATTTCGATTCAACATTCATTCAACAATATGCTTTAAAGGGAGAGAATGAATATAAGTGCTTTGCACAGTGCCAAGTGCTATAAGCACTTGAAAAGTGAAGAGGTATCTGATATTTTTCCTAAATAGCTTAACTATTTTGTCTCTTCTTGAAGTTTACCCCTCACTCAGTAAAATTGTCAGACTATATCAATATGCAACTAAATGAATTTTTAAAAAACCATCTGTATGTTCTATAATGTATGCTCTTTTCCCCATATTTGAGTTTCTTACCAAGTAATTGATTACTTGAAATTCATCTGTTGATGTAAAATGCTCCTGCTATCAAATATTTATCCATTCAATTATTCACCAAATATTTTTTTAATATTTACTACATGTCAGACTTTGTACAAGCACCAAAAAATACTAAGATGTGTAAGATAATGCCTCTGCTTGCAATAAGCTCATGTTCCAATGCTCTAAGTGACTAGCACACAGACGTTTAATAGATATTTGGTGAATAAATTGTCAGTGGAAGAATTCATGTATGAGAGAGACAACCATTATAAAGCAATCTATATATATAAAAGGTTAATATGCAAAGTGTCCCCTCGGGAGTTCAACAGGAAGAACAGTTCAATCACTTGTTATGACGTGTGCTGACCACCAGGGGGCAGCGTGGAACATGGTGGGCAACCAGCAGTGGTGGTGGGGTGCTGAGGGAGTGAGGGAAGGAGGAGGCAGGGAGGTGGGGGTGGGGGGGCTGCGTGGTGGAGGCACGTGGGTGGCAAGGGAAGGTGGGGAACCTGATCGGCCCTGATCGCTAGCCAGGCCTAGGGACCCTACCCATGCACAAATTTCGTGCACCAGGCCTCTAGTCATAATATATTAGGGATATGTTCGAGCCAGAGGAGGTTATGGAAAACTGGAGGAGGAGAATTTACCTGATCTCATTTGAGGGGATCAGGCTAGGCTTGTGGAAGCGACAATGCCTACTAGGAATCTTAAAGAATTAGTAAATATGAGCTAAACCAAAAAAGCAGTGAAGGATATTCTGGACAGAAGGAACATTGTGAGCAAAAATAAGTAAGTGCTAGAAACGGCAGCCAAGGGGTTGCCAAGAATTGAAACTAGAGAAACAGGCAGATGTCAGATTATGAAGGGCCTTATTTAGCAACCATGGAATTCACTAGGCATTTGGGAGACATCGAAAGTTATTTTTAAGAAAGTGATATGGCTAGATTTGTATTTTAGATTGAGTACGCATAGCTGCAGGTTGGAGAAAAGCTGGCCAGGGGCACTGGAGGCAGGGTTCTTAATTAGGAGGCTACAGTGCTCCAAGTGAGAAATGACATAGGCCTGTACTGTGGCAGAGGCAAGGGGGATGAAGAGGAGGGAACAGGTTTGAGAGATATAGGTGACTCACAAATAACTCTCAAGTTTCCAGGTGGGGTGACTGCCACCGATTCAGACAGAAAACAGGAAAAGGAACACATTTAGGGAGATGATTGAATCCGTTTTGGTCTTTTGATATGTGTGGGACATATTGGTCAAGATTTTCAGCAGAGAAGCTGGATGTGCAATTTTGAAGCTCAGGGAAGAAATAGGAGCTAAAATTAAACGTCTGGGAGCATGTGAAAATTGAGGCTGTTTAGAGTATATTGAGTAAAATAAGAGATCCAAGGATAAAACATTAAGGAACACTAATGGTTGAGGGGTAAGTTAATAGGAATCTATCAATGAGACAGAAATGAAATGTTAGGAGGGGAATTAGGTGAAGTTGTACTCATTAAGCCAAGGAAATTCATGATTTTAAGAAGGATTGCATTTTAAGGTGGTGATTTTAAGGTGGTGGAAGGTTAGGACTGCCACATATGGAGCCAATGAGTAAGAGCTGAGTTAGTAACTTGTATTTTTAAATAGACTTGTATGCTTTTCTCCTGCTAATCTGTCTTTGTCAGTTTACTTTTCAGGCCCAGCCAGGGGCCCAAAGAGGAAAACATTTTTTTCTACCCAACACTTCCAATTCATTAGCCATGCCACTTAAATTCCTTATATTCCTCTAGAAACTGGGGGAGTAGTTCCTCACTGCTTCTTATACTGCATGGGGTTTTTTTGGAGATCAAATAAAATAATGTATGTAAAATAAAATAGTGTTTTTGCTAAATATAGAGCACTTGTGAAGACTCAGTGTTATTACTCTGAAGCAAAATATGAGTATATTGAGCTTTCTACACCCCGCCTTTCCCATCTCCCTCCTCCTTCCCCCACCCCCAAGGCGCCTTTCCTTTACCTTCTCTCTCCTAAGCTCCAAGGGCCCTTCTTTGGCCTCTAACTTGTTTCCTGAGCCCATTTCTTCTACCACTCACTTCTCCTACCTCTGTGACTTTCTAAATAAACTTTCTCTTATAAAAAAAAAATTGAGTATAGTAAGTACAATTATCTACAATATTTTAGGGGAAAAATAAGTCTAGAATAAAGCCAGTTTCGGTAAATACATTTTTTTTGTTATTGTTTTTTTGTTTTGTTTTGTTTTGTTTTTAACTTGCTTCTCCTATTGTCATTTTTTTTTTTTTAAGGCTTCACATTTTGCCAACACCTGACATACATGGAATCTGAAAAACACAAGGAAAGGACAACTCAGTTTCTTCACCAGTTGGCTCTTGAGATTACTAATAACCCCCGCATCTCTTTGAAACAAAGATAGAAATTTAGGAGTTTCAAAAATATCTGGAAGCTTTGCATTAATATTTCTGTGGCAGAAAACTACAATTTGTAAATGTAAACAAATCTCAGGTGTTTCCTCAAACTACCACACTGACACCTCAGGGACAGAATAGCCTCCAAGCATTGTAAATGTAATCGTGCATAAAATGTCATAAAGTAAATGTTATAAAGTAAATGAGTCCTGGGATGTAATGTACAGCATGGCAACTATAATTAATAATACTTAATTATATAGTTGAACGTTGCAAAGAGAAATCTTTTTTAAAAATGTTAGGGAAGTTTTTAATTTTAAAAGGGAATATAGGTTAAGTTCATGTATGCTGATGTACTAAATTATCATGCTGCTGAAGATTGTGTTAAATGTGCTACTAGAGATCTGGTACATATACTATCTTTAGGTTGATTTTCCCACAGAAAAGGACATTTCATACCTGATTTTCTAACTTTGATTTTCTAACTCAAAGAAATAAATGTTGAGACAAAACTCTTCTCACATATAAATTATATACATAATATTCAAGATTGAAAAACATGCACTTTCCTTAGCATATATAACTTTTAAGCTATCCCCTTGGGCTGCTATTACTTAAACACTGAATCATCTAAGTAGATTTTAAAAGCCATAAATTTAAAATTCATGAATATCTAAAACCATGATTTTGCATTCTCTACTACTTCTTTAGTCTATAGAGTATTTTATGGCTTTCTTCTTTCCTCTCTCCTTCCCTCTTTCTATCCCTCCCTCCCTTCCTCTTAATTGGAGGGAGGTACCTGGGGTTTCCTTTTTATTGTTCTGT
Source organism: Myotis nattereri (assembly GCF_964212035.1). Classification (NCBI taxonomy): domain Eukaryota; kingdom Metazoa; phylum Chordata; class Mammalia; order Chiroptera; family Vespertilionidae; genus Myotis; species Myotis nattereri. The sequence goes on along the minus strand of NC_138076.1, from coordinate 199,937,382 downwards.
GTGAGTCTGGTGGGGGATTCCTCCTTACTACTACGAATGGCTGGAAGTGTATATTACCATGCCATTGGACCTGATGATTAGAAGATTATATATAACCTTAAGTAAATATCTTCCCTCTGAGCCTCAGTTTTGTTTTTTACTCTCTAGAACAGCGGTTCTCAACCTGTGGGTTACGACCCCTTTGGGGGTCAAACGACCCTTTCACAGGGGTTGCCCAAGACCATCGGAAAACACATATATAAATAATTACATACTGTTTTTGTGATTAATCACTATGCTTTAATTACGTTTAATTTGTAACAATGAAATTGGGGGTCACCACAACATGAGGAACTGTATTAAAGGGTCACGGCATTAGGAAGGTTGAGAACCACTGCGTCTAGAATAAAAATACACATGCAGAGATTGCATTTATAAGACTGGACCAGAAATATCAGAGGCACGAGGGAGAGCATGTGGTATGGTAGACAATGAGAGAATGGGCTCTGGAATCAGAGACCTGGATTTACTAGTGACCTATTTGCGTTCAGAAAGGAAAATTTTAGCAAGTAAATGACTTTGATTAAGGCAAAATCCAATTTAAAAATAGAATTACTAGAAGTTAGAGTTGCTCAGCAATGCTTGAAATGCTTTATTATTATTTAAATTGAATGACATTTCCTGTAACATTTCCTAATGAAGCTTATTTTCATCAACATATATACTACTATTCGATTAATCTTGTTTACAAAAAGGAATTGTCTTCTACTGAATGATTTTTGTAAGTTGAGGCAGTAATTCCTAGAGAAAATACTAACCAAGAGGTGCCACTCCACCTAGTGACAGCTCCACAAATTACAGTTATTAGGCTTAAATAGAATTCCCAATTTGAGAGACTCGTTATATGCAAAGTATTTTTTCCCCTGTATAAATAAAATCCAGCTCCTGTCACTGTAAAGCTTACCTCCTGGTAGAATATCCAGTAAATTACCATGGGAATTCACAGCCTGATTCATAGAGCTTAAGAATGCTTGAATTTCTTATATTATTCACATTATTAGCTACTATCCAGGTAAGTAAAAGATTTTCTAACTCAAAGAAATAAATGTTGAGACAAAACTCTTCTCACATATAATTTATATACATAATATTCAAGATTGAAAACCATTCTTGAGATCCTTTTTTTCCTTCTGGAAATCTTTCCTCCTTGTACTCTCCACAAGTGGATTTCGGGGGGTTTTTACTATGCAACTGCTTGTGTGCTAGAAAGATTTTTGAACATAAAAACCAGGTGTTGTAGCTGCAACTCTGTCCCTTAACAACTCTGACATCAATGACACTATTAGGCAACTCTTTTGTTGCCCAAATGATTCCCTCACAGGAGTATAATTCAATATTTGATTAATGCCAGCACTCCACTTCTGGCCAGTGCCAACCATATCATGCAGAACTACCTATAAGCCAGGTTTGAATTATTTCTCTTTGGTACTAGGGAACCTCCATGAGGTCACAGATGTGAGTTGAAGGAAAGGTAAACAGTGCACCAACTTCTCTATGGGTGAGCTCACACAATTGACTTGTCCAACCTGAGTCCAAACTTGTATGTGCCACTTCCACCGGACAATGGCATGCTGCTGTGCATGCCTACCCTGCAGGGGGCAAGGGAAATGACCCCGGGGACAGAACTGAGAGCAGCATTTCCAGTTGTCCAGTTTGCATAAAAATACTGGCTAATGGGTTGATTGGAGGATTAGAGACTTGAAAACAGACAAAAAACATGGGAACTAGAAGCTTCAGGATAGTATGTGAATGGACATCACAGAATAGGCCGCAAGTGCAAGGAATTCTGTGTCCTTTATGAAAGAAAGCTCATCCAAAGTCCCCTTCTTCTGGGAAGGTCAGGGGTGGGGAATGTTCAGCCTGCGGGCTGTGTAGGCCCTCTAAATCATTTGGTCTGGCCCTGCCAAGGCATTAGAGGTGACTTAATTAAATATCTGACCAGGTATAGCTGGCTAATTTTTAAGTTGAGAATTTGTATGGCCCTTGAATGATGTTATAAATATGCAAATACCCTTGGCAGAAAAAAGGTTCCTCACCCCTGTTCTCAGTGGACAGCACAGCCTACACTGTGGCTGTTAGTTAGCCTCTTCCCCCAACCATCCCAGACCTTGCCCAATTAAGCTACATTCTGGGAAAATTCCCTCAGCTTCTTTCTGTTTTTCAGTCTTTAGTAGTATCCATTCTGCTATTCAACCATCAATTAACCATAAGAAATCTCTACTTAAGAGGGTGGGATGGTGGGGGGGGGGGGGTCAATTGGGGAAAAAGGAGACATATGTAAAACTTTAAACAATAAAAAAAATTTTTTTAATCTCTACTTTTAATTTATAAGATCTTTGTTATAGCAACCTGTTGTTGTTGTAATAGATGCAATTCCCTCACCAGTCTCTCAGAGAATATTACTTTAAAAGTTTCTTTTGCTTATTTTAATCCCTAGGGTTCATTCTTGTCTGCTGGATTTGGTGGTGTTAAGCACTCCTCAAATGTTTAATGCTTGGGTGTCTGTTTTTTTCATTTATGATTCCCTGTTCCCCTGACAGTGAATTAAGTTCTAATTAGGGTGTCTTTCCCCAGCAGGAGGAAAGTGTACTAAATTTAGGGCCCTGCCCAGTCAGAATTCTTTCTAATGAGGTCTGAGCTCTTGTCTTTAGCTAAAGATCAGTGCCACAATCAGCTGCCCCCTTTTTTTGAAATTCTGATACTCTTAGTGGATATGACATTATTTCAGGTTCTATTCTTTCTCTCTCCAACTCTTACACTTCTACTCTTTCTGCTGAGCCTCAACTCCAAGAAAGGGAGTAGGGCTTAGCTGTTTCCAACTCGTTCTTTACATGGCTTCCCCATGATCTCCTATACTCGCTGGATTTGTCCTAAATTATCTCTCGAATTATTCTTACGTCTTTAGTTTTCTCCTGTCCTAATCTGGGATATGGGTTTTCTTGTCCTTGTTTCTCTAACAACTTAATCCAATTAGTTTTCCATCTTTTAAAAAGTTCCTCCACATTTGTTCATTAATGGCACCCTTCAGGGTGGAATACTTCAGGATTTACTCTTCTAATAAAATATATGAACTGTTTCATGCACATAATATAGATTCTAATACAATAAACACCTATGTGCCTACCACCCAGGTTGAGAAAGAATATATCACAAGTAGCATCTGAGTGTTCTGTGTATGCCTCCCTGATCTAATTTCCTCCCTCCTCCGAGCTTAAAGGGACTTGGGACAGGCAGAGTAGTAGATGGACATGATCAGTTTACGACATGAAAACCAATCACCACTGAATTAAAAATTTCAAAACCAAGATAGAAAAGTGTTTGAGAGGGCAGTTCTATCTTGATTACTCATTGCTGTAAATCCCAATCCTCTGCCATTTTAAGGTGTATATCATGCATGGCCAACATGTTACTTCCCTGCATGCAAATTATAATAAAAATTTTAAACTCTAATGTGGCTAAGTTCTCTTTCTACTTCTAGTAAATCTCAAACTTAAGATCATCACTCATTTTTCTCCTTCTCTTGGTAAGTGTTCAAAAAAAAAGATCATCCACATTTTTCTATAATAATAGAGATCTTTAATGCATCATTTCAGACAATGTTTATTATTCAGAGCTGAAGTTAAATGTTCTCTTTGAAGTCAACTTACTGTATAATATTAAAACATTACCTCTAGCAATAAAGTTTTCAAAATCAGGCAGGTGTTGAAATGCTTGGGAGCTTTGATGCTACAGATAAAGGATTAGGCTCCATGTTCATTAATTTAAGAAATGAATTTTTATGGTCTCAAAAAAGCACTATGAGACCTACTGGTACACTGTATACAGAAATTCCAGTCTACTGTAGTAAGGATATGAACGCATACGCATCATCCTCAGTAGAATATAACAGAAGAGTTCAGGTGAGGGCATGTTTTAGGAATGCAGCCTTGAGGAATGCCCAGTTCCTCACAGCAAAAACACCTGGCTGGTAAGGATATCATTCTACCTGACCAAGATGAGATCCTGACAAGTCAAGAAAAGCCCTTTAAATGGGGCTTATCTTTTTACCTCCAACCACATTACCTTGAAATTCTAGCACTGTGCAACTGTATGGTTGCAAAAACTTGTTTTATGCCACCAGCATCTTTTTCCTACAATGTCCACAAATTGTATGTTAGTAACTGGGTATCTTCAAACTCTATAATGATAACCAGCCTAGGTCTAGGAAGGACTCACCTGGCCTTACCCCAATATGATCCAATATATAATTGTAGTTAGTACACAGCTCTTTCACCCTGCCCAGCTTCGGTCTCTCCACCTTAATTTTCCTATGGGAAACTTCCTTCATTTACTCTAGGCCTGTGGTCGGCAAACTGCAGCTTGCGAGCCACATGCGGCTCTTTGGCCCCTTGAGTGTGGCTCTTCCTAAGCCTTAGGAATACCCTAATTAAGTTAATAACAATGTACCTACCTATATAGTTTAAGTTTAAAAAATTTGGCTCTCAAAAGAAATTTCAATCGTTGTACTGTTGATATTTGGCTCTGTTGACTAATGAGTTTGCCAACCACTGCTCTAGGCTGTCTTAGTGGGACTGTTAAAGTCCCTAAAGCCATGGGGTAGGTGCATGATCCCAAGTTGGGAGAAGAGACTGGTAGGAATCTGATTGATGAGCACAGGCCAAAGACAGAAAATACAGAAGCTGAGATATTTTGATGGCTGGGCTCTGTAAGGATTGTCTCTTAGTTTCTATAACCTAGATGCCTAAGGTTATCTGGTTTTTATTCTCAGGGCTGTTGGTCCAGCCACAATCTTTTTCTTAGATTTTCTGAGCTGTCCTCTGTCCTGCTGATAAATGTTGTTTCGCATAGGATCACTCTAGTGAGTTCCTGCTGTTTGCCATCAAAGAAGCTTACCTGACCCATTCATGAATGTCACTGTAAGCTGTTCCCTTCAATTGGAAAGCTATGGCCTTTAACATCTTAATATGCTTACTGTAGATTATATGAGATTTTAAAACTAAGCACTAATATTTGTATCAAGGTGAACAACCCTAGGTTAACTTCAAATTTACTTTAATCCCCCAAAATGGTGCAGTATTTTTATGAGTGAATACACTTCTGCCAACACAGTAGTGACCAACAACACTTTAGTAAATTGGCTTTAGTCTCCACATTTTCAAACTTACTCAGAGTAAAAAATAAACATTAAACACACAGAAGAATGGTCTTTACAACTTTAGTATATACAAATAAGAATGACAAATTTAAAGTAAAATACTTGTTCTAAAGGAGAAATCATACCAGACTGAAAACACTTTGGCCAATTCCTAGACATAGTCACACAAAACTACCTCCTGAGGAAAACTGACCAGCGAGACAGTTAAGTCTCTGCTTTCAACTATAAAGAATTAAATCTAAAATGCATTCACTCTTTCATCTTCTAATGAAAGATAACATACTCTCAGAAACAGCATAAGCATTGTTTATGGTAATGTAGCTCCTAAATGAAAATATGGGCTGAGTTACAGTTCACTTAGTAAGCAAGCTGAGAAACCTTTGAAAATTACCCCTACATCAAAGTATTTACATAAGTTCAAGTCTTTCTCTTAAGATAAAAGGTAGCACAGATCTTTAACCTTTAAAAAGAACGTTTAAATTAAACCTTTGTCAGAACCAGTCAAAACTTTCTGAAATGTTAAATATCAAATTTCTCTTCACAGACGCTATGTCCATTTTCTTCATAATCTTCTCTTGTTACCACCATATCTTCAAAATCATCATTCTCTGATATCAATTTTCCTCCTTCCCAGGCATAAGTAATAGGGCTAAAAATAAAGGTAACATAAATGAATCCAGATGATCTTATAAAACTAAAAGGCAAAAACATTAATTAGTCACTAAAATGTAGCAGAAAGTCATTTAAAGTGTAAAAATAATCATAAACTTCATAAGACTAAAGCAAACTCAGAAAGAAAGGAATCTTTATCAACATTACAAATAGTTATTCTTTTGACTTTTTCCCCTGTGCCCTGAATCTATAATAATAATTTTTTAAAAAGTGTAATATGCTGATTAGACTAGACAGCGGAAAGACCTTCCGGACAAAGCCGTGGCTGTGAGGGCAGAGCCCCTTGCATGTATTTCGTGCATCGGGTCTCTAGTTCTTATAATAAAAAACAAGAATAAAAGCAAAAGATTAAAAATACATAAAATGAAAAACACTGTCATAACTGAGTCTAACTTCTGTACTAGTATGCAGCAAAGATATGTCATCACACAGCAATATAGTTATGACAACGCCCATTTTATAAGTCTGGAAAATAAGGGCCAGAGAGATTAAGTCTGGAACTAGATTTAACTGGAACTGTTATCACACAGTCTGTGCTTTTGCTGCTATACTCTGTTGCCTCTAATAAATGAAACATTTAGGAAACACAGTGCAAGATAAATGGTTACATGGTAGGACATGGACAGTAAGTAAAACTAAAGCATGTTAAACATTTAGTTTGGCTTTATTTACAAGCAAGATTATATACTTTGTGTCATAATGCAATTCTATTTCTACTGTTCCGCTATCCCCAATTCAGTTTCAAATCTAAAAAATGAGAAAGAAAAAAGTTAATGTTTTCCTTATTGTACTTATTGCCATTTCTTTTTTTTTTAAATATATTTTATTGATTTTTTTACAGATAGGAAGGGAGAGGGATAGAGAGTTAGAAACATTGATGAGAGAGAAACATCGATCAGCTGCCTCCTGCACACCTCCTACTGGGGATGTGCCCGCAACCAAGGTACATGCCCTTGACCGGAATCGAACCTGGGACCCTTCAGTCCGCAGGCTGATGCTCTATCCACTGAGCCAAACCAGCTAGGGCCTTAGTGCATTTCTTAATCTTGGGGGGAGAGGAATATGCGCGTGCGCACACACACACACACACACACACACACACGAGTAGGTGTGCAATAAAGATTTGATAAATAAAGAAATAAACTACTTCTGTGCATCCCTTAGCCTGTAATGTGTACACAACTTACATTTAAAATGCAGGGTAAGACCTGGCCAGTTTGGCTCAGCAGATATAGCCTGCGGACTGAAGGGTCCTGGGTTCGATTCTGGTCAAGGGCACATGCCCAGGTTGCAGGCTTAATCCCCAGTAGGGGGCATGCAGGAGACAGCCAATCAATGATTCTCTCTCATTGTTTCTCTCTCTCTCTACCTCTCCCTTCCTCTCTGAAATCAATAAAAATATATAAAATAAACAAAATGCAGGATAAAACTTGGCCAGTGTGGCTCAGTTGATTGGAGCGTTGTCCCATATACCGAAAGGTTTTGGGTTCAATTCCCGGTCAGGACACATAACTACATGGTGAGTTCAATCCCTGGTCGGATCACGTATGAAAGGCAACCAAGTGAAGTTCTCTCTCACATCAATGTTTCTCTCTCTCTCATTCCCCCTCTGAGATCAATATGCATACTTTAGGAAGACGATTAAAACAAACAAATAAATAAAATGCAGGATAAAAATCCAGTACGCTTCATACTCTAAAAAGAGTATATGAACATCAATGATGATAAAAATCATTTCAATATCTAATGGTAGTTTATTCTTCTACCTGATAGCTATGAAATAAGTAATCAGATGAGGGCCTGCTATAGGTTTTGAAAATTTCTACTTTAGCTTTAAAACAAAACTCTAAAATTAAGTCAGGTATGTGGGGTCTCTGCCACTTAAAACTTGGGAGGGAGCAATTATTAGATGTATATTTGGTAAAAGCTCCTGCCTCAAGGTGAAGAGAACTGGGTTTTGATTTGGTCACTGCTATCAACTCACTGTAAAGCCTTTGCCAACTTATGAGTCCTTGCTTCTTTATTTACAAAGTAAGAACATTGGACAGGATGATGTGTAAGCCTTCCTTACAGCTCTAAAATTCTGCCTTAATTTTTTTACCAGTAAAGTAGAAATGATATCTGCTTTTTCTCATAAAACAGGGTAGGGGAATATATATAAAACAGTTTTGAATTTAACAAAAACTAATTACATTTAAAAGTTAATTTAAAATATTTTAAATTATCTTAAGACATCCCAAAACAACTTATGAATGGACATAACTTATCTCAATGGGTAAAGTCTTAAATTTCTATACTTGATAGAAACTCTCAGGAAATGACACACCTCAGATAACTCAAATAGATAATAACCTAATTGCTTTGCCTATAAAAACTCTTTGGAAAGAAGACTGACTTACAATAGGGAAGTGATCTCATATTAACCAAGTGCCCATCATGTTCCAATCATTATGGTGGGCACTTAAAATACTTCATAAGACTGAATCTACTAAAATGGAAGGTTTGTCACTTCAATTTTGTTGTTGTTGTTGTTGTTGTTGTTGTTAATGCTCACCTGAGGATATGTTTTTCACTGTTTTTCTCAAAGAGCATGGAAGAAAGGGGGTGGGGAGAGGGTGAGGCAGAAGGAGAGAGGGGAGGGAGAGAGAGAAGGAGAGAAACATATTGATTGGTTGCCTCTCAAATGAGCTCCAACCGGTGGGGGTTTGGGGGGAGTGAACCCGCAACCCAGGTACGTCCCCTTGACCAGGAATTGAACCCGAGACCCTTCAGTGTGTGGGCCAATGCTCTAACCACTGCACCAGCCAGGGCTATCACTTCAATTTTTGAGTAAAGGAAAATGAGGATCCCAAAGGTGAAATAAACCTGCCAACATGGAAGAACCAGGTTTTAAACTCAAGTCTGCTTTATCCACAGTCCACTTCATCTACAGTCTGCCATGTTTTGTGTCTACATGAGCCAAGACTTACTTTTCAGGCAGCACAACAGAAACATCATAATCGGTTGGAGTGAGACATCGAACTTCTGAGTAAACCCGATCCCTAAATCCTGGGAAAAGGGAATTTCCTCCTGTCAAAACAATGTTTCTAAAAAAATGCGGCTGCATTTCTGTAAAAGGAAAAAAGGGAGAATGGAGAAAAAAAAAGACATTAGAAAATCTGTTTACCTATCTTCATGGAATAATAAGAATGAGGCTTAGGTAAAAGCAATTAGGGATTATAGGTACTGGTTGGGAAACCATATAATATTTTTATAACCATATAAATTATAATTTCTGAGATTTTATAATGATATTACAGATAAATAGATATATTAAACAGAAATATAACCTCTAGATATTGAACAAAGACTAAGGTAAGGGGCTGAACTATGGGCTACTTACTATAAGCTGTAACATTATATATATATCAGTAACATTCTACTAGCAGATATTTGATAATTATAATTGTTCTTCCCTAAAATGGAAGGAATCTTTGTGTAGGTTGAGACTGAGCTAGTGAAAGATGAAAAGGAGGTCCTTCATGACATTTTAACTTCATGCTATCTCACTGAGACGGGTATTTAAGTATGTGCGATACTTAAGAGTGAAAAATACTCATAATCTATAATAATATTTAAAGAAAGGATTTTGTTTCGCACTCATTAAAGTTATATGATGGCAAACATTAAGTGCCATAGGGTCAGCCAGTATTAAAAGCCTATGCAGCACCTCAGGGAAATTTATCAAGAATTACAACACTGAACCCTTGCCGGTTTGGCTCAGTGGATAGAGCGTCAGCCTGCGGACTGAAGGGTCCCAGGTTCGATTCCGGTCAGGGGCACATGCCCTGGTTGCGGGCTCGATCCCCAGTGGGAGGCGTGCAGGAGGCAGCCGATCAATGATTCTCTCTCATCATGGATGTTTCTATCTCTCTCCCCCTCCCTTCCTCTCTGAAATCAATAAAAATATATATTTTTAAAAAATTACAATACTGAGTACCAGCGCAAAACAAGGAATGAGTATATATTGACACTGAGTCTCCTGGCATGACATTAAAGGAGTACAGTATAAACTGTTGCATACCTCATGACTGTAACTTTACATAAAGTATGAAATTAATATGAAATATTAATATGAAAATAGTTGTTATTAATATGAAAATATACTAAGATGTTGGAATTATTGACTTTCTTTTTCATTTTTCCTTTTTTTAATATATCGGAAGGAAAGGATGTTGCATATGCTAGGTTTTCTCCAATGCCTAGTGTTCCTTATGAACTAAGAAGACATCTTCAAGATAGAAAAGTACTTTAACACTCGAGAATATTAGTTAAATCATGCTTCTGGAGAACCCTGACTTCACTCCGAAGTATACTTCAATCTCATTAAAATTATATCAATCCAAATATAACAGAAAGAATAAACCAATCCTACCAACGGCTGAAAACCATTAAGTTGCAAAGTTATAAAGTCATGTTCTGTGCAAAGGTGGGTTAAATTAAAACTTTTTCTACAATAGATATGATAATTTAATACTCCTGGAGAATTTCTTCAAGTTTAAGTGTACAATAATGACTTTTTCCCATATGAGATGTATAATCTGGGACCAATAAAGAATTATTCAAGTATGTTATTGGATCTGGAAATCTCTACAAATAAAAGACTTGCTATTTCCTAAAATTATTTAGAAGAAACAGATGACTTCTTGAGTTCACATAAGGTTTTGTAAAAATATCATTACTACTCAGTACTTTAACTATGTACCTTCAGGTAAGTTCTGAATTGAGTAGACAATAGCTTCTGGGATTCCCATTTCTTGAATTCCTATATCAGAAGGATTAAAGAGTATTTCTGGTACAGCAAATCTTTCATTGGCCAGACGAAGAATTTGTTCCCCAGATTTATATTTTCCACTTAGCACCATCTCTTCCCTTGGCTTAAAGTAAAAGATAAAATGTTTACCACATTATCTAGATCACACGACGAATAACATTTAGTAATATGTAATACTAATATATTAACATGTCCTTGGAAGTTTCAGGTTCTCAAAAGTTAGTAGTTTTCTCTCCTGTTGCCTAAACTACACAAATAAATAATTAGTGACCCTAACATAGCTATTCCCCCAAAGATAATCTGGCTTTATTCCACACATTTTAAAACAGAAAGAAAGGAACAGATGAGAGGAAACTTCATAAAGTACTTATGATAGCAGACTGATTGCCATTGCCAGAGAACAAAGAACATACTCTCAATAGAAAACACTTATTGTCTTATGTTTCTTCCGTTATCTACTTTCACTCCCCTATTGCTTATTGAATACTGTGGTTCATTCTATTAGGATATTCCCTTTCCCTTGTGCAAAAAGCCTACATCTTTACATTTATTATTTATTCAATCTTATTTAAAAATCTGTTTCCAAATGACTTAAACAAATATATGGGCATTACCACTGAAATTCTCGTTATTTTCTGCTAACCCACCCATCTGTGAGCTCTGTTCCTAAGGGACTAGGAAAAAAAAAAAACTCCTTCTACAATATTCTACATCATTAAAATAATATTCCCTCTCAATTTTACTAAGAATCATCAGCTTTTCTAAATTCAGTTATAGACATTCACTTCATTTGACTCATATATGCAATTTTCCTCCCATAATAGAGTATATCCTAATCCTTTATATAGGTATAAAAATACTTAAAATATATAAAAAGAAATATCAATAATTCAGTCCTGGGTCAACTGTATCAATATTCACAACAGGCAAATAACCAACTTCTGTTTATCTCCAGATTTGTCATTCAGCTGACAGTTCTTTTTCTAAATAACTTTAGTGAGACATTTATTAATCATTTATGCACTTGTAACTGGAAAAATGGCCACCAGGAAGGCAGCCAATCAACAATTCTGTTAAGACTCCATTGCCGAAACCGGTTTGGCTCAGCGGATAGAGTGTCGGCCTGTGGACTGAAAGGTCCCAGGTTCGATTCCGGTCAAGGGCATGTACCTTGGTTGCGGGCACATCCCCAGTGGGGAGTGTGCAGGAGGCAGCTGGTCGATGTTTCTAGCTCTCTATCTCTCTCCTTTCCTCTCTGTAAAAACTCAATAAAATATATTAAAAAAAAAAAAAAAAGACTCCACTAATCCCAGCTGGATGCTTTTCAAATCTGACTGAGGTGGTCACTTGAAGAAATATAATGAGGATTTTTCAAATTACCTTACAAAAGCCCTTTTTAATTGTACTAAAGTCAGGCAAAACATAGTCTATCATTACTGTATTTTCTTCTCCTTTCAACCTGGAAAAGAAAATAGAGACTTATGAAATATTTTAACTATGTATAACATTCCCAAGAATCAACTTTCCAATTCTTAGATTACCATTATACATACTTGGCAATATCCATATCTCTATAAAAATCCTGAGACACATAGCATACATCTTCTTTCACTTGATTAATCACGTGTGTTTCATCCATAACATGTAACTGCCTAAAAAGAAATAAAAATTTTAAATGGAAAAGAGCCCCGGCTGGTATGGCTCAGTTGGTTGAGCAATGTCCTGTGCACCAAAAGGTCATCGGTGCGGTTCCATCCCTGATCAGGGCACATGCCAGGGGGGTGGGCTAGATCCCCAGGGGGAGGGGTGCAGGAAGCAGCCAATAGATGTTCTCTTTCTCTCTCTTCCTTTCTCTCAAAAACATATTTAAAAAATGATATGGAGCCGAGACCGGTTTGGCTCAGTGGATAGAGCGTCGGCCTGCGGACTGAGGGGTCCCAGGTTCGATTCCGGTCAGGGGCATGTGCCTGGGTTGCGGGCGCGTCCCCAGTGGGGGATGTGCGGGAGGCAGCTGGTCGATGTTTCTCTCTCATCGATGTTTCTGGCTCTCTGTCTCTCTCCCTTCCTCTCTGTGGAAAATCAATAAAATATATTTAAAAAAAAATGATATGGAAAAGATTTAAATATAACTTATAATGAACATTTAAAATATTTTTTTCTGGAATTAAATTTTCAGGTAACTAGTTTTTTAAAATAGTAAATTCTTGAATGTGTAAATTATTTGTAACTTTATGAAATACTTATTTCCATTATTATTATTTTTTATTTAAAACTTTTATTGTTGCCCTGACCGGTTTGGCTCAGTGGATAGAGCGTCGGCCTGAGGACTCAAGGGTCCCAGGTTCGATTCCGGTCAAGGGCATGTACCTTGGTTGCAGGCACATCCCCAGTGGGGGGTGTGCAGGAGGCAGCTGATCGATGTTTCTCTCTCATTGATGTTTCTGACTCTCTCTATCCCTCTCCCTTCCTCTCTGTAAAATATCAATTAAAAAAATCAATAAAATATATATATTAAAAAAAAAAACCAAAAAACTTTTATTGTTGACACTTGCAGATGTCCCCCATTTTCCCCTCCTTTACCCACCTCCACCCAGCCCCATCCTATTTCCATTATTTCATTTTATCTCCACATTATCCCTCCAAAGGCAAATGTAAGTCCAGTTTAAAGAAGGAAACTGAAAACGTGTTAAGGGGTAAGGTTTACCCAATTAAAGAGCAAACTTTTTCCTCCAACCATTCTAAATAGAATCTTGCTTTTAACTCTTTGCACTTTCTTTTCTGATTACAAAAGTATTGTGAGTCAGCACACAGTACCTGGCATGTAGTGGATCCTTAATAAATATTTGATGAGTAAATAAAAAAAAAAAACCCACAGGTTTAATGTATAAAGATTTGCAAAAAACAAAAATATAAGCTTACTTCCTTTGAATATTTTTCGGTGTACATAAATTATATACATGTTTACTTTTTATGTTTTAGATTAAACATTATCTCATGAACATTTTCTTATGCTATTACATACTCTTTAAAAATTATTTCTTACTGCCCTAAAATATTCAGTCAGAGGGATCTGTTAAAATGTATTTGTCAATGTTCCTAATGTTGAAAGTTTAGATCAGGGAGGAAAGATACCTGTGTGTTTATAAACATGGACTTGGGAGCCAGAGACTTAGGTTTAATCCCAAATTAGTAGCCAAGTTATTTTATCTTTTTGGGACTACAACTCTTCAACTCTGAAAAGGTAGTATCAACAATTTAACATAGCTGTAAGCTTATTATCCTAATCATATATATAAAGTGTTTAGCATAGTCCCTGTACTCAATAAATAATTTTTGCTTCTGCCCCAGCCAGTTTGACTCAGTGGATATAGTGTCAGCCAGCAGACTGAAGGGTCCCAGGTTCAATTCCAGTCCCAGTAGAAGATGTGCAGGAGGCAGCCAACCAATGATTCTCATCATTGATGTTTCTATCTCTGGCTCCCTCTTCCTTCCCCTCTGAAATCAATAAAAATATATTTTAAAATAATTATTATCATTGCTTCTATCTTTTTGCTTTTAACAACATAGTCATATACACCATATTCCACCTTCTCCAAGATGCACAAATGTACCAATGAAAAGAAAAAAAATGCTAATTAAACTATGACAATTCTAAGGTACCAATGATTGGAAGATTCACCTCAATTTCAAAGTTAAAATGTAAAAAAACATAAACTCAGGAGTAATGACATATAGTACTTTTATCTATATCTCTGATTATGATTATTTATTCATACTCTAAAATGCAGAATATAAAATACTTAGTCTCTTGGTATACTGCCAAATTATTTACCAGAAAAGTTATTTCAAGTTGTGCTCCGATCAGCAGCAAATGAAGAGTGCCCATATCACAAATCTACATCATCTTTTGAAAAAGTTCCATAAATGTGCATTGTTTAATGGTATTTTAATGTGCATTTTCTCTACTAAGAAGTGCCATGAGAAAGAGGAGTTCTTGTCTATTTTGTTAACTCATGTATCCTCAGCTCCTCAACAAATAACTGATAAGGATTTGAATTAAATCTTTCATTTCTATAGGAGTTTAACATTTTTTTATGTCTGAGAATTATCCATAGAAATCCTTTGCATGTAACTCTCTAGTGATCATCTATCTGTGTCACTGACCATTTGTTTTCTGAGAATTACCTAACTAAGGGTAGCTTTCTTATGGGTTAGTAAGCGCCCATAATTAATAAAGAAAATAATCCTATCATATTTGTTTCAGTTTTATGTTTATCTTAGTTTTATTCTTTTTTTAGGTATATTTTTATTGACTTCAGAGAGGAAGGTAGAGGAAGAGATAGAAACATCAATGATGAGAGAGAATCCTTGTTCGGCTGCCTCCCGCAGGCCCCACACTGGGGATCGAGCCCGCAAGGCAGCATGTGCCCTGACCAGGAATTGAACTGTGACCTCCTGGTTCATAGGTCAATGATCAGCCACTCAGCCACGCCAGCCAGTCTTCTTATACACATTTTAAATTTGTTTTACAATGCACATGAATAACATTTATCATTTTAAAATATTAATATATTAAATTCTGTAGAATTTGGGATTGTCTTTTTTAGTGGACAATACCATTTTAAATGCTAGAAAGCTTTTCGATTTAATCATCATTAGTATTTATATATGTGATATAGCTTTTTAAGCACTAATCATACAGAAATGCCACCTGAAGTTACAACTACGGGTAAAGAATAATTTTAAGTTGCTTGAAAAACTTCATTGCCAGCATCCCATCCTCCCAAAGAATAAAAGTTAAGTATTACCTATAAGATATGATCTCCTTTAGATGATTGGTTAGGAGTTTCCCTCCCACATTTATCCTAAAAAGGGAGAATGGAAATTTGGATCAGTTTACTACACATTTTTCAGTTTTATTCTAAAAAATAACATAAAAATGAAATGCAACTCACCGAATAATTGCTTCTTTTTTCTTTTTACTTCTACAATAAGGAACTATATGTGTAAAGGAGTACCCACTATCAACAATGATACAGCATAATTCGGAAGGGTTATCTCGGAAATACCTATGTGCACTGAGAGCCCCAGCTATTAAAAAAAAAAAGTGGAGAGAAAAAGAAACATTATAATTATTTTAAAGCAATAAAGAAAGGTAGAAAGTAAGGCAAAGACAAATGTTTTCTTTTGTTTATAAGAAAATGTTAATTTATTACTATAGTCATAACTCTGTCAAAAATTCCTTATAGTGTTTAAACTTTCAAGTATCACTTTTTTGTGGTAAATATAAATTTGGGATCAATTTTTAAAGGTCAATTTTCATTTCATAGCTTAAAATATTATTTTGACAACAGATAATTTTACTGAGCATTCATTACATGTTGGAGACTATAGTAAACCCCATTGAGTATGTGTGCTTTAAATCTCACAACAATCCCGTTTTATAGAAACTGCAGCACACAGAAGCTAAATAATGGCCCAGAGTCATACAGTTAGAACCAACCAGAGCCAGGATTCAAACCTGCGCAGTGTGACTTTAAAGCAGAGCTCCTCAACCTTGAAAATACTGACATTTGGGGCCAGATAATTCCTTGCTGTTAGGGCTGTCCTGTGCACTGTAAGATGTTTAGCAGCATCTGTATCCTTTACCCACTAGATGCTAGTAGCATTCTCCCAGTTGTGACAACCAAAAATGTCTCCAGACACTGCCAAAAGTCCCGAGGAGCAAAATCACCTTTGTTGAGAACACTGTTCTAGAGATTCAGCTCTTAACCAGAATTCTCCTCTTAGTACTAGAGGCCGGGTGCATGGATTTGTGCATGGGGTGGTGGGGGGGATGTCCCTCACCCTGGCTTGCACCCTCTTGCAATCTGGGATCCCTCGGGGGATGTAGCAGTGCACCAAGCAGCAGGCAGCCAAGGCAGAGCCTGAGCCAGGGCCGGATGCTGCACCTGCCGCTGCAGCTGCACTCACCAGCTGTGAGCCCAGCTCCCTATGGGAGAGCACTGACCACCAGGGGACAGCTCCTGCACTGAGTGCCTGCCCCCTGGTGGTCAATGCACATCACGGCGACTGGTCGACTGGTCATTTCCATCGTTCGGTTATAACGGTTGCTAAGGCTTTTATATATATACTAGAGGCCTGTTGCATAAAGAGATTCGTGCAATAGGCCTTCCTTTCCCCTGGCTGCTGGCGCCAGTTTTCCTCCGGCACCTGGCACCCAGGCCTTCGCTCTGGCCGGGCTCCGGCTGGAGCCGGCCCCGGGGCCGTGAGGCTTCACTGCGCTGCCGGCTGGCTGTCGCTGCTCCAGTCCTGGGGCCGTCAGGCTTCGCTCCACCACTTGGAGCCTATGTATGCAAATTAACATGTTAGGTTAATTTGTATACTCTCCTGATTGGCTGGTTAGCGTAGCGAAGGCACGGTCAATTTACATGTTTGTCTATTATTAGGTAAGAGAGATTAGATAGATAGATAGATAGATAGATAGATAGATACTAGAGGCCCGGTGCACAAATTCTTGCATGGGTGGGGTCCCTCAGGGTAGCCTGCAGGGATCAGGCCAAAACCGCAGAACAATGCGGCCTTCTTCTCCTGCCTGCCACTCCCATTCATCCTGGCCCCCGTTGCGCCAGCCATGGGCTCACGCCCAATCAGTCCCAATCAGGAGAGGCTGCCGCCACCACAGCAGCACTGACCAGCCGTGAATCCTGTGTCTAGCGCCCAGCCTAAGGGGGTGTTGGGGGGACCAGGAAGTGGTGGGACACCCTTGCCAGCCCAGGATCCAGATCCATCCCATGATGTTTGCACTGGCTGCTGGAAGCCACCTGGCGGCCACTTTTACATTGTTTCTTCCTTGTAGAGCGCCTAGGGAGGGGAAGTGGCCGCGGTGCCTGAGGCTGACTTCCAGGAGGCCAGTGGCGCTGTCAGGATTGTGCCTGGCCCATTCTCCGGAGATTGGACCTCCAGGACTACTGAGGGAGTGAGTGGCTGCCGCCGGGCTGGTGGGCCGCCAGGACTGGTTAGTCAGTTGAGCAGCGCTCCCGCTATGGGAGCACACTGACCACCAGGGGGCAGCTCCTGCGTTAAGCATCTGCCCCTTGGTGGTCAGTGCGCATCATAGCAACTGGCCGACCCGTCATTCGGTCGTTTAGGCTTTTATATATATAGATTGTTGCTTTATACAGACTTTAATTCTGAAAGCTAAATATCTTAGTACATTCATTATACAGCCATGTAATGTAATTCTAACTTTTAATAAATTTACTCCTGGATGATATTGATAGATTCTATGTTGGCAGTCTGACTATTAACATTTTTCAATCAATTATAATAGCAAGCATATCTGTAATAGAAAAGATAACTACCTCAGAAATAATAATCTTTCAGAGATTAGATATATGTGGGTAGTAACTTCATTAGGGTGAAATATTATAAGAGTAAAAAGATAAAATGAGAGAAGTCTGACTAACTAACCTCTAAGGGTCCATCTAGTTTTTAAATTCCGTGTTTTATTTCTTTCAAATCTAAAATAATATTCTTGGATTTTTAAAAAATATATTTTATTGATTTTTTTTTACAGAGAGGAAGGGAGAGGGATAGAGAGTTAGAAACATCGATGAGAGAGAAACATTGATCAGCTGCCTCCTGCACACCTGCCACACGGGATGTGCTCGCAACCAAGGTACATACCTTTGACCAAAACCGAACCTGGGACCCTTCAGTCCGCAGGCCGACACTCTATCCACTGAGCCAAATTGGTTAGGGCACTGCAAGCTGTTTTTGAGTTTGACACGCATCTTCATCCAATAGGCCGACGCTCTATTTACTGAGCCAAACCGGCCAGAGCACATTCTTGGATTTTAAGTGTTCATTTACCCTATTCATATCCATAGTCACATAACTCAATTCCAACCAAAACATTAACTCACCATTTACTCTTAATACTGCTTGGAACTGGTATTCTTCAAATAGGATCTCATTCATTGATTCTTGAATAGAAGTAAAGTTAAAATATGGTTCTGTGATAATAATATTAGTATCTAAAAAATCAACCTAAAAGAGAAAAAAAATCCCATAAGTTTCATAACTTTGTGTTATAATTATAAACATATTTCACATGTATAATCAGACTTACTTTAAACTCACAATAATCTTAGGAGACAGGTCTTATTATACCCAGTTAATAGGTGAGTAAACCCAGGCATCTGAGAGAGTTGAATAAATTACCAAGGTTCATATAACTAGTTAGTGACCTAGGTTTTGAATACAGGAAGTCTGGTAACAGAATTCATGCTCTTTAACTATTATTCAATTTTAGCTGTCTTAATAGTAGCATTAACAAAATGGTTCTATCAAATTGTTTAAATATAATTATGCAAAAGTAATGAATAACTATAAGCACTGGGGCTATTGTTATTTTGCTTTTAAATGTTAAGAGGCGAGAGGCTTGAGGATATTTAATACGTACATAATTCTCTACCACCCATTCTTAAGTAGCATTAACATTTGAACATTTTTCTGTATACTTAAAGTCACACTATAGACATTACAAGCACAAATTTCTCATATTGTAATATTCACACATTCAAATATTTAGGCAAAAATATTTTATTGTGAAAATAAGATACTGAATTGGCCTAATAATAGTAGAAATCTGAAGTAAACTTTTAATCTTGAGTTTCATACAGCCTATCTCTTATATACCTCATATTTCACTTCAATACAGAATTTCTGTTCACTTGCACATACTTATTATTTAGAAAATCAAAGCCATGCACAGAATATTAAGTGACTTAAACACGTATCTGAAGCATATTCAAAAGTTTATAAACCTTAAAATATAAATACTAATTTTTCATTTGAATAAGACTTGGAAATAAATCTGAATACATACTCCAGTTTGTTACCTGATACATTTCTTTTCCAAAAAGGTAATCCCAAACTTGTCTTTGAACATCCCAATTCACCAAGTAACCCTAAAAATATTTTAAATAAATTTAATCATCAAAAATATTTGAACAATTAAAAAAAGTCAGATTAATATATTCTAAATTGCTGATTTCTATCTCTTTATGGTTACCTTCACCAGTCTAATGATGTTTGAATTTCAAACTAATTATGTTTTTCTCCTTTTAGAAGTTCAAAAAACTACAAGTTAACACTAACCAAAGTGTCAAGGGTTCAAAAGATGTAACAATAAGTACAGATGCTTCTCTCTGTGCTTTTCTTTAATGTGTTCATCTCATTTATCTTTAACACAAACAAGTAAAATTCAGTACCCATACCCACATTCAGTAACTAAATTATGATTGGTTATTTATTCTTTTTTGGGGGGTGGGGTGGGGGGGAAGAGAGATGAGAGAGGGAAAAGGAAACAGTGATTTGCTGTTCCATTTATTTATGCATTCATTGGTTGATTCTTGCATGTGCCCTCACCGGGGATCAAACCTACCACATTGGCATATTGAGACAACACTAACAAACTGAGCTACCCAGCCAGGGCACTGTCATTTATTTTATTTTTATTTTGTTAATCCTCAGCCCAGGATATTTTTTCCATTAATTTTTAGAGAGTGCAAGGGAAGGAGGGGGAGAGTGAGAGAGACATTGATTAGCTGCCTCCTGCCCACACCTCAACTGGGGTAGAAGAGGACAGAATCTGAAATCCAGGTACATGCTCTTGACTGAGAATCGAACCCGAGACCCTTCAATGTGAGGGCCAATGCTCTAACCACTTAGACACACCGGCCAGGGCGGTCATTTATTTTTAACAGTACACTTGAATTTCAAGTTTTGGCTTTAATAAGATCTTATTTAAAATTTAGCCCTGGCTGGTGTAGCTCAGTTGGTTGGGCAACAGCCAGTGCACCAAAAAAAAAAGGCTGCCAGTTCATTCCTGGTCATGGCACATGGTTGGTTACAGGCTCAATCCCCAGTAGGGGGCGTGCAGAAGGCAGCAGATCAGGTTTTGCTCTCACATTGAAGTTTCTTTCCCTCTCCCTTCCTCTCTTTCTAAAAAAATCAATAAAAACATTTTTTTAAAAAGAAAATTTAAATGGCATTTTTTAACTTTATTTTTGTAATAGAACATTTACTAAGTAAATTACAAAGGTAGAAAAAGTAATTCCTAGAAGTAATGGCTTAAGAAACAAGTTATGGAAGTAAAGGAAGGGCCCTCGGAGCTTGGAAGTGAGGAAGCTAATGGTAACATGCCTAGACCAGAAATAGGAAGGGGACAGGGAAGGCCTCGGCGTGCCCCAGGAGGGAGAGCACCTAGATGACATCTTTTAGAAATCTAAAAATATTTCCATACATTTTCTTATATGTACATTTAAAATCTTAGATATATAAAAAATAAAAATAAAAAATAAAATAAAATAAAATCTTAGATATACATTTAAAGTTATCTTTAAATTTGGGTCTATAATGCTAGAAATGGCATATAATTGAATTACCTTCTGAAAAGGAAGGATGTAGAAGAGTCCAGAAGGGTCCTTTATTTCTTCTATCTGGTTAGCAGTAAAAGTTTTAAGACGTGCTGTTTTTGACCTGAACTGACAGTTAGGAATAACCCTATAAACAAAGAATCAAATAATATAATTATTCCCTAAATACTTAGTTGCTATAAATACTTTTACTTCACCACCACCCTGGATGCCAGAAAAATATCCAAAACCAGTGTTTCTCATTGTCTTCACATAATAAAAAGTGCCTTTCCTCCCCTCCGCCCCCCCCCCCCCCCAAAGGGCTCTAGTACATACCAGGTTATGTACTGGACCCTTTTTCTTTCTCAAATACTCCTCAAGAGACCCTTACAGGTGGGTATTGGTCCTACCATCACACAGCTAACAGGAGATCTAGGTAAAGTTCCTGGTCTTTCTGGCTTTAATTCATAAATTTTTAATAAAATTCTGGTAAAAGGTTTACAAGTTCAAAATGCTGGCCATAAAATCAAGTGACCATAAAGTCAAAATTTTCCATCAGTAAGATGCTTTGGGTTCAGAAGTGGGAAGTAGTACTTTTAAATGTGTTTGTGTCCACCATGAGCTTACAATCTGTTTAGGAAGACAAACTAGGTCCATTATCAGTACAGGCCTTTATGTTTAAAAACATGATTTTTTTAAAGCTGCATCGTAATCAATCGTATGGTTGTATTACAATTTTAATATATCTGGTATTCTTGATTATTTAGCATCCTTCCTTAATTTTTGCTACCACACACAGTGGCTATAAATAATTCAGAGCATCCCGTATTTTACGCTTCTCAAGCACCTCTAATTGATTCCTTAGGTAACTTGGTAACAGAACTGCTGAGTAAGAGAATAAAAACCAATGATACACAAGTCTAAACATTTTCCAGAAGACTAACAATTTACATTCCTGAGCAGTTCAATTGTCCTCTTTCAAAAGAAAACAGAGAGGAAAAGAAAAACACACCCTTCTGTGAATGACAGAAGAAAAGCGTGTCTTCAAATCTGTTTATTCTTTATGCCAACACATATATTTGATAAATGCTATGGCAGTATTTGTTTAATTGACTATAATGGAGCAGGTCAGCCAATGAGCACTTCGAAGTTTGCACTTAGACAAAAGCTTTCGAATTCTCCAGCTACTAAAACCGTGGTTTTTACATTTTGGGGGGGTCATAAAACCCTCTGAGGATCTGAAGAAAGCTATAATCGCGTCTCCAAGAAAATCCAATTAGGAACCGCTTCTCTGGAACCTTTTTTTACAGAGCAATTTCCGGCTACAAAACAAAACACACGTCCCACTTCCGGGGCCGCACAGCCCAAAATCAAAATCTGCATTCCAGTTCAAAGCTTCCCAACCACCTAGCTCCCATGCGAGCATCCCCGGGGCTCAGCGTAAGGCCGCGCGGGGGCGGGAGCCCTGTCCTGACGTCCCAAAGGCGAAGCGCAGAGTGTGAAACTACCAGGCCTACGTGCCTTGTTCCTCGGTAAAAACCAACACTTACGAGACATTCTCATGGCTGTAACCGATTTTGGCGTTGTAGGCTCCGTTATCCAACACTAACGTCGTCATTTTAGCACGAAACACAACGCCTCTCCTTTCTCTTTCCGACCCTTCTCACATTTTCTTCCGGCACTCTACCGTCCGCATGGGCGGCGCTTAAGGGCGCGCTTCCTGTATCCCTTAGCAACGGAGGACGCCGGAAGCGGGAGACAACCTAGCCACCAGCTCTTCAGCCAGTCAGTACCGGCCGTTCCAGCCTAACAGACCAAAATTAAAATCTAGAAAAGTCATGGCGAGATCCGAGAGTGGAAGCTGCTAAAGGCTTTTCGCCCACTTCGAATTTGTCCTTGATTTCAAAGTTTGACTCGCTACTGCAACCTTCTTCTAATCCCTGTTGCAAACCAGCTGTGTGTGTGTGTGTGTGTGTGTGTGTGTGTGTGTGTGTGTGTGTTCGGATAGTGTTCAGACAGTGACAATTATGTAGAATAAAGTGCAGAACCATACTCAGCATGGTATTAGGTATGAGGTCTCTTCAGTCTCATTCCCCTCAATTGCCCATCCTACTGTAGGATACAACTACCCTGAATTAGAAATATGCTGTTCCTCAATGGCCTTGCTTTCTTACCCACATTCACACACTTCCCCTGTCTACTTGTTCTTCAGGACAGAGCTCTGTATCTTTATCTAAAAAACCTTCCCGGCCCTAACTGGTTTGGCTCAGTGGATAGAGCATCAGCTTGCGAACTGAAGGGTACCGGGTTCGATTCTGGTCAAGGGCATGTAGGTTGGTTGCAGGCACATCACCAGTTAGCGGGTGTGTAGGAGGCAGCTGATCGGTGTTTCTCTCTCATGGACGTTTCTAACTCTCTATCCCTCTCCCTACCTCTCTGTAAAAAAAATCAATAAAATATATTTAAAAAAAATAAAGAACCTTCCTGACATTTGACATACCTCCTCTCCGTCCTCCTTCTTAAACTGAGGTGCTCCTCCTGTGTGTGCCTGTAATGTTCTCGGCTAACTCCTGTATATCATACTGGCTAAGAGAACAAATTTTGAATTGGAATTTAGACTCTGCCATAAAATAGCTGTGTGACCTTGGGCAATGAAGATGATGATTAATACACATCGCTTAATGTGCATGGGTAAACTGTTCTAAGCTTTACATGTGTTAGCTAATTTAATCTTTAAAATTTCTGAATGAGGTACTATTATTGAAATCAAAGAGATGGTTAAGAGTGCAGTCTCTGAATTCAAACTCCTACTCAAATTCTGGCTCTGCCACTAGATGGCTGAGACAGGTTAGTTAATGTCTCTACGCCTTAGTTTCCTCATCTGTATAATAAAGTAATAACACCCCCTTGCAGAATTGTTTATGAAAAATAAATTATAAAGGTCAAGTACCTGGTAATAGTTATCACCACATTGTAACTGGACAGTCAATGGGCCTGTGCTGCTAGTCACTACTTGCGCCAATTAAGCAGAGACAGGGTTGAATCGTTTATTCCAATAATGCCAGCAGTATGGGAAAGCAACAAGTCATCCACAAAAATCTGCTCTGCAGCCTCCTCACCCCCACAAACCAGCTGCTTATATAGGGTAAGACAAGGATTACATGGGGAAGTAGGGATTACAGGCATGGGGAAATAGGAAATGCAAGCTGGTGTGAGACTCCATTGTTTGGGCAACAAGGTTGTTAATCTTTCCATGATAATAGGCAGTTCTTGAATGAGAATGGCCCACATTCCAAGGTTGACTGTCCAAGGTTGACTCCCAGGTCCTGGGGGCATACAACTCCCAGGTTAGAATGTCCTTTCTTTAACCAGAACAAGGCAATCATGGTTAACAGAGTATGATGAATATTTCCCAATACCATAATTAATCCCCAATATTCTTTTTTCCCCTAACAACATTATTATTATTATTGTTCTCTTTCTTCCTTTTAGCTTATGATCAGTCTCTGTTAGCTTGCATAGATGGCATACTCCATGAAGTCCAGGACTCTTTCCATGGATGTCTATATCCCTTGGTATTAAAAAAAAATCATTGAATGTACAAAATTAATTATGTCAAATTTTAGTCCTTCTATTTTCTCTGATATTAAATTGATAAGATTCCTTACTACATCCATGTAAAGAATATTTTATAAATCTTACCTCATAAAAAAATAAATAAATAAAAATCTTACCTCATATAGCAGCCATCATTCCTATTTATCTCTTACCTCTTAAAATATATTCTTTTACTCCAGTCTCTCTTGATTATAAGCCCTTTCACATTTAAGCTACTCTTTTTGCTTTCCTTTGCATGCTCCTTGATCAGGATCATTTTTGTTTTTGGCTTCAGCAATAAAGACTGATAAATCTGAAAGCTGAATTTCCCCCCAACTGTAACCTGAATGTTATCCGAAAGCTGAATTTCACCCCCAACTGTAACCTGAATGTTTCTACCCACATATCCTTAAAATAATCTTAAAGGCAACAAAACCAAAATGGAATCTTATCTCCAAAATGCCTATCCCACCTACATTACTTTATCTCAATTACTAGAGACCCAGTGCACAAAATTTGTGCATGGGTAGGGTCCCTAGGCCTGGCTGTGAATCAGGGCTGATTGAGGCCTTCCAGCTGCTGGCTGGGGCCTTCTTTCATTCCACGCCGCCCCCTGGTGGTCAGTGCACATCATAGGGAGTGATCAAACTCCCAGTATTCTGGTCGAATTCCTGAGGGGACACTTTGCATATTAGCCTTTTATATATATATAGATTGGTGTGCCCCAAGTTAGAAATTTCAACTATTTTCAACTCCAATCTTTGTTTTAATCTCTGGAATCTGTCCTTGGCCTTCTTTCATCTCTACTAATATTGCCTTATCTCTCACCTGAAATAATGCCTCTGCATCTTCAATGCTCTTCCTCCCTCCATTCTCTTATCCTCATGTTCTATCCTCTGTACTGCCAGCATAGTTATCAGCAAGTGTTTTCTAAAACAGAAATCCAATCCTCTTCCCCAAATTCAATCTCTGTAGAAGTCTTCCATGGCTTGACATTGCCTATGTAATAATGTGCATGCATTTGCAATCTCATCACCCTTCAACCCATCTTACAGTGTGTATGCTAGTAAATGTTGAACAACCAGATCTTCAGAAAATGAAATCCTGATTTGCAGTGTTTATCACTGTGTGCTGAACAAACACCATCACAATGGATATTTACAAGCTATCTTGAAGTCATCAAACACCAAACACAGAGTCAGGAAGAAGTGCACACAGTTGGTTCTCATGAGCTGGTATAAGCCAGCTTCAGCACAGACTGTTCAGTAAAAGCTCTGACCTATCCACCTTCACACTATTCACTCTCTCATCCCAAGTTTTAGCACAAATATATATTTTGGCAATGTGTTGTAATGTACCCCGCGAATCACAGAAGGACACCTCAAGAAGTTGAACTAAAGAGTCACATTTATTGCAATCCGGGACTTTGAGGGGGCATTTCAGCTCTCCCAAATCTCATAGTGATAAGATGGCCGCAATACTAGATTTATATAGGCAAAGATCACAAAGGTATTGATTACATCCCAGGGTCTGGAATGAGGAACCTGGTTTGCAAAAAGCCGTTTACAGAAACAGAAGCAGCACGTTATCTAAATCACAGTTTTGGGTCTCCAGATCACTGAGTCCACAGGGACACGTTAACTGGAGCCCTCTGACTTGTGATAATGGTGCTGTCCTTCCCAGGTAAAGGAAAATGTGCTTTCTAAGACCAGTATGACCACAAACCATGGGATAGTCACATTACAATCAATAGAGTATTTAATCAAATGGGATAATTTATATAATTCAGAAAATCAAAATAACTTTTCTATGATTTTAGCAAACAAATAAGTACAGAAACCAAACAGCAGGGTTAAAGTTAAACTATAGTTTCTACCTGAGATCATTGCTACCGTACTTCAAATGTATAATTTTAAAACAATTAAAAACATGTCTCTCCTATAAATATGTAATAAACACGTGCAACATATTTATTTGTTATAATAATGAGTTAAAAAAATTTTTAATGTATTGATTTTAGAGAGAGGGAGTGAGACATAGAGAAATATCACTTTGTTGTTATACTTATTGGTTCACTCATTGGTTGATTCTTGTATGTGCCCTGATTAGGGATTGGTATGCCAGGACACCCACAACCTTGGGGTACCAGGACAATGCTCTAACCAACTGAGCTACCCAGCAAGGGCTTAGTGAATAGCTTTGTACCCTGTCTTGTTGGTTCTTACATTAATATTGAGAGGGTTAACTTGAAACACAGGCAGATAAGGGAAGGGTCCAGTGGGAAACAAAGGCAGGTGGAACATAGGCAGGGGCAGACATGGTAGTTTGAGCCAGCCTAACCATTGGAACCAACCAAGCAGAAATAATAAATGTTCCTGGATTCAAAGCCGGAGGCGTGGAAAAACAAGGGAGGGCCTGTAGTAACAAGATGTACGAATGCACAGAAATAGAAAACGTTCAGCACAGGAAGAGAGAAAGAACACATAGAACAGGGAAAGTTCAGGTCCACTGCTTGGCAAAAACAACTGAAGGAATCAATCAGGTGATGACACAGGTAGACATGGAGCAGGCTTGTAGCAAATATATACCCCTGGACTACAAGGCTTTAAGGGGCAGCCCACTATTGGGTCCCTCTCCTCTGCGGGAGTCTGAATCTGTAATAAATTTTCCATACTTTTGCTTAAATCTTCTGACACACGGAGCTCATTTTTCGGCATCGGGAGACACGACCCTGGGAAAACACCTGGGCTCACCGTTCGGGTTATCAATATGAGTTAATAAATCTTTGATGCATTATATATTTGTATGACAGTCATGTGCCCGGAGCTTAAATGTCAACAAAAAAAATGTAAATTAATTTAAAACACTGAATTTATGATGGTTTTGTGACATTATGTGTTCTCTCAATCCAAGGAGAGTAAAATTAAAATTATTACCATGTATTTTCTCAATAACAAGATACTTTAACTAGTATTATTAACCTGTGGGGTTTGTTGATACTTACTACTTTGAAAAGAAATCTATATTTTGTTCTTGCCAAAGCATTAGGCCACTTGCCATTTAGAAGCCATGAACTGTGACAGTTGTCTTTTTTCATAATTGTGTTTCCCTTGTGTGAAACAGCTTTTCCAGCTTCGTGAATTAATAACAACAGCTACCATTCTATTGTAGCTGGGATTCTCTAAGTATTTTACTTTCATCAGCTTGGTTAATCCTCACAACAACCTCATGAAGATAAATAGCACCATGAAGCTCAGAGGTTCTTTTCCTACGGTCACATACCTAAAAACCTACAGGACTAGGTTTAAAATGCGAGTCTGCTCTCAGAGCCAGTTCTTTCAACACATTAAGCTACATGCTCATCTTTTAAATAATATCTCCATTCATTGTAAATCTGTCTCTGACTTAACCAGATAGGAATGAATCCCTCCCTCTTCTGTGTTCTCATAGTACTTTGTTTCTGTTCTCAATTATGCTAATGATAATAGCATTTATTAATATCACTTAATTTTTTAAAAAAATATATTTTATTGATTTTTTACAGAGAGGAAGGGAGAGAGATAGAGAGCCAGAAACATCGATGAGAGAGAAACATCGGTCAGCTGCCTCCTGCACACCCCCTACTGGAGATGTGCCCGCAACCAAGGTACATGCCCTCGACCGGAATCGAACCTGGGACCTTCCAGTCTGCAGGCTGACACTCTATCCACTGAGCCAAACCGGTTTCGGCTTATCACTTAATTTTTTTTAATATCACTTAATTTTGTATTTTCATTTTTCCCCCAAGTAGTTTATTTGGGCAGGCCAGGGGACAGGGAGGCCTTGCATCTGAAAGAAGATGTTGGATCTCTTGGTAGTGAAGGGTGGTTTGTGCTACGGACTAAGGACCCGTAGGGAGCTTGATCTTGGAGTTATGGAACTGCTTGCCTGCCAATGGTCTGCACTTGCTGGCCACAATCTTCTTCCTCCATGGTCTGGATTGAGGGGGCACCCAAGGTGCCAGGCCCCCAAATCTGGATCTGCAGGGAGCAGGAGGGGGCAGGGTGGACGTTCACTGGGCTCTCTGAGACACTCACTTTATATGCATAATCTCATTTAATCCTCACAAAATTCTGAGTTAGATATCATTACTCCAGTAGTCATATGTGGTAACTGAGGCTGAGAGCTATAAATAACTTGTCCAAGTTTACACAGCTACAATGTGGCTGAGCCAGCATTTGAACTAGTCTAATGATAGAGCTCGAGGTCTTAGCACTAGTAATTGACCTTCTACACAAGGCTGTTAACCCTTTGATCGCAGGAACATTTGTTTTTATTTAGAGATCCCTAGTTATCTGAATAATGCCTGGTTTATAGTACATGATAAATGCTAATTAAGTAGTCAACCCATATATATTTCCTTTCACTTCTTCAGAAAGGAAAAGGTGTTGGCCTATGTGTAAACTACACCCTCTTCCCCCCATGTCTTCCTGATATATCCCTCAGAGGTAGTGTAATTTCTTTTCCTCTTTTAGACATCACTGGGCAGTCATTTTCACATCTGAAAAATGTTGGTTTGGGGTTGGGTGGAGCAGAGGTGCAGAGCTGTAACAGTTCTCCCTGGTATTTCAACAATTTCCTTCCTTTTTACAGAAATTTTCAAGTGAGACTTTACATCTTTATTTCTTTGGATACAACACCCTAATGAGGTAAGGCTGATATTATTATTATTATTATTTTTTTAATATATTTTATTGATTTTTTACAGAGAGGAAGGGAGAGAGATAGAGAGTCAGAAACATCGATGGGAGAGAAACATCGACCAGCCGCCTCCTGCACATTCCCCACCGGGGATGTGCCTGCAACCCAGGTACATGCCCTTGACCGGAATCGAACCTGGGACCTTTCAGTCCGCAGGCCGACGCTCTATCCACTGAGCCAAACCGGTTTCGGCAAGGCTGATATTATTAACTCATTTTATAGATGATTGAACTGAGGCTAAAAATAAGAATATTAATTTCTTCAGGTTAACTCAGCTAGAAAATACTAGAGCCAGAACTTGAATTTAGGCCTTTTAATTCCCATGTCCTGGACTCCATTAGAGCATGTTGTCAACTTCTACTTCCCTTAGGATTGGAAATCACCAGATGAAACATTACAGCACTTAGCCAGGAAAGCAGACTAGCTTAGCAAAGGAAAAGAAACTGAGGCAAGAATATAAAGAGCCCTAGCTGGTTTGGCTCAGTGGATAGAGCGTCAGCCTGTGGACTGAAGGGTCCCAGGTTTGATTCTGGTCAAGGGCACATGGCTGGGTTGGGGGCTTGATCCCCAATAGAAGACATTCATTGATGTTTCTCTCTTTCCCCCTCCCGTCCTCTCTGAAATCAATGGGAATATATTAAAGTTATATATATATATATATATATATATATATATATATATATATATATATATATATATATATATAGCTGAGTAGGTAAACAGAGCAAAATAAGCTGAGAAGTTTGTGGAACAAATTCTTAGGAAATGAAAAAGAGAAGTCGAACGTGGCAGGAGACTCAGTGATGGAGTCAAGAACAAGAACAGAGGAGGAGAAGGTTTTGGATTGGGAGTCAAAGCACCCAATAGCAGCAGGGCCGCTGGGTTAAGAATAAGGGTGGCAAGGCAGCATACCTTCCGCACCAGTCTGGAACCTGAGTTGCCCCGCTCCTCTCCGCGGTGGCCCCGCCCCATCTCCCCAGACCCCGCCCCCATCCGCTCGCCCCGCCCCGAGCCGGGCTCGCCCCCGCCCTCCCTCAGGTCTCTTAGGTGATGCTGCAGCCAAGATGGCGCCGGCGGTGGCTGCGGCGGCCTGAGCGAGATGCTCCCGGTCCTCGGCGGCAGCGGCGGCGGCGGTGGCCTCGGCCAGGGCCTTGGGTCTCTCCCGGGCGCGAGCACTCAGGCGCCTCTCCTTCTGCCGGGTTAACCCGGACAAAGAGGAGAGACGGCCCCGAAGAGAGGGGGCAGCGAGGAACCGAGAGGAGAGCGCGGCGCCTCCTGCCTTGGCACCATGGCTGGGCTCATCAAGAAACAGATTCTGAAACACCTCTCCAGGTCAGTGGGAGCCGCGGGCGCGGGGGCCGGTGCGCCCCCGCCCTGCCGGGGCAGCCTGCGCCCTCGGGGACGCCGGGGACTGGCCGCCGTGCGGAGGCGACCCTGGGACGCCCCGCTCCCGTCGGGCCCCGCACCTCCCGCCGCCCGCGGCGCCCGGGGCGGCTTCCCGAGTGAGACCCCAGACGGGGGAGAGCCGGCCGACTCGTGGAGGAGCGCGGAGGGCGGCCGGCGGAGGCGGAGGCGGCGGTGGGGTGGCCCCGGCACAGCGTCCGGGGGCGTCCGGGGACACCTCTTGGCGGTCCCGGCGGAGAGGGGAGATGCCCGCGTCACCCAGGTGCGGGGTCCGCGGTGGCCTGAACCCGGGATCGGGATCGGGATCGGGATCGGGCTCGGGCTCGCGTCCCCTCGGAGCAGAGCGGGTCCGTTAACCGCGGGCGCCTGGCGCAGCCCGGACTCCCAGGGCCGAGGCTCGTCTTCTCCGGGAAACGCTAACCTTGTTATTGTTCCGCTCCGAGGCCGTAGCGGGTGTGCCCGTTTGCACAGTTCGGATTTGCTGTAGGGAAACAGCCAGGGTTCCCAGCTTTGACGACAAGCTCTTTCTGGAGGCGTTCAGCCCCACGTCGT
Organism: Myotis nattereri; assembly: GCF_964212035.1. NCBI lineage: Eukaryota > Metazoa > Chordata > Mammalia > Chiroptera > Vespertilionidae > Myotis > Myotis nattereri. The sequence goes on along the minus strand of NC_138076.1, from coordinate 199,905,986 downwards.
CCTTACAAAAGAGTTTTTTTGCTTTTTAAAAACCCGAGACCCATAAATGTCACGGAGTGTCAGCATCTGTGGCCAGAAACCCAAGACTTGTCGTTCTTTCCATTTCATAAGCGGGTTTAGTCGGAAACATGACTCAGTCACGCTGGCAAGTTTGTTTGTTGCTCCTGGCTTCTCCATATTTGCCTCCAGACGGAGGCTGAACGTGGGATCTGGTGTCCAAGGTGTTAACCGCGAACCCGAAGCGCTTGGTTAGGATCCTTTTCTCCGTTATTTGTCTGTAACTTAGTGATTACTTTGAGCTCATTGTAGGGAAAGGCGTGGGTACGACGACTTGATTCTACAAATCGTGGTATACCACAGGTTGTATGTAGGGGCACAACGGTATTTCTGTGATTCAGCAAATATTTTCCATGTCACATTAAATAAGATGTTTTTTTTTTTTAAATATATTTTATTGATTTTTCACAGAGAGGAAGGGAGAGAGATAGAGAGTTAGAAACATCGATGAGAGAGAAACATCGATCAGCTGCCTCCTGCACATCTCCTACCGGGGATGTGCCCACAACTCAGGTACATGCCCTTGACCGGAATCGAACCTGGGACCTTTCAGTCCGCAGGCCGACGCTCTATCCACTGAGCCAAACCGGTTTTGGCTGTTTTTTTTTTTTAAAGTAACAAATTATAGTAGCGTTTATGAATATACATTTCTCAATATTACCACTAATTAAAAAGTTTCCTTTGAAATTGTACGTATGGCCCATATGAACAACTTATTTTGGAAGAAGGTTTTAACTTTCATTGATTAGTTAGGCAATGTCTGACTTATCAGATGTCCTTCAGCCTCTCTTACACTTCCATCCACAAGAATATTCAGAGCTACAGAAAAATGATTTCAGTTCTCTTTTCTCACCCTCCCAAGGGTGTTAGTACGAAGTTCCATTCTAGATGCAAGGGAGGAAAGTTCACTCAATCAGGGAGTGCCTTAAGAGTTTCATTCTCTTGCAGAACAGTTGAGAAGGGCTCTTAAAAAATTAATAGCCAAGGTAATGGCTTACTTCACAAAATAGACAACACCCACATATTCATTATTTGTATGATCTCTGATATCTGTGTTGTAAATAATAGTGAGGATTTTTATTTTTCTCAGAGATGAGTTTTTGAAATACGTGAGTTTTAATTTCATATTTCAAAACGATGTAGGTGACTGAAGAATAGCAAATTTATATTCTTGGATAATCTTTTTTTTTTAAATATATTTTATTGATTTTTTACAGAGAGGAAGGGAGAGAGATAGTTAGAAACATCGATGAGAGACAAACATCGTATCAGCTGCCTCCTGCACATCTCCCACTGGGGATATGCCTGCAACCCAGGTACATGCCCTTGACCGGAATCGAACCTGGGACCTTTCAGTCCGCAGGCCGACGCTCTATCCACTGAGCCAAACCGGTTTTGGCATTCTTGGATAATCTTACTGGTACTGCTGTCATCGTTATGATGTTATTTATAAATCTAAAGGATGACAATAGATAAAATAAGATGATAAGTAAGTTATTTAAGTAGTGATGAACTTTGAAATTAACTGGGTCAAGCTTAATTTTACAAATTATCTGGCAATGAAGATGTCACTATATTGATGTGATTATCTGGCATACAGTTCAATACAGTTTAACAGCAAATGCTTAAAACACATTGCCTTCCAATAATAGACATTTCATATGGCCCGTGCATGCAACCATGGCACCTTCTCCAAGGAGGCCTTAGACCAGCCGTGGGCAAACTACGGCCCGCGGGCCGGATCCGGCCTGTTTGAAATGAATAAAACTAAAAAAAAAAAGACTGTACCCTTTTATGTAATGATGTTTACTTTGAATTTATATTAGTTCACACAAACACTCCATCCATGCTTTTGTTCCGGCCCTCCGGTCCAGTTTAAGAACCCATTGTGGCCCTCGAGTCAAAAAGTTTGCCCACCCCTGCCTTAGACTGACCACACTTTTTTATAGCATTCATCCTTATCTGTCATGCTATATCTTTGCTGTTTGTCTGTCTTCTGCACTTGAATGCAAACTCCATGACGGCAGGGATTTTTGTTTTGAGTCTGTGTAATGTACACTCAACAACTATTTTTTAAAAATCCTCACCAAGGATATGCTTTTTATTTATTTAAGAGAGAGGAAGGGAGGGAGGGAGGGATGGAGGGAGGGAGAGAGAGAGAGAGAGAGAGAGAGAGAGAGAGAGAGAGAGAGAGAGACATAAATATCAATTGGTTGCCTCCTGTAGGTACCCCAGCTGGGGGAACCCAGGTATGTGACCTGACCCAGAAACAAAGCCACCATCCTTCCATGCATCCCACGATGCTCCAGCCAATTGAGCCACACTGACCAGGGCAACAATTATTTTTTGAATGAATGGATGAATGGCACCAATCAACCATACAACTGACTATCCCTCACATTGCCTTTATTTTTTTTTAACTGAGGCAAAACTCTATGCCACCAATGTTATGGTACTTTACCTTGGTTTTTAGGAAGCAACAGGTAATTGAATCACTGAATAAATGTGCTGTTTATTGTGTCCTAGGAAGGAAGGACTAGGAAACTGACTCTTCATATATAGGGTGTCTTCCAATAAGGAAGAAGGCGATCTGGGAACCAACAGGAGAAAGATGATGCTTACTCTGAGCCTTGAGATTGAAGTATGGTGAAATTATAAGCTCAAAACCAGTCTTACCTTAATAGAGGCACACGAGAAACTGGCTCTGAGTAAATGCTGAACTATTTGAGATGTTTAAATCTATATACTTGTTCCTTGCCTAATTGTTTATTTCTGTCCTAAGCATGTTTGTATACTTGGAACTGATCTGAAACTGACAGATACTGGGCTGGGAGAGAAGGTGGGAGAGAGAGAGAGAGAGAGAGAGAGAGAGAGAGAGAGAGAGAGAGAGAGAGAGAATGCCATTTGTATGTGGTGAGGTGGGGGTTGGAGTTCTTAAGTATTAAGAGAAGTGAAACAGGAAGTCTTTGAAGGAGAAATTACTCCGATCTTTCAGACTGTAATTGGCACAAAATATGCTTTGGAAGCTTTCCTAGGGGTGTCCTTTTTCACAAGGGAATGGAAAGTTCTAAAGAAAGTTATAACAAGTATCAGAAAGGAAATAAGAGCAGGAGCTACCTTTCAGCTCAAGGCCTCATTATCTTTTACTGTGTATGTAAGTGAGTGCTTGAGCAAAGGCAAGAGGTAGGGGGAGAGAAGCTGGAAGATGGGGTATATTTAAGCCAAGACCTAAAAAGGGGTAGGGATGATTCAGATACAAATGCTTCCCTTTCCCCTCTGGCTCCAGGCACACTGTAATGGGCACAAGGTTTACTGGTGAGTGGGAGTTGGCAGGACAGACATACACTGCACCTGATGGAGCCTTTGTATGGTTCTCAACCAGAGGTGATTTTGCCCCTCTGGGGAAATTTGGCAATGTCTGGAGACATTTCTAAATGTCACAACTGGGGCATTGGGAAGGGGGGGTGGCTAAGGTTACTAAAGACTATGGGTTAAAGGCCAGGTATGCTGTTAAACATCCTACAGTGCACAGCACATCCCCTTACAATAAAGTATTTGGTCCAAACGTTAATAGTTTTTTTTAAAAAAATATATTTTATTGATTTTTTACAGAGAGGAAGGGAGAGAGATAGAGAGTTAGAAACATCGATGAAAGAGAAACATCGATCAGCTGCCTCCTGCACATCTCCCACTGGGGATGTGCCTGCAACCCAGGTACATGCCCTTGACCGGAATCGAACCTGGGACCTTTCAGTCTGCAGGCTGACGCTCCATCCACTGAGCCAAACCGGTTTTGGCAAATGTTAATAGTTTTGAGGTTGAGAAACTGGTTTAAATTGTACACATGTATGTCAGGTGATTGAACTAGAGTTACTGTGCTAGTGAAAGTTATTTTGTCTGTAAACAACAAAACCTTGCTCTGTTTAACTTAGGTAAAAAGTTAAATGTAACCAAAAGCTGTTGAGGTAGGTCACGGAATAAGGGGAAGGTCAAGAACTAGCCAGCTCCTGGAACCTCATGAAAGAGATCTTGGACTTCAGCACTGTTGGCATTTTGGAGAAGATAATTATTTATTGTGAAGGGCTGCTCTGAACATTGTAGAATGTTGAGCAATATATCTAATATCCACCCACTAGATGCCCATAGCCACCCCCACAGTCTTGACAATGAAAAATGTCTCCACACATTGCTAAATGTACCCTGGGGGCAAAAAGGCTCTTGATTGAGAACCACTGCTTGGGGTGCTATCCCATCTCTCACAACTCCCAATCTGTGATCTTTCCTGTCAAGTTTCAGATTCCTGGGAGAGAGAATCTGTATGGCCCAGCTCTATTTATCCATTGGTCAGTTAGCAATGGCAAAGAATTATAGGTACAGTAAAGATATGGTCATGGGAAGAACTAGTATTTTGAGTCAGGCTTGTTGTCTTTAATAGGCACTGCACTAAATTCCATGACAAAGGGCCTCAAATTTAACTTCATCCCAGGAGGTGACTTAATAAGGAATTCCAGACAAAAGAAGGACATGATCACTAAAGATGCCTGGTTATCAGTTTGGTTTCTGAAGTCCAGGGTTCAGGAGCAGTTGTCTGGGGTGGAAATAAAGAATCTGCGGAGGATCTCTGGTTAATTTAAATAGAATAGAAATGTATTGGAAGGATGTCAGTATCTCACAGAATTTATGGGAAAGTTAGAGAACCAGATTTGGAAAGGGACTGGATCCAGGCTAGCTCCAAGCATCTAGGTAGGAGAAACTACCTGACATCTCTACAAGACACGTTTCCTAAACTAAGGGAAAGGAACAAGTAGAAAGGGAGGGTGGCCTGACAAGATTGCTGAGTATTTGGAATATATGTTATAGAGATTAGGAAGGGTTGAGCATTTGGCAGAATATTGTGACTGACTGGCAAAGTAATAGATTTTAGATTGCCTCACAATGTATTGATGGGCTGGTTTAGGTTGCATAAGAAAGGAAGGAAGGAGGAGGGCAGCAGCTGATAGCCTGTTGAGAAAAGGAAAGAACCGTCCAAGGGTTGGAGATTTTATCTAGGTGGAAGAGCAGTTGAGAAAAACAAATAAAAGAACTGGAAGATTTGGTGGTTTTGTCTGAAAGGGTTATATTAAAGTTCAAGATTTTAGAGGTGGAATGGGCCTAATTTAGTACATGGTTTCACATAAGGCTGTGGAAATTAATTGCTGAAGAAGTTAAGGTGCATGTAATTGGAGATGAATACTGTTAAATCTATAATCGTTCCTCTGGACATTCTTAAAAGGAAATACAACAGATTATTTAGACTGTCAAATTATTTTCTTGAATGATAATTTTATATAATTATTGATAGGCTAATTATTTACATCTTCCACTTTTATGGCAACGATCAATAATTAATTTTTGAAAGTTTATGTATACTAGGTCTTGAGTACTTGGTATTAGAGATACAAAGATGGGTAAGATATGGTCTCAGTTCTTGGAAAACTTCAGTAATTCTCATTCAGGCATAATAAGCATAACTGAATCTAACCTATTTATAGAATATACTGCCATTGAAATTAATGAGATTTGTTTTACTTGGATTAGGCAACTGGGAAAACTTGAGTTAATGTTCCCTTTTAGGATTAATAAATGTACCTTTATAAATTTAGGGATTATTTTTAAACATTTTTGTGAGAGAGAGGAAGGTAGAGGGAGAGAGAAACACCAATGTGAGAGCCAGATATCCACTGGCTGCCTCCCCGCTACCAGGGAATCAACCCTGAGGCATGTGCCCTGACTGGGAATTGAACCAGCAACCTTTCAGTGCATAGGACGATGCCCAACCAATTGAACCACACTGGCAAGGGCTAAATTTGGGGATTTTTTTTTTTTTACTATATTTTTATTGATTTCAGAGAGGAAGAGAGAGGGAAATATAGAAACTTCAATGATGAGAATCACCGATCAACTGCCTCCTGCACGCCCCCTATTGGTGATTGAGCGTGTATCCTAGGCATGTGCCCTTGATGGGAATCAAACCCAGGACCCTTTAGTCTGCAGGCGGAAGCTCTCTATCCCCTGAGCCAAACCAGCTAGGGCTAAATTTGGGGATTTTTTTTAAATTTTAATTTTAAATTTTTTTTTAATAAATTTGGGGATTTTTAAGGTAACTTTTAGTTACTTAAATTGACAGTATTCTTTTTGTTTTTTAAAAAAATATGTTTTTTTTATTGAGAGAGAGAGAGAGAGAGAGAGAAAGAGAGAGAGAGAGAGAGAAAGATAACGAGATAAAGAAACATCAATAGGTTGTCTCCTGTACTTACCCCTACCAGGGATTGAGCCCAAAACTTGGGTATGTGCCCTGATTGGGACTCAAACCTATGACCCTTCAGGTGCACAGGTCAAGGACACTCCAACCAACTGATCCACACTGGCCAGGGCAATGGAGTTTACATTTTAATCAGAGGATGCCGATAATAAATAAGTGAAGTACATTTTATCAGTTTGTGGTATGTGCTGGGGTTGGGGGTGGGGCAGGAAAGGGGATAAGAAGTGCGTGGAGGTAGGGATGGGGTTTGCAGTTTTAAATCTGTTGATTCTAGAAGCCTTAATTGAAAAAGGTGATATTTGAGAAGAGATCTGAAAGAGGTGGAAGCAAATGCAAAGATCCAGAAGTGGAAGCTTGCTTGTTATTTTGATATATATTTAGGCCAGGAATACAGGTGACAGGTGACTTGGAGTGAGGAGAGGAAGATGAAATCAAAGTCCAGGTCTTGTGGGGCCTTGTAATGAGTTGGCTTTTAACTGAGTGGGATTGGAATCCACTGGAAAGCTTGGAACCAAGGACCGCTCTGCACCCAAGTGGAAAATAAGTAATGGGAGGGCAAGGGCAGATGGGAGCTCAGTTAGGTGTTAGCTCTCCAGATGAGAAAGACACTGGCTTGGACCTGGTGGATGCAGTGAAGTTGTTGAGATATCAGGTTTTAGATGTATTTTGAAGGTAGAACTACAGGATTTTGTTGACATAAAATGTGATTGAGAAAGAAAGAGAGCAGTCATGGATGACTCAGGAGTTTTTGACATAAGCAACTGACAAGGTGGAGGTGCTGTTCACTAAGTTGGAGGACACAGGCTTATGGAAGAAGATCAGGAGTTTGAACACGCTAATTTGGATACCTTTCAGTTATCTATGAAGATCCCTTTTATTTGTGAATTAATTTACACTGTATTTATGCAATACAGAATTTTAAGTGTGGATTATTTATTTATTTATTTATTTTGGCTATTAACTGCATTATATAGAAGTATCTGAAAGCAAGCAGGTGCCTGTTTATTTCACATTAATGTTCACATAAAAACAGATTGATTCTTGCAAAAGTTACTTTCAGGAGATTAATTTGAAAACTTTAGGTGAAGAGGGGATGGATGCTTGGTCCACTGAATGTTGTAATATCACCATTCTAGAATCAGAAGGGATTTGTTGCAGTCTGTGAGAAGGTAATTATTAAAACACTAGAGGCCTGGTACATGAAATTTGTGCACAGGTGGGGTCCCTAGGCCTGGCTGGCAATTAGGGCTGGCCAGAGCCTTCCTCCCCTGACCCTCCTCTGGCTGGCCTCACCTTCCTGCCAGTTGCCGGCTGCCGGCCAGGGCCTGCTGGAGGGGGGAAGGGACCACAGGAGGTTGGCTGAAATGGGGAGGACCAGGGGAGGTTGGCCGGCCATAGGAGGTTGGCTCTGGGAGCGCACTGACCACCAGGAGGCAGCTCCTGTGTTGAGCGCCTGCCCCCTGGTGGTCAGTGTGCATCATAGCGACCAGTCGTTCTGGTGTTCCGGTCGCTATGATGCACACTGACCATATATATAGATTGAAATGTGTCATCTGCCTAAGGTTAAAGTTTGACAGGTGTTGAGTGGTTGCGTCACTGATCCAGCACCTTTTTAATTTGATTTTTCTATGCCGCCTGCTCAGGCCGTTGTTCCCACCTAATAGTTTGATTTTCTTTTACTCCATTTTCAGCATTTCTTTTAGTACTCTCATGGTGTTTCACCATACTGCTGCAATATCCCTTAGGAGATTCTTTTATAACTTGGGAATTCTTTGACTCAGCAGTTCTTTGAAGTTGTGGAAGCATAATTTCCGCTGGGGCTGACAAGCAGCCCCTGAGCGATGGAGGAACAGATTACTCAGACACAGTTTGACTGTGCAAGAGAGGGCTAAGGGGCCCCTGGCTTTAGTAGCCAGAACAGCCTCTGTTGCCTGCCTTTTTAGGCCTTCCTTGGAATTTTTATCTTTAGATACAATCAGTAGGGTGAGTAATCTTGGGAGGACACATGTTTATATTGTCCTCTAGGCAAGGGCATCCAGGGATTAAGCATAAGGATTCCAGTAAACACCCAGACGTCTGCATATGCACAGGCTTGTTTGGAAGGTCAAGGAATAATTAAGTCAGAATTCCGATAAACAGGGCAGGCGGCCTTCCACGCATTTCCATTTTATCAGAATGTCCTCCTTACAAACTTTCCAACCAAGTCTCTTATGCTCCCCAACAAATTTCTTACCATTTCTTTTTACTTGCATAATTTTTTTTGCAATATTACTTTTTACAATATTGCACTTTATCTTAATACTACAGTTTCCAGTGTAAACATTTTCTTAATAAGTTGACCCCTTATCAGTTATACATACATGTTTTAAATTCTGCATATTATAATATTTAGGATGAGTAATTTAATATTTCTATTTAATATTGGTATTTAGTCAGTTGATATTCATGATTGGAGCTCAGATTGAATGTAAGTTACAAATAGAAGATTTAATGACTATTTCTATGAGTGAAATATGAACAGTTATATCAAGACCAAGTTATTAAAACAAAATTGAGAGCTGAAGCAAATATGATTCAGGATATAGTAATTTATTGTTTGATTTTTTTCAGGCATTAGATTTACTACTGGTCTGTCTGATAATTCAATGACTTATTTTGAGACTTCTCCCAGACGAAATGAATGTAGTGTATTAGTTTTTAATTCCATATTAGTCTGTCTTTTACGGCTTAATTTTATGTATATATACTTTTTCTACCCCAAAATACTATTGATAGAAACATTATCTGGCTTCTTTTGTCTCTACTCTATTAGCATCAAGTGTTATTTTTGTCTGCTGTTGTGTATTTGTAAACCTTTTGTAATTTTATTGTTAGGAATTAATATTTAGGGATAAATGTAGTAAGTACCAGAAAACTTAGAGATATTAAAATTTGGTAACAGTAAGTATGTTTTTAGATAATAAATTGGGTTTCTGCTCCAAATTTTTCTTCTGCTCTGATGCTTTATATATAAATGAAATACACTATAAAAAGGTGCATTCATAATATGTAAGATTTATTTTTAAGAAATACTATAAATATCCTCATTGATAAGTCATTCATTTATTTTTCCTACCAGTATTTAAAGAAAGTTCTGTAAGATATAAATAAAACTAAGACTTAGGAATGTCTTCTGGAAACAATATGGTAGATGAGTGAGTAAATAGAATTTAAGATAAAATATTAGTTTTCTGAGAGAGGCACAGAGTACTATCTGCAACTTTTAAAGAATTAGAGACAGTGAGATGGAGGTAGTCCAAGTGTCAGAGAAAATTGTAAAGCAATAATGAAATAAAGCACATAAATGACAGCTTGGTGATATAAAATGGGTAGTTATTAAATCTATTTTATCTGACTACAGCATGCATACCAAGAGAGTATTTTAAGGCAAGTATGTAGAGACGTCAAGGATGACTTAGGTCTTCCAAATTTGGCTGCAATTTTATTTTTCATTGTTTCCCAATGCTACATTTCTTTCCCCATCCCCACTTTTTCACCCACCTTTTGTTTTTTCCTGCAGCCAAATTGTCTGTGTCCCTTCAGGAAGGACATCCTCTCAGGCTTCATTTTATACTTGTACATCTTCATAGGCAACTTTAACTAGGCTAGTCTCACTGTTCATCTTCATTTTGAAATGTTTTAGGTCTTAAAATATATTGTTTGTTTTATTTGTTAATTCTGCAGATTGTCATCTCTTTAAAGGGCAGAATCATCCTGATAGGCTCTGAATTCTGAGGACAGTGACTGTGCTTGTCTTGTTCGCCATTGTATCTTTAACATCTGCCATAGTACTGTGGTACATAGCAGTTATTCAGAAACATATTTAGCTGACTGGAGAAATAACTTTATAATACATTGGTCTTCATAGGATACATAGAGCATGAATTAGTTACCCTGAATCCATTTTTGACTGGTTTAAAAAGTTGATTCATATCCAAAAAATTTAGATTCAAAACTTTTTTCCTGATAAATACTATATTTCTCCTATTTATTTTTGAATATACAGATGTAGTTTATTGCTGGATTTTCCTTTCTTTTTTTTTTGTTTTGTTATTTTTCATAGGTAACTTAAGTATTCTCTATGAAATGAAGTGAGGATTATTAGTTTTAACTGGGCCTTTTGACAGTTAACTTGACTATTTGTATTTTTTAGAGTGCTTGTCCTAATTGGTTTCATTTAATGTTGTATTATACAGTTCAGTCTTTGTATAACTTTTGTACAATATAGCCATCTCATTTTTGTTAATTAGCATTTTAATATAAAATTTAAAACATACATATTAATTTAATAGCATAGTAGTAATTCCAGTGGTAAGGAGAATGAAGAAATCATAAATAGTTTATCTTAGAATTTTAGCAGTATTTGTCTTTAGTTAATCCAGTGTGAAATACAACTGTATTTTTTCTAAATGAATCACAGCTAAATATTTTTATCATATCATTCCTTTCCTCTTCCTTCCCTTAAACGTGCTCCCTTCTGTGTCCCCTGTGTACCCATTCCCTGCAGCGATCCCTGCTGGCTATGGTGGAGATTGATGTGCTGTGAATTTCATAATCACCCAAATGAGTACCAGAGGAGTCTAAGAAACCTTGGCAACTGGCTACTTGCTTTCACCAGGAATAGGGACCTTTTGTCTGAAATTTCCTGCCCTCAGGTAATAATTCTATTCCCCACGGTTTTGTTTTCTTTCAATAAATGTGAGCACTTATGCCCATCTCAAAGATACTTAGAGAGCAATTTCTTATTATTTTAGTCAGATACCAATTGCATTAAAAAACACACAGCAGCAATGTAGCTACAGGCTCGTGCAATTCCTCTCTTAGAATATCTTTTCTAATATATAAGGTTTGGCAATGCATTTATAATCGGCTCTTTCTGATGTTGCCAAAAGAAGAGTTTTATAATTTAGAGTCAGATACTTGAAAATAGTAATTAGCATTCTTTAATGGGTAAGACTTCATAGTCTGTTTAATTAATGAGGTATGAAGGCTCTTTTGATAAAGAAAATGTTTTGATCAATTCTCTTACTGAAGGATTTAAGAGTTTATTTTGTCTACTTAATGTTCATTATATTCTTTATTAAGGAGATTGAAATAACTCATGAGCAGCAGTGAAAACAGGTTTCATTTTTGAAGAATATAAGGGCTCCCAACCCCATTCTTTTTCTCCTCCGCCCTGTTCCTTTTTAAAAATTCATTATCAGAGAAAGCAATTAGGTTATAAAACCAGATTCATGTGGAAATGGCGCTGAATTTCTTTCAATTTAGGGTTCTGTGAAAATCCTAGAAACTCAATATCAATGACTACTTCTAATGCTTGGAAAATATATCCACATAAATATTTTGAATCTATTCTAAAAGTCTAGTAAGAAATCGATACTTAAAGAATAGCCATGTGTGGAATTGTGCAACTCATTATATTCATACCCTATTAGTAATGGGACAGTTGATAAACTTGTTGGCCATATGTTAGCTAGCAATTGTATAGCTTTGATGATAAGTACTGTTTTTCCATATTCTTGTCTGCCTTGATTCCATACTATCGTTTCGGTGTCTGGGTCTCATAATTGCCAAGAGAGAGATGCCATGCTTTAACCTTACTTAGGTAGACCATTAGTGAAACCTTTGAGATTCTCTCTAGGATATCGATGGTTAAGAACTTGTTTATAATGGCATTCAAAGATAGTTCTGATTTTGTATATACCTCTAGCAAATCCACTGGGACCTTTGCTCCTGAAGTATAGTCATAACTGTAATCCTCTGCTTTTTCTAGATTGCAGCTCCTTATCTATCTTTTTTGGCCTGGCTTGTACTAAGCCTGTTGGGATGTGGTGTTATGATTTCTTTCTGAGTTTAAACCACAGCTATTCATGAGTTTATTCAAGTTACCTATCAAGCTTAATTACTTGGTAATTTCTTTACCTTCTCATTTTAATCAGTTATGATTCCTTTATACTTAAATAATTCTTGAGTTTATGTTCTTTCTCCTGAACCTAGCACATAGCCGACTTCTTGGCATAAAGTAGATATCAGTAATATTTGAATATCTCTGTTGTCACTACTCAGATTTAACTCATAATTTCTTGCATCAGTTATTGCAACTAAGTATTTTCGTTCCCTTCTGTTCTCATATTTTCATCCTTGGCACTGTTACCAGAAAGATCTTTCCAAAATGCTAATCTTATTTTATTTCCTGATAAAAACTAATATTTTTGTCCAAAACATATTAAAATAGAATGTCACTGCATAAAATAGACAAAAGTACAGTCCCTCTAGTTGAGTTAGTAATTGGGTCAGCTGTCATAGCCTTTCCCTTTTTACTTCTTCCACCTGCGTTGAATCATGAGCAATTTTCTGAAGTGGCACTTTGGGAACAATACTAAAGTGTAGGATGAAACACACATTTCTTGACATGGGATAACAAAGAGTCTTTCATGCTCTGGCTTCAGTCCATCTTTCAAGGCTTATCATTTCTTTCCAAACTACCTGATGCCTTGTACTTCATCTTTGCTTACTGTATGTGAGCCTTGAATGTGCTGCTGCTTTGCTTGAAATGTCCTTACTCTTATTCTTAAAAACTCTTACTCTTAAAACAGCTCAAGTGCTGCCTCCTCCTTGAAGCCTTCCTAAAACAGTATTCTTTAAAAAAAAAAAATTTTTTTATTGATTTCAGAGAGAAAGGAAGAGGGAGAGAGAGATAGGAACATAAATGATGAGAGAATCATTGATCGGCTGCCTCCTGCACACCTCCCACTGGAGATTAAGTCTACAACCTGGGCATGTGCCCTGCCCAGGAATTGAATCATGACCTCCTGATTTATATAGGTCATCGCTCAACCACTGAGCCATGCCGGCCGGGCGCCAAGTAGTATTCTTTCTAACATAATTGATCACCTCTTCCCTTGTGCCTACTTCTTATCCTATTTCATTTTTATGGTAATATCTGTCACACAGTGCCTGGCACATAGTAAGAACTTAATGTACTGCGATAGTTTATTTGTGTGCTTGTCTCTAGTGATAAACTCTGATGTCTTTGAAAGCAGTAATTACGCCTTATTTATCTAAGTTGCCCAAGAGCCTAATCTGCACTCAGTTTTTGCCATGAAGGATGTATGTGTCAGATCTTCCAATGTTTCAAAAATTCAGAAACCCAGATTTCAATATAAGGTTCATCCATTTAAAAAAAAATAAATGTTTTTATTGATTTCAGAGAGAGAGAGAGAGAGAGAGAGAGAGAGAGAGAGAAATATCACTATGAGAGAGAAATATCGATCGGTTGCCTCCCACATGCACCCTGACCAGGGATCAAACATGCCACCTGGGTATGTGCCCTGATCAGGAATCAAACCGGCAACTTTTCGGTGCATGGGATGACGCTCAACCAAATGAGTCACATTGGCCAGGGCAAAGGTTCACCCATTTTAAATGTTAGCCACAAAATCAGGTTTTTTAAAGCACACTATGCAGGCCAGACAAAACATATCTCTGGGTAAAGTATAGCTCACAGCCTAACAATTTTCAACCTCTTCCATTCTTTACATGTTTTTGTGGAAAAACTGGTTAGATAAGATTTGATTCTTTACATGCATATTACAAAACTACCCAAGCCAAACAAAGTCTGTAAATTGAGAATGTTAAAAGAAAGGTAATTTATTATGTGTGTACCTTCCTTGATCCTTGTTCCATTATTGTCATTGTAGGTTTCATAGTAATAATACTTATGCCTTAAATAATAAGCCTCACAAATTGAGATCGAGGGTGAAAATTGCCATGTACTCCTATAGTGCCTAGGAAATGTTAAGTTGCATTGAAATTTGATCAGTGTGATAATGGAAGGGTAATTGATCCTAAAATATTATTGAATTGAAAATTGGTCAGTATGATAATGGAATTTAACTAAAATACCTTTTAAGTTAGACTTGTACAAATTTGGTTATAATTCTTTATTATATAATGAGGACTTTAGATTAGAGGAACTATTTAGGTGCTCCAATTATAAAATTATATGATATTTTTTTGCTAGTATGAACACTACCCTATGGCTCTACCTATATCAGGATGTACTTATGATAAATTACCCTTTTTTGAGTATTCCCAGGACCCAATATACAGAATTTATTTGGCTTAATTATTTTTATGATTTGTAAATAAAGAAAGTAATCCAATCTTGTATAACTAGTATATATAGCTACATCTATATATGTCTTATTAAACAGCTTTACTGAAATATAATTGATTTATAAACAATCAACTGCACATATTTAAGATGTACAATATGATGACATTTTGACATATGCCCTCAAGTTTTTTCATACTTCTTTGTAATCTTCCTTCTCTCCTGCTTTGTCTTTCATTACTATATGATACTAGAGGCCCGGTGCACAAAAATGTGTGCACTCGAGGGGGAGGGCGGGTCCCTCAGCCCTGCCTGTGCCCTCTCGAAGTCTGGGACCCCTCGGGAGATAATGACATGCTGGATTAGGCCTGCTCCCGGGTGGCAGAGGGCAGGCCCAATCCCTAGGTGCAGCCCCTGGTTGGGCTCAGGGTTGGGTCGATTGGGGGGTTGGGACACTGCCCCCAATCACACTCAAGGCAGTGTTGATGGGGAGGTTGCGGTGCCACCCGCTGTCATGCACAGAGCAGGGCCGATCAGGGGGGTGGGGCACTGCCCCCTGTCACTCACAGAGCAGGGCCCATCAGGGGGGTTGGGGCTCCCTACCCTGTCATGCACAGAGCAGGGTCGATCAGGGGGTTGGGGAGCTCCCCCCTGTCACGCATAGAGCAGGGCCCATCAGGGGGTTGGGGAGCTCCCCCTGTCATGCACAGAGCAGGGCTGATCAGGGGGTTGAGGAGCTCCCCACTGTCACTCACAGAGTAGGGCCGATAGGGGAGTTGGGGCACCGCCCCTGTCACACACACAGCAGGGCGGATCGGGGGTGGAGGCGCCGCACCCTGTCACACTCAGGGCAGGGCCGATGGGGAGGATATGGCTCTACCCTGTCACACACAGAGCAGGGCCCGTGGGGGGGAGTTGGGGCGCCACCCTCTATCACCCACAGAGCAGGGCCGATCAGGGGTTTGGGGTGCCACCACTGTCACACTCAAGGCAGGGCCGATGGGGAGGTTATGGCTCTACCCCGTCACACACAGAACAGGGCCCATGGGAGGGGGTTGGGGCGCCGTACCCTGTCACACACAGAGCTGCAGGGCGATCAGGGGGTTGGGGAGCTCCACCCTATCAGGCACAGAGCAGGGCTGATCAGGGGGTTGGGGCGCCTTCCCCTGTCATGAACAGAGCAGGGCGGATAGGGAGGTTGTGGCCCCGTCCCCTGTCACACACAGCCGCAGGGCGATCAGGGGGTTTGGGCGCTGCCCCCTGTCACGCTGATCCCGGTGCCGGGAGGCCTCTCGGCTCCGCTGATCCCGGTGCTGGGAGGCATATTACCCTTTTACTATATAGGATAGAGGCCTGGTGCACGTGTGGGGGCCGGCTGGTTTGCCCTGAAGGGTGTCCTGGATCAGGGTGGGGGTCCCGCTTGGGTGCCTGGCCAGCCTGGATGAGGGGGTGATGGCTGTTTGCAGCTAGTCACACCCCCTTCAGGGTGGGGGTCCCCACTGGGGTGCCTGGCCAGTCTGGGTGAGGGACTGAGCGCCGTTTTCAGGCTGGCGGATGACTGAAGCTCCCAACCTGTCCTTTTTTTCTTCTTTTTTTTTTTTATTCTGGGCCAGCTTTAGCTCTGAGACTTGGCTCCAGTTCTGAGGCTTCGGCTGCTGAAAGCAGGTCTCTGGTTTGTTTGGGTTCTATAATCGAAACACTGTTTCAACTCCAGCTCTGAGATCCCAGCTGATGAAAGCAGGTTTCTGGGGTTTTGTTTAACTTCTATATTTGTAACAATGTTTCAAACTGCAAGCTCAGAGGCCGGCAAGGCAGGCAGGGAACGTTGGTTTCCTCCGTCACTGAATCAAGCAAGCTTCCTGTTCGCTTCAAGCTGCCTGGCTGCCGGCACCATATTGGCTGGCAGTTAATTTGCATATCTCGCTGATTTGCCAATGGGAAGGGTAGCGGAGGTACGGCTAATTACCATGTTTCTATTATTAGATAGGATATTTTATTTTGCTTGGATTAGTTTGCATTTTCTAGAATTTTATATAAATGATCATATAGTATACTTTTTTTCCCCCAGCCTCTTCCCTGCAGCATAATTATTTTACAATTAATCTATTTTGGTTTTATGCATTCTATATTATTGCTGTGTATATTCCACTGTGGATATACCATAACTTGTTGCTGCTCACCTGTTGACTGTCATTTGGATTATTTCTAGTTTTTAGCTATTAAAATAAAGCTGCTGTGAACATTCGTGTGTAAGTCTTAGTGAGGACATATGCTTTTCATTTCTCTTGGGTAAATATCTAGTAGAATGGTTGGGTTATGTGTGGGTACATATAAATAACTTTTTAAGAAACTACTAAACAGCTTTTCAGAATGACTCCAGTGTACATTTTATATTCTCACTAGCAAGTATATGAGAATTCCACTTGCTTCATATCTTTAACAACAGTCAGTATCATTCCTTCCTCCCCCTACCCCCTCTCCTGATGATGTATTCACTGATTTTAGATAAAGAGGAAGGGAGAGAGACAGAGAAGATACATAGATGTGAGAGAGAAACATCGATTGGTTGCCTCCCATACCATTCATCCCAACCAGGGATTGAACCCACAACCTTTTGGTATATGGGATGATGCTCCAACCAACTGAGTCACCAGGCTGAGCTGTATGGTCAGTCTTTTTAATTTTACTCATTTTAGTGGATAAGTCAGTGGTTCTCAACCTTCCTAATGTCGTGGTGACCCCCAACCATAAAGTTATTTTCGTTGCTACTTCATAACTGTAATTTTGCTACTGTTATGAATCATAATGTAAATATCTGATATGCAGGATGTATTTTCATTGTTACAAATTGAACATAATTAAAGCATAGTGATTAATCACAAAACAATATGTAATTATATATTGTGAAATATTTATTTCTAATTACAAATAAATGAAATTTTGTCTTGAAGCATGGTGTAGCATGGGTAACAGTCTTAATATAACAACAGTAAACTACATTGCTACATTTTATGACAGTATGCGTAAAAAGCCAACATCAGTGCGAAGGTTGAGATTCCTTCTTTCTCACCAGTTCAGAAATTCTCAGGGCAGTCTTCGCAAGAGCACAGCGAAGATCATCTTCCACAAAAAGTCTACTTCTGTATTTAGACTTGATAACCAACAAGCTGGAAAACCCTGTTTCACAAAGATAAGTTGTTGGGAATGGAAGAAGAAGGCACAACACAGTCTCAGACAGAACAGGATATGACTGCAAAAACTTGATCCAGAATTTTATAACTGGCATTGTAGAGAAATCAGTTCTCACTGCATTTTTGATAATAAGTTCAATGAACTCCTCTTGTGCTGTCTCAGCAACATCTTCAACTTTGACTGTGAATGGGCTTCTGGCAAGTGCAAATAGGGTGTCAGGTAGATTTGGAAAGTATGATGAAATTTCATCGGCAAGCATGTGCAAGTGTTCTTTCACAGAAATTATCATCATAATCCTTTTGTCTGATTCAATGTCATGTTCCTCAAAGAAAGTAGATAAGGTAGGCAAGATGTAAATTTTATTTTCATCCATTTTTTTTTTTTTGCCAAAGCTGAAGTTTCATTTGGAATGATTGGATCTTTTCAGACAAATCGAGGCATGTTGCATTTGGTCCTTACAGTGATAAATTTAACTCATTCAAGATGGCAAAGATGTCAACCAAGTAAGCTATTTACTGCAGTTCACTTTTATCGCCCAAAAGTGCTTTGAACTGTGGTCTTGCTTTCTGATTAAAAAGCATTTTGAGTTCATCACGAAGCTCAAAAACACGTTTTAAAATTTTTCCTCTCGATAACCATCTCGCTTCAGTGTGAAATAGCAGCTCATCCAACTCGTTACACAGTTGCAAAAACAGTCGACTATTTAAAGTGCTCGCCTTTACAAAATTGACACAACTTATGACGCTTTTCATTACTTCTTGTAACTCTTGTGGCAGCGTCTTTATTCCTAATATTTGCCAATGAATCATACAGTGAGTTCCGATGACTTTTGGTGACTCATTCAGTACCTAACGTTAAGATCCAGATCGACATCCTAGCATAGCTGGAACACCATCTGTGCAAACACCACAAACCTTTTCCCAAGAGATCTTATGCTCTTTCAGAAATGAACCAACTGTGTCAAATGCATCACGTGCAGTAGTTGTTGTTTCAAGAGGTTTGCAAAAAAAAGAAACTCTTCTTTAAAGTTGCCATCATTAATAAACCTCACATAAACCAGTAACTGTGAACAGTTTGCAACATCTGTAGATTCATCAAGCTGGATACTAAATATTGGAAGTGGAGCAGATTTAATTTCTTGGATTACCTGATCAAAATATCAGCAGACATGTCATCTATTCTTCTGAGGACATTGTCGTTAGATAAGGAAATTGTTATCAATTTCGTAACAAATTCATCTCCGATCATAACTCGAACAATGTCTTTGGCCGCTGGCAACAGTAAATCCTTAGCAATGGTGTGAGGTTTCATAGCTCTGGTGATTCTGAGTGCCACCAAATATGAAGCTTCAACGGCTGCTAAGTTTTGTCTGTGGTACTTGCCACCAGTGTCAAGTCTGGCTTTCTTGAGTCCATAAGCTTTGCTTTTAAAACAGTTGGTATCCTTGCCGGCAAAGCTTGGATGCTTGCTATCAAAATGGCGTTTTAGTTTGTTCGGCTTCATAGATTCGGCTGATAGAACTTCGCAACAAATAACACATTGCGGTTTCTCAATTCCTGCTGTGATTATTGAGGTAAAACCATACTGTAAAAAATCCTCACTATATTTTCTTTTCTTAATGTTCTTCTCTACAAGATCCATTGTCATGGGATGGTTTGCTAATGAAAATAATATATAACAATAGCTTTACTAATACAAAAGATGATACATGGCATAGTTCAGTCAATACAGTTCATTAAAGTTTCCTATGATTTACCATTCTCTGTTGTTTTTTTTACATACCTGTTACTATCACAAGGGGGCAGTATTCACATCAACCACAGCTAAATATAAAAAGACCGATCAGCTTCCAGATTAAGTTCCCATGATACAGATATTTTTTTATTTTTGCAGTAGTTGATGATTTTACAGTGCATGATTTTACATTTACCCAGTAATTATAATTTATGAAGTGTCATTTTACCTCCAATACTGCTGCTTTCAACACAGTAGCCTCTTTCTACACAGCAGCTGCTCTCTACACATATGTGACTGGTCTGAATAAGTACATTATGGTGACAACCCTGTCACATACACCTATATTTGTACGGGGTGTATGTGATGGGGTTGGTGCGATGATGTCATCACGCCAGGTACTCGTACGTGGGCGTATCTGCATGTGGGCAGACCTGCCTGGAGACGGAGCAATGTCTCGGTTCCTAAGACCATTGAAAATATGTTTTCCGGGAGAAACCAAGATGGTGGCATAGGTTAACGCCGGAGATTGCTGCCTCGAACAACCACTTCAAAAAACAACTAAAAGACGGAACGGACATCATCCAGAACCACAGGAAGGCTGGCTGAGTGGAAATTCTACAACTAGGAGGAAAGAGAATATCATACCCAGACTCAGAGGAGGCGCAGTGCTGAAGTGAAATACTAAGGTGCGGAGTGCGTGCGGAGCGGGCTGGCGGGGGAGGGCGCAGTTGTTGTTTTCAATCAGGAGGGAGTTTCAGACTCTGAGCTCCAGATCCGGGCGAGTCTCTAGGGATCCAGACTCAAACGGGAGAAGCGGGACTGTCTGGCTTCGGTCGGAACTCGAAGGCAGCTTTCTCTCCGAGGTTTGCAGCGGTTGCTGGGACTCTGTGAAGCAGAGCCCCTAGGGACGGAACTGAGAGCAGCCATAACTGCTTGCTCCGCCCGCCCTGTAGATCCCTGGGGACCCGCCGCGCCCAAGCCCTGCTGCAGAGCCATTTGCCGGATAGCCTCAGGCAAAGGCTAGATTAGCACCGCCCTAGAGATCCAGCACAGAAGCTCTCCGACACAGCGGACTCTCATAGCCAGTTAACCTGGAGGTCAAATCACCCCCGGATTGCCGACAACGATCAAGGCTTAACTACAACAAGACTGTGCACAAAGACCACTAGGGGGTGCACCAAGAAAAGATAAAAAAATGCGGAGACAAAGAAACACAATGCAAATGTCAGAAATGGAAGATATAGAGCTCAAAACCACACTTTTAAGGTCTCTCAAGAACTGTCTAGAAGCCGCCGATAAATGTAGTGAGATCCTCAAGAAATCTAATGAGACCCTCGAGGTTGTGATAAAGAATCAACTAGAAATTAAGCATACACTGACTGAAATAAAGAATATTATACAGACTCCCAACAGCAGACCAGAGGAGCGCAAGAATCAAGTCAAAGATTCGAAATGCGAAGAAGCAAAAAACACCCAACTGGAAAAGCAAAATGAAAAAAGAATCCGAAAATACAAAGCTAGTGTAAGGAGCCTCAGGGACAGCTTCAAGCGTACCAATATCAGAATTCTAGGGGTGCCAGAAGATGAGAGAGAGCAAGATATTGAAAACCTATTTGAAGAAATAATGACAGAAAACTTCCCCCACCTGGTGAAAGAAATAGACTTACAAGTCCAGGAAGCGCAGAGAACCCCAAACAAAAGGAATCCAAAGAGGACCACACCAAGACACATCATAATTAAAATGCCAAGAGCAAAAGACAAAGAGAGAATCTTAAAAGCAGCAAGAGAAAGAAACTCAGTTACCTACAAGGGAATACCCATACGACTGTCAGCTGATTTCTCAACAGAAACTTTGCAGGCCAGAAGGGAGTGGCAAGAAATATTCAAAGTAATGAATGTCAAGAACCTACAACCAAGATTACTTTACACAGCAAAGCTATCATTCAGAATTGAAGGTCAGATAAAGAGCTTCACAGATAAGGAAAAGCTAAAGGAGTTCATCACCACCAAACCAGGATTATATGAAATGCTGAAAGGTATCCTTTAAGAAGAGGAAGAGGAAGAAAAAGGTAAAGATACAAATTATGAACAACAAATATGCATCTATCAACAAGTGAATCTAAGAATCAAGTGAATAAATAATCTGATGAACAGAATGAACTGTTGATTATAATAGAATCAGGGACATAGAAAGGGAATGCACTGACTATTCTTGGGGGGGAAAGGGGTGTGGGAGATGCGGGAAGAGACTGGACAAAAATCGTGCACCTATGGATGAGGACAGTGGGTGGGGAGTGAGGGCGGAGGGTGGGGCGGGAACTGGGAGGAGGGGAGTTATGGGGGAATAAAGAGGAACAAATGTAATAATCTGAACAATAAAGATTTAATTAAAAAAAAAAAAGAAAATACGTTTTCCGATGGTGTTAGGCGACCCCTGTTGAGAACCGATGGGATAAGTAGGGGTATCTTAGTGTGGTTTTTAATTTGCAGTTTCCTGTTGATTGGTGGTGATGTACATCTGCCATCAGTATGTCTTCTTTGGTTGAAGGTCTTTTTAAATCTATTGTCTATTTTATTAATGGGTTGTCTTATTTTTGAGTTGTGAGACTTCTTTTTATATTGTAGATTCAAGTGCTTTTTCGAACAAGATTTATCAATATTTTCTCCTAGTCTGTGGTTTGTCCTTTAGTCATAGGATAGTGTCTTTTGATGGGCACAGTATTTCATTTTGATAAAGTATATTGTATTTTTCTTTTATTGTTCGCACATTTTTTTGTTACGTTAGAGAAATTTTGGCCAAGCTCAAGATTTTCAAGATTTTCTCCTATGTATTTTTTTTCCAGAAATTTTAGGGTTTTTTTTTATTGTTTTATTGCTTAAAGTATTACAAAGAATATTACATATGTCTCTTTTTTTCCCCCCGCCCTTGACAATCCCCTGGTCTCCCCTACTCCCCAGTGTCTTATGTCCAAGAAATTTTAGTTTTTAGAGTTCAGTCTGTGATCCATTTAGAGTTGATTTTTTGTTTTTGGTGTGAGGTGTCACGGTTCCTCTTTATTTTCAACTTAAATTCTTTATCGTTTAAGTATTACATATGCCTCCTTTTTCCTCCATTGACCTCTCCCCAACTCCCCCCCCCCTTTTTTTTAACATATGGCTATACAATTGTTCCAACACAATTTATAGAAATACTGCCTTTTTCTCATTGAATTGCTTTTGTGCCTTTGTTGAAAATTAGCTGACGATACGTTTGGGTCTGTTTTGGGACTCTATTTTGTTCCATTAACCATAAGACTTAAAATTGGTTTTATAAGGCACCCAACTCTGTTCAGAGTTATTTTGATATACTAAGTCTTTTGCATTTTTGTATAAACTTTAGAATCATTTTGTCATTTCTACCCAAAAGCCTTCTTGGTGTTTTGCTTGGAA
Organism: Myotis nattereri; assembly: GCF_964212035.1. NCBI lineage: Eukaryota > Metazoa > Chordata > Mammalia > Chiroptera > Vespertilionidae > Myotis > Myotis nattereri. Next base: position 199,883,115 of record NC_138076.1, on the reverse strand, counting down.
TCTATAAATCATTTTTAGGGAGATTTGACATGTTAATATTAAGTTTTCTGATCTACCTATAGTTTTATTTTTCTATTTATTTATGTCTTGTTTAATTTCTCTCAGCAACATTTTGTTGTATTCAGTATATAGGTGTTGTACACATTTTGTCAGATTTATCCCTAAAAATTTCATCGTTGTTAATGCTAATGTAAATGGTACTTTAACATATCGGTTTTCAGTTGTTCGTTGCTAGAATATGGAAACACAACTGATACTTTTATTACACTAACTTTTTATTGAGTAAAATTTATATATATATATATCTTTCTATGCAGCTTAATTATTTTTTAAGTAATATTTTTATTTTAGAATACTTTTAGATTTACAGAAAAATTTTAAAGATAATACACAGAGTTTTCATATACCATGCATCCCATCACCCCTATTACTAGCATTATTAATATGGTACAATTGTCACAGTTGTGAACCAGTATTTATAAATTATTATTAACTATACCCCATGCTTATTCATATTGCCATAGTTTTTTGCCCAATGTCCTTTTTCTGCTCTAAGATTCCATTGTAAATACCATATTATATTTAGTCCTCATGTCTTTTTAGACTTCTACTGGCTATGACAGTTTCTCAGACCTTTCTTGCTCTTAATGACCTTGAGAGTTTTGCTTAGTATTAGATGTTTTGTTTAGTGTCTCTCAGTCAAGATTTGTCTTTTTGTTTTTCATGATTAGAATGGGATTATGAATTTTTGGCAGGAAGACCACAGAGGTTAAGTGTATTTTTATTATGTCATATCAGTGGAACATAGTATCAACGGGTCTTAGTGTTGTTGATGTTGACCTTGATTACCTGACTGATGTCGTGTTTGTCAGGTTCTCACTGTAAAGTTATTCTTTTTTTTTTTTTTTTTTAAATATATTTTATTGATTTTTACAGAGAGGAAGGGAGAGAGATAGAGAGTTAGAAACATCGATGAGAGAGAAACATCGATCAGCCGCCTCCTGCACATCTCCTACTGGGGATGTGCCCGCAACCCAGGTACATGCCCTTGACCGGAATCGAACCTAGGACCTTTCAGTCCGCAGGCCGACGCTCTATCCCCTTAGCCAAACCGGTTTCAGCCATGTATACTTATTTTACAGTTTGGGTTATAATCCAATTATGTTTCGTTTTGTTGCTCAAATTGTTCTAGCCTTGGCTTTTGGGAGATCTTTTATGTGGCTCCTGTGTCTCTTCAGTCTATTTTATTTTTTATACTGGTCTTTTTTTTTTTTTAATATTTTTTATTGATCTTTTACAGAGAGGAAGGGAGAGAGATAGAGAGTTAGAAACATCGATGAGAGAGAAACATCTATCAGCTGCCTTCTGCACATCTTCTGGGGATGTGCCCGCAACCGAGGTACATGCCCTTGACCGGAATTGAACCTGGGACCCTTGAGTCCGCAGGCTGATGCTCTGTCCACTGAACCAAACCGGTTTCGGCTATACTTGTCTTACACCCTGTAACCTGCTGAACTCATTTATTAGTTCCAGTAGCATAAATATGTATACATATATATTTAATTGATTTCAAGAGGAAGTGAGAGGGAGAGATAGAAACATCAGTGATGGGAGAGAATCATTGATCAACTGCCTCTTGCATGCCCCATACTGGGATGGAACCCGCAACCCGGGCATGTGCCCTGACAGGGAATCGAACCATGAAATCTTGGTTCATAGTTCTATGCTCAACTACTGAGCCAAGAAATCGAACCTGCGACCCTTCAGTGTGAGGGGCCAATGCTCTAACCACTGGGGGACATCTGTCAGGGTTGTATTGTACTTCTTATATATTATTTGTTAAACTGCGGGTCATAGCTTGCCTTGTGAAATTATTGTAGTAGGTTGTGATCACCATTTCAAAAGAATGAAATAGAATAGAAAATGTCAGACTGTATGAAACTATTTTGTGAAATTTTTTTCAATTATGTATGTGTATTAGATTGTAACAGTGTATTTCTTGACCTAGCTCATATTTTTAAATTTAAAAATAATTAATTCACTTTGAGCCTGAAGATAATGAGGCATAAAGTAGGGAAAGAACGCAGCTGGCCATAAGAGGAGGATGCCAGATGAAAGGAAATACAACTTGGGTGAAAAAAATGGTGTTGGGTAAGGGAGAAAATGAGACATGTGGGTTTCTTTAGAAAAGCCTGCTTTGTTTCTTAGTTTTGATTGGAGGGGTTTTTATGGCTGCATGTTGAAGCTGCTGGACTGTGAAAGGGTGTAATTAGTTGCAGATTAATAACTTGATGTTCCTAGCCGAAGGACTTGGCAGGCTATCAGATTTTGGGGAGTATCTCCAAGAACATCCTCTCTTGTATGACTTTAACATGTGGTTGTAAGGTACTTTTCTCTTCTTGAAATATTGTTTTGAATAAAATCAAGCAGAAGTTGTTAAATTTGCTTACACAAAGATATCGCTTCTTGTAATATGTCTTCATATGCAATGAGAAATTTAATCCTTGTAGGGACCCACAGCTCAGAGATGCTTGCTAGTGCTTTCAATTACTTGTTCCTTTCAAGGGTGTTTGAATTGGGTCCAGTTATGGAGAATGGAACATGATGGGGGAAGAATTTTTTTGGTACCTGTAAGTTCTAAAATGTTGGATCTGTGTTTTTCTCTCAAATGTATTCTTTTATTATTTGTGATCAGGATCCTAAGGTAATGCTTTAGTTTCAAATTTTGAAGCAAAGAATCTGATTAAACAGCCTAGAAGCCTTGTCAAACTCTAGATCAGCTGTAACCAAGGATGTATGTTAAACTGTCTTAGATTTGGAACTTTCCCTGTCTGTAGCCTTGCTTTGGGAAGATGAAATCACTTATAGCTGGGCAGCCACCCTAAGAAGTGTTTGTTAATTAATAAGTTAATTTAATTTAATGATATTAAAAAATCAAATTATGAGGTTGGAATCATTTATTTTCTGGATAGTAGTTAAAATTAATTTTCTTTCTTTAAGGCAATAGTTCTTGGCCTTTTTGGTGTCCAAAAACCCTTTTGAAAATATAATAAAATATCCTGAATCCCTTGAATCCCATCCATGAACTTCAGATTAAGAGTGCCTACTTTAAAGGCCTGGGGTGGGGGCGGGGGCTTGCTAGAAGAAGCTAATGGGAGAAAAAAGGGGACATAATGTAATACATTCAACAATAAAAATGTAAAAAAATAAAAAATAAATAAAACCATAGGCAAAATTACTATCTAAAAAAGTGCCTACTTTAAATTTTTTAATTAAACAATTTAAACATGCATTGTTAAATTCTCTAAAATCTAGTTGCTATAGCATGAAATGTCATAGAATAGAAATGATTATTTCTAATTACAACTATTATTTGAGAAAATATTATCAAGTGGCAGAGCTAATTCTTAAGTTTAGGAAAATAGTAGGTCTTGATATGAATCTCTAACAACATGTACAATAATAGAATCCATAAACAATTTCAGGATAAGGTAGATCAAGAAATTTATTATATGATGCAAAGAGATAAGTGTGGAAGAACGTCAGATAAGGGTTGTTTTTATTTTTTTTATTGATTTCGGAAAGAGGATGGGAGAGGTAGAGATAGAAACAGCTATGATGAGAGAGAAACATGGATCGGTTGCTTCCTGCACTCCGCCTACTGGAGATTGAGCCCACTAGGCATGTACCCTGACCAGCAATCAAACCAGCGACCTCCTAGTGCATGGGATGATGCTCAATCCACTGAGTCACACTGGCCGGGCCATACTTAACGTTTTATAAAGTCAAAAAAAATTTTTTTAAAATATATCTTTATTGATCTCAGAGAGGAAGGGAGAGGGAGAGAGAGATAGAAACATCAATGATGAGCGAGAATCATTGATTGGCTGCCCCCTTCCCCCCCCCCCCCCCACTGGGGATCAAGCCCACAACCTGGGCATATGCCCTTGGCCGGAATCGAACCTGGGACCCTTCAGTCCGCAGGCTGACGCTCTATCCACTGAGCCAAACTGGCCAGGGGAAAGTCAAAATTTTTTAAAGAAAATTGTGATCACTAGTTATGTAATGTCTGTCCCTCTATTGTTGATATTCCTGTTTAACCTGTACCTTAATATTAATAGTAGTTAACACTGAGTTTTCCTCTGTGTTACGGACAGTTCCTAGCATTTTAAGTGTTCTAACTCAGTTAATGCTCAAAACAGCACCATGAGGCAGGTACTATTATTACCCCCATTTTACAGATCAGGAAACTGAGATACCGAGATGTTTAGTTAGTGGTATTTGTCTTCTTGCAGAGCTGGAATTCTTTCTTTTTTTCTTTTAAATCTTTATTGTTAAAAGTATTACATATGTCCCCCTCCCCCCATTGACCCCTTCTAGTCCACTCCCACCCCCCACCGCTAGAGAACTGGGTTTCTTGAGTATTCATGCATTTATGCTGTGCTCTCTTAAATTATGAACCTTGATTATGTGGATTTACTCTCTTGCTTTTGCCCTAAATGTTTATTAGCATAGCACTTAATTTATACTCTAATAATATGTATTGATTGTAAATTGTATATATAAATCAAACCCATATATTTTTTATTTGCCTGAGAATTTTAGTTAGCTATTTTTATTGTTAATACTGAAAAAAACAGTACATTTCTTTTACTATGTGTAATTAAAGAAGGTTTTGGATAAAATGGAAGCATGTTTTTATATATTACGTATGTTTTTAAGTTGTTACATTGTTTAAAATATGAGAAAGTTAACCAACAAAATGTATACATTCACATTGAAGTTTATTTTATATAATACTAATGTTAGAATCAGGGCCACGTTTATTTTAAAACCTCTTTGCATGCCATAATGTACATAGTAATGAAACTGTCGTGTGCATTCTGAATTTTTAAAATGTCAGTAAGAGTTGTGCCATTTTTATCTTTCTTATGTGGTATGTCTTTCTTCTGTGCAGTTATAATGTTGACATATTTAGGTCAATCATTTTTCTCTTATCTTTGTTTTGAGCCTTTGTTAAGATAAGTACTTTGGTTTTCTATAGATTTTATGCTTCCATTCCCCACCCCCACCCTCATCTCCACCAAGTAAGTAGTTATTCAGAGTTTAATTAATTGACCTAAATTTCTACCATTTTTTAAAAGTTCACTTTAAAATGTTTATATACCTTTTTACACCTTTAAATGATTCTTTAGTCAGCTGGAATGGTTTATTTAAGATATAATTTATTCCTTTTAGGATAAGGCCTAGTGTTATAACACTTCTCAGTTATAATGTTTAGAAGAATAATACAGCTAGTTATCTGGGGAATTCAAGTGGCAATTTAGTCCAAAGAGCTGGCAGCAACACTTGGAAAAAGCATAGGTAGACACATTTCTCTTTTATGCCTTAATGCTCTTTTGTGTATATTATTCACTTTGTTTGCCTAGTATATACTTCATGCTTTTCCTATATCAATCCTATATAATAAAGGGGTAATATGCAAATTGACCCTAACAGAACGACTGGGAATGACTGGTCTCTATGACACACTATGACACCCACCAGGGGGCAGATGCTCAATGCAGGAGCTGTCCCCTGGTGGTCAGTGCGATCCCACAGGGGGAGCTCTGCTCAGCCACAAGCCAGGCTGATGGCTGCCAGCACAGCGGTGGTGGTGGGAGCCTCTCCCGCCTCCTCAGCAGCACTAAGGATGTCCGACTGTAGCTTAGGTCTGCTCCCCGCTGGTAAGTGGACATCCCCCAAGGGCTGCCGGGCTGCCAGAGGGATGTCTGACTGCCAGCCTGGGCCCGATCCCCCAGGGAGCAGGCCTAAGCCAGCAGGTGGACATCCTCCGAGGGGTCCCAGACTGCAAGAGGGCATAGGCCGGGCTGAGGGACCCCCCAACCCCGAGTGCACAAATTTTTGTGCACCGGGCCTCTAGTTAAATTATAACACCTGTGACTAAAGAACCATTTGCTCCTTTCTGATTTTGGAAAAAGCATAATTATATTAATAAATGATTGGGAAACATTTGTGCCAGATTTAAACATAGGTAAATTAAAGTCTAGCATATGAGTAATAGAAGATAAATAATTTCATATATACATTGCCTACCCAATATAAGAAACCAGCTTTCTAATAGCTGTGGATGTGAGAGTTACCAATATATTTTCAGCTTTCTATTTAAAATGTTTTTTTATTGTTTCTTTTTTTAAAATTCTTTATTGTTTAAAGTATTACATATGTCTCCTTCCTCCCCCTTCCGCCCCCCCTCCGCCATTGAACTCTCCCTGGCCACCCCCACCCTTTTAAAATGTTTTTAGCTGAAGCCGGTTTGGCTCAGTGGATAGAGCGTCGGCCTGCGGACTGAAGGGTCCCAGGTTCAATTCCGGTCAAGGGCATGTACCTGGGTTGCGGGCACATCCCTAGTAGGAGATGTGCAGGAGGCGGCTGATTGATGTTTCTCTCCCATCTATGTTTCTAACTCTCTATCTCTCTCCCTTCCTCTCTGTAAAAAATCAATAAAATATATTTAAAAATAAAATAAAATGTTTTTAATTAAAAAATATCTTACTCTCAGGTGATTTCAAAATTAGCTCTATAGCTCAGTCATTTAAAAATCCTGTTTGGATAAGCATGATTTTTCTTATATTGCTCCAGTTAAAACTAAAATCAGTGTGTTAATAATTTAAACTAAATAGAAAGAGGGAAGAAAAAAGAGAATTCAGTTGAAGATCTATTTTGTATCAGATGGTTTACATATTATCTTTAATCCTCGCTAAAATATTTTGAGGTTAGTATTATTTTCCCCATTTTACAGATGAACAAATTGAGTTAGAGAGCTATCACAGTAAGTGGCTGAACTAAAATTCAAACCTTTTGTCTGACTTTAAGGCCCATGATCTTTGCAGATGTTATCTCTTTGTTACGAACTAATTAGAAGATAGAATTTCTTGCGAATTACTTGTATTTTAATCTTCATCTTTCACTTTTACTCTTGCCAGGCCTGTCTTTTAGGGTTTTGGTTGAACTTTTGTCTTTATAATAGTGACATATGCTCCGTATATATTTTAAACATACAGAAAGGTATGAAGAAGAAGTAAACCTAAAATCTCGCCCACAACATAGGTACTCTTGGTATTTGAGATTTTATAATGAATTTTTACATAATTGAAATCATGGTATAATTTTGAATCTTGAGTTTTCACCAGACATTTTAATATAAGCATTTCTTTATAATATTGTCAAAATATAGTACTTGATATGTATATAATATAATGTATCATAATTAAACGGTTTATTCCTTTTTGGACATATAGTTGCTTTCTTTTTTTTCCCTTTGTAAATATCATTGAGATGAACATTCTTGTACATAACCAGTCATTGTTGTGCTCATGAGTCATTTAGGTTAATTACTCTTTGTACATCTGTCCCTTTGTCTATCCTTCCTTCCTTCCTTTCTTTCTGTTTTCTCCTTGAGTGTGGTTATAGTATTTTTGAAGTACAATTAGGTTCAGTTGTTTCAGTTGCTTTCAGTTTTAGGTTTTTTTGTTTGTTTGTCTTTCAGTTTCAGTTTTCTCATTTTATTTTATTTTTTACATATGTAGAACATTAACATGCTTTCCAAAGTCAGAACTATTTAAAGCCAACCCCTTCTCTTGTATACTTTATTTGCTGTCTCCTGATCAAGGATTGTCTGTCCTTCTGGTACCATCAAGAGTAGCTCCCCCCCCCCCCCCCCCCCCGCATGATTGTCATCAGCATATAAGCACGCTGACTTCTCACTTGAAAACCAAACCAAACCTTTCTCATTGGCCCTTCTTCTTAATCTCCTTCATTCTTTCTTATACATTGCCTTGGCTTCTTAATGATCCCTGGCCACAGTCTTTGAGCCATTTCATTTTCCATCTCCATCTTGCAACCATGAATACCATCTATTACACTGGTGATTACAAAATTTCTATCTGTAGTTACTGAATGAGATTTGTATATCTAACTACTAACCTTTATAAAGCCTAAATTCTAATCCTGAATTTCAATTTATTTCTACCTCTTTACCCCAGTAAATGGCAATTTTATTCTTCCATTTACTTAGACCAAAAACCTTGGAGTCATCCTTGAATTCAGTCTATATTAGCGGTTCTCAACCTGTGGGTCGCGACCCCTGTGGGGGTGGTGGTGAACGACCCTTTCACAGGGTTCGCCTAAGACCATCGGAAAACACATATTGAAGATATAATTACATATTGTTTTTGTGATTAATCACTATGCTTTAATTATGGTTGGGGGTCACCACAACATGAGGAACTGTATTAAAGGGTTGCGGCATTAGGAAGGTTGAGATCCACTGGTCTATATAATCAAGTTCTGTTGGCTTTTTCTTCAGAATATATCTAAACTTCTCACCCCTTCCTACTTGATCCATGGCAGCAGCTCACCCCTTCCTACTTGATCCAAGGCAGCAGCTTCTCTTAACTGGATTGTTGCAGTAGCCTCCTGTTTGGGCTCCCTTTTTCTGCCCATGTCTTCCTGTTATATCTTTTCAGTGGAGTGATTCTTTAAAAACGAAAGTCTCCTGTTCTAGTTAAAACCATCTCTAGTCACTCTCATTTTTACTCAGAGCAAAAGCCAGAGTCTTTAGAGTGGCTTAAATGATCCTGCATGATCTAGCCCCTGTTATTTCTCTAACCTTATTTCCTGTTACTCTTGCCCTTGTTCATGTCCTCCGGTCACATTGGCCTCTTGTTGTTCCTTAGACATGCTAAGCATGTTTCCACATCAAGTTTTTGTCCTTGCTTTGCCTCTGCCTGGGGCATTATTTGCATAGCTAGCACCTTACTTCCTTAAGCTCTTTGCCCAAATGTCAAATTTTCAATGAGGCTTTTCCTGCCCACCCTTATAAAAATTAAAAGGTCCTCTGTTTATACCTCCTATATTACTATTTTGCTTTATATTTTTATCTCCATATATATCAGAACCTGGCTTAATATATATTTAACTTATTTTTTAGTTCTCTGTATTTTTTAATTCTCCCCCCTCCCCACCCCCATTAAGCTCCATGAATGCAGAAATTTTTTATCTTGTTAATTGTTAAAATTCCCAGTGCCTATTAAATTATAGGAACAGTAAGACCTCACTTAATGTTGTCAACAGGTTCTTGGAACTGTGACAAAAGAATGTATAATGAAACCAATTTTTCATAGGCTAATGAATATAAACAAGACTTAAGTTCCTGTGGTGTCTCATCAATGTTCTAACAGAATGACATTATTTGAGGACCTGCTGTATCAATTAAAATTAATTGAATGAATGAGTTAATGAACAAAATGGTCAGGGCCTTGGATAATTGGCCTCCTCTTTGTTCTTCTAGATTTATCTTCTACTGTCCTGTCCTTCTTGCTACATTCCAGATGCTGATCTTTTGTTTGTTCTATTTTATACCACGCTCCCTCCTGCCTCAGAACTTTTAGATGCTTTATTTCCTCTGGTTGTAATACTCTTTCTTGCCCTGCCACCTTCTTTTCCTTCTGTAGTGGGTGTTTACTACTCATCCTTTAGATGTCAACTCAAAATTTCTTGTTTCAAAGAAGCTCTGAATTAAGACTCCCTACTGTATGCTCTCTCAGTCATATTATTTGATCTTCCCTCTTTCCAGCTAAACTGAAACCTGCACAAAAGTAGGGACCTTGAGTGTTCTGCTTGCCACTGTATGTGTCTGAATAGTGAATCCTCAATTAGTCCTTATTGAATGTTCCCTTCTAGCTCTAATGTCCTGCCTTAAGGAAGTGGTAGGTCATTTCTACATAATTAGGAATGGTGGGCTATCAGGAAACTTCATAGTATTAAACTAAGCATGATTGATAGTTAAGTATTATAACCCAGCATTATTGGTCAAATATGGGTTAGATATGAACTTTGTATTTCTCAGTTGACATTCCATGAGAAGATATGACTATAAATAAAATGTGGCTCAAGAATTCTGGTTTATCATAAATGGAGAAGCATGTGCATATCCTATATAATAAAAGCCTAATATGCTGTGTCCGGTCGTCCAGTTGGCCATTCAACCAAAGTGTAATATGCTAATGATATGCTAAGGCCGCTCAACTGCTTGCTATGATGTGCACTGACCACCAGGGAGCAGACAGTTGACTGGTCGACCAGTCACTATGACGTGCACTGACCAGTGGGGGGCAGATGCTCCGACCGGTAGGTTAACTTACTGCTGGGGTCTGGCTGATTGGGACTGAGCAAGACGGGCTGGACACACCCTGGAGCCCTCCCGCAGCCTCTCCCCGACTGGCCAACCTCCCATATCCCTCCTCTGCCCCAATCATGCACCGGTGGGGTCCCTCTGCCTGGCCTGTGCCCTCTTGCAATCTGGGACCCCTCGGGGGATGTCAGAGAGCCAGTTTCAGCCCGAAGGCGGAACAACTGGTTGCTATAACACACACTGACCACCAGGGGGCAGACACTCAATGCAGGAGCTGCCCCCTGGTGGTCAGTGCACTCCCACAGGCGGAGAGCTGCTCAGCTAGAAGCCAAGCTCATGGCTGGCAAGTGCAGCGGTGGTTGCCTCCACAGCAGCGCTAAGGATGTCTGTCTGACGGCTTAGGCCCACTATAGGGAGCAGGCCTAAGCTGTCAGTCAGACATCTCCCAGGGGCTCCCAGACTGTGAGAGGGTGCAGGCTGGAGGAGGGGACTGACCCCCTGAACTACCGCCCCCCCCCCCCCTCAGTGCACAATTTTCATGTACTGGGCCTCTAGTTGATTTATATTCTTGTTGATGTGTAGGGCATGTGAAAACCTGGTACATTTTGCTACTTTATTTAATTTCAGGAAAAGGTAAAAGACTAGCTAGTAACTCTTGTTAGCCAGTAAATTTTGTATGTAGTTTCACTTTAAAAAAGTATTTGCTGTGTGAAATTAGCAATTTTATATATTTTAGAGTTGCTTTAAGCATTAAAGTAATGTATATGGTAGTACTTTAAAATGTGTGAACTTTATTGTTATTACTGTTATTATCATTTGTGACATTAGGAAAATAAGTTATGCATTATGTTTATTCATGTAAAAAGTGGGGATAAAAGTAGTATTGACCCTAATGGGTAATTTTGGGAGTTAGATGAGGTAGTAGTGCATGCCAACAAAGAGCCTGGTATACAGTAAACTCGAGTCTCACATAGAGAACACCAACATCATTTGCTAAATAGAGTTGCATAAGTCCCTACTTCAGAGACCTTTTAGAACAAAATATCCTATATAATCCTATCTAATAAAAGACAAAAAGGGTAATTAACCATACCTCCACTATGCTTCCCATTGGCTAATCAGCGAGATATGCAAATTAACTGCCAACAAAGATGGCGGCCGGCAGCCACGCAGGTGAAGCGAGGAGGCTTGCTTGCTCCAGTGATGGAGGAAGCCAAGGTTCCCCTTCTGCCGCGGCCTGCTCTAAGCTCCGAAAGCAACAGCTCCAAAAGCAACAAAGTTTCAATTATAGAAGCCAAACAAACCCAAGATACCTGCTTTCAGCCAGCTGCAGCCTCAGAGCTGGGAGCACCAGTGACAGCAACAAAGTTTCAATTATAGAAGGTAATTCTGGGATTATAAATTCCAGAATAAAAAAAAAGAAAAAAAGGAGAGGCTGGGAGCTTCAATTGCCAGCCAGCCTGAAAATGGCCCTCAGCCCCTTACCCAGACTGGCCAAGCACCCCAGTGGGGACCCCCACCCTGAAGGGGGTGTGACTAGCTGCAAACAGCCATCATCCCCTCATCCAGGCTGGCCAGGCACCCAAGCGGGACCCCCACCCTGATCCAGGACACCCTTCAGGGCAAACCAGCCGGCCCCCACACGTGCACCAGGCCTCTATCCTATATAGTAAAAGGGTAATATGCCTCCCAGCACCGGGATCAGCGGAGCCGAGAGGCCTCCCGGCACCGGGATCAGCGTGACAGGGGGCAGCGCCCAAACCCCCTGATCGCCCTGCGGCTGTGTGTGTCATAGTGACTAGTCATTCCCAGTCTTTCTGCTGTTAGGGTCAGTTTGCATATTACCCTTTTACTATATAAGATAGAGGCCTGGTGCACGGGTGGGGGCCGGCTGGTTTGCACTGAAACGTCTCCCGGATCAGGGTGGGGGTCCTGCTGGGGTGCCTGAGAAACATGGTAATTGGCATACGACTGCTACCCTTCCCATTGGTTAATCAGGGCGATATGCAAATTAACTTCCAGCCAAGATGGCGGCCGGCAGCCAGGCAGCTTGAAGCGAACATGAGGCTTGCTTGCTTAAGTGACGGAGGACTCCAACATTCCCCGCCTGCTGCTGCCGGCCTCTGAGCTTGCAGTTTGAAACATTGTTACAAATATAGAAGCTAAACAAAACCCCAGAAACCTGCTTTCAGCCAGCCGGGATCTCAGAGCTGGAGTTGAAACAGTGTTTTGATTATAGAACCCAAACGAACCAGATACCGGCTTACCGCAACGGAGGCCTAAGAGCTGGAACCAAGCCTCAGAGCTAAAGCTGGCCCAGAATAAAAAAAAAAAGAAGAAGAAAAAAAGGAGTGTTGGGAGCTTCGGTCACCCACCAGCCTGAAAACAGCCCTCAGCCCCTCACCCAGACTGGCCAGGCACCCCAGTGGGGACCCCCACCCTGAAGGGTGTGTGACCAGCTGCAAACAGCCATCATCCCCTCATCCAGGCTGACCAGGCACCCCAGTGGGGACCCCCACCCTGATCCAGGACACCCTTCAGGGCAAACCAGCTGGCCCCCACCTGTGCACCAGGCCACTATCCTATATAGTAAAAGGGTAATATGCCTCCCAGCACCGGGATCAGCGGAGCCGAGAGGCCTCCCGGCACCGGGATCAGCGTGACAGGGGGCAGCGCCCAAACCCCCTGATCGCCCTGCGGCTGTGTGTGACGGGGCGGGGCCACAACCTCCCTATCTGGTTGCTCCGTTCGTGACAGGAAGGCGCCCCAACCCCCTGATCAGCCCTGCTCTGTGCCTGATAGGGGGGAGCTCCCCAACCCCCTGATCGCTCTGCGACTCTGTGTGTGACAGGGTGCGGCGCCCCAACGCCTCCCCCCCCACGGGCCCTGCTCTGTGTTTGATGGGGTAGAGCCATAACCTCCCCATCGGCCCTGCCCTGAGTGTGAGAGTGGCGGTGCCCCAACCCCCTGATCGGCCCTGCTCTGTGGGTGATAGAGGGCGGCACCCCAACTGCCCCCCACGGGCCCTGCTCTGTGTGTGACAGGGTAGAGCCATAACCTCCCCATCGGCCCTGCCCTGAGTGTGACAGGGTGCGGCGCCCCAACCCCCTGTTCCGCCCTGCTGTGTGTGTGACAGGGGGCGGTGCCCCAACTCCCCTATCGGCCCTACTCTGTGAGTGACAGTGGGGAGCTCCTCAACCCCCTGATCAGCCCTGCTCTGTGCGTTACAGAGGGTGGCGCCGCAACCTCCCCATCGACCCTGCCTTGAGTGTGACAGCGGGCGGTGCCCCAACCCCCCAATCAGCCATACCCTGAGCGTGACTGAGAGTGGCATCGCAACCTACTGATCCGCCCTGCTCTGTGCATGACAGGGGGCGGCGCCCCAACTCCCCAATCAGCCCTGCTCTGAGCCCAATCAGGCGCTGCACCTAGGGATTGGGCCTGCCCTTTGCCACCCGGGAGCAGGCCTAAGCCAGTAGGTCATTATCTCCCGATGGGTCGCAGACTTCGAGAGGGCACAGGCCGGGCTGAGGGACCTCCCTCCACCCCGAGTGCACAAATTTTTGTGCACCAGGCCTCTATTCTATATAATAAAACCCTAATATGCAGAAAGACCGAATGGCAGAATGACTGGTTGCTATGACGTGCACTGACCACCTGGGGGCAGACACTCAGCACAAGAGCTGCCCCCTGGTGGTCAGTGCACTCCTATGGAGATCCCACTCAGCCGGGGAGCGCCACTCAGCCAGAAGCCGGGCTCAGGGCTGGCAAGCGCAGCTGTGGTGGCGGGAGCCTCACCCGCCTCCTCTGTAGGTGGGCGGTAAGGAGCGAGGGGTCCCTGACTGCGAGAGGGATATTTGACTGCTGGCTTCTAAGCTGACAGGCAGACATCCCCTGAGGGGTCCTGGACTGTGAGAGGGCGCAGGCTGGGCTGAGGGACCCTTCCCTGCCGCCCCAGTGCAGGAATGTCATGCACCGGGCCTCTAGTGTGTACTATTATTTATCTCTAGAATGATCTGGGTCAGTTTCTAAAGCTGGGAAGCACTGGATGATTTTAAAAGGAGTGGCAGCCCTGGCCGGGGAGCTCAGTTGGTTAGAGTGTGGCCCTGAAACGCCAAACTTTATGTAACTTATAAAGTGATCACTTTGTCAGGGTGATCCCCAGTCAGGGCACATAAGAATTAACCAATTAATGCATAAATAAGTGGAACAACAAATTGACGTTTCTTTCTTTTCCTCTTTCCCTAAAATTAATCAATCAAAAATAAAAGGAGTACTAACGTGGACTTACTTGTACCCATTTGCTCTGAGCACTAGTGCTGGGGCAGTAGCTCTAAAAGCACCAGGGACATTGTAGCTTTCTCCCCCACCTACAGAAGTGCTGGCAGAGCCCATTGTTTCTTTGCTGAGCCCTCCCCCACAGAGCCAGCAGAGGGGAGCCATATTTGAGTTTCCATTAATCTGACTAACACTGATTCCCCCACCCCATCCAACTTGCTGGCCCACCCATGCTGTTTCCAGTGGATTTTCCATACAAACGGCCTGTCTTGTAAATTACAGCATAGGGAATATAGTCAATAATTTTTTAATAACTATGTATGGTGTCAGATGGGTACTAGATTTATCAGGGTGATCAGTTTATAAGTTATATAAATGTCTAGTCACTGGGTTGCACATCTGAAACTAATATATTGTATATCAATTGTAGTTGAAAATGAAAAATTATTTAAAAAACAAATTAGAAAAAAAGAAAAGGAATGGTGGTAATTACTGCTGCTGTTCCTACTTCTGAACGGTCTCATTTTTCCTAACCTTCCTTGTAGGTTGGTTAGTAGAATAGGAATATCCCCTCTTGTGATGTAGTGTATAGCAAAGTGAACAAAATGTGATATGCACTGCCTTTCATAGTGCCTGGGAAACAATGGATACTCAGTAAATACTCATAAATTTGCAAGACAGTGAGAACCAGAGCTTGATTACATATGGGAATATGATTTAAATGTATGACAAAAGTACTAGGTTTTCTTTAATAGAGCTACGGACAACAGAGATGAAAACAAAAAATAAAACCATGTTGAAAAACATGGATTAAAGTAGAGACTGTCACACAGTTTTGGGTTTCTTAGTGCTGCTATTACATTTTTAATGCTCTGTATATTGCAAGAATGACTCTACCATAACTGATGCTAAAATAAATGTCAATATATATTCTTTTTCAGATTTACTAAAAATTTATCTCCTGACAAGATAAATCTAAGTACTCTTAAAGGAGAAGGTGAACTGAAGAATTTGGAGTTGGATGAAGAGGTGCTCCAGAATATGTTGGATTTGCCAACATGGCTTGCTATCAACAAAGTTTTTTGTAATAAGGCATCTATTAGGGTGAGATTTTGATATGTGTGAAAAGCATTTTCTGTTTTTTATTTTTTATTTCATCTCTATATTTTAAAATAAATACTTTGTTTTAGATAATTCTATAAAGAAGCATTTTTATTAACATAATTTAAAAAGACAAATACCTTTGTCTAAATCAGGGGTGGGGAACTTTTTTTCTGCCAAGGGCCATTTACATATTTATAACATTATTCGAGAGTCATACAAAATGATCAAAAATTAGCCTGCTATATTTGGTCAAACATTTAGTTAACTCACCCCTAATGCCTTGGCAGGGCCAGACCAAATGATTTTGCGTGCCTTACTACACAGCCCACCGGCGGGATGTTCCCCACGCCCTAGTCTAAATAATTACATGAATATGTGCCTTATGAATTTAGTCATATACTAATATAAATTACTAAATTATAGATTCTAAATTTTAAAACATTTAATATAATTTAAATAAAATTATTGGGAATTAGTAAAATATTCAAAGTTTTTATAGGATTTGTCAAATGTGACAGTTTAAATTTGTGATAAGTAAACACTTTATTTTAAATGAAGACATGAGGACTGATAAGTTATCTTTATATATTTTTATTTGAAGTTTAATCTCTTTTTCTCATTTGTTTCTTATTTTGAGGATTTTAAAGTTGTCTTTTGTTATTATTACTACTAATTAAAACTTATTTCTACTTACTTTGACACTAATGTCATATCACTTTTTGATCTTAAAGACTAGGCCTAGTTTTAAAGTCTGCTCAGTGGAAATAGTGAATGCTAATTTGTTTCATAAAATTAAAGTTGGGCACCAAAGAGAAGATTTTAGGAAAAAAGATAATCTCCTTTAATTTTTTCTTTTAACCTCTTTAAACAAAAATATCTTCAATTACATGGTATTTTAGTGCAGGTTATGTTTGAATAATATTTATTTGACATTGCCTACATTTTATAGCAATGGCCTCACTTCTGTATTTATCTTGAATATCTATAAAAAGATTGGTCAGAATTGTAGAATATAAAAAATTGTTAAGTGAACAAAACACTGATTATGCTTTACTGGGAAGTCTTAACTAAATTATGAAATTAAAATGTGTTTTAAGGGCTGGGAAAAGAAGATATTTAAGGCAACCTGAAATTTTTATTTAAAATGATGACCAAACATATGAGTAGTCTTTTATGTAATATAGGGACATCTAATTTTAAGAGTATGAATGAATTGCTCATTTTATTATTTTGCAATTTAAGAAAGAAGTCATCTGATACAATTTGGTATATCTGTCACTATATTAAGAAAGAAACTGTGTTGGTTACTGTTTTACATCTTTTTAATGATTCATTTTAAAGAAATAAACTTCTTTTTTTCAGATCCCATGGACAAAACTGAAAACACATCCCATCTGTTTGGTGAGTTCTGAATTGCTTCAGAAATAAACATTTATCTAAGCATCTAACTTTTAATATTAACACACTCTAGGATTAGAAATTGCACTTGTATAAAATATGATTTTCTCAGCAGTATATGACTACTTCTTACTGTTTTTCTGTTACACTCCTATAAAACACACAATTTTCCCACCATATAGTAAGTGCCTTGAGAAAGGACTGAATGCATTGTTTTCTGTTTTGATACTAGTCTCTTTAGGCCTTTAGAGAGGCACTTAAAATGACTCTGTTCACTTAATGTTTACTTAGCTCATAAAGAAATGAAAGAGGATATAGTCTTAAATCTATACTAATAATAGAGGAATATGCAAATTATCTGGGATGCTGTCATGTCATGACCGCTCAGCAGGCGGCATGCACAGCAGAAGTGGGTGGGCAGGGACTGCTATCACCAGGAGGGCCTCTGTGCGGCCCAGCCTGGCCCGGGGGCGGCCTCCGGTGGAGGCGTGCGGAGGCCTGCCCAGTGCTAACATGATGCTGCCTGCCTGTGTCCCCTGCTGGGAACGTGGTACGTTGCCACCCAGCGCTGACGTGACGCTGCGGGGGAGGGAGGGCTTGACAGGTGTATGGTGAGCTGGCTCTGGGTCGTGCTCAGTGGGGGTGGAGCTGGCGGGTCTGAGTCTCAAGTGATTTCTCCGACTTGACTCTGGGTCCTGCGGCGCACCCCAGACTCTGACAGGAGGGAGATTTTCTTAGACATTTTACTAATTTTCTTTCATCTCTGACACTTCTATTTATAGAGAAAGGGCAAATAGCAATATTAAAATATTTCCTCTAATTAATTCCCTTTTAATGTGCACAAATTACGTGCACCGGGCCACTAGTATTTTTATAATATACATAAAATAAAATATCTAATTGCTTACAGTTTTAATGCATTTTTATTAGTCCTTAGATAAAGTAATAATGGAAATGAGTACATGTGAAGAACCACGAAATCCTAATGGCCCATCACCAATTGCAACTGCTTCAGGACAGAGGTAAGCTATTTCCATTAAACTGTATGACTGGCAAAGGGAATTCTTTCCTAGAGTCATCTCTACTTTTTTTCCTTGTTAATTTGTTGTTCCATTGGTTGAATCATTGGTTGATTTATGCATTCATTGTTTTGTGTTTTCTTTTTTTCCTTTATTTTTACCGATAGTCATCTCTATTATTTGTAGTAAGGGAACATAAAATCCACTAACCTCAGACAGTCTCTATTTCAGTCACCTTTCCCATCACACATTGTACAGTTTTAGTATATACATTACAAAAGTAGCAGAAGTGATTTTAGCCTCTTTTATTCATCTTGTTTTTCTTGATATTTAAATAGTAACGATCAACCAAAGGCAGAGCAGTAGCAGAAAATGAAAGCAGCACAGCTTAGGCATTCTATAAATCAGATGGATATCATTTATTTTATGCATCAAAGGAGTTTTTATGATTCTTAAGAGTTAAATTGATGCCTAAAAAATTTTAGACCTTTTGGATTATTATAAAATTCATTAAGTAAAGAATGCTTGCAAATTGGATTTTGATAGATAAAAGCCTATAATTTTGAGACTTCGTTTTATCAGAAAAGTTTTCATTTTACTCATTGGTTTTCAGTTGAGGCCAATTTTGCTCCCCAGGGGACATTTGAAGTTTATAGTCTGAAGTTCCAGATCTGGATGAAGACATAGATTTAGGAATAATGGTTATATTGATTGATGATCATAGAAGTAATATACTAGTTGGGCAAACTTTTACCTTCCCTCCTGCCAAAATATATTGATAGTTTATATTCTAGTTACTAGAGGCCTGATGCCTGAAATTTGTGCCACCGCAGCTTCGACCTTCCGGCTTCGTCTGGTCTAATTAGCATATTATGCTTTTATTATTATAGATACTGTACTACTTACCATTATTGAAACATAACCTCTGCTCTCTTATCTGTGCCTTTGCTCATGCTTTCTCCATTCCAGGGTTTCCCTTCCTTCCTATTTCTCCCTTCGGAAACTTCATCATTTTTTCCTGGATATATATCTTCCTAGTTATACGCAATTTCTTCTTCTACCAAATGTACTGATGATTCTCCTTTTAAAAAACAATTACAGATTGCCTCATGTTTTAGTTACTAGGGTGTTTTTTTTCCTCCCCAAGTAACTTGTGAGCCCTATAATGCCATAACTATATTTTAGTTTTCCTTATGTCACAGTGTTGTTCATATAGTAGATGTTCAGTAAGTATTTGCTGAATTGAATTAGAGAATGTAAACTTTTTTAACCTTATTCTGAAATGATGAAATTATTTCACTGGTTCCTTCATCCTTCTTTGTGTCATCCTTATTTGTTATAAATGCCTGCTCTCTGAACTGATAATTTTTGAGATACTGATATTGTTAATTTAACTTAGGAAATAACCTCCAATTTAAAAAATCTTTTTATCATTTTGAGAAGAGCATTTTTATAACTTACATGTGACCAGGCTAGGCTATTGTTTTAACAAAAATTTGTTCTTTTAAGCCAAAATGAGTAAATATGATAGTTTGTGAACATGTTTGAGAATATTAACAGATAACTTTTTAAATGATTTTTTGGCTTTAGCACATTATATTTTGTTTTCCAGTGAATACAGCTTTGCTGAAAAAGTAGTTGAGGGAATCACTGTTTCTGTAAATTCTATTGTCATCCGCATTGGAGCAAAAGCCTTCAATGCGTCCTTTGAACTTTCCCAGCTGCGGATCTATAGCGTGAATGCAAACTGGGAGCATGGAGATTTAAGATTTACTCGTATTCAAGATCCACAGAGAGGAGAGGTAAAGATTTTTTTGTTGTTGTTGGCTTAAAAATTATTTTAGTCACTGATAAATAAAAGAGGATGTTTAAAATAATTACTTCTTATGGTAACTTAGATTCACATACTACTGGATTTGCTTTTTAACTATATCTCTGTTTTAATCTTACTCATTATTAAATATGCATATTTTAATATCATTATTGTAATCTTTCAACTCAGAGCTAATCTATTTTAGCTTCATGGCTACTCAGAATTGAAGTTTACATTTACCAAACTAAAATATGTCATTTAAATTCTTGGTCCCATGATTCAAATGATCTTTGTACTTTATAGTAAAATTAAATTACTTAGAATAAAAGTATTAACAGCTTTACAGATGAGGACTATAATTATTAAGATGTGTTACTGAATTTGCTGGAAGTATACAATTTCAAAAAATAAAATCATAGTGACTATCTAGAATGTCATGAAAATTAGTGAAGATATGTTTCTATTTCTTTTTTTTTTAATCTACATTTTTCCCATTCTCTTTTGTATAAGTGAAGCCAATCTCTGTGTTCTCTTTAGGTTTTGACATTTAAAGAAATAAATTGGCAGATGATTCGAATAGAGGCAGATGCTACCCAAAGTTCACATCTTGAAATTATGTGCGCTCCTGTTCGATTAATAACCAACCAATCAAAAATCAGAGTTACACTTAAAAGAAGAGTAAGTTAACAGGGTTTCCTTTGTGATTCATGTGATAACTATTAAAATAATTTTTAAGCAAAATATTGGCATATTAAAAGAATGCAAAATAAAATATAGTGCCTAAACCAATATTTGAAGAAACCTACTATAATAACATTTTTCAGTCCTCTGGATTTAATACTTAGATTTTTATTTCTTATGATTGAATAGATTTCTCAGTTGCCAAATAACTGTTGAGCATTAACAGTTTTAACATTTTATTTCTCCTGTTGAATCGCTCAAGAGTAAGTAAACAGTAACCAAAACTACTAGCTTTTGAAGGTTATTAAGATATTGACTGGTAACTAAGATAAATAGGGAAGATTGGTACTAAAAGATTTAAGTAGCTGAAAGTCCGCTGTGGATTATGATGAAATCTAATGACAGAGTAATGACTTATTTTAACCACGGCTTAAAGTCTCAATAACATGTTTTGTATCACCGGACATACATTACTATACTAAATTAAGTTGGAAAAGAATTTTTTTAGAATATGTGGTTAAAATAGCATTTTAGTATTTAATGAATTTTAATGCCCTTTTTTATACTAGAATTAAAATTAACATAGGTAATTAAATGATTTATTACCTTTAAATGTAAAATTAAATTATTTAGATACTCGTACCTATATAGCTTTTACCTATTTAGGTACAGGAATTTGTCAGGCTTTTTTTTACCACTGTATTGCTTATACTAAGAAATATTCTTTCCATACTTTTGGAACTCATTAAATATTTGATGAATAACGGAGGATCCATATTTCTACTCAAAAATTAAATTAAAAAATAAAAGTACATTATAAGTTCTACTTCTTGGCTTCATTTTACGAATCAATTTTTTTTGACAGTTAAAGGACTGCAACGTCATTGCAACAAAGTTAGTTCTAATATTGGATGACTTGTTATGGGTTTTAACGGATTCTCAGTTGAAGGCTATGGTACAATATGCAAAATCTCTTAGTGAAGCAATAGAAAAATCAACAGACCAAAGGAAGAGTATGGCTTCTGAACCTACACAGGTATGCTATTAAGTTAACAGGAACGAAAACTCTACTTTACCTGTAAATGGTTTAAAAATCAGAATGGTTAGTTGTTTTGTTTATGTGAAATAGATTATAATAGAGAAAGAAGAAGGGAGAGAAAGAGAAGCATTGATGTGAGAGAGAAACATCCATTGGTGTTTCACGTACAGTTCTAAGGCTAATATGTCATCAGAATATGTATGCAGAATTGTTTTAGGCTATTAGAGGTACACATATATCTATACACTTCACTATTCTGTGTTTTTTCTCTTGGGGGAGAAAGGACTTTGAACTTAAAATCTCTTATGTCTCTTCTGCTTTCTAGCTTCTTTATATATCCAAGTTCAAAGACACACCGCATCTTATAAGAGGCACTAGAGCACTTACACAAGGGCTTTTACAAAGAAATGATTAATTTCTACAGGATATATAATAGTGTATACAGTTGATATATACAGGGCTCACATTTCTTTTCTCTTTAATAGATAGAACTAATAATAGTCAAATAAATAAATAAACTGCCTTTAGTAGTTAATAAGTATGTTTTCTAAGACAAGAAAGGCTACAAATATGTGAATATAACTATTCAATTATTTACCAAAACATATTGGGTTCATATTCAAATTGTGTATAGTTGATACAAAAGAAAATGTATTAGCTTATTTTTCATCGCTATTCCTAAGAATACTTATATTTTCTTGTGTGGGAATTGCAAGTGTTTAACCTGCAGTGCTAAGGCGGTATTGAACCTTTTAGAGCTCCACAGCAGCCCCATCTACGCAGCAAGTGAAGTCACCCCAGGCTTCAAATGCTCCTGATCTAAATGATGCAATCGTGAAACTGTTCAATGACTTCGATGTCAAAGAAACTTCCCATCATTTAGTGATTTCTCATCTAGACCTACACATATGTGATGATATTCATGCTAAAGAAAAAGGTAACTAAAGCTGCTTATTTTAAACTATTTTGGTTTTCCTAGAATTTACTATAAAATGGATTGTTTATTATGTAGTATGTACATAAGATAACTGGTCATAACTTTATCATTCATAAGAGATACATGCATGAAAGGTGTAATGCTAAACATTGTAGATTACAGTACATTGAGCTCCATAGAAACACACTCAGGCAAGTGGAAGTTGGCAGGCACTGGGTGACTGTGCTTGCTGAGGAAAAGGAGATCCTAAGAAGCTGAGAGGCAAAATGTCATCATATACTTTCTTTGTGCAAACTTGCTGGGAGGAACACAAGGAGAAACCTCCAGGTGCTTCAGTCACCTTTTCAAGAGTTTTCTAAGAAGTGCTCAGAGAGGTAGAAGACCATGTCTGCTAAAGAGAAAGGAAAATTTGCAGACATGGCAAAGGTGGACAAGGCCTGTTAATGAAAGAGAAATGAAAACTTACAGCCCTCCTAAAGGGGAAACAAGAAGTTCAAGGATCTCAATGCACCCAAGAGGCCACCTTCTTCAGCTTTTTTCTTGTTTTGTTCTGAATATCACCCAAAAATCAAAGTAAAATGAGCATTCTGGCCTATCCATGGGTGATGCTGCAAAAAAGCTAGGAGAGATATGGATTCACACTGCTGCAGATGACAAGCAGCCAGATGAAAACAAGGCTGTTAAGCTGAAGGAGAAACATGGAAAGGAGATTGCTGCATAACTAGCTATGGGGAGAGCCTGATGTGGCATAGAAGGGTGTCATCATGGCTGAAAAAGCAAGAAAAAGAAGGAAGAGGAAGGAGGTAAAGAGGATGATGATCAGGAGAAAGAAGGAGAAGAAGATGATGATGAATAAGTTGGTTCTAGCACAGGTTTTTTTTTTTTTTATCTATAAAGTAGTTAACTGCCCTGTACACAACTCACTCATTTTAGAGAAAAAAAATTGAAATGTAAGGTTGAGTAAGATTTGTTTTTAAACTGTACAGAGTCTTTTTTTTTTCTTTTTTTATAGTTAACATACTACTGAATGTGACGTTAGATACTCCCGTCTTGGTGGTATTTTCAGTAGCCACTAACCTTGCCTGCTATACAGTATGGGGGTTATAAATTAGCATGGACATTTAAAGCAGGTTCTTGGTGCTCAGAACAACTTAGTTTATGTGGGGATGGTAGTATTTTCATCTTCAGTTGTCTCTGGTGCCACTAATACGAAATAATGGTTGTTTTGTAACTCAGTGTCACTCTGTAATTGAAAAAACAGTTGCAGCTGTTTTGTTGACATTCTGTATGCCTCTAAGTAAATACAGTATTTTAATTAAAAAATAGACATTACATATTGGTATGAAATGTTATTTTGCTTTAGTATTTAGTATTTCAGCATAATTGTTAGCTATCAATGCTAATAAAATTAAGTTTAAATAAAATCAAAGACTTAGTAGATGACATCCTTGGAGGAGGATAAATATTAGACTTAACCTGTGAATTAACTTGTTTATAATTTTGAACTAGAGGCCCGGTACACAAAAATTTGTGCACTCGGGGTGGGGGTCCCTCACCCCGGTCTGTGCCCTCTTGCAGTCTGGGACCCCTTGGGGGATGACCACCTGCTGGCTTAGGCCTGCTCCCCGGGGGATTGGGCCTAAGATGGCAATCAGACATCCCTCTGGCAGCCCGGCAGCCCTCGGGGGAGGATTTTTTTAAAATGGGGATATCTGACCTGTGTCCCTCAGACCTGAATCAGAATGATAGCTATGACAATTGCTGCTCTGGATTTTTAAAGCTATGAGAGTGAATATTCAGACTGATACAGTGGGGCCTTGACTTACGAGTGTCCTGACTAACGAGTTTTTCGAGATATGAGCCGTCTCTTGGCCGATTTTTTGCTTTGAGTTGTGAGCTAAAATTCGGGTTACGAGCCAGCTTCAGATACCCCACCGCTAGTTGGCGTAGCGAACGTCACAGTGAACACCACAACATCAGCCCAGCATCACGTGTCTCACTCGTTCACTGTTGATTTGACATACGAGTAATTTGAGTTACGAGCTCCATCACGGAACGAATTAAACTCGTAAGTCAAGGCCCAACTGTACTGGATACTTAGCAGTAGAAAACATCTTGCCTTCATCATATATAATATCAAAGGGTGGAGCATAAAAGGTGAATATTTGGAATTTGGAGAAGCTTTGTTGTCCGTCCTTTGTGTCATTTGACATAGTTGGTATCTTCTGTTTTAGTGATTTGGAAGGAAAATCCAAAAAATTAAAACAAACCAAAATAACAAAAAGAGGGGTCAAAGTTAAATAATAAGCAAAAGAACAGAGAAAAGTGTTTTCTAAGCTCTTTCATTCCTTACTTTATATATTCCCTCAGAGAATAAGCTGAATGATGTTACTAACTGGAAAGCCCCTCTACCAAAACACAGTATTTCTGTTGTACAGATGTGTGATTAGTTCTCTGCTATTCTAAAATCCAGAAAGTTCTGAAATGTTTCTTCTTAGGTTTGTGAAAAACTTGCTCGAAAAACTACTTAAACACATTGCTATTTATCATCTTTATTTTATCCACTTAGTGTAAATATTTGAGTTTTGCTGAATAATTACTATTTTTTATTACTTGGTGCTGCCTTCAAATCTGCTTAGAATATGATGTGTCTTGCATATATAGATACCATATTACTTTCATAAAATATTAAAAAAAAACCTGAATTCTGAAATATTTGGCCAGGAGTTTTAAATGAGTGGTTGTAAGTCTGTACTAGAAATTCTGCTAGTTGAAATAAATTAGAGTTATCAAATGAATGTAGAGAGTATGTACATAGCTTTTGTCTTAATTTGTATTTGATTTGTCCATGCTATTATAAAATTTGATTTTTATGTTGGAGTTACATTAACTTAGGTACTTCTGACCTTAATTTAGCTATGTGATCTTAGACAACTAATCCAACCTAATAGACTCAGTTTCCTCTTCAGTAAGAGAAAACATGATATAGTGTAGTAGTAAATATTTTCTGGGTTCAAAACCAACTCTACACTTATTGGCTGTATGACATTGGCCTATTTTACTTAACTTCTTTGTGTCTTAATTTCTTTATTTAGAAAATGGGCATACTACTAATAATAGTACCTATCTTATAGGGTTGTTATGAATAGCAAATGAGTAAGTCTACCTAAAGTATTTAAAACAATGCTTGACATGTGGTTAGGGCTATAAATATAAAAGTAGATTGCATCCTCATTTTTAATCCTAGTACCTTGCAAGGGATTGAGGCTTAATACTTATTAGATTGAATTGCATTTCCTAAAATCTTTAACGTATTATTCATGATAATAGAGAGACAGTTATTACTGCTTGTACTGTAGGTGTGGTAAATTAAGTGTTTCTGATATTTGCTTAATATTCTTTTCACTTTCTCTCAAATCCATTTTTTTCTTTTCCCAGAGTCGAATAGACGTATTACTGGAGGGGCTATGCAACTGTCTTTTACAAAATTGACTATAGATTATTATCCGTATCACAAAGCAGGTATGTATAACAATTTCTTTAAATGACATAAATCTTGCATTATATTATAAAACCAATTTATTTTACTTTGATGTAATTTTTTTGTTTTTTATTTCAAGAAAAATGATTTTAAATAGAATGTTATATGCAATAAACCTTAATATTTCAAGAAAAACGATCTTAAATATAATAATGTTATATGCAATAAACACCAATTATTCAAGAAAAACGATCTTGCATATAATAATATTACATACAGTATACATTAATATTTCAAGAATAAAAGGATTTTAAGTATAATAATGTTACCAAAACTGTACTAACATAGTATGATATCACGAAAGTTGTAGGAAATATTAAAAATCTGCAAATAACAGGATTACTTCTATTACATTCTAGAATATTTTTCCCCCCTCTGGCTCTCTTTTTTTTCATCAGTTTATGTTGTTCATTATATTCCACAAATGAGTGAGATCATATGATATTTGTCTCTCTCCGACTGACTTATTTCGCTTAGTATGAGGCTTTTAAAGTCTATTTTGTTGGATATGAGTATTGCTACTCCAGCTTTTTTTCTTTTCCATTTGCATGGAAAATTTTTCCCCATCCTTTCACTTTCATCCTGTGTGTGTCTTTTGTTTTGAGGTAGGTCTCTTTTAGGCAGCATATAGTTGGGTCTTGTTTTTATATCCATTCAGCTACCCTACACCTTTTGATTGGAGCATTTAATCCATTTATATTTAGGGTTATTATTGATAAGTACTTATTTATAGCCATTTCAATTCTGTATGGCCAGGTTTCTATCTCTGTTTCTTCTTGGCAATCCCTTACAACAAATCCCTTTAGCATTTCTTGTAATGCTGGTTTGGTGGTAATGAACTCCTTTAGCCTTTTTTTTTTTTTTTTTTTGACTGGGAAGCTCTTTATTTGACCGTCTATTTTGAATGATAGCCTTGCTGGATATAGTAATCTTGGTCTCAGATCCTTGTTTCCATTACCTTGAGTACTTCATGCCATTCCCTTCTGGCCTGTAGAGTTTCTGATGAGAAGTCAGGTGTCAGCCTTATAGGAACTCCTTTGTAGGTAACAGTTTTCTTTTCTCTTGCTGCCTTTAAGATTCACTCTTTGTCTTTAATTTTTTGGCATTTTAATTATGATGTGTCTGGGCCTGGGTCTGTTTGGGCTCTTCTTGTTGGGGGTTCTTTGTGCCTCCTGAACTTGTGTGACTTTTTACTGTACCAGGTTAGGGAGTTTATTTCTTCAAACACCTTCTCTATGCCTTTCTTCCTTTCTGCCTCTTCTGGCACACTTACTATTCTAATATTGTTACGTTTCTCATTGCCCCACAGCTCCCTTAAGCTGTCCTCCTGTTTTTTAGTTGTTTTTTTCTTTTTGGTTCTCTAATTGAGTGATATTTTCAACTCTGTCTTCTAATTCACTGATTAGATCTTCAGTTTCCCCTAAGCTGCTGTGTATTCCTTCCAATGTGTTCTTTATTTCTGTTATGTCATTCTTTATCTCAGACTGTTCTTTTTTTCATAGTTACTATATCTTTTTTCATACTGGTGAGCATTTATTTTTTATTATTTTATTATTTTTTTTTAAATTAAATCTTTATTGTTCAGATTATTACAGTTGCTCCTCTTTTTTCCCCCCATAGCTCCCCTCCACCTGGTTCCCACCCCACCCTCTGCCCTTACCCCCCCCCCCCCCCGGCACTGTTGTCATCCATAGGTGTATGATTTTTGTCCAGTCTCTTCCCGCACCCCCCACACCCCTTTCCCCCACCCCTGAGAATAGTCAGTCCATTCCTTTCTATGCCCCTGATTCTATTATATTCACCAGTTTATTCTGTTCCTCAGATTACTTATTCACTTGATTTTTAGATTAACTTGTTGATAGATGTGTATTTGTTGTTCATAATTTGGATCTTTACTTTTTTTTTCTTCTTCCTCTTCTTAAAGGATACCTTTCAGCATTTCATATAATACTGGTTTGATGGTGATGAACTCCTTTAGCATTTTCTTCTGTGAAACTCTTTATCTGACCTTCAATTCTGAATGATAGCTTTGCTGGGTAATGTAATCTTGGTTGTAGGTTCCTGGCATTCATCACTTTGAATATTTCTTGCTATTTCCTTCTGGCCTGCAAAGTTCTTGTTGAGAAATCAGCTGACAGTTGTATGGGTATTCCCTTGTAGGTAACTGACTGTCTTTCTCTTGCTGTTTTTAAGATTCTCTCTTTGTCTTTTGCTCTTGGCATTTTAATTATGATGTGTCTTGGTGTGGTCCTCTTTGGATTCCTTTTGTTTGGGGTTCTCTGCGCTTCCTGGACTTGTAAGTCTATTTCTTGCACCAGGTAGGGGAAGTTTTCTGTCATTATTTCTTCAAATAGGTTTTCAGTATCTTGCTCTCTCTCTTCTTCTGGCACCCCCATAATTCGGATGTTGGTATGCTTGAAGTTTTCCCAGAGACTCCTTACACTATCTTCATATTTTTGGATTCTTTTTTCGTTTTGTTTTTCCGGTTGGGTGTTTTTTGCTTCTTCGTATTTCAAATCTTTGACTTGATTCTTGCGCTCCTCTGGTCTGCTGTTGGGAGTCTGTATAATATTCTTTCTTTCAGTCAGTGTATGCTTAATTTCTAGTTAGTCCTTTTTTATATCCTCTAGGGTCTCACTAGATTTCTTGAGGATCTCACTAAATTTATTGGTGGTTTCTAGAAAATTCTTGAAAAACCTTAAAAGTGTGGTTTTGAACTCTATATCCAGTAGGTTGCTTTCCTCCATTTCTGTCATTTGTGACCTGTTTCTTTGTCTCCGCATTTTGGCTGCTTCCCTGTGTTGATAGAGTGGCTTTCTGTCCTAGGTGTCCTATAGGACCCAGTGGCTCAGCCTCCCCAAATACCTGAGGTGGACACTCTTGGTGCACCCCTTTGTGGGCTTTGTTCACAGTCTTGTTGTAGTTAAGCCTTGATTGTTGTAGGTATTCACTGGGAGGAATTGACCTCCAGGCCAATTGGCTGTGAGAATCAGCTTTGTCTGCAGTGGGAGAACTTCTGTGCTGGAGACACCCTTCTGGGGCAAGACTTGCTTCAGTGGGGCTTTGGTGCTCACCGAGTCTGCCCCCTGAGTGTGTCCCTTATGGATCTGAAGAGTTGTAATCTGGATGGTCCCACTCTGACCACGGGGTACACTGGCTCTTGGATCTCTAAGGAGGTGCTAATTTAGCCTCTGCCTGAGGCTACCCAGCAGGAGCTAGGGAGAGATCTGTAGATTCCTCTTATTTGTTTGGGTTTTAGAGGTGCTCAGATGAGGCCCAGCTGTGAAGCAATGCAATCTGCTGTGGGGCCTTGGGCCTTCTTTTGGATGTTCTGGTTCTCTCTGACCCAGTTTTATTTGTTAGGTAATTTTAGATTGCAAAGGGCCAGGCCATTCATATGCAAAAGCCTCTGTGCACAGCTTGGGTGGTGCGGGGTCTCAGGGAATCAACAGGGCAGAGCAAACAGCTATGGCTTACCCTCAGTCCTGCCCTAAGAGTCCTCGGGTCTCAGTGTCCCACCGTAATTATTGCAAGCACCTCTGAGAGAAAGCTGCCTTCAAGTTCCACCTGCTGCCAGAAAGTCCAGTTTTTCCCCATATGAGTCTGGGTCTCCAGAGACTCACCTGGAACTGGAGTTCAGAGCCGTCCAGAGCTTGTGACTCCCTCCGGATTGAAAAAGTAAACCGCGTCCTCAGTTGCTAGCCCTTTCCACGTGCCCCTCCGTACCTCTGTACTTTACTTCTGCACCTCCTCTGAGTCTCAGTGTGCTTTTCTCTTTCCTTCTAGTTGTAGAATTCCCACTCAGCCAGCCTTTCTGTGGTTCTGGATGATGTCTGTTTTGTCTTTTAGTTGTATTTTTGAAGTGGTTGTGCAAGGCAGCAATTTCAGTTGTTTACCTATGCCGCCATCTTGATTTCTCCTGTTGAGCATTTTTAACATGATTACTCTAAACTCTGTTTCAGATAAATTTTTTATCTCTGCCTCATTTATCTCTTCTTCTGGAGAATTCACTAGTTCTTTCATTTGGGGGTTGTTTCTTTGTTTCCTCGTTTTGGTTGTCTGTTTGAATTTATGACTATGTATTAGGTAGATTCTCTTCACCTCTCAATCTCTATGGCAGGACAGTGTTAAAGGCTGTTTCTGACTAATTGGATCAGGCAAAGACTCAAAGTCACCAGATACCGCCTCTGTCTACAGACTAATAGGATTCTGATTTGAATTGCCCCAAGGCAATCATCCTAAGGTGTAGTGAGAGTTTTTCAGCAGGGTGGAGCAGTTGCTTCTGCCTGGAGGCTAATTGTTATTTTTTATCTCTTAAGTGGCCCCAGCGCAAGATGTTTTCCAATAGGATGTGTCAACTGTCTTTTCCCCAGGCAAGGCAGATGTCTATGTGGGAAAGGTGTCCTCTGCTGTGTGAGGGAATGATTCAGCCCTGGAAATTTGGGGTGTCTGCCTTCTGAACTCTGTCCTCCGAGTCCTCTGTCCTGGGTTCTGGTCTCACAGCTCCAGTCCACTTCACCCTCCCTCTGCCAGAGCACAAGGTGGGTGGCTCCACAGGGAAATTTTGTGCATTGGCCCTTTAATACGGTGCCTGAACTTTCAGCTGCCACTCCCTGGCAGACAGCACCCCACTGCTTTTCACAGCTAGTTGTTATCTGGCTACCTTCTGCAGTTTGGTGTTCTCTGCTTGGGAGCCCAGCTTCTGGATTAGATACCAGAGTTCTCAGTGGCACTACCCCCCGCCGCCCCCCCCCGCCACACACACACACAGCTGAGATATCTCTCTGGGACTTCACTTGCCATCTGTGGGTGCCCGGCCAGCCCTTTGGCAGCTCCGCCCCTCCTACCAGTCTCTTTGTGGTCTCCACCTTTGGTCCTTGGGTATCAGGGTTCTCTCTTGTGAGTTTTCCGTTGATTATTCAGGAAGCCTTTCCGTATTTCAGTTGTAATTCCAGTTTATTCCTCTCCCCTGATAGAACTCTTCATTGCATTCTTTTCTTTAGAATTGAAATGAAGACAAAGGCCTAAATTAGCGTATTCGTGTTCTTGCTCTTTTCAGACTGAGCTCCATCCTATCTATTTTTCTCCAAACTGCACTAGAAAAACAAAGTCCACCCTTTCATTCCTCCTTGTGTGGCAGGGCCTCTGCTGATGGAGTGCTCTCTTCTTCACACTTAGAGAGCTAATGTAATTTTTAAAGCAAAAGGAAATCAAGGCTTTTGTTTTTTCCCCCCCTATAGTGTCTTACCAAGAAAATATAACTGCCATAGGAAATTTTCATGCATTTTATATTGAGTTTATGTAGATTATTAGAAAGTATAGTTGTTAGACAATGGCAATAATCTAAATAACTAATTTAAAACTTTTTAAAAAAATCATAATACAGAGGATATATATTTGTGTAATTCTGTTGTTACCCAAAAAGTTTATTAATCAATATATGTTTAAATTTTTTAATGATATTTTTAGATATTTAAAAAATGAAAAGAATTTAAAGCAAAAGAATAACAAAAGATTTTAGCAAAGTCATAGAAGTCCAGGTACATTAAAAAAAATTTTCTCTATTTTTGAAATTTTGTCAATAAGATTTAATTAGGCTCCTTAATAATCAAATAGTGATAGGTTCCTCACCTCAAATAATTTATAAAAGCAAAAGAATGTATGTTTATGGCCAAATTAAGTAATTTGACCTTATGCACATCTCTGCATTTTGGTGGTATGTGGTTTGTTGTTTTTAATTCACACAAATAACTAAGTTTTCTAGGATTTTAAAAAGTGATAACATTTTTCTGTTTACAATTTGTTATCTCCCATTGTTTGTCCTTTCTATATCACTACCTGACAGCTTTTAAAGATTGTACTATTTGTTTTGATTTTTGTTAGAGGGGCTTTTTCTTATATTTTATTTCTCCGGATTCATAAGTTAGCTACATATACCTAAAATATTTTTAACAGTAGAAATCATTCATATTTTGAGGTAAAACTTTTAGTTATAAAGTAGATTTTCTTTTCTTAACCCTTTTATATACATACTAGAGGCCCGGTGCACAAAAAATTGTGCACTCGGGAGGGTCCCTCAGCCCGGCCTGTGCCCTCTCGCAGTCTGGGACCCCTTGGGGGATGACCACCTGCTGGCTTAGGCCCGCTCCCGGGGGATTGGGCCTAAGCTGGTAGTCAGACATCCCTCTGGCAGCCCGGCAGCCCTCGGGGGATGTCCACTTGCCAACGGGGAGCAGGCCTAGCTGCAATCGGACATCCTTAGCGCTGTTGAGGAGACGGGAGAGGCTCCCACCACCACCGCTGTACTGGCAGCTGTCAGCCTGGCTTGTGGCTGAGCAGAGCTCCCCCTGTGGGAGCACACTGACCACCAGAGGGCAGCTCCTGCATTGAGCATCTGCCCCCTGGTGGTCAGTTTGTGTCATAGTGACCAGTCGTTCCCAGTCTTTCTGCTGTTAGGGTCAATTTGCATATTACCTTTTATTGTATAGGATAGAGGCCTGGTGCATGGGTGGGACTGGCTGGTTTGCCCTGACGCATGTCCCAGATCAGGGTGGGAGTCCCGCTGGGGTGCCTGGCCAGCCTGGGTGAGGGGCTGAGGGCTGTTTGCAGGCTGGCTACACCTCCTTCAGGGTGGGGGGTCCTGCTGGCGTGCCTGGCCAGCCTGGGTGAGGGGCTGATGACTGTTTTCAGGCTGGCAACAGCCCCTTCAGGATGGGGGTCCCTCCTGGGGTGCCTGGCCAGCCTGGGTGAGGGGCTCAGGGCCATTTTCAGGCTGGCCACACCCCCTTCAGGGATAGGGGTCCCCCCTGGGGTGCCTGGCCAGCCTGGGTGAGGGGCTGATGGCTGTTTGCAGGCTGGCCACCACCCCTTCAGGGTAGGGTTCTCTGCTGGGGTGCCTGGCCAACCTGGGTGAGGGGCTGATGGCTGTTTGCAGTCTGGCCACAGCCCACAGCCACCCAAGCTCCCAGTAGAGGCTGGCTGGAAGCAGGTATCTGGGATTTATTTAGCTTCTATAATTGAAACTTTCTTGCCTTTTGTGGAGGCCACAGCCGGCCAGGGCAGGCGGGAAGCTTAGCTTCCTCCATCGCTGGGGCAACCAAGCCTCTGGCTTGCTCCAGCTCCGTGGCTGCTGGCCGCCATCCTGGTTTGGTTAATTTGCATATAGTCGCTCTAATTGGCTGGTGAGCGTGGCTTGGGCATAGCGAAGGTACGGTCAATTAGCGTCTTTTTCTTTTATTAGTGTAGATTTCTTTCATTAGTTGCTACAGAGAAACATAATCCTGATTTTTAAATTATTTCTGTAAAAACTTCTATATAGATACTAGAAATTCATGCACGGCCGGGGGGGGGGGAGGGGCGGGCGGATGGGTGTAGGGTCTCTCAGCCTGGCCTGCACCCTCTCCAATTTGGGACATCCCTCTCACATTCGGGACCGCTGGCTCCTGAGTGCTTGCCTGCCTGCCTGATCGCCCCTAACCCCTCTGCTTGCCTGCCTGATTGCCCCTAACCACCTCTGCCTGCCTGACTGATCATCCCTAACTGCTCCCCTGCTGATCTGATTGCCCCCAGCTGCCTCTGCCTTGGCCCCGCACCAGGGACCCAGGCTCCCCTCCTTGGGCCGGTCACAGGCACCTGGAACCTGGGCTTCCCTCTCTCTGGCCAGCCACAGGCACCTGGGAACAGGGGTGGGTTTGCCCAGGCCGGCTGCAGCCACATGTGCCTGGGACCTTGGGAAGCTTTGCCCTGGCCGGCTTTGTCAGGAAGGACATCCCAAAGGTGGTCTGGAAGACGTCCGGTGTAATTAGCATATTATCCTTTTATTAGTATAGATATCTTTATGACTGATGTCTATCTTGGGAATTTTTATTGATTTCTTCAGTTTTTTAATAATCCTCATCATTTTTATGGGTAAGTTTTTGTCAATCACTTTTCAATGGATCTTTGATGAAAAGACTATTTTCTATGCTGGTGTTCTCTGGGATTCTGTCTGGTGGAGCTATACCAGGTGGTGGAGCATTCAGTGAAGGTACACCAGCAGTGCTGCTTCCATTGGAAACTATTAGTGACATTTTAGCAAGGGTTGCTTCTAGGTGGAAACCCTCCTAGATTATTTCCTTTTGATCTTCTTTCCCTCTATTCCAAATGTTTGCTCATATTTTCTAGGAATATTAAAACCTGTAGTAGGTAAAGGCTATAAATTTATTGGGAAAGTGAAGAATCCCTTGAATATGAATAAATCTCACTAAAAGCATAAGAGAATAAATGAAAATGGTGAACTTTTCAGTGCAATTTCTTGTTTTTCAGGAGATAGTTGTAATCATTGGATGTATTTTAGTGATGCAACCAAGACAAAAAATGGATGGGCTGACGAGTTGTTACATGAATTTGAGTGCAACGTTGAAATGCTTAAACAGGCTATAAAGGATCATAATGTAGGTTCACCACCTAAATCCCCAACACATGCCTCTCCCCAGCACACACAAACAGGTATTTTACTTATAACAACATTATGGCATTCCCCTGATATTGTATTCATGGCATTACCCTGGTGTGTGTGTGTGTGTGTGTATGTGTGTGTTCATAAAATGGTGGTTTCTGTGAATAACTATTGTGTTTAATTAGTGTATGAATATCCTGCATCTCATTCAGACCATATGTGTATGGAACAAAGCACTTTTTAAAAATATATAAAGCTAATACCCAGATAGAATATTTGACTCTTAAATGTTTAGACTTCTCTTAATAAATATTTCAGCCAAAAGTTATCACATGAAAGTACCTTAAATGTGATGTGATTCCTAGTTAAGGGCTAATCAACATGAAAAAATAATCACAATAACTTAACATTTTTATATCAATTTACATATATTAGTTAGGTATTTCCACATATATTATCTCATTTGAGAAATCAGAGTTTCCCTTTATTTTTAGTAGCTGTCATAACAGTAAAAGAATGACTGTTAGAAAAAAATATTTGCAGTAAACTGAAAGGAATTTTTTTCCCACAGAGAAAGACTCTGCTGTGAAAGGGACTTCCAGAATACATTCAGTGTTTTCTCAACAGTCCAAAGCTAAGTTAATGTCTAGTTCTGTTGTGGTTAGACTTGCAGATTTCAATATATATCAGGTATGTTTCACTTTTTAAATTAAATCTTCTGATAAATACATTTAGTATCTTCTGCAAGCAACTTTTCTAAACTAATGCCACCATTTTGTTTTAAAACATCTTGACTAGTTTTGTGAAGTGACTAAATTAGATAGGATAGAAAATATTAGTTCATTAATTTCTGTGTGTGTAGTTTCCCAGGGTTAGGCTCATTGTGTGGTTAAGCTCGAAGTCCTTTTAAATTGCCAAGTCTGCACCAGACTTCTGATAGCAACTCAAGTTCAGGAGTTTCCATAAGCTGCCCACTGATTGGAGAATTCACTGGAAAAATTCACAGAACTTGCTGAAATCAATTATAGTCAGAGTCACATTTATTACAGGGGAAAGAATATAAATTAGAATCAGCCATAGGAGAGCATAACATGGAGCCTGGGAGGGTTCTAAATTCAGAACTTGCTTTTTTCCTCAGGATACCTTAGCCTCCTGACATGGACATATACCAGTATGCATGAAATATTGCCCACGTAGTTGAATTCAGTCTCTAGGTAGACTGATACCCCGTGACCCAAGGTGTCCACCCTAGTCACTACTAAGGCAATCAAAATGTGGCCAGTCCTACTCTGAGACATCTTGTGGGCATAAACTATCGTGTTGTGGTCCTGGAGTCATCCACCATGAATAGGAAATTCCAGTAGCTTAGAATTGCCTCCCAGGGGCAGGGACAAAGGCCAGACCTTCCTCTGTAGTCCAGATTCCTTATTACACAATTGTCTTAGTGGAAGAAACTAAAATACCTTTTTGCTTTATTGAACTACCAAGTATTGTCTATATAGTGCACATAATTTTATAGCTAAGAACTCTATATCCTATTTCCACTAAAAATATTATTCAGGCTGTGATCTCACAACATGGTCTAACCTCACAGTCCTTGAGACCAACACAATAGAATATGTGATGTATTTTTTAAAAATAAAAGGAAGTATTTCAGATGTGTATTAGCATTTATGAAATGTTCTCATTTATTTTGATAAGCCTATGACTTTGAACTTAGTTTTATCTGAAAAGTTTTCATTTTACTCATTGATTTTCAGTTGAGGCCAATTTCGCTCCCTAGGGGATATTTGGTATTGTCCGAGGACAATTTTGGTTATCACAGTTGGAGGAGGTTGCTACTGACATTAGTGGGTAGAGACCAGTGATTCTGCTTAACATTGTACAATGTACTGGATGACCCCCACAACAAAGAATTATCTGGCCCTAAATGGTGCTAATTTTGGGAAATCCTGATTTAAGAGTTGTGTGTGTGTGTTTTTTATTGTGCACTTGCTTCTTTCTTTACATTCTATACATAGTGCATTTCATTTGAAACAGACTTTAAATTAGGAAGATTTGATAAATTTAAATGGTAATGAATTATCCATAATCTCAAATGGTTGAAGGTGAAATATGGTAAAGAAATTCCACATATACAAATACAAATACACGAAAACAAAACAACAGTAACTGGAAGAAAATAAAATAGGATATTCATTCCATTTTTAATAACTTTCTAACTATTAAAGAAAAAGGGGGAATAAGCCATTGACTATTAAAATAACGACACTTTGACTTGAAAAGGATTTATTTTCACATATGCAGAGAAAAGCTTCTTAATTAAATAATATAAAGAACTGACTTAAATTTATAGACTACAAATAATCAAAAGGTTTGATTAGTAACTTACATAGGAGAAAACTATTGAAAAAGCATTTCACTTTGTGAGAAATATACATGTTTGTTGAATGAATGAAAAAAATTACTTGTAGATACATCTCTAGTCTACTAAGTAAGCATAAATAAGTGAAATTGATAAAACTCTATTGGTTGAACTTTGGGGAAATTAGTATATACATTTTTAATATAATTATAAATCATCAGTTTTGGGGTGAGTATAATGAGAACCTTAAAACTAATAGTGTATTTATGCCGAAACCGGTTTGGCTCAGTGGATAGAGCGTCGGCTTGCGGACTGAAGGGTCCCGGGTTCGATTCTGGTCAAGGGCATGTACCTGGGTGTTTCTCTCTCATCGATGTTTCTAACTCTCTATCTCTCTCCCTTCCTCTCTGTAAAAAATCAATAAAATATTAAAAAACAAACAAACAAAAAAACA
Organism: Myotis nattereri; assembly: GCF_964212035.1. Taxonomy (NCBI): domain Eukaryota; kingdom Metazoa; phylum Chordata; class Mammalia; order Chiroptera; family Vespertilionidae; genus Myotis; species Myotis nattereri. Next base: position 199,845,854 of record NC_138076.1, on the reverse strand, counting down.
ACTAATAGTGTATTTTTAATAATTTAAAGGATTTGAGGAGCATAATTGTATTATTTTTATTGTAAAATATATGTAACATAAAAATTACCATCTTAATCATTTTTAAGTGTGGAGTTCATTGGCATTAAGTATATTCACATTGTTGTACAACTATCACCACTGTTTATCTTCATAATTTTTTATCATCTCAAACTAAAACTGTATATAATACTTTTCTTAATAAAGAAATTTGAGTAGAGAATTATTATAAAGTATATATTAGAGAAGCTTTTTAATCTTGTGGACTTAGAACTATGTCCAGACCCTGCCATTGACTTATTTGTATTATCTTATAGAAATATTCTGTCTAAAAAAAAAGAAAAGAAAAAAAAAGAAATATTCTGTCTGTTATCTTAAGGCTCAAAATAATAAGTTCGCAAGGAATGTTGTACAAGTTGATTTTGTAATTGATAATATTCCAAAGAGATTATAGTTTTCTGAATAGTTGATTTTAAAATAACTTAATGTGAAGTTAATTATATAATAAAATTTTCTTTGGAAATTAACCATTCAGAAATTATTGGAAGCAGTTTTAAGGGTTTGAAGTGATATTTATGCTGCATAAGGGCTTTGATATTCAGTGTTACTTTAGGAAATTTAATTATTTTTTTAGGTCTCTACAGCAGAACAATGTCGTTCTTCCCCCAAAAGTATGATTTCTTGCAATAAAAAATCCCTGTATCTTCCACAAGAAATGTCAGCTGTCTATATAGAATTCACAGAATATTACTATCCAGATGGAAAGGATTTTCCAAGTAAGAGGGTTTCCTGTTTTGTTATCATTTGTTCAAGACTTGGGAAGTTGTTTTTTTTCTTGCTAAGTTTTTTAGTTTTATAAATGTGAAAAAAGAAGCAAAGGTCCATTGTTCTTTACTCTTGTTATCGTTGTGTATAGTATACGATTCTAGTATAGCCTTTTAATATATTATTATTTGTTCATATGTTCTTTTCCCTCACTAGCTTGTAGGATACTTGATGTCAGGAATTATGTAGTATTCGTGTTTCATTTTATCCCTGAATTTTTACTTATTTTTATACTTGGTGACTGTTTAATGACAGTTAGGCTATTTATAGACTAAGATAATTTTTTCCCTTTAGTCAAACTCCATTGATATTTCTGCTACATAAATATAAAACTGTATTTAATTGGAAAAAATAAATAATGAAGTTATCCTTTTAGCTACACAGAATTTTTTGGCCTGGTTTTAATGTCCATATATATATACACCTTGGACAACTTTTGGCATTTGTCTTTAGTTAAACATATATTACATGAATTTTTATTTGTAACCTACTTTCTCTGCTTAAAGTTAAAATGATTCTACATTTGTGTTCTTTGAATGTTAAAATTCTGTTTTGTTTGTCTCCATTGATCTAGGAGTCCTTCAAACTAAAATTTGCCTTGTTTATGTGGTACCTTTTTCATTATTGCAGTTAAAAATCGTAGTTGAATAAAAGTGTTTAAATGAAATAGGTTATGTTATTGGGAAAAAATTTTTTTACGTCCTCTCTTTAAAAGTGGGATTCCAAAATAGTTTGACCTACTTTGCCCATTTGTTTAATATTGACTTAATATAGGTTCTTAGTTTCAAAGGGGATTTCTGATCTCATGCCTTCGTTGTTACATAAAAGGAAGGTAGCCTGCCCTGGGCAGTGTGGCTCAGCTGGGCATCATCCCGTACCATGAAAGGTTGCTGGTTCAATTCCCAGTCAGGGCACATGTCCTGGTTGTGGGCTAGATTCCTGGCTGGGGGTGTGCAGGAGGCAGCTGATCAATGTTTTGCTTTCATATCAATATTTCTCTCTCTAAAAATAAATTTAAAAAATATTTAAAAACAAAGGGGGGTAGCCTGGAAATTACTTTGGAGAAACAAACATAGAACTATTTTATCACTTTAATTTTTCTTTGTGCCAGATTTTGGGATCTAATCCTCACCGCTTTATGTTTCCAACAGTCTTGTGTGTTTCTCATTAGTTTGTTTCTTCTACCTTTCTGACTAAAATGATGAGAAAATTAAGATAAAGATATTTGCTCAACACCTTATAAACAGTAGAATGGCACAGCTGAAACTCAAGCATGGGTCTTCTAAATCGAAATTCATTTCTCCCCACTGTTTCCCCAGGCATTCACAGCCATTTGTCTATTATTGGGTAATCCTGTTGTTTCCAGCCCTCTCCCACACCTCCCAAAATTGTTTTCCTTAAGTAATGCATCATTGAACTAGTAATTTTTCTTCAGAGTGAAGGCTAGTTTCCAGGATTTCTAACTTCTAATCTAGGTTTATTTCAATCAGTTTTATTAACACGTGCCAAAGGAATTAAAATCTCATTCTATAATCTATACATTTTTTCTGATACAAATATAAATTTTCTCCCAGCAATTTAAATTCTAGACCCCTAGATATGTAGGAGTGGAATTGCTAGGTTATGTTTTAAATTTTTATTATGGAAAATTTTCAAACACACTTAAATGTTAAGAGGGTAGTATACTGAATTCCCATGTATAGGGATCCACTTTCATTCCTTATGTTTCATTTCTCAGTTAACCTATCTAACTTTAAAAACATACAACTTTTGCCGAGACCGGTTTGGCTCAGTGGATAGAGCGTTGGCCTGCGGACTGAAAGGTCCCGGGTTCGATTCCGGTCGAGGGCATGTGCCTGGGTTGCGGGCATATCCCCAGTGGGGGATGTGCAGGAGGCAGCTGGTCGATGTTTCTCTCTCATCGATGTTTCTGACTCTCTATCTCTCTCTCTTCCTCTCTGTAAAAAATCAATAAAATATATTTAAAAAAAAAAAAAATAAAAATAAAAATAAAAACATACAACTTTTCCCCTAACCTGTTTGGCTTGGTGGATAGAGCATCGACCTGCGGACTCAAAGGTCCCAGGTTCGATTCCGGTCAAGGGTGTGTGCCTTGGTTGCGGGCACATCCCCAGTAGGGAGTGTGCAAGAGGCAGCTGATCGATGTTTCTCTCTCATTGATGTTTCTAACTCTCTATCCCTCGCCCTTCCTCTCTGTAAAAAATCAATAAAATATATTTAAAAAAACACACAAAAAAATACAACTTTTAAAATAATTATAAATGTAATATGTTTATTATATATTTATAAACTGCCAAAATTTAAAAAATAGCCTATAATTTAGAGCAACTTCTTCTAATACCTAAACGTATTAGTGTGATAGCACTGCCATAACAAAGAAGCACACACTGAGTGGTTTAAACAACAGAGCAGAGGCTCTGGCCCTGGCAGCGGGTGTGAGCGCCGGGTGGGACCACGGTGCGCGGGAGCAAAGAATTTTCAGTAACCATCAGAGGCTTGCCCCAATGACAGCGACTGGCGCCCTGCCTTGGTCTGGCCCCTGGTGGTCAGCGCATGTCATAGTGACCAGTTGTTTGGTTGTTCTGCTGTTCGGTATATTTGCATATTAGCCTTTTACTATATACGATTGTCTCTTTAAAAGCCTTATCTGCATATGCATTCACATTATGAGGTACTGGAGATTAGAACTTCAGCATATCAATTTTGAGGGGACATAGTTCAAACCATAACAAGAAGTAGAGTATTGTTCTGTTCTTTTTTAAATAATTAAATCTTTATTAATCAGAGTATTACAGTTGTTTCTCTTTTATCCCCCCATAGCTCCCCTCCACCCGGTTCCCACCCCCCCTCCGCACTCACCCCCCCCCCCCCCGCCCCCACTGTCCTCATCCATAGATGCATGATTTTTGTCCGGTCTCTTCCCACATCCCCTCCCCTTTCCCCCCCAAGAATAGTTAATCCACTCCCTTTCTATGCCCCTAATTCTATTATAATCACCAGTTTATTCTGTTCATCAGATTATTTATTCACTTGATTTTTAGATTCACTTGTTGATAGATGTGTATTTGTTGTTCATAATTTGTATCTTTACATTCTTCTTCTTCTTCCTCTTCTTAAAGGCTACCTTTCAGCATTTCATATAATACTGGTTTGGTGGTGATGAAGTCCTTTAGCTTTTCCTTATCTGTGAAGCTCTTTATCTGACCTTCAATTTTGAATGACAGCGTTGCTGTGTAAAGTAATCTTGGTTGTAGGTTCTTGGCATTCATCACTTTGAATATTTTTTGCCATTTCCTTCAGGCCTGCAAAGTTTCTGTTGAGAAATCAGCTGACGGTCATATGGTTACTCCTTGTAGGTAACTGACTGTCTTTCTCTTGCTGCTTTTAAGATTCTCTCTTTGTCTTTTGCTCTTGGCATTTTAATTATGATGTGTCTTGGTGTGGTCCTCTTTGGATTCCTTTTGTTTGGGGTTCTCTGCGCTTCCTGGACTTGGAAGTCTATTTCTTGCACCAGGTAGGGGAAGTTTTCTGTCATTATTTCTTCAAATAGGTTTTCAATATTTTGCTCTCTCTCTTCTTCTGGCACCTTTATAATTCGGATGTTGGTATGCTTGAAGCTGTCCCAGAGGCTCCTTACACTATCTTCATATTTTTGGATTCTTTTTTCGTTTTGTTTTTCCGGTTGGGTGTTTTTTGCTTCTTCGTATTTCAAATCTTTGACTTGATTCTTGTGATCCTCTAGTCTGCTGTTGGAACTCTGCATAATATTCTTTATTTCAGTCAGTGTATGCTTAATTTCTAGTTGGTCCTTTATCACAACATCGAGGGTCTCATTAGATTTCTTGAGGATCTCACTACATTTATTGGCGGTCTCACCCGTCTTTTTGAGGGTCTTACTAAATTTATCGGCGGTTTCCATAAAATTCTTGAAAAACCTTATAAACGTGGTTTTGAACTCTATATCCAGTCGTTTGCTTTCCTCCATTTCTGTCATTTGTGACCTGTTTCTTTGTCTCCACATTTTTTATGCTTCCCTGTGTTGGTAGAGTGGTTTTGTGTGCTAGGTGTCCTATAGGGCCCAGTGGCTCAGCCTCCCCAGTTACCTGAGTTGGACACTCTTGGTGCACCCCCTTGTGGGCTTTGTGCACAGTCTTGTTGTAGTTATGCCTTGATTGTTGTAGGTATCACTGGGAGGAATTGACCTCCAGGCCAGTTGGCAGTGAGAATCAGCTGTGTCTGCAGTGGGAGAACTTCTGTGCTGAAGACACCCTTCTGGGGCAAGACTTGCTTCAGTGGGGCTTTGGTGCTCACTGAGTCTGCCCCCTGAGTGTGTCCCTTATGGATCTGAAGAGTTGTAATCTGGATGGTCCCCGTCTGACCACTGGGTATACTGGCTCTTGGATCTAAGGAGGTGCTAATTTAGCCTCTGCCTGAGGTTACCCAGCAGGAGCTACGAAGAGAACTGCAGATTCCCCTTCCTTTTTTGGAGTTTGGAGGTGCCCAGATGAGGCCCAGCTGTGAAGCAATGCAAGCTGCTGTGGGGCCTTGGACCTTCTCTTGGAAGTTCTGGGTCTGTCTGGCCCAGCTACAATTTGTTAGGTAATTTTCAGGTTGCAAAGGGCCAGGGCATTCATATGCAAAAGCCTCTGCTGCAGCCTGGGTGGGGCGAGGTCTCAGGGAATCAAAGGGTGGAGCAAGCAGCTATGACTGGTTCTCAGTCCTGCCCTAAGGGGTCGCACGTCTCAGTGTCCCGATAATTGCTGCAAGCACCTCTGAGGGAAAGCCGCCCTCAAGTTCCGAGTTCTTCCTGCTGCCAGACAGTCCAGTTTCTCCCCCTATGAGTCCTGGGTCTCCAGAGACTTCCCGGAACCGGAGTTCAGAGCAGTTCGGAGCTTGTGACTCCCTCCTGATTCAAAAAGACAGCCGTGTCCTCAGGTACGAGCCCCTTTCCGTGCGCGTGCTCGAGCCTCCGTACCTCTGCACTTTACTTCCGCAGCGCCTCTGGGTCTCAGTGTGCTTTTCTCTTTTCTTCTAGTTGTAGAATTTCCACTCAGCCAGCCTTCCTGTAGTTCTGGATGATGTCCGTTTTGTCTTTTCCTTGTTTTTTTGAAGTTGTTGTGGGAGGCAGCAATTTCCAGTGTTTACCTATGCCGCCATCTTGGTTTTTGTATTGTTCTGTTTTTATTGCATGCTTCTTTTACATACTTGATTTACATACTGTTCTTTTCTCTCAATTATATGAGCATATCCTAGGTTTCTCCAAGTTGATTTTAAATACTTTAATCGCTACATAATTATCTATTTCAGAAGTAGACCCCCATTAGAAACTGCATATAGATCTTTCTGCTGCTTAGAGCACCAGGGTTCTTCCTCTGTCTCAGATCTCAGTCAGGGTCCTTTCCTTTTGTGCTCTAGCCTTGAGGACCACATTTGCTGTCTAGTCTCTTCTGTGGCTGTCATCATCACTTAATATATACTTGAGATTCCTTCTCCTTTCTTCCCTTTCTCAGCATCCCACTTCCTTGCTATTTCTGACAAGCCCCTCTACATCCCAATTGAATTTCTCTGTTGGACTTGAATTATAATTTTGCTATTTTCATGTCTGTCTTGTGTAATGGACTATGAACTTTTTAAGAAAAGGACCATACCCTATTTTTAAAAATTAATTCTTTGTGCTTAACACAATTCACAAAATTAGTTACCATTCAGTGAATCTTTGCTAAAAGAAAGTAAATGAGAGAGAGAGAGAGAGAGAGAGAGAGAGAGAGAAAAGAGAGAGGGAAGGAAGAAGGGAGGGAGGGAAGGAGGAAAGGAAGGAAGGGAGGGAGGGAGGAAGGAAGGCAGGCAGGCAAGCAGGCAAATAAATCCTATTCAGGACATTGTTATAATGCTATCTTTACTGGTATCCCACCACTTGAGCCTATTTTCCTTAAATTAATATAGTTTAAAATTTATATATATATATATATATATATATATATATATATATATACACACACACACACACACACACACACACATACATACATACATATACATACTACTTTGCTTTGGTAGAAGTAAATAGGTCTGAATATTTAGAATAAAATATCTTCATCAAAATGATCTGAACATAATATTGGCTTTTATGATGCAAATATATGTGGATTTCAGGAACCGATATACACTCTAATTATAAATATTACTTGAATATATATTGGCACTAAAACATTTATCAACTCCTAGACATTCTTCTATTTTGGGAAGCTATGAAAAAGAGTATTCATTTGATCATTTAAGGGATAATTGAGTTTTCACTTTGCACTAAGTACTATGGTAGGTTTAGGATTAAGGGGAGAGTAAAACTGCACGTGGTCCCTCCTGTCAAAAAGATTTGCCTGGTTTACCACTTTCATAAGAAATTAATCGTTAAGACTTGGTTCTTTCATTGTGGAGGATTCATATTCAGATTCAGGTAGTAAAAGTCCTTATTGAAATAAGGGATTAACGATCACAACTTTGGTGTCATAATTCATTAAAAAGATAAGGTTTTTTGAAGTTTGCTAATTGGTACTATCACATTCGGAAAATAGATGTAAACAGTATTTCCCATTTATATAGCTAGTTTTAGATTAAGTTACATATTTTTTTAGTTAGTGAAACAAAAAATTGTTTTTATCTGTCTAAATGTGTTTGCTATCAATCCACACGTGTCACTTCAATTTTGGAAAGAACATCTGAAAATCTTTTTACCTAAATTGAAAAAGAATAAAACTTGTGAAAAATGTCTTTTCTGTTCTCAGAGAAGGTTAAGAACTATCTGTTTATTAAAAATCTTTAAAAATTTTTTTTCTCCACAGTTCCATCTCCCAACCTTTATAGCCAGCTGAATGCACTACAGTTTACTGTGGATGAAAGAAGTATTCTGTGGTTAAATCAATTTCTATTGGATTTAAAACAGAGCCTTAGTCAATTTATGGCTATATACAAGTTGAATGACAATTCAAAATCTGATGAGCATGTTGATATTCGAGTTGATGGCCTAATGCTAAAGGTACCATATAAACAAGTGCCTATGAGAACATAACCATTGTTATAGAAGAAAAGTTAACACCATTTTAATTTCCAGAGTTTAAGAGGGGTGCTTAATTTAAATCAGCTTCATTGCGATCTTAATTTTGATTTTGAAATTTGTTTTAATTTTGGTTTTCAGTTATAGAAGCTTTAAGAGACTTTTTCCTGCTTCTTTATCTTTCTTTTATTTATTTTTCATTGCTTATCCATTTGGAGGTAATCAGTAGAAGTTTAAATCAGTCATTTTTTTCATACTTCTCACCGGAGCTGATAAAATTTTGTTTTAAGGAGAGTAAATAATACAATGAAGCTTTAAAATTATATCTAAGTATTATTTATTCACACTTATTCTATTATTAATACCCAAAGGTAATAGAAAGTTGCTTTAAATTATAGCCAGGTAACTAGTAGTCTGAATTCCTTGGATATTTAAACTTTAACGGAGGGAAAATTAAAAAAAGAATAACAGTTTAGTGTAGTAAATAGAATAAGACTTGGGCATGGATGAAAATTTCAGTGTTGATGGAAGACTAAATTTATGTACCTTTAATTCTCTGTAAAATGAAGTTAATAATACTTAACAATTACAGTGCAGAAATGTTTCAAAGATCTTTATATTCAATATAAAGAAACACATTTTGTGATATTTATAATTATAATTTAAGATACAATTATATAATGATCTTTACATTTTCTGAGTATGAAAAGTTTTAAAAACAATCACTTTGAATTCTTTGATGTATCTTAAGCACTGGGATTAATCATCTCTGGAAAATTATTTTAGTAAATAGTTGCACCTATGCACTTAAGTTTATTTTCTTAATTGTTTTCTCCCAGAAAAGTGATTAACATCTATCAAGTCATTCCATTTACTCATGTATTCATCCTCCAAATTCCTTGAACCTCAAATATCTTTAAAATTTTTCCTTTTTTAAACTTGGCACTTTCTTATATGTACAGGGCATAGTAAGCATTTAATAGTACTGATTTAATTAAAAAATTTTTAACTTTGTGATATGTTATATGCAAATATATTTGTATGCTATGCACATTATTCATTACTTATGTTTGTTTTTCAAGTGTTTCTTAGTGGTAAATCACTTAAATCCTTTTTACTCAGTTTAATAAAAAGATTTTTTTGGGGGGAGAGTATTTTATGTCTGGATAGGAAACTAGTATTTTGAGGGGTAATATCAAAAAGAATTCCTTAGCTAAGTCATGTTCTTGATTATTTTATCTTATATGGATTTTAATATATTTTTATTTTTTTAAATATTTTCTCTTTTCTAGGTTGTTATTCCTTCTGAAATGAAATCTGAATGTCATCAAGATCAACCACATGCAATTTCTATTCAGAGTTCTGAAATGATTGCCACAAATACAAGGCACTGTCCAAACTGTCGACATTCTGACCTAGAAGCCTTGTTTCAAGACTTTAAAGATTGTGACTTTTTCAGTAAAACATATACTAGCTTCCCCAAGTCAGGTGACAGTTTTAATCTTCTACATCCAATCTTCCAGAGACATGCTCATGAACAAGATACCAAAATGCATGAAGTTTATAAAGGAAATATTACTCCCAAGTTGAGTAAACACACTCTTAAAACTTCTGCTGCCACAGATGTTTGGGCTGTGTACTTTTCTCAATTTTGGATAGATTATGAAGGGATGAAAAGCGGAAAAGGACGACCACTAAGTTTTGTAGACTCTTTCCCTCTTTCCTTCTGGATTTGTCAGCCAACAAGGTATGCACTGTCTCAAAAAGAGCTTCAGACTTGTAATCAAATATCTCTAAATACATCACAAAGTGAATCTAGTGATCTGACTGGCCGATTGAAGCGGAAAAAGCTCTTGAAGGAGTATTACAGTACAGAGTCTGAGCCCTTAACAAATGGAAGGCAGAAATCTTCCGATACATTTTTAAGATTTTCCTCTTCATCAGATGCAGATATTCATGTCCTGGTTCATGTTCATAAACACGTCAGTATGCAGATCAATCACTACCAGTATTTGTTCTTGCTTTTCCTCCATGAATCACTTATCCTCCTTTCAGAGAACTTAAGGAATGATGTAGAAGCGGTGACTGGCAGTCCTGCTAGTCAGACATCCGTTTGCATTGGAATTTTACTTAAAAGTGCAGAAGTGGCTCTTTTACTACATCCAGTGGAACAAGCAAATACTCTTAAGTCTTCTATTTCTGGAGGTGTGAACCCAGTAGTTCCCGATTATTTGCCTACAGAAAACAGAGAATTCTTGTCTTCAAAAAGGAAACAAGTTAGTAATGGTATCAATCAAATTAGAAGTGTAACTGTTAATCATATGTCAGAGAACAGATCTATGAGTGTTGACCTTAGCCATGTCCCTTTGAAGGATCCTTTGCTTTTTAAATCAGCTAGTGACACAAATCTGCAAAAAGGTATTTCTTTTCTGGATTATTTGTCAGATAAAAATTTAGAGAGAATAAGTGAAGATGAAAGTAGTGGAATTCTTTGCAAAAGTGGCTCAGAACAAATTGGATTAGAAACAAGGGACAAAAGGAAATTATCTCATACAGATTCAAATAGTGTCTTAAACTACAGAGAACATTCAGACATGCTGTCATTTGATAATGATGGTAATCAAAATGTGCTTTCAAGTAGTTTAACTAGTGAAAGAAATGAAACCATAAAGTCGATCTTCAAAGCTGAAGATTTGCTCCCAGAAACAGCTTCACTCACTGAGAACCTGGAATTCAGTAAAGAAGAAGCACCCACAGTGAGAACACTTAAATCACAGTCATCTTTAAGGTAACAGTGTGCTATTGGGAGGGGGCGGGGGAGTTTGTGTGTGAGCATATTTTGGACCTGAAATCGCATGGCAAAATATGGCATTGTTAGAATTAACACATGGAAGAGCAGGTTCTTCAAAACATGAAAATACTTTAAGGTTATATTTATAAAATATAATTTATAAATTTGTGGATACTGTATACATATTTTTATTTTGTTAGAGGTATTTTTTAGAAAGACTTTTTTACCTTATATGTGATGATCTTCTAATAATTTTGTTTGTTAACAGTGGGAAGCCTAAGGAACACTGCCCATCGAACCTGGTTCCACACTGTACATCTTACAAGAACATAAAAAGAAGCTCCTCACAAACTTCATTGGATACCATTTCACTTGACAGCACGTTATTGGAAGAACAGTTGTTAGAAAGTGATGGAAGTGATAGTTTTCTGGAAAAAGGTAAAACAATACAATAAAGCATTTATATTATATATATGTATCTTATATGTGCTTCTTTTAACCATATATTTCTCTTTTTTGTGTGTGGCTGACACCTAGCATTTATTTGTATATCCTATATAATGAAAGGCTAATATGCAAATTGTCCCCTCAACCTGGAGTTCGACCAGGGGGCGGGGCTGGCCGGCCAACTGCCTGCAGCCCTTCCCAGCTGGCCGCGTCCCCTCCCCCCGACTGGTCCTGCCTGATCAGCCTCGATTGGGGTGTGCTGGCTGGACCCCACCCATGCATGAATTCATGCACGGGCCTCTAGTAGATCATAAAGCAGAATAGCATTAAGGCTACTAGCACTCTTACAGAGACTTCTATATGTGAAATGTTGATTAGGTGACCTTAATTAGCATGATGATTCTTAAGTATGTGGTCCTAGGACAGGACTCCAGACTGTATCTACTTAATTCCATAGCAGGATTTGCTCATGGAAGCTTATTATATGGTAGTAAATATAATAAAAACATTGAGACTATGTTTTGTATGTCTTTGGCTTTTCTAGTCTTTCTAGTAATTTACTAATTTTTCTAGTAATTTTCTAATAATTGATTTGTGACAGACACTTAAAAAAATTGTCTTTTACCTCAGAGAATTTGAGAAATATGGAAATAATAACAGCACATTGAGAAAGTATGGCAGGTAGATAAGAGTGGAGAATTATTACATTGATGGTAGTGGAATTAACTTCATGTAGAAGATCATTAGAAGCTACTGTAGGGTACTAAAAAGAAAAATTAAGTGGTCAGACTGGAATTATCCAATGTAGAATAGAGTAAAGCGGGCCACGCTGGCTGACCACGAACCTGCTAGTTACAGAAGCACTGTGCCTGCATGGAGAACACAGGCTGAAGTCAGCTGTGGTAGATTTCAGACTAAGTTTAGGGCTTAAGTATCTCTAACATTTTATTGTGAGAAGTTATTATTATTTGCTAACTAATTACAATTTAATTTTTCTTTGTTTATTGTCTTTTAAACAAGGCTATGCTTTGGAAAAAGTTAAAGGGATAGCCCATTTTGGTTAGATAAATAAACATTTTTGGATTATTGGTAAAACTGATTTTATTAGTTTATTTTGTATTATTTCAGTTATTAAAAAGAACTCAAGTACAAATTATCAGAACCCAGCAAATAGTGCAAATGCCACTGCAAACCTACAGAATTATGGTGAAACCTCTCCAGATGCCATCAGTACAAATTCAGAGGGTGCTCAAGAAAACCATAGTGACCTGGTAATCATTTCAGAAATTCTATGAAGAGAAATGCCAACTTAATGTGTTCACATGTTAAGACATTAATATATAAAATGATCAGATTGTGGGTGATTCACTTTGTTCTCTCTTGAAAACTCATTTTCTATTCTTGAAAATTCATCTTACTGAATTGTTTTTCTCTGAATTTCACTTAAAAATTTTGTTTTTTTGTATTGAGGAGGGGAGGTTCTATCTTTTTTCATCTTTTATTTTTCACCTTTATTTTAGTTTCAATTTAAATATACTTTGAAATAGTTTGATGATAAGGTTGGTAGTTCCTATGAGGGGCTTTCTACAAAAGAAATATATTACTGGTTTATTTAAGCCTCTTCACCCAGTGAGATATTCTGTGGATGATTTGGAAAATATGTTCAGCTTTTAATGAAAATAATTTCTCATGAAAATGTCATGTAATTAGTCTTTGTGTTCAAAAAATTCTCTTGACTGAGTAAGAAGAAAGGGGGCTGAAATTTATGACAATAATGTAGTAACCACATTCTTTTGATCACAAGTATGTATTTGGTTTATTAGGCCTAAGTTGTATTTTTAGAGATTGTAGTTTCTTGAGTTATTTTTTAAAATTTTTGTTTTAATTACTTGGTATACTAATATTATTTATGTAATCATTGTTAGATGTCAGTCGTGATGTTTAAAATTACTGGTGTTAATGGGGAGATTCACATCCGAGGGGAAGATACAGAAATCTGTCTTCAAGTGGACCAAGTGACACCGGATCAATTAGGCAATATCAGTCTTCGGAATTACCTTTCCAATCGTTCAGTAGGTGAGATTTTAATATGACTTAAACTTTTATTTTTTAATACCTGTGACTCATCTATATATATAAAAGGCTAATATGCTAAGTGTCCCTCCGCCCGTCCAACTGGTTGCTATGATGCATACTGACCACCATGGGGCAGGCACTCAACGCAGGAGCTGCCTAGTGGCAGTGACTTTGCAGCGGCAGTTCTCGGGTAATGCACCCCAAAACCAGAGAGGAGGGAGCCCGATTCCTCGTGGGGCCGTGTGATTTCACCTTCAGCTGTGGGTTATGTTGTTGCTGGGGCACTGTCGGCCCTGAATCTGGTTTACTGCACACTTGCATTTGTGTTTCACACCCTGTACGATAGCAACTTTGCCGAGTGCCCTCTTGCACTCTAGGACCCCTTGGAGGATGTTGGAGAGCTGACTTCGGCCCAATCCCTGCAGGCCCGGCTGAGGGACCCTACCTGCCGGAGGGACCCTGCTTACTCTGTAGATGCCCTTTGAGCCACAGTGCCACCCCAGGTGCGGCTGCCTGGAGAGGGACTGTGGGAGGTTAGCTCCAGGGCGTGTGTGGCCCATCTTACCAAGTACTGCCCCACTGGCCACCTTCTAATTAATTTCTTTTTAATGTGCACAAATCCATGCACCGGGTCACTAGTTACCATATAAATGAATTCAAGAAAAATTACGTTTACATTAGAGACTTGTTTTACATCAGTTTATTTTCATTTTGATTTAGAAATATAATCTGTTGAGGATATAAGGGTCTGAGAAAACTGAGTTCTTTCTATATGAAAAGAGTGATATAGTAATCCTAGAAGGTCAGATTTAGGTCCATACTAAAATAAGTGTCAATTTCTATATTCCATATTTTTGTTTATAAGCAAACATTTCCAAATACTTGGTATTTGAAAAAATCACGTATCCTGTTCTTGTGGTTCTGTATTCTAAGATCAACACTCTCCCTTGGACATAGAGGGATATAAACAAAAAAAATGCAGGGTATGAAGAGGAAGCCATCCCTTTTTCAAAGTTTAAATAAAGATATTTATGGTTTTTAGTCATTTGAAGAAATGATTTAATAGACTAGTTATACTAAGAATTTAAAATGACAATATTTAAGTTTTAAAATGTTTTAAAAAAATCACAGCCCTGTAATGTTTTTCTTTGCCATATATACAGAATGCTGTATCTGATATATAACATGTTGAAATACATATAGTCCTACATGATATCAAATAAGTATGCTATCACTTCACATCATGGGAATTGCAGATAAATTTGCTATCCTATATAATAGAAGCCTAATATGCAAATTGACAGAATGGTGGAACGACCAGTTGCTGTGATGTGCACTGACCACCAGGGGGCAGACACTCAATGCATGAGCTGCCCCCAGCCCGCAGGCCCCAGGCCAGCCAAGGCAGGTGCCAGTGGGGCTCCCTGGTCACCCCACCAGCTGCCCCACTGAAAGAGGCGACTGGTGACAGCAGGCTGACGCCACCCCTTGATCGCCCTGCCGGGGGCGGGGCCTGTGAGCAGGCAGCACCAGGCCAGCCAAGGCGGGTGCCAGCGGGGGCCCCCTGGTTGCCCCGCCGGTCACCACACAGATCAGCCCTGATTGCTGGCCAGTCCTAAGGACCCTACACATGCATGAATTTTGTGCATCAGGCCTCTAGTTTTCCTATAAACCATTATGGAAAAAATTGGCTCCTGGCTTTTTTCTGTGTGTACGCCTTGTAGTTTACAATGTATCTGCTAAAAAAAAAAAATGTCAAGAATTTTATATTAGCAAGTGTAAAATTCCAATAACATGCAAAAAGAAGGAAACTAAGTATATCGTTGGAAAGGTTTTACAATGGACAAAAATTTTAAAAAGTTTGAACATAAAATTTCAGAACCTAGACCGTGTTCTATATACAACTCAACCACTTTTCTAATTGTACATTCATAGATTATTTCCAGTTGCACAATTATTTTCTTAACTTTTTTTATACTTCATTTAGTATCATACCTTATTACTTTTATTCCTGTTCTTTTTTTTTTTTTAAATATATTTTATTGATTCTTTACAGAGAGGAAGGGAGAGGGACAGAGAGTTAGAAATATCGATGAGAGAGAAACATCGACCAGCTGCCTCCTGCACACCCCCCACTGGGGATGTGCCTGCAACCAAGGTGCATGCCCTTGACCGGAATCGAACTTGGGACCTTTCAGTCCGCAGGCCGATGCTCTATCCACTGAGCCAAACCGGTTTGGCATTCCTGTTGTTCTTCAATGAAGAAGTCCATTTGAAATGCCTTGTATGTATGGGTTATATCAGGGGTGGGCAAACTTTTTGACTCGAGGGCCACAATGGGTTCTTAAACTGGACTGGAGGGCCGGAACAAAAGCATGGATGGAGTGTTTGTGTGAACTAATATAAATTCAAAGTAAACATCATTACATAAAAGGGAACGGTCTTTTATTTTTTTAGTTTTATTCATTTCAAACAGGCCGGATCCGGCCCGCGGGCCGTAGTTTGCCCACGGCTGGGTTATATAGTCGGTGCTATCTAATACCTTAATTTTTCTGAACTGTCTCACTCAGCTGGTTGCTAGAAGGATAAACACACACACACACACACACACACACACACACATACACACACACACACCCCAAACAAACAAACAAACAAAAAAATCAAGGAGAGAGAAAGAGGAAAAGTATGGGGAAAGGGTTAAAAAAGATTTTAAAAAATTAGCTTTAGCATTTCAAACATTATTAACATATGAACAAAGATTGTATTTGGTTGCTTTTGTTTGCTTGTTTTTGTTTTTCTATAATATGTGGATTTTGGATTCCTTTAATAGGAAGACCTTACTGTAATAGCTTCATGACATAAGTGATAGTAGGGAGGAATGGTATTTGACTAATGAAGATAATTACTTCTAGCTCTCACCTCCCTGGAGTATGTATCTGGTGTGTGTGTGTATGTGTAGACATAGATATGTAGATGTACAGATCATTAAAATATACTATGAAATCACATATACCAAGTTGTTTCTAATTGCTCTTATTTTTAAACTATAGGCCCGATGCATGAAATTCATGCATGGGTAGGGTCAGTAGGCCTGGCTGGCAATCAGGGCCGATCTGTGGGGCGACTGGCAGAGTGACCGGGGGGTGGCACCAGCCTGCTTGCCAGCCAGCCTCGCACCTTGATTTCCCTGCCGCTGCTGCCGGTCGCCTCCCTCTGAAGGGCGACCGGCAGGGTGGTCGGGAGGCCCCAGTGGCACCTGCCTTGGCTGGCCTGGGGCTTGTGGGCTGGGGGCAGCTCATGAGTTGAGTGGCTGCCCCCTGGTGGTCAGTGCATATAATAGCAACCAGTCATTCCACCAGTCGTTATGGTGTTTGGTCAATTTGCATATTAGGCTTTTATTATATAGAATAGACAAGTTAATTAACTTATTTTTTCTTGATATAGGAAATACTAACATATCTAAGTACATGTTCACACTCATGCTGAGGGAAAATAAACATTTCATGAATTTAATTAGTGGGGTTTCTTATGCGGACCCATGGCACAGATAACTTTGGTTCCTCAACAATTGATACCTCTTTGCCTTTCCAGAACAATTAGTTTGTTTTTAACTCATGGGTGTTATGAATTGCGAAATGGATCGTATTTTTCTTTCTGTTGCTGGAAAGCTCATTTTTGGTCTACCTTTGATACAGAAACTTAAATAATGTATTTTGAGTTATTAACTTTCCTACCTATTTTTTCCTTTTCCCTTCTGTTCTTATTTTTCTATTGCTTACTTTTTATCTGATTATGCCATGTGCATGTTTCCTCCTGTTCTTTTAAGAGTTGGGTAAAGTAAAATAAACAAAGTAGTTACCAGAAGGGTCAATTCACTTCAGTGATTCCACTAGAAACTTTTCTTTTATTAGTTGGATATTCTTTTTTCTTTCTTTTTTAAAATATTTTTATTAATTTTTTACAGAGAGGAAGGGAGAGTGATAGTTAGAAACATCGATCAGCTGCCTCCTGCACACCCCCCACTGGGGATGTGCCGCAACCAAGGTACATGCCCCTGACTGGAATCTAACCAGGGACCCTCAGTCCACAGGCTGACGCTCTATCCACTAAGCCAAACCGGTTAGGGCAAGTTGGATATTCTTTACGTGCTTTATTAAAGTTTTAAAATTTGTTTTTGAACTCAAGTATTTATATGCCTGTAAGCTACCTAAAAATTTTTTGAACAAGGCCAAGGCTTAATAAATGTAAATATTTAATACCCAGTTTTAATGAGGAAGGTGCAAAGCCATTTCATTACTTCTTGAGAAATGTCTTAGTAGTCACTTACTTTAAATGCCATGAATGTTTTTTCATGACCATCGTCCATTATATTACAAATTTGTAGATAGGTACATATCCAGATACACTCTTAAGTATCTGAGGTATGCAGGATACCAGATTTATGTTTCTTTTCTTTTTTATGAAATCTTTATTGTTGAAAGTATTGTATATGTCTATATGATATCAGATTTATATCATGGTATGTTGTTTCATGTTACCAAAAAGTAGAAAATAGAGACAAATGAACATTATTTCAGTATAAAATTATCTATAAAATAGGATGTGAGGGTTATATATGGTATCTATATATATAAAAGGCTAAATGACAGACTGTCCGACCGTCCGACCTACCAACCGGCTGGTACATAAGACGTGCACTAGCAATTTAAAAATAAATGTTGAGGGGGTTGGGGGGTAATGGGGGGATAAGGACACATATGTAATACTTTAATCAATAAAGAAAATAATAATAATAATAATAAAAAGAAAAAAAAGAAACACTTTCCTATTCCGGAGACATAAAGACATTTTCTTCTAAAATAACTAACTAACTAAATAAATAAATGTTGACTTGCGCATGCATGATACATATAAAGCTCTAGCTGGCGTCATTTGCACACATGTGTTTCAATCTGTCATTGTTGATTGTGAATTTGGTTGTTTTAGTTGACATTCAACATGAACCACATTACGATTTATTCATCACCCGACCGGCATCGATACATATGAAGCTCATGCTGGCGCCAATCACATGCGTGTTTTAATTTTATAATACTATATTATATATACTATTTTGATGTATAACTTTTTGCAGTAACGTAATTACCGCACGAATCTTTCTTCTAATTAATTTCCTTTCAATGTGCACGAATCTGTGCACTGGACCACTAGTGTTGTATAAGTACTGTAACTATCACTTAAATTAAGGGTGAATATTAAACCTTATTACTGCTTTCCCATTGTATAAAATGATTGTAACCTTTAATGACATACGAGAGTGACATTTTTGAGTAGTACTTCAAGTTACAATTTTTACATGTTCTTTTTCCGTAGGTTCTGATCATAAAGCTGTTATTCATTCCAAATCCTCTCCTGAGATTACTCTGAGATTTGAAAGTGGGCCTGGTGCTATAATGCACTCTTTACTTGCAGAAAAAAATGGATTTCTGCAATGCCATATAGAAAACTTTAGCACTGAGTTTCTTACATCTTCTCTTACGAATATTCAACATTTTTTGGAAGATGATACTGTTGCAACAGTGATGCCAATGAAGATACAAGTTTCTAATACAAAAATAAATTTAAAAGTATGTCAATAAATATTTTCACATTTTCATATTATACATGTTAACTTTGCCTACCTGAACTTCGGATTCATGCCTGAGAATATGCCTTCCCTGTAATATATACTTTACCGGTATTGAAATGAATATGTTGGTGTTTTTAGTGAATGATGTGGAGATCCTTCATAGAAATTAGAAAATATAAAAATAGAATAGGCAGTTTTCTCTGTATTAACTAAAAGATACATTTCTAACTCATTAAAAATATTGACTGAAGTAATATGTGTTAAGAAAATGATAATCTTGATTTTATCATTTACTTTAATAACAACATGCTGATACTGTTTTTCTTTCCTATAGGATGACAGTCCTCGTAGTGGTACAATATCCCTTGAACCAGCTCCTGTAGCCATTCATATTGATCATCTTGTGGTAGAGAGAAATGACGATGGCTCTTTTCATATCAGAGGTATATATGAAAAACAATTTAAGTGAATACCTACTGAAATTTGGAATTAAATTATTTACATGCTGATTGTTTCTTTTCACCCCTACTACCATTATATGTGTGCACATATGCAGGAGTAGATGAGTGAGAGACACTTTCCATACATTGTAATAAAATATTACCTATGTGTAGATCTCTACTTCAGAAATAACTCATCTACAGTTGATTTAGTACCTATCCTACAAATGTGTTTTGAATGAAGCAAGATAGTTTTTATGGTCCTACATCTTTCTTGATCTTACTTGGGTCTCTTATTTGATCTCTTTCCTAGCTTTATTTCCCACAATTTTTGTACATTTGCTCGACCGACCTGTTATACTCCCTGTATAGGAATTTGTCTTCCACTTTCCCACTTCTATAATCTTATTGCTTGTTATTCCTCAGTAGAACTGTTAATTTTCTTCCAAGGTTATCTGTAGCTTCCCTTTTTACTTATGGTATATTGCCATGTGTTTAGTTCTGCTTTAATGTCTGTATTCATTCTAGCAAGATTTTTAAGGTCTCTAATGTAAGGATTATATCTTATAAGGTAGTGTGGAGTAGTAGAAAGAGCTTGCTTGAGTCCATAGACCTAGGTGTTCTATTCCTCAATTGTTAGTAGCTACTTCAGAGCGAAATATGAGGGACTGATATGTGCATGCATTCATTGCCTACCAAAATCTCATCAAATGACATAAAATATGTTAAAAGAAGAATAAAGTTATAACAATACTGCAAAAGAACTATAAGTACCATTAGTGGGTCAGAAATTCTTTTTTATTTTATTTTATTTTATTTATATTTTATTGATTTTAGACAGGGGAAGGGAGAGCCTTTTATTTCTTTTTCTTTTCTTTTTTTTTTAAATTAAATCTTTATTGTTCACATTATATTTGTTCCTCTTTTCCCCCCCATAACTCCCTTCCTCCCAGTTCCCACCCCACCCTCCGCCCTCACTCCCCACCCATTGTCCTCATCCATAGGTGCACGATTTTTGTCCAGTCTCTTCCCGCATCCCCCACACCCCTTCCCCCCCCCCCCCCCAAGAATAGTCAGTCCATTCCCTTTCTATGTCCCTGATTCTATTATAATCACCAGTTCATTCTGTGCCGGGGTCCAACCCCAGCAGGTCCAGGGGTCCCCAAAGGCGTGGACGGAGTCGGCGAAGAAGGAATGACACGGAGACAGCGTTCAGTTGATCAGCAGCCTAGCCAGGATCTCCAGCCAAGTTCTGATCTAGATCTCCAGAGAGGTTCTGCTTTGGATCTCCAGCCAGGTTCTGTGTCCATGGTCTCTTGCTAGGTTCTCCAGCCAGGTTCTCCAGGTTCTCCAGCCAGGTTCTGTAGCCATGTTCCCTCACTAGGTTGTCCTGCCAGGTTCTGTCCAGGTTCTCCAGCCAGGTTCAGTCACCAGGTTCTAGTCAGGTTCTCTTGCCAATTTCTGTAGTCAGGTTCAGTCCAGGATCTTTTGCCATGTTCTCTCGCTAGGTTCTGTCTCTAGGTTCTGAGGCCAGTTTCTGTCCAGGATCTTTTGCCATGTTCTCTCCAGCGAAGTTCTTCTGTCCCTAGAGAACGTTCTGTGTAGGTTCTGTGCCTAGGTTCTGTCTCTCTCTCTCTGTCTCCTAAGTTCTGTGTTCTAAGTTCTGTGTCTTGCTGTCTTGTTACAACTGTATTTATACCAGTTGATTCAATCCTATCAATCTCTATTACAAAGGTTAGGGCGTTTCTTATCTCCATTCCAGGGAGTAAAGATTATGTAGCTTAGGCATGATTGTTCATAGTTAAAGTGATTAATTACCCACCTGGCACTTAGTTAAGAGGTTTTATTTCCTCCCTAACTTCAGGGGAAAATCCCTACCTGGGGAAACAACCTTTCTCAGAGAGGAGACCTTGGTTAAAACACATGGTGCCAAGAAGGTGAGCAAAAATATTAAGAACAGTATGCCATATATGCCAGGTCCCTTGAAACAGCAAGGATGGACTGGCTCCCGGCAATTCTGTTCATCAGATTATTTATTCACTTGATTCTTAGATTCACTTGTTGATAGATGCATATTTGTTGTTCATAATTTGTATCTTTACCTTTTTTTTCTTCTTCCTCTTCTTAAAGGATACCTTTCAGCATTTCATATAATCCTGGTTTGGTGGTGATGAACTCCTTTAGCTTTTCCTTATCTGTGAAGCTCTTTATCTGACCTTCAATTCTGAATGATAGCTTTGCTGGATAAAGTAATCTTGGTTGTAGGTTCTTGGTATTCATCACTTTGAATATTTCTTGCCACTCCATTCTGGCCTGCAAAGTGTCTGTTGAGAAATCAGCTGACAGTCGTATGGGTATTCCCTTGTAGGTAACTGAGTTTCTTTCTCTTGCTGCTTTTAAGATTCTCTCTTTGTCTTTTGCTCTTGGCATTTTAATTATGATGTGTCCTGGTGTGGTCCTCTTTGGATTCCTTTTGTTTGGGGTTCTCTGCGCTTCCTGGACTTGGAAGTCTATTTCTTTCACCAGGTGCGGGAAGTTTTGTCATTATTTCTTCAAATAGGTTTTCAATATCTTGCTCTCTCTCTTCTTCTGGCACCCCTATAATTCTGATGTTGGTACGCTTGAAGCTGTCCCAGAGGCTCCTTACACTATCTTTGTATTTTCGGATTCTTTTTTCATTTTGCTTTTCTGGTTGGGTGTTTTTTGCTTCTTCGCATTTCAAATCTTTGACTTGATTCTTGCGCTCCTCTGTTCTGCTGTCGGGAGTCTGTATAATATTCTTTATTTCAGTCAGTGTATGCTTAATTTCTAGTTGGTCCTTTATCACAACATCGAGGGTCTCATTAGATTTCTTGAGGATCTCACTACATTTATCGGCAGTCTCACCAGTCTTTTCGAGCATCTTACTAAATTTATTGGCGGCTTCTAGACAGTTCTTGAGAGACCTTAAAAGTTTGGTTTTGAACTCTATATCCTCCATTTCTGTCATTTGTGTCCTGTTTCATTGTCTCTGCATTTTTTATGCTTTCTTGGTGCACCCCCTTGTGGTCTTAGTGCGCAGTCTTGTTGTAGTTAAGCCTTGATTGTTGTAGGTAATACTGGGGGGGATTTGACCTCCAGGCCAACTGGCTGTAAGAATCAGCTGTGTCTGCAGTGGGAGAACTTCTGTCCTCTAGGGAGGTGCTAATCTAGCCTTTGCCTGAGGCTATCCCACAAATGCCTCTGTGCAAGGCTTGGGCAGGGCGGGTCCCAGGGGATCTACAGGGCGGGCGGGCGGAGCGAGCAGTTATGGCTGCTCTCAGTCCCATCCTCAGAGGCTCTGCCTCAGTGTCCCAGCAACTTTTGCAAGTACCTTGGAGAGAAAGCTGCCCTCGAGTTCTGACCGATGCCAGACAGTCCCGCTTCTCCCGTTTGAATCTGGGTCCCCAGAGACTTGCCCGGAACTGGAGCCCAAATCCTGAGACTCCCTCCCGATTGACACAATCGTGCCCTCAGCTGCCAGCCAGCTCTGCATGCACCTCTGCACCTTTATATTTTACATCCGCACCGCACCTCCTCTGAGTCCCGGTATGCTTTTCTCTTTCCTTCTAGTTGTAGAATTTCCCCTCAGCCAGCCTTCCTGTGGTTCTGGGTGATGTCCGTTCCGTCTTTTAGTTGTATTTTTGAAGTGGTTGTGCGAGGCAGCAATCTCCGGTGTTTACCTATGCCGCCATCTTGGTTTCTCCTCTATTTCTTTTTCTTTCCTAATTGTCTTACCTAAAACCTTTAGGACATCCTATATAATAAAGATGTAATATGCAAATGGTCGTTATGCTATGAAGCATAATGACTGACTGAGTCATGACCAGATCAGTTGGAGGGTGGGGCAGCGAGCTACAAGCGGGAGGTGGAGAGCTACAGGAGTGGGCAGGGCAGCAAGCAAGTGGGAGGTGGAGAGCTAAGGAGCCGGCAGGGCAGCAAGCAAGCAGGAGGTGGAGAGCTACTGGAGGGGGCAGGGCAGCAAGCTATGAGTGGGGGGTAGGGGAACTGGCAGAGAGCTACAGGAGGGCGCAGCGAACTACTGGCACACAGATTCGTGCACAGGGCTACTAGTTGTTAAATAAAAGTGGTGAGAGCAAACATTTTATTTCTGATCTTAGGAGAATAGCATTTAGTCTTATACCATTAAGTAGAGGGATATTGGCTGTGGGTTTTTTGTAGCTAGCCTTTATCAGATTGAGAAATTCTATTCCTAGTTCTGAGTGTTTTTATCATGAGAAAGCGTTGGATTTTATCAGATGTTTTTCCTGCATTTATTGAGATAATCATGTGACTTGTTTTATTCTGTTAATGTGATGTGTTATGCTAATTGCTTTTTGATAGTAAGTCAAACTTGCATTCCTGAGATAAATCCCACTTGGCCATGGTGTACAATTATTTTTATACTAGTGGCCTGGTAGACGAATTTGTGCACAGGTGGGGTCCGGCCAGCTGCGGGGCTGATTGGGCTGGGCTGGGGAGGGTAGAAGGCCACAGGCAGTTGGCCAACCGGCTCTGCCCCTGATGGGGGTGGGGGACCGATTGGGGGCAGGGCTGGCCGGATGAGGGGCCGGCCACGGGCTGGGGGAGGTGAAGAAGGGGGTGCCAGGCTGGCTTGGGGGAAGGCCCTGATCGGATTGGTTGGTCGCTGCAGTGCGAGTCATAGCAACTGGTCATTCCATCGTTCTGGTTGCTTGGCTTTTATATATATGGATTTGCTAATATTTTGTGGAGGATTTTTGTGTTTATATTTATGAACATTTTGATTTTAGTTTTGTCTGATTTTACAATCAGTAATATTGGCTTCATAGCATGACCTGAGCAATGTTTCTCCTCTTCTATGTTTTGGTAGAGTTTGTAAAGATTTGATATTCATTCTTCTTTAAATGTTTGGTAGACTTCACTTGAAAGCTTTTCTTTATGGGTAGCTTTTTTTTTTTTTTTAATCACTGATCCAATCTCTTTAACTGTTATATGTCTTTTCACATTGTCTAGTTCTTCTGTAGTCTATTTTGGTTGTTTGTCTTCCAAGGAATTTTTCTATTTCATCTAAGTTATCTTTATTGGAATACAGTTGTTCATAGTATTCCTTTATAATAATTTTTATTTCATTAAGGCTGGTAGTAATGTCCCATGTTTTATTTCTAATTCTAATAATTTCTTTTCTCTTTTTTTGGTCAATCTAACTAAAGTTTTGTCAATTTTGTTCATCTTTACAGTAAGTGAGCTTTTGGTTTATTGACTTTATTGTTTTTTCTATTTCATAATAATGTCTTCATACTAATAGATATATATTCATTTTAAAATTCGTCTTTCACATTAAAAATTCAGATTTATCAAGTATTTGAAAATGTTTTACCTGAGCATTTTACTTGTTCAGATTCTCAGATGCTTAACACTGGGAATGATTTGAAAGAAAACATCACAAGTGAATCAGTGCAGCTTTCCAGTGGAAAGTATGATCTGAAGGAACAGCACAGTGTCACTCAAGCCACTCAGACAAGTCCAGAGACACCTTGGCCTTCTCAGTCAGTTCACTCTCCCGAGCGCTCCTTTAACTTCACTCGGGAACAGGTAATGGGAAAAACTAATTCATTCTCATTCAGTGTCAGTAATTAAAATAAATGTTAGATACTAAATAATTAAGAAGTTATTTACTTATCTAAGTAATGTTTACTGAGTACCTGTCATGAACCCCCACCTAGTGAGGATTACGCTGTTGAGCAAGATAGGGACAGGCCCAGCCTTCAGAGGGGTTGTAGTCTCATGGGGAGATAGAGGAGTAAATGTGGAAAGAGTTCTGGTTTCTGGAATCCAGAAACACTTCCTAGATGACATATTCATTTTGATGTCTTTTTTTAAGTTGCAAAAGTGTTATAATATTTCATAAAAATATTTAAAACAACTTAAATATATTCTAACCTCCTACAGTGCTATTAATACTACTTTATTTTCTTCCTAGGTTCTTTTCCATAATTTTCCTAAACAGTTGTTATTCTAGTGTATATATTGTATTTTTTTTACTTAACATTGTTTAACAATTATTTTTGGATATTGCTACTTATGCTTCATATTTATTTTAATGACAGAGTAATATGGATGCAGATGTACTGTCATTTCTAAACCTTCCTCTTAATATTTGTTAACATTTGAGTTGCTTCTTATTTTTTGCCACTATAAATAAAATGTCCAGTAGAAGTTTAATTTTCTATGATAGAACCACAGAATGAGCTATTTCATCTGTTCAACAGGATTTGTTGGATGTCAGCTCTGAGCTAGGATATAGAATTAGACAGTATACTACTCTTCTCTATTGAAAAACTCAAAGACTAGTGGGAAAGACAGGGGTGTGCGAATTTTGGTTACCATGTACTGTGTAATGCTATGCTAGCAATTGAGGACAGACAGTCAAGTACCCAGCTTGGTTTATAAGACAGGAATTCTTAAGCTGTACCAAAGAAATCTGAGAACTTTTTGAAATTAAATGCAAATATTTTCACGTATTAGTAAATGCGTTTTTCTGGGGAGAAAGTACTTAGTTTTATCAAATCTTCATAAGTAGGGGTTAAGAAACAGTCCTAAGAAGATAAAATACCTGAACGGAGTCTTAATGAGGAGGGGAGACCTATTAGCCATCTAGATAAAAATATCTAATAAGATATTCAGAATGTGGGTCTGAAGCTCGAGAGTGATTGATAGTGGATCAGGCCACAGGAGTACATGAGATGACCTAAGAGAATGACTCAGTGATAAAGGAAGATGACCAATTATGGAAGCTAACAGAACATTAAAATTTAAGGGTTCCTACATAGTGGAGGAGAGGATAAAAAGTCCGTGTGTGGGAGGGATAAACATGAAAGAGCTGTGGCAGGAAAGGCAGAGAGGAGAGACGCGTAGGAAGGAGAAGAGAGGTCCGCAGCGTCTAACGCCACAGAGGTCCAGGGAAACTAAAGTTAGACTAAGTCACTGCTAGATTTCGAAAGTAGGCTTTAATTAGTGTTTTGAATTGCTGGGTCAGTACTTATGAACATTTTTAAGGGCTTGATATGTATTTCCAAATAGCTTCTCAAAGCAGTTTTCAGCATAAGTGTACCTTTGCCAGCATTGGTTATTTTTCTGTTCCAAGTGTCACACCTTTAGTTGATATATAAATTGTCTATATTTTCTGAAAATGATTAACTTCTCTGATTTTTCAAATTTATCATTTCAGCTCATGGAAGAGAATGAATCTCTTAAGCAGGAATTGGCTAAAGCTAAAATGGCTCTTGCAGAGGCTCACCTGGAGAAAGATGCTCTTCTTCATCATATAAAGAAGATGACAGCTGAATAGCAGGAGTGGCAGTCAAAACCCAAATTATAGCTCTGCAGTCGGGAGGTTATATTTATAATGTGATGTTACCAACGAGTGGGAGAATTTTCTTTTAATGAAAAGACAATAAAATTAAATGGTATGTGATGAAGTGGTGACTAGTCCAAAGCTAGTTTAGGAAGTAATTAGGTATGGGCATTACAATCTTTGGTTGTTTTGTGTTTGTTAACCCTCTTTTAAACTGGTCTGATATAGGGAAGTCAACACATACTGTAAAGTAATTTCATGCCTAATGAAGATGTCATTTCCTAATTTTGATATCACACTATAGGCATTTTTTTAAAAAGAAAAATGAAAACCTATTGTATTCCTCAGATTATTGAATTGATCACTCTCTGTTAATGATTACTATGATTTACAAAGATTCAAATGCTTTTAGGGCTAATGTAAAATAAAAGGCTTACATTTTAAATGTTTTAAAATAATGTACTTAAATCTATAAGTATTTAATTACTGTAAAAAGTCCAATCAGACAATAAATTATATAATTTTGGGTTTGAAAATTCTGGCAAATCACCCTACTGAACTTATAAAGTAACTTGGAAATGTGAAAAAGAAATCATTTTAAATGATGGGTAAACTGTATAAATTGAGACTATAATTTGCAACAAAAAATGGTACAAGGGTAAAAATAAAAAGCACAAACTGTAAAAAACAAAACATTAGAGCAGCGGTTCTCAATCTGTGGGTCGCGACCCCTTTGTCGGTCAAACGACCCTTTTACAGGGGTCACCTAAGACCATCCTGCATATCAGATATTTACATTAGGATTCATAACAGTAGCAACATTACAGTTATGAAGTAGCAACGAAAATAATTTTATGGTTGGGTCACAACATGAGGAACTGTATTTAAAGGGCCAGAAGGTTGAGAACCACTGCAATAGAGTCTATGGCCAACTGATTTGAAAAGCATTACTTGTACATTCTTTGGAACATTTCTTGTTAGAAGTAAAAGAGTAACCAGCTAAATTTGGCAGCATTTGTAACTACGAATTTTAATTAATACGATTTATATTATTTCTTTACCTTTATCTTTTCTCTATTTAAGAGTAAAATTTTCAGAGTATTTTCTTTATACATACAAAAAAAATTTCATACCATTCTTATAGTATCAGATTAGGTGGATGTTTGCACATATCCAGTTTATATAGCTAGTTTTGATTAAAGTTTTTTGTGATATATATACTGTCTTCTATAATAAGAATGACTGGTAAATTTTGAATTCTATTTTCTAGGAATTGTTGAGGTTGAAACCAACATGAGAGAGAATCTCTTTCATGCATTATGAAATAAAAGTTCCTAGTGTTTAAGCAAGAGAGGCTTTTGAAGACTTAAAGTATATTTGTGATATAATTAAACAGACAGACTTAAATAGATAGTCTATTTTAAAATTTGCATTCTTAAATATAAGTATATCCAAGATAGAACATGAAACAGCTGGACTACTTGTTCTGTAAGGTACTTGACAATTTTAAACCACGTTACGACACTTTATGGTGCTTTGCTTGTTGGCAGGACGTACAGCCATCCCTATGTCTGAGCACTTGGAGGAGAATACAGGCTTCATTTACTTAAGTGTTGGAGTGACTTGGATTTTATTTAAAATAGTACTGGTCTTTTCTTCTGTAACATCCATTTTCATTGGCATGACTTTAATACAGGCCTTGTTTTGGGAGCTGAGGCTACAGCAAAGAACAGATTTAAATTGTGAATATTTTACCTCAAAGTATTTAAAACTTATGTTAAACTGTGTTAATCTAAAACTATGTAATAGTCTTAGATTAAAAACAAAGGTCTAATTCAATATTTAATATTATAGCTAATATCCTTTGTAGAGTACTTTTGATTTATAAGCATATATTCAACGAATGCAGTCTCATATAGAAAAACGGATTTGATGGGACATTAACTTCTTCAGAGCCGACAGTGTTTCTCAGGATTGACCGATTTGCTCTATAGAAATTTTAAATTTGTGGCATATTACAGTTGTTTAGTGTTATGGAAGCCAAATGTCTGTCTTATTCCTTTTTATTGGCCATCTCAAGAAAGCCATACAAACAGTAGATATGATAATTAATGTGGATCTGAGCATTCTACTTGCAATGTTGGATTTTTAAAAAATTTATAGTGGGTACTGTTTTTATAGAGATTTAAAATTCACTATCTCATGTAATTCCCACAAGAAAACCTGAGTATTATTTACATTTTAGAAGTTAAATAAAAACACTAAGGCTCAGAAGGGACAAGTGACTTTACTGAAATCATAGTTAATAACTTGCTCTTTTGACTTAAATCCCAGTTATATGCTTTTATTTTACTTTGGTCATTAATTCGCAGATTTTGCCAGGGGTGGGGAGAATCACTGTCTCTTATCTGTTTTTCTTTTAAAGATAAATAAAGTACTTTTAATTATGTGTGTGTGTGTGTGTGTGTGAGAGAGAGAGAGAGATGTATTATGCAAACTATGTATAAGCTAGTGGGAGGATTTTTGATTGATTAAGTGAATCCCATCCTTTTTGGTGATTGAAAAGTATAGAAGTAAACCACATATTAGAAATAAAGTTGCCAAATCTTGAAAAAAAAATTTTCTAAATCTCTGTAAGACTTTACTGATCAGTGGAAGGAAATTGTAATCATGTTGTTGTTTTTTTTTTTAATTAATTAATTAATTAATTAATTTTTGTATTGATTAAGATATTACATATGTGTACCCTCTACCCCCCCCCCCCTCCAGCTCATCCCCTCACCCCCCCGTTGTCCGTGTCCATTGGTTAGGCCTATATGCTTGCATATAAGTCCTTTGGTTGATCTTTCCCCCTTGCCCCCACCCTCCCCTACCTTCCCTCCAAGGCTCGACAGTCCAATCAATGCCTCTCCGTCTCTGGATCAGTCCTTGTTCATCAGTTTATGTTGTTCATTATATTCCAAAAATGAGTGAGATCCTGTGGTATTTATCCGCTCTCCAGTTCCATCCATGCTGTGGCAAATGGTAAGAGTTCCTTTTTCTTCTTCCTCTTCTTAAAGAATACCTTTCAGCATTTCATATAAAGCTGGTTTGGTGGTGATGAACTCCTTTAGCTTTTTCTTATCCGTGAAGCTCTTTATCTGACCTTCCATTCTGAACGATAGCTTTGCTGGATAAAGTAATCTTGGTTGCAGGTTCTTGCTATTCATCTCTTTGAATATTTCTTGCCACTCTCTTCTGGCCTGCATGGTTTCTGTTGAGAAATCAGCTGACAGTCGTATGGGTACTCCCTTGTAGGTAACTGACTGTCTTTCTCTTGCTGCTTTTAAGATTCTCTCTTTGTCTTTTGCTCTTGGCATTTTAATTATGATGAGTCTTGGTGTGGTCCTCTTTGGATTCCTTTTGTTTGGGGTTCTCTGCGCTTCCTGGACTTGTAGGTCCATTTCTTTCACCAGGTGGGGGAAGTTTTCTGTCATTATTTCTTCAAAAAGGTTTTCAATATCTTGCCCTCTCTCTCCTTCTGGTACCCCTATAATTCTGATGTTGGTACGCTTGAAGTTGTCCCAGAGGTTCCTTACACTGTCTTCATATTTTTTGAATCTCTTTTCTTTTTTCTTTTTCGGTTGGGTATTTTTTGTTTCTTTGTATTTCAAATCTTTGACTTGATTCTTGGGATCCTCTTGTCTGCTGTTGGATCTCTGTAAATTATTCTTTATTTCAGTCAGTGTATGCTTAATTTCTAGTTGGTCCTTTTTCATGTCCTCCATGGTCTCACTATACTCCTTGAGGGATTCATTAAATTTATCGGCGGTTTCCATAAAATTCTTGAAAAACCTTATAAACGTGGCCTTGAACTCTATATCCAGTCGTTTGCTTTCCTCCGTTTCTGCCATTTGTGACCTGTTTCTTTGTCTCTGCATTTTGGCTGCTTCCCTGTGTTGATAGAGTGGCCCTGCGCGCCAGGTGTCCTGTAGGGCCCAGTAGCTCAGCCTCCTCAGTTACCTGGGGTGGACACTCTTGGTGCACTCTTGGTGCCTTGGTTGTTGTAGGATCACTGGGAGGAATTGACCTCCAGGCCAATTGGCTGTGGGAATCAGCTGTGTCTGAAGTGGGAGAATGGTCCTCCTCTGACCACTGGGTACAGTGGCTCCTGGATCTAAGGAGGTGCTAATTCAGCCCCTGCCTGAGGCCACACAGCAGGAGCCAGGAAGAGGCTCAGCTGTGAAGCAATGCAAGCCGCTGCGGGGCCTTGGGCCTTCTCTTGGAAGTTCCGGGTCTGCCTGGCTGGCCTGTAGTTAGGTACATTCACATGCAAAAGCCTCTGCTGCAGCCTGGGTGGAGCGGGGTCTCAGGGAATCAAAGGGCGGAGAAAGAAGCTATGGTGATTCTCCGCGCCTGGAGTCGCGCATCTCAGTGTCCCGGTAACGGCTGCAAGCACCTCTGAGGGAAATCCGCCCTCAAGTTCGCCCGCTGCCGCCTGACAGAGCAGCCTCTCCCCGTATGAGTCCTGGGTCCCCAGAGACTTCCCAGAACCGGAGTTCAGAGCAGTCGGGAGCTTGTGATTCAAAAAGACAGCCGTGTCCTCAGGTGCCACCCCCTTTCCGCGTGCGTGAGCTGCCGCCGTACCTCTGCACTCAGCCTTCGCAGCTCCTCTGGCTCTCAGCGTGCTTTTCTTTTCTTCTAGTTTTAGAAATTACTCAGCCAGCCTTCCTGTTGTTTTGGACGATGTTTGCTCCTTCCTTTAGGGTATTTTTCAATTGTTGTGGGAGGCGACTATTTCCCGGTGTTTATCTATGCCGCCATCTTAGTTTCCTCCCTGTTTTTTTTTAATATTGATTTTTTACAGAGAGGAAGGGAGAGGGATAGAGAGTTAGAAATATCGATGAGAGAGAAACATTGATCAGCTGCCTCCTGCACACTCCCTACTGGGGATGTGCACGCAACCAAGGTACATGCCCTTGATTGGAATCGAACCTGGGACCCTTCAGTCCGCAGGCTGATGCTCTATCCACTGAGCCAAACCGGTAAGGGCGATGTAATCAGTTTTGCATTTTAATTTTGTGTATGTCAAAAAACATTTTCTTGGTGTCTTGTATTTTTTTCCCTTTTCTCATATTTTATCCTAGAATTTCAGAAGACCGTCTTGTGACACTATAAAGCATCATCACCATTATTATTAACCCTCACTGGAGAACATGCTTATTGATTTTAGAGAGAGGGGA
Source organism: Myotis nattereri (assembly GCF_964212035.1). Classification (NCBI taxonomy): domain Eukaryota; kingdom Metazoa; phylum Chordata; class Mammalia; order Chiroptera; family Vespertilionidae; genus Myotis; species Myotis nattereri. The sequence goes on along the minus strand of NC_138076.1, from coordinate 199,813,977 downwards.
AGAGAGAGAGACCTCGCTGTGAGAGAGAAATATAGATGGTTGCCTCATGTTTGTGCCCTGTTTGGGGATTGAACTTGCAACCTAGGTATGTGTCTCTGACTGTGAATCGAACCCACAACCTTTAGGTGCACAGGATGATGCTCCAACTAACCGAGCCACACCGACCAGGGCTGAAGCATTATTTTTTTATTTTTTAAATAAGAGGCATGTTTGTTTGTTTTTTTAAGTGAAACAGGCTTAAGATACAAACTTTATTTTAATTTTAATATATTTTATTGATTTTTTTACAGAGAAGAAGGGAGAGAGATAGAGAGTTAGAAACATCAATGAGAGAGAAACATCGATCAGCTGCCTCCTGCACACTCCCTACTGGGGATGTGCCCGCAACCAAGGTACATGCCCTTGACTGGAATTGAACCTGGGACCCTTCAGTCCGCAAGCTGACGCTCTATTCACTGAGCCAAACTGGTCAGGGCCTGAAGCATTATTTTTTATTTAAGGCATGTTAGTATGGCAGGGTATGATTGCAGGCAAATATATATGGGTTTTTATTGTAGTTATTATTATTCGATACTTGCCAATACAGGAGTTATAATTTCCTCTCTAACAGGTTTTTATTAACCTCCAGTTTATTCAAAGCATCATCCTATCTCAGTAAATGGCAACACCATCACCCTGGTTCCCAAACTAGTAACCTAGAATTCATCTTAGACACTGTCTTCTCTCTAATTCATTCATATTATCTCTCTCCCCCCCTCCTTCTCTTTCCCCCCCTCCTTCCCTCCCTCCCTGTCAATTTATTGCCTGTCAATTTACCATGCAAACATCTCTCAAACTTGTCCACTTATCTTCGCTTCTCACCACCTTTTAAATCTAAGCTACCATCAGCATGTTTGGCCTGCATTACTTGAATTGCCTCCTAACTGGTCGTCTTACAGCTACTCTGAACCTACTACGATTCATTCTGTATATCCAGGCAGAGTTCTCGTTTTGAAATCACACAGGATATAAGGCAACCTACTCATTCTTACCCACAGCTTAAGCCACTTTAATGACTTTTAATTGCTCTTAAGATGAAAACAAAAATATGTTGTGACCTATGAGGTCACATACATTAGGTCTATCATTTATTTATAGAATAACTGAGCATTAGAAGAGGTAATGTCTCATAAAATTAAAACAGTGGCTGACACATCACCTTAAAAAGCACTCAGTAGGAGCTAGTTATTGTTACTACTGCTTAGTTAGCCTCATTGTGTACTATGTTTCAGTTGCTTTGTGTTCTACTTAAGTATCTGGAATAAGTGAGAATAGAGTACTTCTTCCACATTGGAAACTTTGCTCATGCTATTCCTTTGGCTTGAAATACCTTTCCCTACTCATGTAACTCCTATTTCATATCTTTCATATCTCAGCTCATTCCCTAATTTCTATCACAAAGCAAAACTGCTGGGACACATTGTCACATGAACACATACCTCCAGTTAGCATTGAACACCTTTGTAATTTTATATGTATTTGATTAATGTAGATCATCTAGAAGATTGTAAACTCAGTGAGGACAGGAATTATGTTTTGTTGTTGTCATTGTTGACCTTTGTATTTCTTATGCCTCATACAGGGCCTGGCACATAGTAGGTGCTCAATAAGTTCGTTGAATAAAATGGATGAGGTATCAAGGATGTTTTCAGGTATTGAGTTCTTCCTCTCAGTTGGACTGAGGGGAGATGGAATGTAGGCAGAAAAGTAGGTGGTGGTTATTAAAAGGAACAGTCTCCTTGAGTCCTTGGGGGAAAAGGTGGGGGATGGAGAAATTTGCCATATTGTGTTCTTCAGAATTTTGAATAGCTGAGCTTCTAGTTAATTTATCGCAAGCCATCACAAAGCAAAATTAGCATATCACTTGATAATACTACTACAGTGCCAGAATGTCATCTGGCTTTGATTGTGGCATATGGTGTTGTGACTGTCAAAATGTGCCTGTCCCATCAGCTAAACAGAATGGAAACGAGGCCCAGAGAGTAATGGCTGAAAGTTTTTGATTTTGAGAAATTGACTGATACACAGGATCTGTTGTGTCTAATTCCTTAAAGTGCAAACTATCTCTTTTAGCTTACGCCTAAAGTAAAGTAGATTTTGAACTTGTTTCGGTTTCCTTTTAGAATACATAAGATATTGAAAGTTGAAATCACACAGGACATAAAAGCACTAATATAGTAATGCTTTTAAAACACTAATTCATTCAATTATAAGTTCTCATAAATGTTTTGCAGTTTTTATTGAGAAATACAAAAATTATGGTAACATGAAGCAAATAAAGTAAGCATGATGGTTTTTATAAACCATTAGATATTAACCTAATGGATTATCATAAAGTGGAAGGAAATTCATGTTACAATATTGAAATTCAGCATATCTGTTACCAACACTTCTATGTAGTCTTGGCAGGTGTCAGAGTTTGAAACTCTTTTAATAGAAAAATGTGAAATCAACTTAATGTCTTTTTTTCTATTTATATAATAAAAAATGTATGATAATTTTTTGATCTTAGAATAAAAAAGGTATCTAAATCACCAAGAAGAGTAATCTGGTTTTAAAAAACTTGTGAAAAAATATTTGGACAAAAAAAGCAACACTTATAAATTAGATTTTATTTTCAATTTGCATCACTAATCAAAAGTCAATTGATTCTTTACATGTTATACTTAACTGGTTGAATGGTAAGTAAAATTTCTCATTCTTGACTTTATTAATTTTTATGTGCAGAAATTGATAGTTTAAGTGAAGAAATACTTTCTGGGTGGTGGTTAGGAGAGTACAGTGAGGTGATTAAACTTTTTCTTGTGATCATTGGGCAGAATTGTTTTTGTTGGTATGATAAATGTCATCAGGAATAAGTGAGAATATTTTTAAAGACAGGCATGTGAATAAAGGTTTAAATAAGTAGAGATTAAAAGAGTCCCTGTAGGATATGGGTGAAATAAATTTATAGGGTATGATCAAAGTCCATCTTTCACAATATTTAAAAATCAATAAGGATAGATATACAGTAAAATCAGAGCAGGAACATTAAAAAGTAACCACTGAACAAATCTTGTGCAAGGAAATATGTTGAACAAAATTATAATAAACACTTGAGAAAGATCTATGATAAAAAGTTCACTTGGTGTATCATAATGAATTAAAGCCTTAAGCAAAAAAATACAGAAATTCTCCAACTTAATATGCAAAAATTGGCACATTCAGAATTTTTGTGAATAATGATATGCCCCAAAAGTATATCTGTTGAGTTGTGCCCTGTGTGGCTCAATTGGTAGGAGCATGGTCCCAAACATTGCAGAAGTTTTGGGGACAGGACATGTACTAGAGGCAACCAGTCGATGTTTATCAGTCAGTCTGTCTGTCTATCTATCTCCCTTCCCCTCTCTCTAAGAATCAATAAAAATGTCCTCGGGTGAAGATTTAAAATTTTTTATTGAAATCTTGATTCCAATTTTGATATTAATAGGGCACTCATTGCTATTGGAGACGTTTTATTTGTATCAAACTAATGTGGCATCTTAGCATTTATCTGAATTCAGTATATTTACTTCATAATTCTTATTAGTATAATTAGCATAGATATGATAATGATTTGGTGCTTCTCTGGTTTTACTTTCTCCATTCCTTGCAGTCAAACAAGATTTTTCTATAGTAAATATTAGCTTTGAAGGCAAAAGAGTTTTAAAGAGGGATAAAAAATGAGCAAATAAAGCAACTTTTTAATATCCTATTTCTATAAATTTCCAGAACTTACGACATTCTCATATTATCATATCAATATAAAAACATGCAAAAGCCAAGTATATTAAAAGTGATAGGGTCTTGTGTTAGCATACATATTTGAGAATTACTGTAATGTATTTAAGCCTTATCTGTAGTCTAGTGGGAGTCTAGTTAATACTTTGCCATTTCCCCCTGTATCTATAATAATAAAAGTGTAATATGCTAATTAGACCAGATGACCTTCTGGATGAAGCCGGGGGTGTAAGGGAAGCCCAGGTCCCGGGTGCCAGAGGGAAGCCGGTGCTGGCATCCTTGGGAAGGAGGGCCTACTCTTGGCATGAATTTCGTGCATCGGGTCTCTAGTCTTCAATAAGTCCCCTCCCTCCCTTTTGCCTTCAGAATTCAGTTTCTTGTTAATATATTGACTGAGTAGCTTCATCTTTGACTTCCTTTTGATCTACCTTTTTGTGTAGTTCCATTATTATATCTGGTGGCCATTATAATGTGACCAATTTTAGAAACTGAAGCACAAATAATATAAAAATATACACTGCAAAAGTTCCTTTTGTCTTGTAAAACAACATACAACGTGCTGGGGATGGAGGTGGGTACCATTATTCCACTTACCACAACCTTCTTGTACTCTTGGTTCCATTTTTTATTTCCTTAGTATAATTGCTTGGATTGTCCACTAGTTCTAAAATATCTTCTTAATATATCTTATGAGCATTCTAAGTATTTTTGTTGTTAATGTTACTTCTCATTTTCTAGTTATACAAATTACTTGGCATTTGCATTTATGTAATCATGAAATACTTTTCCTCTTTGCTATACCATGAAAATTTACTTCACCATATCACTATGTGTTCTTTGTCATCTTATTGTATATTTCATTGAGTAGATTACTGAAATTTAATAATTGCTGTATTAATCATTTGGGATTTCCCAATGTTTTACTATTATAAATAACTGTAATGAACACTTTTTGTGCCAAAAGATTATTTACATGTTGGATTATTAGGATAGATTCCCAAAAGTAGAATAACTCCATGAAAGGCCATGAATTTCCTATGATCGGAACTGCTTTCCAGAAGACTTCAGCAAAGTTTGTATCCTCAGAAGCACTGTTACCAGTAGTGAATATCATCATAAGAACAAAGTAAACAAAGGTTGAAATGCAAGGACATTACACAATAACTCAGAGTCATATGAAGGAGTGAAAATGTCAGTAAATGCATAAGCAGTTATAATAGGTGGCAGTGGTTGTGTAACTCCACTTTTTCTACAAGATTTGAGATACATTTTTAAAAAACTGCTAGTCTGAAAGCTAGTATTGTAACTTGCCGGGGTCCAACCCCAGCGGGTCCAGGGGTCCCCAAAGGTGTGGATGGAGTCGGCGAAGACTATCCACCCTCTTCCTACGGTGGAGTCCTATCCGTCCCGAGTGTGGGGCGCTTACCTGGGGTCCCTGTTCGGGGGCCAGATGCCGGGGTCCAACCCCAGCGGGTCCAGGGGTCCCCAAAGGCGTAGACGGAGTTGGCGAAGAAGGAATGACACGGAGACAGCGTTCAGTTGATCAGCAGCCTAGCCAGGATCTCCAGCCAAGTTCTGGTCTCGATCTCCAGAGAGGTTCTGCTTTGGATCTCCAGCCAGGTTCTGTGTCCATGTTCTCTTGCTAGGTTCTCCAAGTTCTCCAGCCAGGTTCTGTAGCCATGTTCCCTCGCTAGGTTCTCCAGCTGGGTTCTGTCCAGGTTCTCCAGCCAGGTTCAGTCACCAGGTTCTAGTCAGGTTCTCTTGCCAATTTCTGTAGTCAGGTTCAGTCCAGGATCTTTTGCCATGTTCTCTCCAGCGAAGTTCTTCTGTCTCTAGAGAACATTCTGTGTAGGTTCTGTGCCTAGGTTCCGTCTCTCTCTCTGTCTCCTAAGTTCTGTCTTCTTACATCTGTATTTATACCAGTTGATTCAATCCTATCAATCTCTATTACAAAGGTTAGGGCGTTTCTTATCTCCATTCCAGGGAGTAAAGATTATGTAGCTTAAGCATGATTGTTCATAGTTAAAGTGATTAATTACCTGCCTGGCACTTAGTTAAGAGGTTTTATTCCCTCCCTAACTTCAGGGGAAAATCCCTACCTGGGGAAACAACCTTTCTCAGAGAGGCGACCTTGGTTAAAACACATAGTGCCAAGAAGGTGAGCAAACATATTAAGAACAGTATGCCATATATGCCAGGTCCCTTGAAACAACAAGCATGGACCGGCTCCCGGCAGTAACTTGTAACTACGTATTTTATTTTCTATATAATTTAAGAGGTTAAGGCATTAAAAATTACTAGTTTATGTTTTTGGACCAAACATACAAAGATGTACTTTTGTGTGACATTAACAACTGAAAAGAGTAGGGATGGAGCTGTTACAGGATCAGAAGTGAGAAGTGGTTGGAGCCTGATACATTTTGAAGGTGCATCTGTTGAGGATTTGGATTGGTTGTGTAAAAGAAGACTAGGATTGGTGTTTGTTTCTCACCTGAGCAACTGTGCAGCGATTGCACACCACCTTCAGCAAACGAAATCCCTGCAGTAACTTCTTAGACAAAGTTGGGAGCTATCTATTCTTACTTGAGCACATCTCTTTTGTGTAACTATGTATGTGTGTAAGTATGATGGATTCTAGCTCCTTCCCTAAGTAGAACAAGTAGATAAAAAGCAGAAGAGGTTTAGACACACCTCTTTGCCACTCCAGTGTTCATAGGTCAGACAGGTAAGGAAGAACCAGGACAGGATACCCAGAACAGTGACAGGAGGACAATCAGGACAGTGTGTGCCCTGAAAGGGAAGTAGGAAGGTTGTTTTAAAGGAGGGAAATGATTGGCTATGTCAGATGTTGCTCAAAGGTAACAAAAGATGAGTGAAAATTGACAATTAGATTTAACAATAATGACGTTTGGTGAACTTGAAAACAGTTTCAGTGCAAATAGGATCAAGACCTGTTTGAAGTGGGGCACAGGAGAGAATAAAAGGTGAAAAACTGGGGAGACTGAACATAGACACCACTTTCAAGGAGTTTTCTATTAAAAGGTAAGCTAACCACATAATTTACAATCCAAACTGGAACATGTTTGCAAAGGGCACCATTAATAATTAAGCCAAAATTTGCCCTGACTGGGTTGGCCCAATGGATAGAGCGTTGGCCTGCGGACTGAAGGGTCCCAGGTTCGATTCCGGTCAAGGGCATATACCTTAGTTGCGGGCACATCCCCAGTGGGAGGCGTGCAGGAAGCAGCTGATCGATGTTTCTCTCTCATTGATGTTTCTGACTCTATCCCTCTCCCTTCCTCTCTGTAAAAAATCAAAATATATTTTAAAAAAATAAATTAAGCCAAAATTTAATCAAGTATAAACGAACTGTCACAACAAATGTCATTTTATGAAAGAGGATTTGCTGGATTAATTGGTTTACTTTTTTTTTTAAGAAGGGAGAAATAATAGGCAATAGGGATGATCTCTGGAAGAGAGGGAAAGATTTATGATGGAGGAGAAAAATTTTTGTAGGGATGTCTTTGAGTAACCAGGGGTGGGGGGTAGTATATGGTGCACATGTGGAATGGCCTATTAGCCAGGGGCACAGATAGAAGGCAAAAAATATGGGGACAAAGGTAGGAAGGCAAAAAATATGGGGACAAAGGTAGGAAGGTGATATTATGGAAGGTCATGGAACTTTTCTTAGAAAGGTACTTTCTCATTGAAATAGGTAGTGAGGTCATTAGCTGAGAGTGAGGATTAGGGAGGAGTTACTGAAGGTTTTAGAAGAGAAGATATGAAATAGTTTTATAGAAGTGAATGAACAGAGTAGATAGATTCGATATGGTTGCCAAGCACCATTAGAGTCCAATTGCATTTAGTCACGTGTTCAAGTGAGACCAATCAACGTGGTTGTGTTTTTCAAGTCAGGTTTCACTGCAGGTGTGGTCAGAGCTGAACACTGAGTTTAATCAGGGTTTATTTAGTACATTGAAGAAAAAGCAAGGGGATTCAGAGTGTATGCAAGGGAATGATTTTATTTCACTAATGATTATTGTATTTGGCCATATGTAATTTAACCTGGTGTGTTAGTTTCACAGGGCTGCTGTAGCAAAGTGCCACAGACAGTAGTTTAAAACAATAGGAATTTGTTTCACAGTCTGGAGGCGAGATGTCAGTAATCACAGTGCTGGCAGGGCCATGCTCCCTCTGAAGCTTAAGGGAGGATCCTTCCTTGCCTCTTCCAGCTTCTAGTAATCCCAAGCGTTCGTTCCTTGGCTGTGGTAGCAGAATTCAGATCTTTACCTTGTCTTCATATGGTTATCCAATTTTTTCTCTTTTTGTAAGGATGCCAGTCATATCAAATTAAGGCCCATCCTCATCTTTTTTTTAAAAAATATATTTTTATTGATTTTTCACAGAGAGGGAGGGAGAGAGATAGTTAGAAACATCGATGAGAGAGAAACATCGATCAGCTGCCTCCTGCACATCTCCCACTGGGGATGTGCCCGCAACCCAAGTACATGCCCTTGACCAGAATCGAACCTGGGACCCTTCAGTCCGCAGGCCGACGCTCTATCCACTGAGCCAAACCGGTTTCGGCGGCCCATCCTCATCTTGACTACATCTGCAAAGCTCCTATATTCAAAGGTCACATTCATAGGTACTGGGGAATACTGGATGCAGGTACAAGGACTTCGACATATATTTTGGGAGGACACAGGTCAACTTATAACACCTGAGTAAAAAGAAGTAAGCATGTCCTGGCCAGTTGTGACTTGGTTGAGCATCATCCCATTCACCGAAGGGTTGCTGGTTCAATTCCTGGTCAGGGCACGTACCCAAGTTGTGGGCTCAATCCCCGGTAAGAGTTGTGCAGGATTGATATTTCTATCTTCCCTTCTTATCTCTCTAAAAATACAAAAAAAAAAATTTTAAAAAGAAGGACTAGATAGGGATAAGAGATAATGAAATAGTGGTAGAATCAGTAGATTATAGACCCCAGTGATATTGAAGGGTGCTTGGAGTTGGGAATCTAGAAATAAGGTAGAGATTGAAGGATAGGATGTTTGAAATTGAGATTATGTAAGGGTTATGAATGGTAGTGAAAGATCTAGAATGACATTAGGAGTGAGTAGCTAACAAAGAGTGAAGGACAATCTCATTGAAGCAAGGAAGACCAAGAAAACTGAGTCCAGGGTGTCGATGGCTTCCACAGTGAGGATCTTGAAATCCCCAAGAATAATGACAAAAGGAGTATTAGAGAGAGTGAAGTGATCCAGAGAGTAAACTGTTCATGGACCAAGAAGGAGTAAGCTATGGTGTTGGAAGATAACTTCAACAAGAATGAGTAATGGGTGCTATGGTTTGATGCTACAAGATTCAAAGATGACTGTTTTTGAAGAGAGCAGGGAGGGGAAATGTTCTTGAAACATTAATAAAGTGCAAGAAAAACATCTATCCCACCCAAGGCCCTGTGATATGAATGATGCAGGAGGAAAAACTGCCACTCCTTGAGAGAGCTGTAGGAGAAGCAAGGCCCTTAGGGAAGAGACAGGCTTCAGTTAGATAAAGTAGGTAAAAGGAATAAGGGAGACATTAAGGAAATTGATTGTTCTGATGACTGAGTTCTAGAGGGACTCACTGTACAACCTTCAACTCCATCTCCCTATCTTCAACCTATCAGATCATTTATCTACATACAAATATAATATTTCCCATCTTTAAGAACAAACAAATTTGCCCAGCCAGCGTGGCTCTGTGGTTTGAGTATCAACCTATGAACCAGGAGGTCACAGTTCAATTCCCAGTCAGGGCACATGCCCAGGTTTGGGGCTCCATCCCCAGTGTGGGGCATGCAGGAGGCAGCCAATCTCTCTCTCTCTCTCTCCCCCCCCCCCCAATCTCTGAAATCAATAACAATATAAAAAAAAATTCCCCTTTAGTTCTTGAGTTTTTATTTCTATCCAGATATTGCTCCAATCTTCATGGCCAAACTCAGAAGAGTTATCCAAAACAGTCTCCATATCTTCGCACACTCTATTCTCAACTAGAGGCCCAGTGCATGAAATTCGTGCATGAGTAGGGTCCCTAGTGACCAGCTGCCGGTCGGGGCCTCCCTTCCCCTGGCCGCCTTCTGCCGCTGCACCTGGCAGGCCTGCCCCACCCCCTGGTCAAACTCCTGGTCAAGGGGACAATTTGCATATTAGGCTTTTTTATTTTTTGGGTAGGATTCCATTGCAGTCTGAAGTTCCACCTCACCACCACCATTCAACTGAAACTGCTTTTGTACCATCACCCTTTATGTTGCCATTTCTAATGAAAGTGCACATGTCCTCATCTTACTAGAGTTTCTGGAGTTTTTTGACACAAATACTTCTTGTTCTTGGCTTCCAAGATTCCAACACTTTTGGTTTTCCTCATAACTCATGCCTATTCCTTTTCCATCCCCTTTATTTTCTTCTCTATCCAACCTTTATATGCTGGGATTCCCTGCCTTTTTCTTTTTTTTTTAGGTAATCTTATTCATTTCCTGTGGTTTCTAGGTATCTTCTATGTGCCAAGAATTCCAAAAATATATTTCTAGCTCAGACTACTGTCTGAACTCAAAATGCCTCCTTAACATCTTCACTCAGATGTGTCACAACCTCACACTTAAAATGTTCAAAATAGAGCTCTTGGTCCCACTTTCCCCTCTCCTCTTCCCATGTTAACATTCATGAGAATCTTTGTGTATTTCTCATTTTAGTAAATGGCACTATCATTCACACAGCCAAAAGCTTGGATCTTTGTTTCTATAATTTCTCTCAACTTTTCCTCATATACATGCAATCCATCAGCTTGCCCTGTTTAGTCTCTACACATATTTCCAATATAAGAATTGCTCACCATTTTCACACTCCTTCCCAGTCCAAGTAACATAATTTCTTACCTTCAATATTGTCTCAACTTCATCCTTGCTCACCTCCCATCTATCTTTTTAAAGAGAAACCAGAATGATCTTGAAACAGAATACAGATACATCACTCCTCTATTCAAAATACAGCATTGATTTTCAATATACTTAAAATAGAACTCCAAATCCCTAACATGTCTCACAAGACTCAGCATGATCTGACTTCTGACTAATCCATCTTGTGCTTATCTCCACTCCAGCCTTAAGGAAATGCTCACACGTTGTTCCTTCTGTCTGTAATGCCCTTTTCCCATTTCTTTACCAGTTTACTTCTCAGTTTTCAAGTCCCCACTTAAATGCCATTTAAGTGTTTGGCTTTTAATATAATATGCAGATACGCTTATTACAGACAAGTAGACTTTACTTTGTTTTACTGGATTCATTGATTACTACCACCTCTTTTATAACATGACTTCCCCTTTTGGAGTTGTTTTGATTGTCCTTTCAGTCATCTGTAATATTTTCAAGAAAATTTTTCATGAAGGATAAATGGGTGATATATTCAAGACTGGCTCTTTAAATATATAGATAGATGATAAATAGATAGATAGATAGATGATAGATAGATAGATAGATAGATAGATAGATAGATAGATTCCAGAGAGGAAGGGAGAGAAACATCAATGATGAGAATCTTTGATCACCTGCCTCCCACTCACCCCACACTGGGGATCGAGCCTGCAACCTGGGCATGTACCCTACCTGGGAATCAAACCATGGCCTCCTGGTTCATAGATCAATGCTCAACCACTGCACCACACTGGCCCAGCAGTGATGTATTTTTTCTAAACATTTTATGTCCAAGAATGTGTCCTCATTAAAATAACAACAAAACAGTTTAGTGGCTTTTTATTTTCATGTTACAATATTTATGTCCTCTCATGAACGTAACACTGTTGGTTGCCTACCCAACAGCCATTTCCCATTCTTACGATGAGATCTCTGGTTTTGTTTGGATAATCCATCCTTCTCTACCCAGCCATGCACTATACTAAGCCAGTTGCATTCTGTGATTGGTTTAAGAATGGGCATGTGACACAAGTCTGGCCAGTGCGATCTTTCTTCTGCTTGATATTATAATGTCTACTTGTAATGTCTGGAACTGTGGACAGTTATTCTTATGAATAAAATAATGAGTAGCTCAGGACAAGACTGGTCCCCTGAGCTTGGCAAAACAGAATGATGGAAGGAACTCAGGTCCTTGAGCCACTAACTTAACTAGTCTGAGCGTCAATTTAGGAGTTCTTATGTGAGATGTTAAATTTGCTTTATTGCTTATACTTATAGTTGTACTGGGTTTTCTAAAAATCTCCTGGTACACAACTTATAATTCTATATGTTGTTCCTTGCTTCACTGGGGAAATATAAGGACAGTATGATTCTTGTTCCTTTATATATCAGTTGTTTTTGTCGACTGATTGCTAGCAATATTTAAAAATAAATATTTAAAATAAAATAAAAATATTTGCCCAGCTGGGGTGGCTTAGTGGTTGAGCATCAACATATGAGCCAGGAGGTCACAGTTCAATTCCCAGTCAGGGCACATGACCGGGTTGCAGGCTTAATTCCCAGTGTGGGGTATGCAGGAGGCAGGCAATCAATGATTCTCTCTCATCATTGATGTTTCTCTCTCTCTTTCCCTCTCCCTTCCTCTCTGATATCAATTAAAAAATATATATTTTAAAAAAACTTTGTAGCATGTATAACCGTTGGTCTCTATTTTTCTTGATTCTTGGCCTTTAAATTTGCAGATTCAAGTCAGATACTAAAAGTTTTCTTCATTTTTTTCAATAATTCTGGTTTCTCCTGATCCTTCTTCTGATGACTGCTTTAAATTAATGACAAGCATTACTAAATCATCAGGGCTGCCTCATAATCCCTCTATAATCAGTTATCCTCTTCAAGTCAACTATGTCATGATTTCTCTTCTTTCCACAAACCTTTAACATTCCTTCTCTTCTCCCACTCAAGTCCAGGACTGCTTGTTTACTGTGATGATGGAAATAAAAGAGAATTTCTATATCTTCTTACCCTGTGTCAGATATGAAAATGTGTACCCACTCAGACACCCCTTCAAGAAAGGACTTGTTGCCCAGTTCCTAGGTGTGTGCTTGGCTGATAGCTTCCAGCTATTAATGCCTTCAGGGTCCACTTCAGCTTTCAAGCTTTAACCATGGGCTTCTTGAAAGGCCCCCAGACAATGACAGAGCAAGGTGGTGTGCAAGGATAAATCCATTTTCATTCAAGACGGGGCTACTATAACGCAGCCTTGACCCTGCATGTGGGCTGGCACAGATTGTTAGGACAGCATTGCAGAAGTCTACGTCGTAATGTGATGGCTCCCCTGACCCAGGTCTTTTCCTTTCATAGGCGTCATTTCCCAGTCACCATTTTAGGCTCCTCACCCTGCCTCAGTGTCTGCTTCTTGGAAAACTTACATACCCTCTGAACCTGAAACACTCCCTAAATTTATTGGCCTAACAATTTCTGTGCCTTGCATAAGTGAAATGTGTGGACTGCTAACTCAGGCCAAATCCTCAATTTGCATGAATACTATTGCTTCTAAATCATTCGAGGCTTTTTCTTCTCTGTTTTCCTCTCTCCCCCACATCATATATCTTTTCCTATAGTAGTATTTTTACCAGTATACAAACGTGTTGTAAATCTTTCAACCTACAAAATCAAACAAAAAACTTCCCTTGACCATACATACATTCCCCTTCAGCTTCTATTTTTTTCTGCTCCTTTCTAGAGAAAAGCTCTTCAAAGTACTGTCTGCCTCCCTGTCCCTCTCTCTCTTTTGTCCCCATTTTGTCTTGAACCAACTGCAATCAGGTTTTGTTCCTACTATTCCACTGAAACTGTTCTATCTCCACTTTGCTTCAGGTCTCAGTACTCATCATATCTGACCTCTCAGGACCAATCAACACAGTTGATCATTTCCTGCTTTTGAAACACTTGCTTCATTTGGTTTTCAGGACTCACTAGCCTGTGTTCTCCCCCTACCTCACTGGTTGCCCCTTCTCAATCTTTTTTTAATGAGTTTTCCTTATATTCCTAAGTGTCCCAAGACTCAGTTTTGGCTCTTCCCTGTCCATACTTATTTCCTAGGAGATCTCTTCCAGTCCCGCTTTAAATCCCACAGACACATTGACTATTTCCATATTCATATTTTCAGCTCTGACTCCTTAATTGGACTCAAACTCATATACTTAACTTCCACCTGGGTCTTTCTCAGTTTATACTTGGTGTCACTAGACTGGCCAAGCACAGAGGAGGGGCATCGATTTTAATCGTTTGAGATGAGTCTATTTTATAAATTTTCTATGTTTTACTTGTAGATTATACATGATATTTTAAAAATAATTTTGTTTAGTTTCCTTTTTTTTTACTTCATTTTCTTTATTTCTTTCTATTATATATTATGTTTCTCAGAGAAAGGTTTGAGGTTGCATTATTTAAAAAATATTCACAATAAATCAGGATCTATGTTAGTCATTTTCAGGTGTATAATTTAAGTAATTTAATTCGGTGAAAAAAATCTATCCTCTGTGATCACCTGAAAAGATCTTGATAAGCTATGTGCTTTATGTGCTTCATCTGTTCTATAATTTTGCCAGCTTTCAATGTCATGCTTATTAGTATTTAGTTCCTGGAATCTGTTTTTTTATGTTTTGAAAATGTAAACATCTGTTCATCTTCAGTCTTTTTGTAAAAAATATATTTTTATTGATTTCAGAGAGGGAGGGAGAGGGAGAGAGAGATAGAAACATCAATGATGAGAAAGAATCATTGATTGGCTGCCTCCTGCACGCCCCACACTGGGGATCGAGCCCACAAGCCAGGCATGTGCCCTTGGCCAGAATCAAACCCGGGACCCTTCAGTCTGCAGGCCGACGCTCTACTCACTGAGCCAAACTGGCTACGCAGTGGTCGGCAAACTCATTAGTCAACAGAGCCAAATATCAACAGTACAACGATTGAAATTTCTTTTGAGAGCCTAATTTTTTAAACTTAAACTATATAGGTAGGTACATTGTTATTAACTTAATTAGGGTACTCCTAAGGCTTAGGAAGAGCCACACTCAAGGGGCCAGAGAGCCGCATGTGGCTCGTGAGCCGCAGTTTGCCGACCACGGGCTAGGGCCATCTTCAGTCTTCTGGAACTCTTGCATTCTTCTCCATTTCTCAAAATTAGTGACAATGATTCTATCATTATATCACCTAGTATTATTATGTTTTATAGGCATGGATGCAAGTCATCTGTGGCTGAAGACTTAACCAGTTTAACGGAACTATGTGTATTCTTACTGTGCTTTAATTGTCTAATAATCATGCTTCTTAAACCCTCTTAAATTTTTTGTTGTTGTTGTTAATCCTCACCTGCAACCCAGGTATGTGCCTTTGTCAGGGAATCGAACCTGTGACCCTTTGGTGCAAGGGCTGATGTTCTAATCACTGAGCATACTGGCCAGGCCTAACCCTCTTAAATTTGAATGTAATGAGTATAAGCAACACAGTATTTAATAATAGTTTACTACATCAAGCAATAGGCTTTTCCTTCAAATTTTTTTCAGAACCAGTTAAAAAAAATGTCTGTAATGATCTAATTATGACTTTTGCTTTAAACTGCGTAGTAAAGAATAAATTTTAAGAACTATTAATCATCCTTGTTTGCCTATTACTATATTTAAATTTTGATTAATTGTCTGCTTCAATGGAGGGCAGTGAACATGTTTATTTTTCCCTAAGTGTTATCTGGGATGCAAGATTAAAATGAAAGGATATATAAGGATAGACATATAGATCAATGAAACAGAATTAAGAATCCAGAAATGGATCCACACTTATGTGGTGAATTGATTTTCAGTAAAGGTGTCACAGAAATTTAATAGAAAAAGATTTTTTTTAAATGTATTTTTATTGATTTCAGAGAGGAAGGAAGAGGGAGAGAGAGAGAGAAACATCAATGATGAGAGAGAATCATTGACTGGATGCCTCCTGCATGCCCTCCACTGGGGATAGAGCCTGCAACCCGGGCATGTGCCCTTGACCAGAATCGAACCTGGAATCCTTCAGTCCGCAGGCTGATGCTCTATCCACTGAGCCAAACTGGCTAGGGCTAATAGAATTTTTTAAAAAGAATATAGTCTTTACAAGAAATGTTTTTGGGACACCATATATCCACATAGAAAAAAAATAAACTTTGATCTTTCTTCATACAATACACTAAAATTAATTCAAAAACCATCATAGACCTAAATGCAAAAACACATACTTTCTATGGAACAAAGCATAGAAGAAAAATACTTGTAACCCTGGGATAAGATACGAAAAAGCATGAACCATGAATGGAAAAACTGATGAGTTTTTTAAAAAATTAAAATCTTTTGTTTGTTGAAACCATTAAGAAAATGAAAAGACAAACTTCAGCTTGGGAAAAAATATTTGCAAAACATAGTATATCTGACAAAAGACATACCCAGATGTGATTAAGAACTTTTGCAACAGCTCTAGCCAGTTTGGCTCAGTGGACAGAGTGTTGGCCCGAGGACTGAAGGGTCTGGGTTCGATTTCAGTCAAAGGCAAGTACCTCAGTTGCAGGCTTGATCCCTGGCCCTGGTTGGGGCATGTGCAGGAGGCAACCAATAGATGTGATGTGTATCTCTCATGCCGATGTTTCTGTCTGTCTATTTTCCTCCCACTCTTTCTAAAATCAATGGAAAAATATCCTTGGGTGAGGATTAGCAACAACAAAAGAACTTTTGCAACATAATAGTAAGATAACTCAATAGGAAGAAACAGAAAAAATATCTGTATTGGTTGGTATTTAACAAAAAAAGCTCAACATCATTGGTTATTAGGAAAATGCTTATTAAAACCGTAATGAGATACATACCTATTAGAATAGCTTAGAAAGACTGAAATGCCAAGTGTTGGTAAAGATGTGGCAGCCAACCTCTAATCACTGAGCACACTGGCCAGGGCTAACCCTCTTAAATTTGAATGTAATGAATATAAGCAACACAGTATTTATAATAGTTTACTACCTCAAGCAATAGGCTTTTCCTTCTAATTTTTTTCAAAACCAGTTAAAAAAAATCTGAAATGATCTTATTATGACTTTTGCTTTAAACTGTGTAGTAAAGAATAAATTTTAAGAAATATTAATCATCCTTGTTTGCCTATTACTGTATTTAAATTTTGATAAATTGTCTGCTTCAATGGAAGCCATGGAACATGGTTGTTTATCTCTAAGTATTATCCTTAGAGATAACAGTTTGTCAGTGTCTTAACAATGGAAACAAACCCCTTCTACATGACCCAGCAATGCCACTCCTAGGTGTTTACCCATCAATGAAAATACACGTCCACACAAAGACTTGTACACAAATATCCATAGCAGCATTATTCATAATAACAATAGAAACAACTGAAATGTCCATCAGCTGGTCAATGTATAAATAAAATGTGGCAAATGCATTCAATATAATACAATCTAGCAAATGTAACAGAGTAAACTATTGGTATACAGAACAATGAGGAAGAATTTCAAAAGCATAATGGTAAGTGAAAGAAACCAGACATAAAAACACATGAAATGAATATAAAATTCTGAAAAAAAAAATAACAGTAGAAAGCAGTTCAGTGCTTGCTTTGTGGCTGCAGATGAAGGCCGGCTTGATGGGAAACAGGGAATTTTGAGTGTGATTAAAGTACTCTCAGACATGATTCCAGTAGTGGTTGCACAACCTTGTATATTTACTAAAACTCATACAACCACTTAAAGTGGGTGAATTTGATGTTATATAAGTATGCTTCAATAATGGTTTTAAGGGTGTGTCCATTAAACCTGAAGGTGGTTTCTCTCTCTTTTTAAAAAATATATTTTTATTGATTTCATATGCCCCAACCGGGAATCAAACCGTGACCTCTTGGTTCATAGGCTGACGCTCAACCACTGAGTCACGGTGGCCGGGCACAGTGGTTTCTCTTAAAATGAAAAAAGAATTTCTATTTAGCAAATAAATTGTTGCTGATGAACATTAGTTTAAAAAGCCTAACAATCCATTTTGTACAAAACATAATTGTCTTTGTTCAGTACAGTTATAAAATTTAAAAATCCTAATCATATTGTAATTTGATAGCAATCATGATTTGAGTTATAGAATTGTGAGATTATAAATTTAACATAATTGTAAAGTTTTCAGTAACACTCCATTTATTTGAAGTTTAGCTGTCTGTAACAAATTCAGGAATGTATAAATAATAAAAATATGTTTTATAGCTGATTTTGAGATCACAATGTCTATATTTGTGATCAGAGGCCATATAAAAGTAAATGTATATGTATATATTAATTTTAAACATTTTAAAGGTAAGTGTTGGTCAAGTCACTGAAAAATATATTATTTGCCAAAAATGAATAGAACAGTTTACACAGGGAATAAAAATGTATAAATGAATAAATCAATATTTAGCTATTTATTATTTTTCATAATCTTTGCAACCACTTTTATAATCTATTATTAGAAGAAGAATACATTTTTTTTTTTTTTACTTATTCTGATTTTGGACCAAAACTTCTAATCTTAAGACTTTAGGAGCAGTCAAAAAGAATAGTATTTCTGTTGACAAAGAAATGAACATATTGCCAACTGTCAATAATGTAATTCACAAATGTTTTTCTGGTATAATAGTTTATTGCAGTAACAATCATTGAAGAGGAAAGTAACAAATTTAAGATTTAATATAACAAATTACAGAGCTATATATAAAAAAACCTTTCCTCCAATTTAACAAAATATATCAGATTAATTTGAAGTTAAATCTTACCTTCAAAATGCCATTTTTTCTATGAGTATTGTCTTGAGAGAAGACATTTGTCTCTTAAATAAAAATATAAAACAAAGAAAGAATTAGGAAGATGATGGGAGGAAGTTGGGAAGATGAAATACATACATCTCCTTTGTCCTAAAAGAAAAAAGATGCTCATCATTATTAATCATCAGAGAAATGCAAATTAAAACCACAATGAGATATCACCTCACACCTGTCAGAATGGCTGTCATCAATAAATCAACAAACAAGTGTTGGTGAGGATGTGGAGAAAAGGGAACCCTCATGCTCTGTTGGTGGGAAATACAGATTGGTGCAGCTACTATGGAAAACAGTAAGGAGTTTCCTAAAAAAAATTAAAGATGAAAGTGCCTGATGACCCAGTGATCCAACTTCTGGGTATATTCTGAAGAAACCCAGAACACGAATTTGAAAAAATATATGCACTCATATTCATTCCAGCATTATTTACAATAGGCAAGATATGGAAGTAAGCCAAAGTGCCCATCACTAGACAAGTCTATAAAAAGGTTGTACATATGTACAATGGAATATTACTCGACCATAAAAAAATAAAATCTTACCATTTGCAATAGCATGGGTGGACCTAGAGGGTATTATTCTAAAAAAAAAAATATATGCCAAACAGAAAAAGACAAATCCCATATGATTTCACTTGTATGTGGAATCTAAAGAACAAACAAAATAGAAACAGACTTATAGATACAGAGAACAGACTAATGGATGCCAGAAGGGAGGGAGGTTGAGGGGCTGGGTGAAAAAGGTGAAGGGATTAAGAAGTACTAATTGGTAGTTACAAAATAGTCATGGTGATACAAAGCAAAGCACAGGGAATATAGTCAATAATATTGTAATTACCATGTATGTGGTACTTGTAATATTGGAGAGAACGCTTTGTCAAGTATATGATTATCTAAAATTTAGTAAGTCAAATGCCTTCACTATTTCTTAAATTGTTGACACTATTACAGATGTCCCCATTTCCCCCACCTTTGCCCACCTCCACCCATCCTCCCGCACAACCCCCTGCCCCGCCTCTGGCCTTCACCACACTGTTGTCTGTGTCCACGGGCTATGCAGATATGTTCTTCAGCTAATCTCTTAATGCCTTCACTTCTTTAGTCTCATTTAATGTGATTCTCAAAACATCAATCAACCCTGTTGTTATGAACTGAATTGTATCCTCCCCGAATACATATGTTGATGGTATTAGCCTTTATTACTAACCCCTAATAGCTAAGAATGTGATTGTATTTGGAGACAAGGTCTTTAAAGAGGAAATTGTTAAAATGAGGTCATTAGAATGGGCCTTCATCCAATGTAACTGGTGTCCTAAGAAGAAGAGAAAATTAGGACATACACACATAAAGCAAAGACTAGGTGAGGACATGGGGAGAAGATGTCCATCTACAAGCCAAGGAGAGAGGCCTTAAAAAACACAACCCTGCTGACACCTTGATGTCAGACTTACAGCCTCCAGAACTGTGAGGAAATACATTTCAATTGTTGAAGCCACCCAGTCTGTGGTACTGTGTTACTGATATACTTATAAAGGTGTGTGTTACACTTCCGCGTTGACACTGATGACTTCTAGAAGTTTCCTAAGCTAAAACGAGGTCACACAAGGATTGCAAACCAGGTCTTCTGAACACAATGCTAGTGCCTTTTCTTTTAGAAAACCATAATTTATGGTATAATGGAAAGAGTGCTTTGGAAAGCACTTAGGTACCAATGTAGAAGATGACACATCCATTTAGACAGATGATGTTAGCTACTGAGTCCAGGAAAAAATATCTCACAATTACTTCCCTTCTGTTCTTGGCTGCAAATCCAGCCCAGCTTGGTCTCCCAGTTGGCAGGCTTGGACCTCAGCTGGGTGACAGGAAGAAGCTGGCCCATGAATATGGAAGGTGGGAGGACTTTGGATTGTGGCAAATAAATAATTAGTTGCACATGTTTCTTTGTTAGCGTAAGAGAATTAGAAAGCATATGTATGCTGGACAGTTATAGTTAGAATTAACGATTTAATTTTTCATATTCAGCTTAGCTTTGTTTTCATGTTGTTTCATGCAACTAATTCCCATTCCTATTCATTGATCCATAAAGTATACCTAGACATGAAAAAAAAAAAAGCCATGGTTTACTTATTTGGGTTTTCTTCATATGAAGAAAGAGGGAAACCTCTTTGAAGGGGGCTAATTTGATTAAAAAAGGAACTAGAGGCCATATACAAGTAAAAAAAGCAACTTTATCTTTAGAAAAAGCATTTGGATAATACTTTATATAATTTTGAAATTAAGAACGTGCAATAACAATAACAACAATAAACTTAAATTTCATAAGAATACAAATGTGATTGGGAGAGGTGAATGAATAAAGTAAGAGCAAAGGTAAAGAAAGAGATGGCAGGAGGCGACTTGGGAATTTAGTTCTGAGAGTATAATTCCAGACTGTCCTCTAAAAAGCAAGGTGTAGTGATTCCCAAACAGCTCTCTGCCTGGAACATTCTATCTCCACCACCTGCTTCTCTTTGCCATTTATCGCTCAGGTCTCAGGCCTTGTGCTCACCTCTAAGACTTAGATGGCCCTGTTATTCACACCCATAGCCCTATGGCATCTTCTTTGTAGCACGCGGCACATTTGTGAATACTTGTTCCATGTCTCTGCTCTTGAAAAGAATGTGAGCTCCATGGCAGTTGTGACTATATTTGCCTTGTTCACTGATGAATCACCAGCACCTAGTGAGTTTCCTGGCATATCACAGACAATGAGTGAATGAAAAGATGAGAAATGTATACTTTATTTATATCTTTAAAGCCAAAATAAGCTTGTTTCTTATAAAATTTTTGAAGGAGAAGCAATCTCTAAGATATTCCCTATGCCTGCTTTCATGTGAGAATAAGTGAAAGAATTACCAAAGAAAAAAAAAAAGAAAAGAAAAAGAAAGAGAACAGGGTACTTTTCCTTAATTCCTGGCATTTTTAAAATTACTTTCAATGGAATCTCCATGAGGAATGAGAATATGTTTGTTTATACTCATTATTCTAGTACTTAGAATATGGCATATAGCAAATTCAATAATACAGATGCAAGTTCAATAATACAGATGCATACATATCTCTTATAATAAAAACATATTGAATAAAATATAACTGAATATCAATAAAAATTAAGGCAAAAATATGTAAAGAGTAATGACTAGGATGCAAAAAGATCAAAAATATATCAAATTTTAAATTTGGTTGAGTTACCTGAGAGCTAATGTGGAAAGTAAAAGTCAGTTTATTAGTTAATATTATCAGAAAATGAATTCCTTAGGGGGAGCAAACTTTCCTGTATAGTTTAATGTAAGTGTGGGGTTCAATATAGAATTCACTAAATAAGTAATGGACAAAACTTCCAAGAACATTCCTACACCCCATGGATACCAGATGTCATATAACTGCTGATAATAGTCAAGGACTTGCATTATATTTCAATTCAATGAAAAATTGTGCAAGGGGCAGAACTGGTCAAATGTATAGCCAACTGGTTGCCCAAGGTTACTTAATGTAATACTCCTAAAGTTCTCTTCTGGCAGATCTATGTGGGTAGGGTTACCTTGCTTTCTAGACAAGATTCTGGTGCAACTCTGGCTTTCTTTCTGTCTTGATGTCCCTGTGTTATGAATCACTAAGAAGGGCAGTGAGCTTTCTTCCAATTCCTACCCCAAGATGGTGGGCATACTTGGATCAGGACCTGTCTCAGCATGCTTTCCAAAGGCAGCCCTGAAAACATCATTCTCTCCAGTCCTCTGACACGCCCTTGTGAGACAGGCTTTAGTCTGGTTGGCTGTACCTATATATATATAAAAGCCAAGTGACCAGAATGATGGAACAATCAAAGTAACTGGTTGCTATGATGTGCACTGTGGCGGCCAACCAGTCCGATTGGGGCCCTGATTGGCCCCTCCCAACTTCCCTCATCCCTTCCCTCTGACCAACCTGGTCCCCGATTGGTCCCCCAACCTTGACCTGGGCATGGCAGGGCGGCCAACCTCCTGCAGTCCC
Organism: Myotis nattereri; assembly: GCF_964212035.1. NCBI lineage: Eukaryota > Metazoa > Chordata > Mammalia > Chiroptera > Vespertilionidae > Myotis > Myotis nattereri. Next base: position 199,791,330 of record NC_138076.1, on the reverse strand, counting down.
CCACCCACAGCTTGCCCCGCCCCTGATCACTCCCTCCCCCCAACTTCCTCTGTCCCCTCAGGGCAGGTGGCCAGACCCCACCCATGCACGAATTCGTGCACCAGACCTCTAGTAAAGTCATATTTGTAGATCCAGCTTTCTCCATAGGCAGGTCTCAGGGTGCACATTTACAGAGAGGTAGGCCCCAGTCTCATTTTCAGTCTAGTTTTAGTAGGGATCCCTGCATTGTGAGGGATATTAGATACTTACTTGATCTGATAATAAAGATGATGCTCTAGTGAGACGCTCATTTGATTCCCTGTGTCTATTCTCAGTTGGTTAGAACCTGGAGAACATGGGTGACTGATATTCTATGGCCTTCAACACTCATGACCATAAATTCAAAAAGACTGCAAACATCGTGATATGCTTGGTGCCTGGGTTTCCTCAGGAAGACAATGAAAGGCAGAGTTTGTGCCAAGTAGGTGTAAGGAGACAAACAAATGAAATGCAGAAGGTGAAAGCGTGGTCTTCTTTTTAGATATCTAGTATCTTCACGTTCTGTAACCTGAAGCTGTTGACTTCTATCCCACAGCCTATCAGTCCCAGTAACTGCAGAGCTCGACATAAAGTAGATATTTTCCAAACCCACTCCCTAAATCACAGGTTTATCCTCTCCTAGCTCAGCTGATAACTTGATGCTGTAAAACATCATCATTTTCTCTTCCTCAGTGGAAAGAGACTTTGGTATATAATTCTAAGATTGATCAAGATCAATGTTCCTTCCATTTATGTTTCCAAAGGCTTTTTTTTTTTTTAATGGGTGTGAAAACACTTCTATACTTGTTTTGTCTTTTGCTTTATCTCCTTTTTCTAGCCTCAATCCCTAGTACCTCTTTTTATTAATCCAAGAGGAGTGAATTGCAATATGTGTATATTGGAGTAATAATTCTCAACTTGCCAAAAAGTATACACAATTAGATCTGTATATATCAGTTTTATAATAAGGGTTTCAGAGGTTTTTTATAATATCTACCTCAAAGGGTAGATATCATATGGTTATATATAATATACGTTATGTGTACATAAATATAGTAAAACTAAAGGCCTGGTACACAAAATTCGTGCACGGCCTGGCTGGTGATCAGGGCTGATCTGTGGGGCAACCGGTAGGGCAATTGGGTGGCCCCTGCCCACATGTGCCTTGGCTGGACTAGGGCCTGTGGGCTGGGGGCAGCTCCTGTGTTGAGCATCTGGCTCCTGATGGTCAGTGTGTGTCATAGCGACTGGTCATTCTGCCTTTTTGTCAATTTGCATATTAGGCTTTTATTATATAGGATTGTGTTATTATGTAGTAGGAAAGATACTAGATTCTTTACTTTGTCTCATTTAATTCTGACAGGTACAGGTGTGTGTGTGTGTGTATAATACAATAATATCCTATAAAATAAAAGGCTAATATGCAAATAGACCAAACGGTGGAACAATTGAACAACAGAATAACCGTTTGCTATGATGTGCACTGACCACTAGGGTATGTGTGTGGAACATGGTGGGTGTGGGCTGCGGCAAGATGGTGGAGCAGGTGAGTGGGGGCACCAGACCAAGGCGGGGCACCAGTGGCTGTCATTGGGGTGAGCCTCGGGTGGCTATTAAAAATTCTTTGCTCCTGCGCACCACAGTCCCGCCTGGCGCTTGCACCTGATGCTGACACCTGTACATGCTGCTGGTGCCTGGCGCCAGTCCTGATTGCTCAGCACCATCAGTGGGTGCGAGTGGCAGCTGTCAACTCTGATTGCCCCTGAGGCTTCTCCATCTCCCCTGCTCCTGAGGGGCGATCGGGGCAGCAGTTGCTGCTTGCACCCACTGAAGGCACCGACCCCGCTTGCACCTGCTGCTGGAGCCAGCCCCAATTGCTCTGCACTGTCAGCGGGTGTGAGTGGGGGCCAGCGCCGTCAGCGCGTGGGAGCGGCAGTGGGAGCGGGGCTGCTGGCAGACAGGGGACCAGGGACTGTGGCGAGAGGGGCTGGGCAGGGGCACGGAGGATGGGCCAAGATCTGCCCCTGTGCCTACTGCTGCCTTGCGGCCCACAGTTCCTTCCAAGGTGCACGAATTTGTGCATTGTATATATAGTATACTATATATACAATTATATATACAGTATATAATGAGAAAAAGAATCTAGTATCATTCCTGGTATATAATATGCACTTACAACTGTTATTAATATTGAGAATAAGGAACAGAGATTTTTTTTTAAAAATATATTTTATTGATTTTTTACAGAGAGGAAGGGAGAGAGAGAGTTAGAAATATCGATGAGCGAGAAACATCGATCAGCTGCCTCCTGCACATCTCCCACTGGGGATGTGCCCGCAACCCAGGTACATGCCCTTGACCGGAATCGAACCTGGGACCTTTCAGTCCTCAGGCCGACGCTCTATCCACTGAGCCAAACCGGTTTCGGCAGGAACAGAGATTTTGATAAAACTATTCAATTAGAAAAACCTGGAGAATAGATAGCTTTTTTTTTGTAATTAAAAACAGAATAGAAATTGATCACAAATCTATCCCATGCTTGATTTACAGCTTCAATTATGCATATGACTTAAAGGACTTAGACCATATGTCATCCTAGGCACAGAATATTAGGGCTGGAAAGGCCAGTGAAGACCATCAGGCACGATGTCTTCATTTCACATATTTCACATGCATGCAAACTGAGATCTAATTAGTCCCCAAGACTTTCTGGCTATTTCCACCAGATACAGATGCAAAATATCTTAATGAAATCTGATGTTTAAAAAAAAATCTGGAGGTGTTTTTTGTTTGTTTGTTTTTTGCCTCTTCAGAAATTTGGAAGTATGTTTTCACTTTTAATTTGCATGTTAGTTCCCATGCAGCCCAGCCTTTCTCCTTTTCAACAAGAAGCTATGATGTAACTAAAAACAAAGAGTTTGGAGTTGGAAAACTGCTCTGAGTATCAGATACTGCCTGGAACTGTGGAACTGATCCTTAGGGTAAGTCATTACTAATGGTTTCCCACTGGGAGTTGATTCTGATAAGACAACTCAGGAGCCTCCTGATCACTAGCTCAGCCATGATTACATGTTGCATGTGAAAACTGGGGGTGATTTTTAGCTCTGAGCAGTTGAATACTTACAGTATATTTTAGAAAAAGTGTGTTTTGCTTAGGTGACAACATTAGGAAAATAGCAACTTTCAAAATGAATTCAATGACTTGCTTCTTTAACTGGTCTGGTTAATCCCATTATGTCAAGGATCATGTTATTATCACATATAATATCATCTTATCATTAAAACAGGTTCTAAAACATAAGGAAACAAGCAAAAAACACACTAGTTCAAAATCTACTTCCTTCAGGAAACCTCCCATGAGTAATCATAATTTACCAAATACTTTGAACCTTTCTATTGAAATCACAGAATACTGAATTCCATAAAAAAATTTAAAAATATACTTGTGCTGTTACTTATTACTAAACATCTTTTAAGTCTTCCCCAGTTCTTTATTTAAAATCTCTGCCGATAGCAGGCAGCCCTGGGTTTGAACCTTGGCTAACTTTCTAGCTGCATGATCTTGGAATAGTAAATTTCCTTATCTGTAAAATCAGGATAAAAATGGTACTCATCTCCCGGGGATGGCTATGAGGGTTGAGATAACATATGGAAAGGACTTAGCAGAGTGTGTGGTACATAGTAACTACTTATCAAATGCCCGTGCTCATTATTGCCTGTCCATTTTATTTTCTCCTGCAGGCAGTAAGGTATATTAGGAAGAGCCTGGGCTGCGCAGTGAGTCAGTTCTGGTGTTCAGTTGCCACCACTTACTGAGAAATTGAATTAACCCTTTGTGCCGCTCCTTCCTCATTTCCCAAATGGACACGCTGTAGTCATATCCAGTTCACTGGGTTGCTGAATGCCTGTGATGTCCCTTTACTCCCCAGTGCATTTATGAAGTGTACCCCAAGGGCAAGGCAAGGTGTCACAAGAAGTTTCAAAAGAAAATAAACGCACGGTCTCCACCGTGGGCATGGAGAGCATCTCCCAAAACCAAGCCAGCCACTCACAGTGAAGTGCTGATGACACACGCACATCACAGTGGGTCTCCCCGCCCTGCCCCTTCACATTGTGCCCGGTGTTGGGTGAGAGCCCCTTTTTCCTGGTATATTTTCACAAGTCAGCAGATCCTCCACGCCCTGGCGACACGGGAACGGTCACTGGCTGTGCAGTGCCACAGCAATAGGACAACACAAACCCCTTCTTCCTAACCCCGGCAGGTCTCCGCCGTCTCGGGGCGGTAAGGCTTAGGGCGAGGCCAGCCGCCTGCAGGAGGACGGGAGCCTGGCGGAGGCCCCTTCCCCGCGTCCCCGGCCTCGCGTGCCCGCCATGGAGGGTTTTCCTCGAGCGTGGTGACCAACCCGAGGCGTGGCGGCGGCCGGGAGAACTCCAGTGCTCACACGGTTAACCTTCTCCCGAGGCGCCCGGAGGAGGGAGAAGGGTGGGTCCCCGCCCACGAAAAACGAGGATCACCTCGGCCCGGGGCCCCGCCCCCTCCCGGGCCCGGCCCCCTCCGTCCCCGGCCCCGCCCCCCCGCCCCCACCCCGACTGGGGACCGACCCGCGGCCGCACCTGCCGCGCGCACACGCCCCCCGCGCGCCGGCCGCCCCGCGCGCCAGGCCTCCGCGCCGCCGCGGCGCCCCCGGCGCCCCCCGCCCGGCCCCCGCCCCAGCCCGCGCCCCGCCGCCCGCGCCCGCTCCGCCCGGCCTCGGCGCGGGCCCCGGCCGCCCGAGCCGCCGCCGCCGCGCCCCTCCTCGCCGCCCCACCGCCCAGCCGGCCCGCGCGAGGCTCCGGCGAGGACCCGCCGGGGCGCGAGGCCGCCGCCGCCGCGGTCGTGCACTGCGCTCCGGCTCCTCCTGCTCCGACCTCCTCAGTCCTCACCCTCCGACGCCCGCTCCTCCGAAGCAGCCGGGTGGCATTCTCTTCGGGTGGGGCGGGGTGGGCCCTGCATTTTGGGGGAGTGGGGGGTGGGCGGGGAGAAGGGCCCGGAGGGGGAAAGGACTCCGCGAAGGAGTCGGGAAGAGACTATGGGGAAGGACCAGGAGCTGCTGGAAGCGGCTCGCACGGGCAACGTGGCTCTGGTGGAGAAACTCCTGTCTGGCAGGAAAGGAGGGATCCTGGGCGGTGGATCCGGACCGCTGCCCCTGTCGAATCTGCTCAGGTAAGGACGGGCGCCCGCTCCGGGATTGCCTCCCTCCTGAAGCAGGGTGATGGGTACGCGCTGCTCCTAGGGGTAACGGCACCTGCTGGCGGCCAGCGGTTCATTCTTAAATTAGACGGGGACACAGTGTGTGTGGCTGGAGAGGAGCCTGCTCCAGCCTCCCGGTCAGACGGACGCCTTGGATTCTTGGAGTAATTTTAGAATAGCCTTCCATCAATGCGCCAGTAGCTACTTTTCTCAGAGCCGTGGTGCAGAACTTGGACATGGGCTAGTGTTGCTGGGAGGAAATGGGTGTTCCACCTGCTCTCCATCCGTGTTTATTCTCTAGCTTCAGCCTCGAACCCAGCCTTGTTGTGTGCGTGTGTATCTATTTAAATGAAATTGGCAGAGAAGCTATAGCGTGAATGCAATCACCCCTGCAAAAGCCACAGCCTTTGGTTGTTGCTACCTGCTCTTGCAGAAGGCATTTGCTCTGCTGTGGGTTATGAGCCCACGGGATGAAGAAAGTGAGCCTTCGATGAGATGGCATCAGTACAGGGTGTGGATAGAACTTGATGAGGCAGCCCAGCAGCACTTTGTCACCTGGATATAGCTGAGTGGAAACTTAGTTATTTTATATCTCAGGATTGGGATACTCTCTGTATTTGGAACATGGGAGAGGCCTTTTAATGTGGAGATGTTTCAGGTGAGGCTGAGACTGCTTGGAGAATCTTTCTAGGATGACATTTTTAAAAAATGTCAAGGTCTTTATTCAGCAAGCAGTGCTTTAGAAATAGCAGGGATCATTTACACATTTAAAAAACTATTGACTTAGTTTTGCAATTACCCTGCAAAAGCCACAGCCTTTGGTTGCTGCTGCCTTCTCTTGCAGAAGGCAAAAGTTGAATTGATGGACAAATGAGATCAGTTGGGAGGAAGGACGCCTGAAGAGTAGTCACTAGATACAATTCAAGGAAAGCTCTTTAGTTTCTAAAATCATGGCTTTTCCACGTATCCTGGATATTTTGGGAGGCATTATTCATATCTTTACCCCATCTCTTAGGCAACTCAGCTGTACTTGTAAAAAAAAAAAAAATTAAAAGCCCAAGTGATTTTCATGGTTTTAAAAAGCTGTTCTGTGCTACTCCGAACATGTGCTTAATACAAACTTTTGGACGATAACAATGTTTTCTTTATACAGTTCTCATATGTTGTAGTGGCCAGACCATGCAGTTAATTGCAGTCCTGGCTAATAGGGTAAATGAAAACATTCGTGTTACAGTGAAATGAATTTGGTTGGAAAATAGTTGCTGGGATTCAAAAAAGCTCCGTAAGTGAACATCTATACTTGTTGACAGTGACATTTTATTGGAATGACAGTTCACTTCAGAACAATGAATGTTTGTGGGACATGTTTTTTCAGTAGGCCTTAGAAGTGATGACTCCTGTGTATACTCCCTTGTTAAATAATTTCCACTTCCATGCACAAGTAGATAACGTGTACATATTTTAGATTATAGCTCCAGTAAGTGCCCTTAGTCACAGATAATGTATACAAAAGCAGTTATCTGGTTACAGTTTTAAGTTGCGGGTAAAATAAATTTTTGCCAGAGTGATGTATCAGTTATAAAATTGAATATGGCTAGAAACCTATGTGGTCAAAATAGGTTTCTAAAAATAATCAATTCCTTTGGAATAACATTAAAGAGCTCTTTGAGAACAGGGAGAACTCCAGTTAATTTCATTGAGATAGTTTTAAAAAAGCCTGTTTTTGTGATCAGCAGATATCTATGAAATACTTTCTCAGTTGTGCCTTTTTTAAATTGTTTTATTGCTTAAAGTATTACAAAGAGTAGTACATTTGTCTCCTTTTTTTTTCTCCCCTTGACCTTCCCCTAGCCTCCCCTACCCCCCAGTGTCTTGTGTCCATTGGTTATGCTGATATGCATGCATACAAGTCCTTCGGTTGATCTCTTACCCACCCCCCCAACCCTTCCCGGCCCTTCCCGCTGTAGTTTGTGCCATTTTTAAAAAGAATAGATGTCATATTTTAGGAATATAATACCAACTATTTAATGTTAGTAAACATTAAATCTCAAAATTGTGACCCACAATGTACCTCTTGAATGAGAGGTTTTCTATTTTGCTGTTTTTCAGAGGTAGTAGCAGTAACTCTACAACAACAATGCACGTAGAAAACAATGAAACTAAAAAAACATGCTCATTAGAGCAGTGTGAACCAAGTTGTAAAAATCAGAATCAAACCCAGTAACCTTTAAACTTGCACTTTTCTACCTCATACTGAATAAACAACTAAGACAGTGTCTTTGAAGAAAATGGGAGTTGAAATTGTATTCTTCTGGTGGTCATTTGCATAAAATGGAATTCCTGAGAGAAGGCACAGTTTATTTAGTTGTCACTTTATTTCATAAATGATTGTCATCAGAAATTTATTTATAGGATAATGGGAAATGTGACCCTCTCCACTTCAAACATGATGACTCTTCAAAATTGTAAAGTATTTTGGAATGAATTGTGGGATGGGGTTGTCTCTCCCCACCACTTATTACTTGTGTTGTGTAACAGTAGTGTTCGATCCTATGTGAAATGCTTACGTGTGTTATCTCGTTCAATTCTATGTCAACCTCAAGTGGTCAATCCTCATTTCACAGATGAAGGACTAAAGAGATAGGAAGACCGAGAACTTGCCCAAGGTCCCATGATTAGTACTGGCAAAGATGTGCAGTAATGTGATTCAGGTTTGCTCCGCTACATCTTATGTGTTATTCATTGAATGTTTTATTTTCAAAAGTTTAAGGTGTATCTGACTATTTTTTTGCTATGCATAATTTAATAAAAAAACCTTAAATTTTTTTCTAATTAAAAAAAAATCTCATCACTGCCCTTTGAGGGATCACCAGTTAAGAAATTGTGGGAAGATGCTTTTGATTACATATTACCTACTAAGTGAGCAGTGGCTATTATGATGGGGAGTCAGGTATTCTGGGGTGACAGCTGAACTTCTCAGCAAAAGTAAGAATGACCTTGAATAAATATAAAATTGCTCCAAGCCTTACTGTCCTCTTCTATAAAGTGGGAATAGCAATAGCACCTACCATACAGGGTTGTTGTAAGGATTAAATGAGATGTTAAGCAATGAATGCACGTCATTTAGCACATTGGTGTTTACCATTAGTGTTATTGGAATTTCTCATGCATCTCTAAAGCACTGGACTCTATTTCTTAAGACCTTAATGACTATGGACTGGGAGTAAATTTCTGTAGTAGGTTTTCCGTTAGAATCACAGAATCTTCAAATAGAATGGGGTCTTTTAATTCAACATCTCTCTTAGAGGAATTACGTTTAACATCCTTTACCAGTGAGTTACTCCAGCCCTGTGAAGCCCTCCAGTGACTAGATCTGTTCCATTTTTGAAAGCTCTAATTATTTAAAAAATTCATTTTATTGAGTTGAAATCCACTTCCCTTTAATTTCCAGCAGATGATATTAGTTTAATTTATCTGCCAGGACAGTTCTTAAGGTGCATGCATTTAGCTATTTTGTTTTCTTATAAAGCTTCTATATTTTTTTCATGGAAGTACCGTATTTCCAGCAACTTTTTGTCATGTGGCATTACAGATTAGGTGAATTAGATTTTCATACTTTTTACTGCTCTATTTTTCTTCCTTTGTATATTCTCAAAGTTTGCAATGACTCTCTTGAAGCGCAGCGAGCAGAAGTGGACAAAATGTGCTAGCTGTCATTAGACCAATGTAGAATACATTGGGACTCGATGTACTGTTGAATTAAAAAAGCAAGACCAAAGAAACAGGTTACAAAATAGCATGTGTAGTACGATCCTACTTTTTTTAAGAAAAAAAAAAATAAGTGTGTGTGAACATTTATAATGTGCATTAAGAAGTCTGGAATGATAAACACCACAATGTAAACTGTATTCATTTTTGAGTGGTGGAATTGTGGGTGATCGTTATTTTCTTCTCCCTTATGTGCATTTTCCAGGATTCTACAATGGACACATATTATAAAAATGAAAATAAAACAGCAGCTATTTAAAACACGATACAATGAAATTATCACATTATTATTATTGTTGACCTAAATCCTACCTTAATACAGGTCAAGTTTTCCTAGGCGGTCTAATGGCATTGGTTCACATTGAGCAGTTACTCAAAACTTCTAGGTATTCTTTTTTCCATGACAGGTGGAGCCATGCTTTCCCTATGCGGTACGTGTAAACGTGTTGCTTGGACTTAAATTTTTCCTATTACATCTCATCTTATTTGCTTTAGCCTATATTTATAATCTGTCTAGATCTTCGTGTCTCTTAAGTCTGTCTTCCAACAGAGTCACTTCTCTGCATCATCTGTAGATTTAGTAAGCATCTTTTCTATGACTGGAATTCAACACACCATGATGTATCTCTAAAGAACCTCTCTTTGGCTTAGCACAAATGTAAAAGTAGCAGTCTTTCTGGGTGGTGTTTCTACCACGATTGAAGCCACTTAACAGAGCTGTCAGCGACTTCTTTCCAATATACCTGTGAGAATAATATGGAGGAGTACTTTATCCACTGCCTTTTTAAATTTACACTATCTTTTGGTTATGGCTTTCCTTTGATTGCCCCTTTAGTGGTAAGCCAACAAATTCCATCCAAATCAGGCTACTTTATTATAGCTTGTTTCCGGATGTAAGCCATTGATGATGCTTAATACTGATGCGTCTCATTCTTCTGGGTCTGGGTACTTACACTCATTTGAAGCAGCCAAGTGTCTCTTAGGATCTCTGTCTGTTTAGAACTTCAGTAATCTCCTTACGTTATTTGTTTATCCTTTCTAGTTTGGAAATTATTCTCACCAGGGAAGATAGAAGCAAACTAGAAGTTGGGAAGAATCGGATTCTTGGCATTGTTCAATGTCACAGGAAATTCTCTTGTGGTCTAAAACCATCCATGATTTTTTTACTGTTCCTCTGTCAGAGCTCAAGGTTACGTTAGCTGCCATAGCAGTGAACTTTTATACCTCCCTTCTGTTTTTCAAACTTAGCTGAAAGAGACATTAGCATTTTCCCAGGACAAGTATATACGCCTGGTTTTGTGTTTGTTTTCAGCTATACTCCTCACCACCCCCTTTCATCCTTGAAGAAACCTGAGCTCGTCAGAGCTCACCACAGAAATGAAATTGAGTTGCCTCCCTCCTTTTTCCTCGTCCATAATATATGGGAAATTTCATTGTATTTAACATATCTTTCATGAGACAGCTGCAACGCCTTTTGAAGTCTCTTCCATTGGTACAACTGCCTTTTAATCCAAATAGGAATAATTCCCTTTGAAAATGTATATTAAATTATTTCTTTTTTAGTGTGTCTAGATTGAGTTATTTGTATTTTAATAAAGCAATAAAAAGTTTGTGAATGCCTCAGATTTACTTGATTTTCTTAATGCCTCAAGGAGCCATTAGTAAAAATGTATCTTACTAATATGTGTTCAGTAAGTTCTTGTTGAACATCAAAAATCCAGTCCTCAAGATCCCTATGGGAAAAAATAGCTCAGTAAGTGGAGGAAAAAAACCTTCTGGCCACTAAACACATATAAACCAGATAGCTTATAAATTTTTTTTTTTTTTTTTTTTAGATTCAGGATCCAGTTCATGAAGTTTTTGTTGACGAGTACAAGGAGATAAGAGGCAACTCGGAGGCATTGTAATTTCCATGACTCTTTGAACAACTGTGGTTATGGGGGCTCTGATATAAGATACTTCCAGGGAAACTGCATCGGTGAAGTGGAATAAATCACAAATAGAGCAGTGAAACGGCATGAAAATGTTGTATCTATAAAAATAGTCAACTTGCAAGTGGGTTATCTATTTTAGAGAGGAATGATGTTTGAAGCGGTGATTGCACCATTATGCTCGGGGAGCCGTGTCTGCCAGCGCGAACCGTGCCAGCTGCATGAAGGGGAGCGAGGAGGGAGAGGGAATTTTGGCATTGACCTCCTTCTCTCCTAAGCAGGGTTTTCCGCTCCCTCTTCCAAGCGGTGGGGCTGATGTGTAGCAGGGAATTAGGACAACTGGCCAGTGACTACTACGCACCTTGTCCATTCTTACGTCGCCCAAAACCTCGTGTGTCTCAGCGGTTCCTTACAGTTGACAGAATGGTGGAGCAGGTCTTCACTCATGTTAATGCAGAAGCTTACAATATTCAGTAGCATGTCTACCACCTTTAGCCATTTAACCCCTCACGTGGCGGTAAACACAACTTGATTAGATCAATTGTAGAATGAAATAGTTTATTTAATTATGCATTTGGGGTCGTGTTGAAAAATTCTTTCAAGGAGCCTGTTATAGAACATTCTTTCGTATTTAACTAGAAATGGAAGCAGACTATAATTCAAGTCAAAGATTAGAAAAGACTAATTTTAACCTTCAGAACTTGAAGGTATTTAACATTTAATGCATATTTTGTCTGCCTTTGGTTTCCATTTTGAACATTTTGCAGCATGGTTTTATTAAAATACGATGAGTTGGTGATTCATCATAGGTTGATATGAGAGAATATTTTATATCTGGCAAAGCAGAATTTGCACAGAAGATTCATCTGTGTTCCACTTCGTTCTTATGTACGTGATGACACGGTCCTGTGAACCATATGGCGGGCAGAGGCACCATGCCAGGTGAAAACCCGGGGAACTTCCTTGTGTAACACAGACCCAGGGACTCTCGGTAGAGTCCAGTTTTCTTCTTTCGCATGAACAGGACAGCAAGTGACCTCTAAATCTGTGTTCAGTCTGGGTGAGGACTGAAATGGTGTGATTTATTTATTTTATTTTTTAAAATATTTTTTTGTTGATTTTAGAGAGAGGAAGGGAGAGGGATAGAGAGATAGTAACATCGATGAGGGAGAAACATCGATTGGCTGCCTCCTGCTCACTTCCCACCAGGGATCGAGCCCACAACTCCAGCATGTGCCCTGACCGGGAATTGATCTGTGACCTCCCAGTTCAGTGATGGCGAACCTATGGCACGCGTGTCAGAGGTGACGCGCGAACTCATTTTTTGGTTGATTTTTCTTTGTTAAATGGCATTTGAATATATAAAATAAATATCAAAAATATAAGTCTTTGTTTTACTATGGTTGCAAATATCAAAAAATTTCTATATGTGACACGGCACCAGAGTTAAGTTAGGGTTTTTCAAAATGCTGACACGCCGAGCTCAAAAGGTTCGCCATCACTGTCGTAGTTCATGTCTGATGCTCCACCATTGAGCAACACCAGCCGGGCGAAATTGTGTGATTCATTTAACAGGATGTCTTCATGAATCTGTCTGAAAATTGAACTTTGCTTCAGTTGTGCTATGGAGCTATCTGGGTTCCAGTATGTTGTGAGGGCAGCTTTATTTAAAGTGGTTAATTACTTCTAGTTAAGTGAGCTGAAACAATCGGCCTAGGCTTGTCACCGTTCTTTGAACAAATTTTGAGTGATGGATGTGAGCATAAACAGCCAACCTCATTTCTCTCTGCCTGCTTGATATTTCTGTTCCCCACACCATATTTCCTCTGACTCTTCCTGCCCAAAGAGTTTTCTAGAAAGAAAGCCTCATCTCCATTCTAATTGCTACAAGTTCACCCTGGCTCTCGTTTTTGTGCCAACTGTTCCTCTCCTAAGGGAAAGCGGGAATGGGCTGTGTCGTGAGAAGTAGATTAAGAAGAACGGATATTGAACCCTCAAAACTGAGTTTACAGAGTTTGCTTTCATCACCTCTAGTTTCCTGCCTCCCTCAATGTTAATTTCTAACCTCATGGACTCCGTGTCCTCACTTCTTTCCAGCTTTACACAACCACCATAAACTATTTGTGGGAGCTGACAGTTAATTCCTACTGAAGTGTGATTGATTGATAAATGCATTTAGGAAGAGGAAGCTCTTTTAACATTTTCATTTAAAGAGGAAACATAACTTTAGGCTAAACTAGTTAATATTGGGAGCTCTTGTAGTAAAGTTGAGGGAGTAGATTTTGCCAGATTTTTGAGGGGGGGTTGGGAAAGGTGGTCATTTATCCTTCCTTCTCATTGGAGAACTGAGAAATGGGATAACATAGGGTCTGGTGCTGGAAAAGCCTTTTTGCTACTTATGTAGTATTTTTATTGGGTATTTGTTATACTATATACACATTTTGGATATCAGCAAATGGCATGTTGTTTGCCTGTTTGCAGAAGAAGTTATTCCTTAGGTGTATATGTTTATGATATGATCACAGGTGACAAAGATATGGAGTGCAATTGTACAAGAGCTTTAATATCTAATGTGGTTTGAGATTCAAATTCTTTTAAATGCATTTTCTTGCTTTTTTTAAAAGAAAATTTCATGTTGCAGGTTGACTTCAGTATCTAGGTTATTGCATAAACCTATGTTTTACTTTACAAGGAAGGCATTGGAAGTTCTGACCCCTGGGTCCCAGTTACCATTCTTCCACATTACAGTTTTCTTTCTTCTTTTGTTTGTGCCTTAATTACTGTTTAGCCACTTGGCGTCTCTGTTTGATACCTGTAGTTCCTAATCTGCATTTGGAATGTTTTATGTATCACGAGTAGGCTAAATATAGTATCTTGCGTTTTGAAAATACTGAAACACTGCTATATTTACTTACAGAAGTCTCCCTGTTTTGTATAGCTGTTTTACTGCTAGTGTGGAGACATGGAGTGAGTGGGAGTGTATTGGAGGTGAGCAGCAGGAATGATAAACGCCAGCAGTGGGGCAGCCCAGGACAGAGTTGCTTCCCGTGGGCTTGCTTTGGCTAGTGAACAGAGTGGTCTCTCACTCTGAAGGTCGATGGAAACTTTGAGGGCCTATCAGAGAACATGAAGAATTAGGAACAATACTAAAACGATCTCCTGCAAGTTTTTCCAGTGGTATGTTTTATGCTGTGTAGTAAGACCAAAATTTATTACTCAATGAACCAACTACTATCCAACTAATCAACGTCAGCCAGGATTTTATAGGGGACTGACCTAAGGACAGTGATAACAAAGAACGATTACTATTTATTTTAACTAGTATTTATTGAGTACCATGTGGGTCCTAAAATTGAATCAGATCATCTCTCTCTACCCTCTAGAACTTGTAGAGTAATTGGGCAGATATGTCAACAAAGAGTTAAAATACACTGTGATACAGGAAGGAGACTTGACTGGGGGTGGTGATCACACAATTCAATATGCAGATGATCTATTATAATAGAATTGTGCATCTGAAGCCTATATAATTTTATTAACCAGTGTCATCCCAATAAATTCAATACAAATAAAAGACTTAAAAATATACATGGTATTTGCTGTAATGCAAGTACCAAACAATGCTACAGGAACATGAGGAGCAAGGAGATGCCTTTATTTCTATCTGAGAGGAATAATTAGGGGACACTTCAAAGAGGAGGTGATTCTTGAATCTTGTTAGATAAATAGGAGTTTACCAGACTGACAATCTGGGGGAAGGGCATCTCAGCCTAGCATGGTGGCAAAGCCTGAGTGGCAGATGGAGAGGATTGGTTACCTGTGGCAGGATGTATCAAATAAGTGTACGCACTAACGAGAACAGAACCCCAAGTTTCTCACCATTGGAGAAGGAAATTACAAATATAGGAAGGGAGAAACAAAAATGAATCCTGCCTGTGGAGATGGACGAATCATTGCTTTCAATAAACGTGTATTTGTGTGTGCGAATATATTGTTTTCACTGATGGGCATAACTAGTACCCAAATCTTAGCCCTTAATGACCATTTTTCGATAAAAGGAACTCTGGTTTCTTGGTAAAATGACTGATCTAGGACTGAAGCAGAGAAAATGCCAAAAAACAAACAAACAAACAAACAAAAAACTCAAAGAATGACTCTACAAAGCTAGCCTGAAGGGGCTTGAACTCGCAAAGTCTGGGTCAGTTTAAGTACCAGAATTAATAATGAAGAATGGGATATTCATATAGTTTGAATGTTCCTCTCCACAAAATAGCCAGTGCAAAGGGAAAAAGCAATTGTATATGAAGCCTGATAGGCATTATCGTAAGCAAGTGAATAAAGTGAACATGATGAGCAATGACAGGTCCCCTACACAGACGCCCTCTTGCCCTTTTCTGACTCTGACTCCTTACGCCAGATTATCCCCAGAGGGATACCCTTTCTGTCTTGCTTGGGGTCTAGCCCCTGCACTGGGCCACCTTTGCATGTGGTGCCCTCTTCACCCTGTTTGGACTCTGACACCCCATGTCTGGATGTTCCCTTCTGCCATCACCCCGTGGATACCCTTGCCACCCTACGTGAGCTCTGACCCTCTCATTTCATGCACACCCCTAGAGGGTGCCCTCTCTAATGTGCTTAAGCTCTGACACCCATGCTCAGTTCCCCCAATATGGGCATGCTCCTCCCCTGGCTCGGGCTCTGTCACTTCACTCTTGCCTCTAGCATGGACGCCTGTCTTTCTCTGCCCTACTTAATGGACTTAGGGATGGGATTGTTCAGGAAGAGGAGGGAAATGAAGAAGGAAAAGAGTGGAAGAGGAAGTGGAAGAGGAGAGTAACATAACGCTCTTATTTTTATTTAATGCCGACAATGATGGTGATGATGATAAATTTCTCCAAGTCAGCCATGCCTATACCCTTGTGTTGGGCAATTAAGAAGTCTAAATTTTTTAAAAAATTATTATTTATTGAATTCAGAGAGGAAGAGAGAGGGAGAGAGAGAGAGAAACATCAATGATAAGAGAGAATCATTGATTGGCTGCCTCTTGCACACTCCCTAATGGGATTGAGCCCACAACTAGGGCGTGCGCCCTTGATTGGAATCAAACCTGGGACCCTTCAGTTCACAGGCCGAAGCTTTATCCACTGAGCCAAATCAGCTAGGGCAGTGGTCGGCAAACCGCGGCTCGCGAGCCACATGCGGCTCTTTGGCCCCTTGAGTGTGGCTCTTCCACAAAATACCACGTGTGGGCGCGCACATACAGTGTGACTGAAACTTCGTGGCCCATGCGCAGAAGTCAGTTTTCAGCCTGGGCGAGTCTATTTTGAAGAAGTGGCGTTAGAAGAAGTGGGGGGTGTCCGTCGGTCGGGCGATGGGAGACGTGGCGAAGGCGGGCCTGTGGGATACACAGCGTGGGGGAGGCGAGGGCGATTCAGGCACGAGTTGAGTGAGCCAGTCAGTCAGCAGTCTCATGTGCAGTGGTTAGTGCTAGTCACGTCCGCAAATCGCGTGCAGGTGACAAAAGTACCTACTCAAAGTATAAAGTTACCTGTATTTTTCCAACCAGCTGCAAATCCTACAGGTATTTTTGTCATCAATTTAAGAATTTTAATTCTTTTGTGTTGGTGGCTTTATTATTATAAAATGAAACATTTTTTTAGGTGCCCTGTTTGAGATGTCTACAAAGAAGCAGCAAAGAAAAACGGAAGATGAAAACCGTGAATTTAAAATTGAATGTACCTACCTATATAGTTTAAGTTTAAAAAATTTGGCTCTCAAAAGAAATTACAATCGTTGTACTGTTGATGTTTGGCTCTGTTGACTAATGAGTTTGCCGACCATTGAGCTAGGGCAAGAATTATAGTGACAGCCTGCCCTGCGTGGCTCAGTGGTTGAGCATTGAACCTATGAACCAGGTCAGGGTACATGCCCGGGGTTGCCGACTCAATCCCCGGTAGGGGGTGTGCAGGAAGCAGCTGATCAATGATTCTCTCTCATCATTGATGTTTCTATCTCTCCCTCTCCCATTCTCTCTGAAATCAATGAAAGATAGGTTTAAAAAAAATTCTAGGTGGCATGGAGATGATGCCCAAAGCTTGGGTATTATGTGGCACTTTTTTCTGGACACTATTTCTCCTTACACTTTGGAGGAAAGATGTGATAATTTGATAGGCTGGTCAGTATGTTGCATTTTCTTTTTATGAGCTTTTTTTTTCATGTATATTGTTGTGGATATGTAGTAGGCCTCTAGATTGACTGAGAGACAGAAAATCTTTATATAATTTTTGCTGTTTAGCTGAAAGTCTTTATCATAATTGTCAGTGAAATGCCTTCTCAAGAATTTTAGTAAGATGATGATAATGCAAAAGAAGAGTTATAAAAGCACCAAGATAGTAACTGTCATTTACCAAGGAAGTTGAGTTTGCAGAATTTGATAGAGAGAAAGATTTCAGCAAGTAGGTATTTCTTGTTACGTGATATTCCCACTATGATTTTTAAAATGTCACAGAAACATTATGTCAGGAAATTGACCAAGTATATTTTAAAATATGGTCAATCTGCACAGGTCTTATAAAAATCATTATTGGTCTAAAGGAACCAGGGCAGTAAATAATGTATACTGGGGATTTTCCAGACTTTAAATTAGTACCAGTAATCCATAATTTCTAGAAACAAATCTAAACAAAGAAACTTCCTTGAAGCTCTTTAGTAAGCATTTTGATATAGCGGAAAAATACCCTTTTTATTTGAAAAAATTGGGAAACAGTAGTTTGGGAGCTTTGCAACAGTCATTCATTGCAGTTGTATTCTGTCCTTTAAAAGACCATTTGGCGTTTGATGCCAAGTTTAAGAAAAAATAAGCAGCAGGCAGTATTATCAGTTGTGCTGTCCTTTTCTAGGCCTGGGAAAACAAGCTCAATGGAAAGATGATAACATTTTTGGTTTTACTACCTACGAAGGAATGAAACAGGCCTGGATTTACTAGTAAACAACATGCTTAATGTGCAAGGTACCACCTCAGGATCTAAAGAGATCATGGTTCCTCCTCTTTCCTTACCTTCTTACCTTTTCTTATCATCATTAGCACCTCTAAGAACATATGACCTTTTCATAGTATTTCTTTTTGTATCTTGGCTTTGCAGTTATGGTACTATTTATTCATTAGCAGAATATGGGACCACACAATATCTGTCCAATATATTACCTAATCCATTCATTATCTTAACGAAACTCTTGAATGTGGAACTGGGTGATACTGTTTTCTCAGAAATGTAATTCAAATGTTGTTTCTTTGATAGAAAGGAGTTGAGGAAAAGAGTACAAGAGCCATGTCTATTGTGACCCTTCTTGGAAGTCTTGCTTGCTTGTTCTTTACACTGAAATGGGTTGTTGTTTTTGAATAATCCTCACCCGATATGTTTTTTATTGATTTTAGAGAGAGAGGAGGGGAGAAGAAGAGGGAGAGGGAGAGACATCCATCGATCTGTTGCTTCCTGTCCTCACCCCCCACTGGAGATAGAACCCGCAATCTGGGTATGTGCCCTGACCGGGACTTGAACCCTCAGCCTTTTGGTGTAAGGGACAACTGAGCCACAAAGGCCAGGGTGGGAAATGTTTTTTCTTTTTTTTTTAAATCTTTATTGTTGAGATTATTACTGATATCCCTCTTTTCCCCCCCCATTGCCCCTCTCCCCCATCCCAGGCTATCACCGCCCTATTGTCTGTGTCCAGAGGCAATGCATAACAGTATATGCATATAAGATCTTTGTTTAATCTCTTCCCACCTCCCACGCTCCTTCCCTCTGAGAATCATCAATCTGTTCTATTTCCATGGCTCTGATTCTATTTTATTCACCAGTTTATTCTGTTTATTAGATTTCTTATTTGTTTATTTTGATTTTTGGATTCTAATTGTTGATAGGTATGTATTTGTTCCCATTTTGTTGTTCATATTTTTGATTTTTTTCTTTTTCTTCTTCTTCCTCTTCTTAAAGAATACCCTTCAACATTTCTTATACTGGTTTGGTGGTGATGAACTCTTTTAGCTTTTTCTTATCTATGAAACTCTTTATCTGACCATCAATTCTAAAGGATAGCTTTGCTGGGTAGAGCAATCTTGGTTGTAGGTTCTTGCTATTCATCACTTTGAATATTTCTTTCCACTGCCTTCTGGCCTGCATAGTTTCTGTTGAGAAATCAGCTGACAGTTGTATGGGTACTCTCTTGTAGATAACTAACTGCTTTTCTCTTGCTGCTTTGAAGATTCTCTCTTTGTCTTTTGCCCTTGGCATTTTAATGTTGATGTGTCTTGGTGTGGTCCTCTTTGGGTTCCTCTTGTTTGGGACTCTCTGTGCTTCCTGGACTTGTAAGTCTTTCTTTCACCAGATAGGGGAAGTTTTCTGTTATTATTTCTTCAACTAGGTTTTCAATATCTTGCTCTCTCTCTTCTTCTGGCACCCCCATAATGCGAATGTTTGTACACTTGAAGTTGTCCCAGAGGCTCCTTACACTATCTTCATGTATGTGGATTCTTTTTCCTTTTGCTCTTTTGGTTGTGTTTTTTGCTTCCTCATATTTCAAATCGTTGATTTGGTTCTCAGAATCCTCTACTCTACTGTTGAATCCCTGGATATTATTCTTTATTTCAGTCAGTGTATGCTTAATTTCTGACTGGTCCTTTTGCATTTTTTTGGAAGTTTCTATGACCATGGTTTTGAACTCTATATGCAGTAGTTTGTTTTCTTCCATTTCTTTCATTTATGACATGTTTCTTTGTCTGCATTTTGGCTGCTTCCCTGTGTTTGTTCCTATGTATTGGATAGTGCTGCTATGTCTCCTTGAGTTGGTAGAGTGGCTTTGTGTAGTAGGTGTTCTATAGAGCCCAGTGGCTCAGCCTCCCCAGT
Organism: Myotis nattereri; assembly: GCF_964212035.1. Taxonomy (NCBI): domain Eukaryota; kingdom Metazoa; phylum Chordata; class Mammalia; order Chiroptera; family Vespertilionidae; genus Myotis; species Myotis nattereri. Next base: position 199,771,480 of record NC_138076.1, on the reverse strand, counting down.
CACCTGAGCTGGGAGCTCTAGATGCACCGCTTTGTGGGCTGTGAGCACAGTCTTGTTGTAGTTGAGACTTGATTGCTGTTGGGGTCATTGGGAGGAATTGACCTCCAGGTCAATTGGCTGTGAGGACCAGCTCTGAACACAGTGGGAGAGCTGCTGTGCAGTAGACACCCCTATGGAGCAAGATTTGCTTCAATGGGGCTTTGGTGCTCACTGAGTCTTCCCCTTGAGTGTGTTTTTATGGATGTATAGAGTTGTAATCTGGTTTGGTCTGACACTGACCACTGACTCTTGGGTTTCCAGAGAGGTTCAAAGTCAGCCACTGCCTGTGGCCACCCAGCAGGAGCTACAGAGAGATCTGCAGATTCCTCCTTTTTGTATTGGGTTTGGAAGTGCCCAGATAAGGCCCAGCTGTGAAGCAAGGCAGGCTGGTGTTGATGCTAGGTCTTGGGCCTTTTATTGATGGGTTTGAGGCTCCCTGACCCAGCTGCAACTTGTTTGAGAGATTTTAGTCTGAGCAAGGACAAGTCATTCATATGCAAAAGCCACTGCACACAGCTTGGGTGAGGTTGTAAATTGGATGAGGCAGGGTCTTAGGGAATCATCAGGGTGGAGCAAACAGAAATGGCTGCCAGTCAGCCCTGAGACCAGGGAGGTCACAGCATAGGGACAATGATCCCTCCAAGCACCTCTGTCTGGAAGAAAGCCACCCCTGAGTTCCTGCCCTGATGCCAGACATTCCAGTTCATCCTTGCATGTGTCTGTGTTCCCCAAAGCCTCGCCCTGTTACTGGAGCTCAGAGGAAGCGGGATCTTGTAAGTTCAGTTTGTGGTGCTAGCCTTTTAAGAGAAACAGCTGAGTCTCCAGCAACCTCTGTGCCACTGAGCCCTAATCTGCACTGGTTTTTACAGCCCATAGTTTTTATTGCTGGAAGGGACTTCTTTTCTCCATTCTGGGACCCTGGGCTGGGGGGCTTGTGTGAGGCTGGGACTCCTTGCTCTTCCAGGCGGCCTCTGCAGAAACGACCTCCCTCACGATTAAAAAAGCAGCACACGTGGGTGCTGGACCAGCCTGTTCTGTGCCTCCATAGCTCCTACCAGTCTCAGTGCACTTTCTTCTTTACTTCTCTAGTTGTAGGACTTCCATTCAGCCAGCTCTCCAGCGATTCTGGATGATAGTTGTTCTGTATTTTATTTTTTTTATTTTTTTTTAAAATATATTTTATTGTTTTTTTTGCAGAGAGGAAGGGAGAGAGATAGAGAGTTAGAAACATCAATGACAGAGAAACATCGATCAGCTGCCTCCTGTACATCTCCTACTAGGGATGTGCCTGCAACCAAGGTACATGCCCTTGACCGGAATGGAACCTGGGACCTTTCAGTCCACAGGCCGACGCTCTATCCACTGAGCTCAACCGGTTTCGGCTGTTCTGTATTTTAGTTGTAATTTTGATGTGGTTGTGGGGGGTGGCAAGTACAAGTGTTTACCTATGACGCCATCTTAAAATCTCTGGGGAAATGGGGTTTTATAGGAATACTAGAGGCCCGGTGCACAAAAATTTGTGCACTCGGAGGAGGGAGGGGGGGGTCCCTCAGCTCGGCCTGTGCCCTCTCGCAGTCTGGGACCCCTCGGGAGATAAACACCTGCTGGCTTAGGCGTGCTCCGGGTGGCAGAGGGCAGGCCCAATCCCTAGGTGCAGCCCATGGTCGGGCTCAGAGCAGGGCCGATTGGGGAGTTGGGGCGCCTTCCCCTGTCATGCACAGAGCAGGGCAGATTGGGAGGTTGCGATGCTACCCTCAGTCACGCTCAGGGTAGGGCCGATTGGGGGGTTGGGGCACCGCCCCGTCACACTCAAGGCAGGGTCGATGAGGAGGTTGTGGTGCCACCCCATCATGCACAGAGCAGGGCCCATCAGGGGGGTTGGGGCTCCGTACCCTGTCATGCACAGAGCAGGGCCAATCAGGGGGTTGGGGCGCTGCCCACTGTCACACACAGAGCAGGGCCCATCAGGGGGGTTGGGGCTCCGTACTCTGTCACGCACAGAGCAGGGCCAATCAGGGGGTTGGGACACTGCCCACTGTCACGCACAGAGCAGGGCCCATCAGGGGGTTTGGGGCTCCGTACTCTGTCACGCACAGAGCAGGGTCAATCAAGGGGTTGGGGAGCTCCCCTCTGTCATGCACAGAGCAGGACCAATCAGGGGGTTGAGGAGCTCCCCCCTGTCACTCACAGAGTAGGGCCGATAGGGGAGTTGAGGCACCGCCCCCTGTCACACTCAGGGCAGGGTGGATCAGGGGATTGGGGCGCCGCCACTCTCACACTCAGGGCAGGGCCGATGGGAAGGTTATGGCTCTACCCCGTCACACACAGAGCAGGGCCCTTGGGGGGGCGGGGGTTTGGGGTGCTGCACCCTGTCACACACGGAGTAGGGCTGATCAGGGGGTTGGGGCGCCTTCCCCTGTCACGAACAGAGCAGGGCGGATAGGGAGGTCGTGGCCCCGCCCCCTGTCACACACAGAGCCACAGGGCGATCAGGGGGTTTGGGCGCTGCCCCCTGCCACACTGATCCCGGTGCTGGGAGGCCTCTTGGCTCCGCTGATCCCAGTGCTGGGAGGCATATTACCCTTTTACTATATAGGTTAGAGGCCTGGTGCATGGGTGGGGGCTGGCTGGTTTGCCCTGAAGGGTGTTCTGGATCAGGGTGGGGTCCCCACTGGGGTGCCTGGCCAGCCTGGATGAGGGGATAATGTCTGTTTGCAGCTGGTCACACACCCTTCAGGGTGGGGGTCCCCACTGGGGTGCCTGGCCAGTCTGGGTGAGGGGCTGAGGGCTGTTTTCAGGCCGACTGAAGCTCCCAACTGCTCCCTTTTTTCTTTTTTTTTAATTATTCTGGGCTAGCTTTAGCTCTGGCTCCAGCTCTGAGGCTTCTGCTGCTGAACGAAGGTATCTGGTTTGTTTCGGTTCTATAATTGAAACACTGTATAACTCCAGCTCTGAGATCCCGGGCTCGCTGAAAGCAGGTTTCTGGGGTTTTGTTTTGCTTCTATATTTGTTACAATGTTTCTTAAACTGCAGGCTCAGAGGCCGACAAAGCAGGCGGGGAACGTTGGAGTCCTCCGTCACTGAAGCAAGCAAGCCTCATGTTAGTTTCAAGCTGCCTGGCTGCCAGCCGCCATCTTGGCTGGCAGTTAATTTGCATATTGCCCTGATTAGCCAATGGGAAGGGTAGCAGTCGTATGCCAATTACCATGTTTCTCTTTTATTAGATAGGATATAGACCTCATAAAATCAAGGAGAAATTGAACTGCCAGGAGTTGGAAAGACTGGGAATCAAGGTAGCAAGGATCTGGTGACAAAATCATGGAGCATATGTGGGGCTGCTGGTTGCTTTGGGAACAACCTGATTGTTCAGAGGGGAAAGGGGACAAAATTTCAGAAAAGGGGTATGTGGAAAATATTTTTTACCTTGACGATTTTGTGAACTTAATGAGAAAACACCCTAATCATAAGTCTTTCTTCCCTTTATGTTTCCCACTTCCTCTTTGTTATGCTTTCCTTCTTTTTTTAAAAAATTTTGTTTTATTGCTTAAAGTATTACAAAGAGGATTACATATGTCTCCTTTTTTTTTCCCCCTTAGACATTCCCCCGGCCTCCCCTACCCCCCCAGTGTCTTGTGTCCATTGGTTATGCTTATATGCATGCATACAGGTCCTTCGGTTGATCTCTTACCACCCCCCCCAACCTTCCCTAGGCTTCCTGCTGTAGTTGGACAGTCTGTTCAATGCTGCTCTGCCTCTGTATCTATTTTTGTTCATCAGTTTATAATGGTCTTTATTATCCATGAATGAGTGAGATCATGTGGTATTTTTCCTTCATTGACTGGCTTATTTCACTTAGCATAATGCTCTCCACTTCCATCCATGCCGTTGCAAATGGTAAGAGTTCCTTCTTTTTTACAGCAGCATAGTATTCCATTGTGTATATGTACCACAGTTTTCTAATCCATTCATGTGCTGATGGGCACTTAGGCTGTTTCCAGATCTTAGCTATGGTAAATTGTGCTGTTATGAACATAGGGATGCATATATCCTTTCTGATTGGTGTTTCTGATTTCTTGGGATATATTCCTAGAAGTGGGATCACTGGGTCAAATGGGAGTTCCATTTTTAACTTTTGAGGAAACTCCATACTGTCTTCCATAGTGGCTGCACCAGTCTGCATTCCCACCAGCAGTGCACAAGTGTTCCTTTTTCTCCACATCCTCTCCAGCACTTGTCGTTTGTTGATTTGTTGATGATAGCCATTCTGACAAGTGTGAGATGATACCTACTTGTTGTTTTGATTTGCATCTTTAAGATGATTAGTGACTTTGAGCATGTTTTCATATGTCTCTTGGCTTTCTGAATGTCCTCTTTTGAAAGGTGTCTATTTAGGTCCTTTGCCCATTTTTTGATTGGATTGTTTTTCTTCCTTTTGTTAAGTTGTATGAGTTCCCTATAAATGTTGGAGATTAAACACTTATCGGTGATAACATTGGCAAATATGTTCTCCCACGCAGTGGGCTTTCTTGTTGTTTTGTTGATGGTTTCTTTTGCTGTGCAGAAGCTTTTTATTTTGATGTTGTCCCATTTGTTTATTTTCTCTCTAGTTTCCGATACCCTAGGAGCTGTATCGGTGAAGAAATTGCTTCGTCATATGTCTGAGATTTTGTTGCCTTTGGATTCCTCTATTATTTTTATGGTTTCCCGTCTTACATTTAAGTCCTTTATTTATTTTGAGTTTATTTTTGTGTATGGTGTAAGTTGGTCGTCTAGTTCAACGCACTTCCCATTAAAATACCAACGGCATATTTCACAGACCTAGAACGAATTCTCCAAAAATTCATCTGGAATAAAAAAAGACCCCAAATAGCTGCAGGGATTCTGAGAAAGAAGAACAAAGTAGTGGGATCTCAATACCAGATATCAAGCTGTATTACAAAGCCATTGTTCTCAAAACTGCCTGGTACTGGCACAAGAACAGACATATAGATCAATGGAATAGAATAGAGAGCTTAGAAATTGACCCGAACCAATATGCTCAATTAATATTTGATAAAGGAGGCAAGAGCATACAATAGAGTCAAGACAGTCTCTTCAATAAATGGTGTTGGGAAAATTGGACAGATACATGCAGAAAAATGAAACTAGACCACCAACTTACTCCTTACTTCTTTAAAGAGCCAAAATATTGTGTGACACAACTGAGCACCTTATCCGAGGTGACAGTGGTATTAGTAGCAATGCTATACTTGTCAGGGCATTTTCAATAGTAAAATCACTCAAAATGAATCCCTGTCCTTGTCTTTTCCCTGGTTATTGGTTGTAAACATTATCCAGACTCTTACCATTCTCTCTCTCTGTGTTTTTTAAAGAAATGTGTATTTATTTTAGATCAGTGAGAAACCCAGTTAGAAACCATAGGTGATCCTTAGTTGACTGTGGGCCCTGATCTGCACTGAGAACATTAATCTAGGGTTACTAGTTTATAAAGATTCAGACGAAGTTCAAGGTTTTTCTGTTTCTTCTCCAGTTAACATTACTAGGTTCCCTTCCTCTTTCCTCTCTCATTAAAAGTTCAGCTGTTTTCCTTCAGCAACTCAGCTGTGTCAGCTTTTGGTGGTAAACCATGTGGCCAGGAAACTAGAACATGCTCTATGGTGAAAGAGGAATAGCAAGGTTGGGAAACATAACCAAAAGAAAGTTAAGAGAAAGACACATGGATTGACAATGGTTTCCTTAAGGCAATTTATTGGCTAATTCGGGTAAATATCTTTGAGGTTCACCATCTGTCTTCGGAGTGTGAAAGGGAACCTTACCCTGGAGAGTTGGTCGCAGCCTTGAAAGAAGAGGGTCAAGTTTATCTCCAGGGATTCAAGGGGCTCTACCTTTACTTTTAGAGCCTGTTAAATGGATGGACTTGTGCTTTTAATCTATGTCTTAGAATGATTATTTCCAAACATCTGTAAATATTAATCTTAAAAGAATTCTTCACATTCCACATTTTTTGCATCACATTTTGCTAATACTTCGAGTCTTCTGTTCCTTTTTGCAAATAAAGTGCTCATTTTGGCTGTTTTCCAGATATGACAGTTGGTGGACATGCTTCAGTAGAGAAAAGGGAAATTTCCCTGCTTATCTACACTCTCCCGTCTGCCCAAGATAGTGTGTCTGTCAATTGTGACCTGATTTTGAAATAATTTATTAAATAGAGGGATGCATGATGTTATTTAACATTTTGGTATGACATTGACTTTCAGCCCTTTATAATAAGCTCTTGACTAAATTCTCTGGGTGAGGTTTATTGCTCCTGGGATTTTAGAAATTTCTTAACTCCATCAGTGACTTTGGACTCTGTTCAATGTCAAGTATGAGTAATGTTTACTCAGGAAATTAAACATGCTGTTTATTCAGAAGATGAAGCATACTGTATTTTTTTTATTTTTGGTCATGAAACAGTATTTTGGAAATGTATTATTAGTTAGTAGACTGCTTAAGAAAACTGATAAATAAATGAATATAAAGTACTTTAGTAAAAGTTTATGTTGTTTCATTAAATATATTGATATCTTTTCTTTTTTTATGTTAAAACTTAACATATATGCAATGGGAAATAAATTACGGTTTTTATTTTTTTATTTTTATTTTTTTATTTTTTATTTTTTTATATATTTTATTGATTTTTTACAGAGAGGAAGGGAGAGAGATAGAGAGCTGGAAACATCGATGAGAGAGAAACATCGATCAGCTGCCTCCTGCACATCTCCCACTGGGGAGGTGCCTGCAACCCAGGTACATGCCCTTGACCGGAATCGAACCTGGGACCCCTCAGTCCGCAGGCCGACGCTCTATCCACTGAACCAAACCGGTTTCGGCTATGGTTTTTAATTTGTAATCTTTTCAATTAAAGTTGGGAGAGAAGTCCAAAGAAATTACATTTCTTTAAAAAAGTATGTTTCTGGGTTTTAAGAAAAGTTATGACTCTTAATATCTATCCTAAATATAGATTTCTAATTTAGTCCTCTCTCCTGTTCTCTAGACATGTTACTCCCAGTGGCCTATCGAACGTCATCTCCTCAATGGAGATATTAAAGTCGAAATGTTCATTATTTTACACAGTTTGCTCTGCTTCTTGTATGGCTCCTTTGCGTTAGTGGGACTGCAGTGTGCCATTCATCTAAGCTAGAAACCCTAGAGCATCCTTCCTTCCCACTTACATCCATTCAGTACCACCACTTCCAATATCAGCCCTCCCAACTCATTCCTTCCTCTGCCGTTAAGGAATTGTTCTAAAACATGTTACTTTCTGACTTAGAAATTTGTGGCTCTCTAGTGCTTAGTCCAAACTCATTGGAGTGTTATTTGAGGTCTTTTGTGATTTGGCTCCTTCCTTCCTGCCTCATTTCCTGCTAATCCTCTACAACAGTGTCCTCCAACCGTAGAACAACATGGTGTTGTCAGCAGGCTCATAGATTTCCTGTTATTGCTCCCTTTGGAATGCCCATCTTTCCCTCGTGTGCTCAGTGATGCTCTGTTCATCCTTGTAGTCTCAATCCAGCACCGTCATCTCTTTGGGAAGCTTTGCCTGTTCTCTGTCTTCTGTGCATTCCTGTATCTTGTACACACCTGTTTTTAGCACTTCAAATACTGCATTGTAATGATTTGTTCGCATGTTTGCCTTCCTACTAGTCCCTGAACTCCTTCAGGCCCGAAACCTTGGCTTAGTTAAATTTTAAAGTCCTGTACAGTGTTATTGTTTTATGCCTAGAACATGTACAGCATTCCAAAAAATTATTTGTTGAGTAACTAAATGAATAACCATGGAACAAGGCAGACTTTGGACTTTGTATATCTTTTTGTTACATAGTTTGGTACATGTTTTTTTGGACTATAGCTTTGAGAGCAATTGTTGGCTGAGAACAGGGGTTTGGTTAGCAAGCTCAGTGCTGAGAAATATTAAATCATTTTTGGAGCATCAATTATGTGCTAGGCCATTGTGCTCATTGCCACATATGTATTGGTTTCCAGGACGTTGGGACCCAGAGAAATTTAATAACTACACCATGTTAGTAACTTGACTAAGCCAGTAAGCAACATAGGAGGGTTTGGAAGCCATGTTGCCTGGATCACAAGCCTTTGTTCTTTCCCCAGTGCCAGGAAATGATCAGAAATGGGGGTGGGAGGAACAATTTAAAACAAAGGCAGATCAGTGTTTTCAGAGTGAAGGCCAATTTGGAACCATGACTTCTACTTTTCACTATGGATTCCAGAGATGTTTGGGTGATGTTGTGGGAGAGGCAGTAGCTGGTGCTCTTTGTAACTGTGAATAAATGAAAGAATGAAGTGTTGGTAGAGTAGAGGGAGTTAAAGAAAATGAAGCAAAAAGAGAGAACAGAGTTAGATAGTTTTGCTCAGTAAATTTATATTAGAATAAAGGGAATGCTAGTTTTCATTGAGCACCTAGAATATGCTAGTCTCATAGACTTATCATCTCCTTATCAATTCTCATAGCAAACCTGTAAGATATTATTTTCCACATTTGCATGTGGTTAAAGTCCCATATGCTCTTTGGCCTTAAAATAGCTTTAACATCTTGTTTAAGGCCATGTAGATCAGCGGTTCTCAACCTGTGGGTCACGACCCTTTTGGCGGTCAAACGACCCTTTCACAGGGGTCGCCTAAGACCATCCTGCATATCAGATATTTACATTATGATTCATAACAGCAGCAACATTACAGTTATGAAGTAGCAGTGCAAATAAATTTATGGTTGGGTCACAGCATGAGGAACTGTATTTAAAGGGCCAGAAGGTTGAGAACCACTGATGTAGTAGAACCCAATGGAGCTTGGGTTCCAACCCAGCTCTGTGTCACTCATGTCATGAGGAATGGAGATCATCTCAGTTGCAGCATCAGATATCTCAGTGCAGCTGAAGTATAAATTGTCATGAGTTAAGGTGTTATACAGAGACAAAATCAGTCCAACCGGTGGATTCTTTGTGCTGGCCCAATTGGTAACTGGTATTTTCATACATTTAGAAGAGGAGGAATGTAATATAGTTATGATCTTTTTACTTGTTTTTTTTGGTTAATCCTCACCTGAGGGTAATTTTTCCCATTGCTTTTTTAGACAGAGTTTAAGGGAGGGACAGAGGGAAGGGGAGAGAGAGAAACATTGATGTGAGAGAGACACATTGTCTTCCTCCTGCACACGCCCTGATCAGACTCAGGTTCATGCCCTTGACTGGGAATCGAACCCATGACGCTTCCTGGCCTGAGCTGATGTTTTTTCTTGAAAACCCTGCCTGTTGTTCTAAAATTGAGAGAATTGCCAGTCAAACATGGCGTTAAAACTGTTTAACAACCGATAAGGCACAAACACTGACCAGTTTTGGATGCTGGCTGAAAAAATAGGGAGAGGCTGTACCGTGTGCTCTGGGCCAGTATCAGTCTCGTCTGTGCAGACTAGTGGGCTAGATCAATTCAGAAGTTCCATTATCTATAAAGCTGATAAACAAAGATTTTTTTTTTTTTTTTAGCATGGATTGTGTTATAGGATTATTCTACCACCAGATTAATCCGTTATAGATGCTAAACCAATTAGCATTTATAGTGAGAATGACATTTAAAGAAAATGAGAGGAGATGTAGTAGAATAATGAAACTCTCATTTACATGATATACCACCTTGCCTGAGACCCAAAAAAAGCTCCACGAGTTTGGTATTTAGTTTCTTATTTCTCCATCTGCTTGTTCATTTGCTCATTCATTCATTTTGTATACTTTTGTTTTGAGACTGTTATTTCTGTCAGTTCTGAGAAAGGATTTTATTCTCTTTTTAAGCTACAGATAGGGATAATCTGATTATAATTAGTCAAACTATGAATTATTTATTTACATATCTGACATATATTAAGCTTTAAGCTATTTAAGGGTAGGGATCACGAATTAGTTTTTATTCCTTCACCTTCCAATGCCTAACACAGTACTTTAATAAATATTTTAGTGACTGAATGAAAGAACTCAGAATTCATTCAATCTAGATGTATGTTCTTTATAACTCAAGCCTACGGGTTATTGGCTCATGTATTCCTTCAGTGACCATGTAATGAGCTCTTAAAACCTATAAGTGGCTGTTCTAGGGACAGGCAGCAGCCCCTAAGGTGACTACAGAAAGAAGAGATTAAATGCCAGGACTCCAGAGTTAGACAGGAGAAGACCTTTTAAAGGCTGCTCTGATGTGCAGTGTCAAATCATATTGTCACCTGGGACATAGGGAGGTGATTAATTTTAGGTTGGGTTGGAGACCAGACTGTAGAGATCCAAGTTCAGAAAACCAAGGATTAAAGTCTCTCCATTTTCCATGATGAGAAACAAGTCATTAAGTTTTGGAACTGGATGGGAGGCAACCATGTCTTGTGTGTTAGAAGTCAGGAGAAACACTATACCATAGCATTGCTGGCAAAAAGGCAAAGTCTCAATGGTCAAGGGAGACACAGGGCCTGGGAACACAGTAGGTCAGGGAGCGATCTTGAGCCTAAAGCAGATTTTCCTTGATTGTTGAGCTATTTTTAGGTCTTAGAATAAGAGTGAAGTAGCTTTTAAAAACAATTATATAGCCCTAACCGGTTTGGCTCAGTGGATAGAGCGTCAGCCTGCGGACACAAGGGTCCCAGGTTCGATTCTGGTCAAGGGCATGTACCTTGGTTGCAGGCACATCCCCAGTGGGGAGTGTGCAGGAGGCAGCTGATCGATGTTTCTCTCTCATCGATGTTTCTAACTCTCTATCCCTCTCCCTTCCTCTCTGTAAAAAATTAATAAACTATATTAAAAAAAATCAGGAGATTATGCAGTTATTAAAAAAACAAATTAGGTATACTGGTTAATAATGCGGATATATATATATACTCTAATATATATATTATATATATTATATATATATATCCGCATTATATATATATATATATATATATATATATATACATATATATATATATATATATTTATTTATTTATTTATTTCAGAGAGGAAGGTGGAGGAAGAGAGAGAGACACACATCAATGATGAGAGAGAATCATTGATCATCTGCCTCCTGTACGCCCCACACCGGGGAGCCAGCCTACAACCTGGGCATGTGCCTGACCAGGAATCGAACCATGACCTCCTGGTTCACCTACTGAGCCATGCCAACTGGGCAAGAGTAAAGTAGCTTTTGAGCAGGATTTCTCAACCCTGGGACAGTTGACATTTTTTTTTATATATATTTTTTATTGATTAAGATGTTACATATGTGTACCCTCTACCCTCCCCCCCCCCTCCGCTCATGCCCTCATCCCCCCGTTGTCCGTGTCCATTGGTTAGGCCTATATGCTTGCATATAAATCCTTTGGTTGATCTTTCCCCCTTGCCCCCACCCTCCCCTACCTTCCCTCCAAGGCTCGACAGTCCAATCAATGCCTCTCCGTCTCTGGATCAGTCCTTGTTCATCAGTTTATGTTGTTCATTATATTCCAAAAATGAGTGAGATCCTGTGGTATTTATCCGCTCTCCAGTTCCATCCATGCTGTGGCAAATGGTAAGAGTTCCTTTTTCTTCTTCCTCTTCTTAAAGAATACCTTTCAGCATTTCATATAATGCTGGTTTGGTGGTGATGAACTCCTTTAGCTTTTTCTTATCCGTGAAGCTCTTTATCTGACCTTCCATTCTGAATGATAGCTTTGCTGGATAAAGTAATCTTGGTTGCAGGTTCTTGCTATTCATCTCTTTGAATATTTCTTGCCACTCTCTTCTGGCCTGCATGGTTTCTGTTGAGAAATCAGCTGACAGTCGGATGGGTACTCCCTTGTAGGTAACTGACTGTCTTTCTCTTGCTGCTTTTAAGGTTCTCTCTTTATCTTTTGCTCTTGGCATTTTAATTATGATGTGTCTTGGTGTGGTCCTCTTTGGATTCCTTTTGTTTGGGGTTCTCTGCGCTTCCTGGACTTGTAAGTCCATTTCTTTCACCAGTTGAGGGAAGTTTTCTGTCATTATTTCTTCAAAAAGATTTTCAATATCTTGCCCTCTCTCTCCTTCTGGTACCCCTATAATTCTGATGTTGGTACGCTTGAAGTTGTCCCAGAGGTTCCTTACACTATCTTCATATTTTTTGAATCTCTTTTCTTTTTTCTTTTTCGGTTGGGTAGTTTTTGTTTCTTTGTATTTCAAATCTTTGACTTGATTCTTGGGATCCTCTTGTCTGCTGTTGGATCTCTGTAAATTATTCTTTATTTCAGTCAGTGTATGCTTAATTTCTAATTGGTCCTTTTTCATGTCCTCCATGGTCTCACTATACTCCTTGAGGGATTCATTAAATTTATCAGCGGTTTCCATAAAATTCTTGAAAAACCTTATAAACGTGGCCTTGAACTCTATATCCAGTCGTTTGCTTTCCTCCATTTCTGCCATTTGTGACCTGTTTCTTTGTCTCCGCATTTTGGCTGCTTCCCTGTGTTGATAGAGTGGCCCTGCGCGCCAGGTGTCCTGTAGGGCCCAGTGGCTCAGCCTCCCCAGTTACCTGGGGTGGACACTCTTGGTGCACTCTTGGTGCCTTGGTTGTTGTAGGATCACTGGGAGGAATTGACCTCCAGGCCAACCGGCTGTGGGAATCAGCCATGTCTGAAGTGGGAGAATAGTCCCCCTCTGACCACTGGGCACAGTGGCTCCTGGATCTAAGGAGGTGCTAATTCAGCCCCTGCCTGAGGCCACACAGCAGGAGCCAGGAAGAGGCTCAGCTGTGAAGCAATGCAAGCCGCTGCGGGGCCTTGGGCCTTCTCTTGGAAGTTCCGGGTCTGCCTGGCTGGCCTGTAGTTAGGTACATTCACATGCAAAAGCCTCTGCCGCAGCCTGGGTGGGGCGGGGTCTCAGGGAGTCAAAAGGGCGGAGAAAGAAGCTATGGCTGATTCTCCGCCTGGAGTTGCGCGTCTCAGTGTCCCGGTAACGGCTGCAAGCACCTCTGAGGGAAAGCCGCCCTCAAGTTCGCCCGCTGCCGCCTGACAGACCAGCTTCTCCCCGTATGAGTCCTGGGTCCCCAGAGACTCGCCGGAACTGGAGTTCAGAGCAGTCGGGAGCTTGTGATTCAAAAAGACAGCCGCGTCCTCAGGTGCCACCCCCTTTCCGCGCGCGCGCTCCGTACCTCTGCACTTCACCTCCGCAGCTCCTCTGGCTCTCAGCGTGCCCCTCTTTTCTTCTAGTTGTAGAATTTACACTCAGCCAGCCTTCCTGTTGTTCTGGACGATGTTTGCTCCGTCCTTTGCGGTATTTTTCAATTGTTGTGTGAGGCGACAATTTCCCGGTGTTTATCTATGCCGCCATCTTAGTTTCCGACAGTTGACATTTGGGGCCAGATAATTCTTTGCTGGGGTGGGGAAGGGTTTTCCTTTGCACTGGAGGATTGCTATACCCACCTGGCTCTGTGATGAAGAATATTTATGTAGTCGTAATGATGTTTTAAACACTGACTGCTGATTTAAATATGTATTTATATATCGGGAGAGAAAAGTGTGTGTGTTTGTGTGTGTTTGTGGTGGGGGAGCAGGGGAGTGGGGAGGAAGGCTGGTGGTGTAAGAGAGCCAAATTCTCAATTACTAGAATAGAAATTAAAATGATAATCTTGGAAATTGATCAAACAATAAATATTCATATAAGCTTCATATTTATTTTTTAGTGTTATGCTATAATTTCTTTTTTTATTTTACTGTTTACATCCACTGTTATTTTGTATTAGTTTCAGGTATACAGCATAGTGGTTAGACAACCATATACTTTACAAAGTGTTCCTCCTGATATTTCTAGTACCCAACTGGCACCATACTGGTACATAGTTATTACAATATTATTGACTATATTGCCTATGCTGTACTTAACATCCATATGACTATTCTGTAACTACCAATCTTTACTTCTCAATCCCTTCACCTTTTTTACCCAGTCCTCCAACCTTTCAGCCCTCTGGCATCCATTAGTCTGTTTTCTGTATCTTAAGCTTTATATTTAAACCAGAGCAAACCACTCAAAGAGTTGGAACAGTGGTTTACAAGGTGTGGGACTAGAGCAAATGTCCACATTTTTTTTTTTTTCTGTTAAGGGCTTAAAAGTAAATATTTTAGGTTTCATGGACCATATGTTATTTTACTGTTATATGGTAAAAGCGGTCATTGGCAATTCATGAATGACTGGACATGGCTATGTTCCAATAGAAATTTATCAACAAAAACAGATGAAGTGCTGAGTTTGGCCCGTGGGCCATAGTTTGCTAACCTTTTGACTATAAGGCAAAGGGAGGTGGGACAAGGGTAATTTTCCCTTCCTAACTCAAGCTCATTTTTCGGACTTCCCTTCCTTTCTTCCTTAAATGTAATGTCACATTGTCCCTCACATCTGTCCCTCTTCTTTATAACTGCTGAGATCCTAGTTTAGACTCTTGCCTGGACTAATGCACTAATCTCTTACCCCTGATATTGGCCCCTAAAATGTGTGTCCAATTTAATATTTATTTGTAAAGAGTTTGTGCTGTAGATGATCTGAACTACTTACTATTCTCCAAATGTTGACGGGAATTTCTTCTTGCTTTATGCTGTTTCCCCTGAAATTGTTCTCCTTCCTTAACATCTCAGCTTTTCAAAATTGTATATATCTCTCCAAGTTCTACCTGAAATAACTGCCTCTAAGGTTTCTCTTCACTAGCCTCTAAACCCCTACTCAACTAGCCAACCTGAAATGATTTATTCCTCCTTTGGGGGAGATTGAGTTTTGGGTCGGTCAGCCCTAAATTTGAATCTCTATCCTAGCACATTCTTGCTACATGACCTGAAAAAAATGTTTTTAACCCATCTGAGCCTTTTGTTTTTCTTGTCTGTAAATACTTCATGTGGTTCTTATAGAGTTAAAAGTAATTTAATATTGAGTTCTTTCCTTCACTTTTCACTATCGTCACTCAGCCTCACACAACCTCACATTATAATCATTTGTGTACTTCACTTATTCCCCAACCCTTAGTGATCTGGGCTCAGCTTTTGTCTTTCTCATCTTAGATATCCTGAAGCCGTGTTCGGTAAGCATTGATTTGATTGACGTGAATAAGAAAGAACTATTTCAGTGTTGATCTTCAGCTGAAGAATTCTGATTTTATCACAAAATTATAGCAATTTTATATTCGACAGTTTGTGTATTCCCTAATCTTTGTTACATGGTCTATTTTTGTTAGTTCACTTATGTTTTCTCCCATATTGCGAAGGAGGTGCAATGTGGGAGAGGGGACTACAGTGGCTTGATTTTTTCCTTTGATAGGAAACTAAGCCATATGTTTGTCTTGAGTCAGCTACTCCAGACTCTGAATTCTCAATCAGATGGTCAGCAGTGTTTAATTGAATTCCCAATATATACAAGGCTACACTGGGTGTTGTCACTCTAGGGAGGCGTAACCACCTGGAAGAACTTTTTCAAAGGCCCCAGAATATAAGAATATGTCTCCTTGTATCTAAATTAAAATGATACTGATTTTGATGAAATAAATAGTTGGCATAACTGCTGTCTTTTGCTTCCCCCCTCTTCCCTTTTATCATTTTTTTCTTCTAGTCTCCAAGAAAAGGCATCCTTCTTGTTTGCTATGGCTAAGATGGTGTACTTTTTCCTTGATCTCTTTCCTTCCTAATTATTGGTGATTTGTGTGATACAAGATTCTGATGCTGAAAATCTTCTTCAAGGTCTTTTAGCTTTTGGATCCTTTTCTAACTTTAGATATGTATATGTGAAAGGCACAATCCTAAAATGCCCCCCAAAGATTTCTACCATAATCCCTAGGACTGTGAATATGATGATATTACCCTCTTGATTATGTTAGCTTACATAACAAAAGGGGGTTTGAGATACAATTAAAGTTACTCATCGATTGACTTTAATATAGGAAGATTATCTAGATAGGCCTAATATAGTCACATGGGCCCTTTAGAAGCAGAGTTTTGTCCAGCTAGTAGTAGAAGGGAAAGCCAGAGAGTCAAAACATGAGAAGGATCCACCGTGTTGTGGCTGGCATGAGGACACAGGGAGATACCTGGGAGAATGGGAGAGCAACCACTAGGACTGGAGAGCAACCTCCATCCAATAGCCAACATGGACATGGGACCCCACTTCTGTAGCTGCAGAGAACTGAATTCTGCCTGCAACTCAAATTAGCAAGAAAGTGGATCCTTCCCCAGTGCCTCCAGATAAGAGCCCAGGATTTTGTCCTTGTGAGACTCCACGCAGAGAACTCAGCTAAACCCATGAGGAGCCCTGACCTACATAATGGAGATAATAGGTTTGTGGTAATTTGTTACATGGCAATAGAAAACTAATACAACATAGGTCTTTCTTGTTAAGAAATGAGTTCCATTTCCTGCCCCACTAGTTGTTGCCCTATTTCTTCTTTGCATTGTCAAGCTTTTAAACAAAATTATCTAAACTCACTGTTTACATGCAACTTACTCTTTTCTGAATTCCGTGCTTCTGTCTCTCTAGTGTCCAAAAATGACTCTCTGATGAACTAGCAACCTCTTCCTTATCAAACCAAGTATTTCTCCATTCTCATTTTCTTTGATGTTTTGTATTGTACTTCATTTTGATTTTCTCTCTTGAAATGATTTTATTTTTTTATAACATTGTATGATACCCCTCCCCGCCACTTCCTTCTGTCTCTTCTGTTTTCTTCACAAATCTTGCTGACCCGTATTGGAATTGAATTCAGTAGCTATTGCAAGGAACCAGAAGAGGTGAATAAAGACACAGGGATTTGAAGAAAACAGTTGGGGCAGCCCAACTTAATTTCCCTAGACATCTTTGTTAGCATACGGCTCTTTCTGAAGAGCTGGATATGTTCTTTGGCCTGTAGATATTGTATGGGTGTTACATCGGTTACCTGTTTTCCACAATAATGCTTTCTAACAAATTGCCTCCAAACTCAGTGACAAAAAAATAATCATCTATTGTCATTCATGCATCTGCTGGGTTCTGCAGGGCGGTTTTGACTTGGTGGCTAGGTGGTTGTGCTTCTCATTGCAGGTGGTTACAGCATGGGTTGGCTGGCTGGTAGTACTTCTGTCCTCCTTGTATTTCTGTCCTCCCTGGTGGAGAGGTCTAGCCATAGCATGCTCCTCTCATGGCCATGACAGAGATACAGGAGGGAAAGTGGAAACATCAGTGCCTTTTAAGGCCTGGCCTTGGAACTTGCATACACTGTCACCTCCATCTCATGTATTAGCCAGAGCGTCACATGGCCAAACCACGAACCAAAGAGTTGGAGGAGGTACACTGCTATGGACTCAATTGTGGCCCCCCCAAACCTCCCGTTCAAATGTTGAAGTTCTACCCCCACCACCCTCCATGTGATGGTATTTGGAGGTGGGATACTTTTGGAGATAATTAGGTTTAGATGAGCCCATGAAGGTAGGGCCCTCATGATGGGATTAGTGATTAGTGCTCTTATAAGAAGAGGTATCCGAGGACCCTCTTTCATCCCCCTCTCTCTGTCTGCTATGTGAGGATACAATGTGAAGGTGGACATCTGCAAGCCAGAAAGAGAGCTCCCACCAGGACCCAGTAATGCTGGCACCCTGATCTTCGACTTTCAGCCTCCAGAACTGAGAAAATAAATTTCTTTGTTTAAGCCACCCAGTCTATGGTGTTTTGTTATGGTAGCTCAAATTGACTAACATATACTCAATCCTATTAGGAGGAGGAACTGCAAAGTTACATCCTATATAATAAAAGCCTTATACGCTAAGTGTCCAGTTGTCTGTTCAACCAAAGCATAATATGCTAATGATATGCTAAGGCTGCTCAACCACTTGCTATGATGTGAACTGACCACCAGGGAGCATATGCTCAACGCAGGAGCTGCCCCCTGGTGGTCACTGCGTTCCCACAGGGGGAGTGCTGCTCAGCCAGAAGCCAGGCTCACGGCTCGCGAGCGCAGCAGTGGTGGCGGGAGCCCCTTCTGCCTCTGCAGCAGAGCTAAGGATATCTTACTGCCGGCTTAGGCCCTATGGGGAGAAGGCCTAAGCCATCAGTTAGACATCCTCCAAGGGCTCCCGGACTGCAAGAGGGTGCAGGCCTGACTGAGGGACCACCCTGAGTGCACAGATTTTGTGCACCGGGCCTCTAGTACTGATAGTCATTGATGGAGGGAAAGATAGAAAATTGGGGCAACAAATGCAGTCCATCACATTTAGAAATGTCTCTTTTTTCATTAAATGAAAGTCCTAGGTTTTATTCTGATAGGACCAACTTGGGTTCTGTGCCCATTCCTGAATCAGACTAATGCTGTTGGTGGTCCATGCCTCTGGAAACACTTCTTTGCTTTGATCCTTCTGCCTCTCTGCTCTCTTCTGTATTGTTTCTCTTTGGTGATTTGCTGATCAATCTTTGTCCCCCGCCCCCCCCCCCCCCGCCACATATTTCTTTAAATGTGGATAGTCTCCAAGGTTATACCTATACCACTCTTTCTTATCTTTTATTTTATTTTATAATTCTTCATTGTTGAAAGCATTACATATATCTCCCCCCCCCCCATTGACCCCCTCCAGACTGCGCCCACCCCAGGACCTCACCACCCCATTGTCTATCTCCATGGGCCATGCATATATGCATACAAGGTCCTTGGTTGATTACCTCCCACCCACCCACCCTCCCCCGCCTTCCCTCCTAGATTCTGCACTCTGTTCCATACTTCCAGTCTTTGGATCCATTCTGTTCATCACTTTATTCTGTTACTTAGATTCCATATATGAGTGAGATCATGTGATACTTGTCTTTCTCTGATTGACTTATTTCACTTAGCATGATACTCTCCAGGTCCCTCCATGCTGTCTCAAAGGGTAAGAGATTCTTCTTCTTCTTCTTTTTTTTTTATTACTGCATAGTATTCCATGGTATAAATGTACCACAACATTTTAATCCATTCATCTCCTGATGGGTACTTGGGCTGTTTCCAGATCTTAGCTATTGTAAATAGTGCTGCTATGAACATAGGGGTGCATACATTATTTCTGATTTGTATTTCTGGTTTCTTAGGATATATTCCTAGAAGCGGGATCTCTGGGTCAAATGGCAGTTCCATATTTAACTTTTTGAGAAAACTCCATACTGTTTTCCAAAATGGCTACACCAGTCTGTGTTCCCACCAGCAGTGTACTAAGGTTCCCTTTTCTCCACATCCTCACCAGCACTTGTCATTTATTGATGGTAGCCATTCTGACAGGTGTGAGATGTTACTTCATTGTTGTTTTGATTTGCATCTCTCTGATGATCAGTGACTTTGAGCATTTTTTCATATGTCTCTTGTCCATCTGTATGTCCTCTTTGGAGAAGTGTCTAATTAGGTCCTATGCCCATTTTTTAATTGGATTGTTTGTCTGCCTTCTGTTAAGTTGTATGAGTTCCTTATATATTTTGGATATTAACCATTTATCAGATGAATCATTGCCAAATATGTTCTCTCATACAGTGGGCTCTCTTTTCATTTTGTTGATGGTTTCTTTTGCTGGGCAGAAGCTTTTTATTTTGATGTTGTTCCATTTGTTTATTTTCTCCTTAGTTTTCTTTGCCCTAGGAGATGTATCCGTAAAGATATTGCTACGAGAGATGTCTGAGATTTTGCTGCCTATGGTTTCTACTAGGATTTTTATGGTTTCATGACTTACATTTAAGTCTTTTATTTAGTTTGAGTTTATTCTTGTATATGGTTTAAGTTGATGGTCTAGTTTCATTTTTTTGCCTGTATCTCTCCAATTTTCCCAACACCAGTTATTGAAGAGACTGTCTTGACTCCATTGTATGCTCTTGCCTTCTTTGTCAAATATTAATTGAGCATAATGTCCTGGGTCAATTTCTGCGTTCTCTGTTCTGTTCCATTGATCTATATGCCTGTTCTTGTGCCAGTACCAGGCTGTTTTGATTACGGTGGCTTTGTAGTATAACTTGAAATCTTGTATTGTGATTTCTCCAACTTTGTTCTTCTTTCTCAAAATTGCTGTGGCTATTCGGGGTCTTTTTCAGTTCCATATAAGTTTTTGGAATATTTGTTCTGGATCTGTGAAATATGCCGTTGATATTTTAATAGGGATTGCACTGAATCTATAGATTGCCTTGGGTAGTATGGAAATTTTAATGATGTTGATTCTACCGATCCATGAACATGGAAGAACATATTCTTCCACTTGTTTATATCTTCTTCAATTTTTTTTCAACGTCCTGTATTTTTCCGAATATAGGTCTTTTGCCTCCTTGGTTACGTTTTTTCCTAAGTATTTTACTTTTTTTGTTGTAATGGTAAATGGGATTGCTTGTTTAGTTTCTCTTTCTGAGTATTCATTATTGGTGTCTAAAAAAACCATCAATTTTTGGGTGTTGATTTTGTATCCTGATACATTGCCAAATTAATTTATTAAAT
This sequence comes from Myotis nattereri, assembly GCF_964212035.1. Taxonomy (NCBI): domain Eukaryota; kingdom Metazoa; phylum Chordata; class Mammalia; order Chiroptera; family Vespertilionidae; genus Myotis; species Myotis nattereri. The sequence goes on along the minus strand of NC_138076.1, from coordinate 199,750,984 downwards.
CCAGAAGATTTTTGGTGGAGTCTTTAGGATTTTCTATGTACAATATCATGTCATCTGCGAATAATGAGAGTTTTACTTCCTCCTTTCCAATTTGGATGCCTTTTATTTCTTCTTCTTGTCTGATCACTGTGGCTAGGACTTCCAGTACTATGTTGAGTAAGAGTGGTGAAAGTGGGCATCCCTGTCTTGTTTCTGTTCTTAGGGGAAATGGTTTTAGTTTTTGACCATTGACTATGATGTTCGCTGTAGGTTTGCCATATATGACCTTTTTCATATTGAGATATGCTCCCTCTATTCCCACTTTGCTGAGAGTTTTTATAAAAATTGGTTGTTGGATTTTGTCGAATGCTTTTTCTGTGTCTGTTGATATGATCATGTAATTTTTGTTTCTCAATTTGTTTATGTGATGTGCCACGTTTATTGATTTGCCAATATTATACCAGCCTTTCATCCCTGGAATAAGTCCCACTTGGTCATGGTGTATTGCCTTTTTAATACATTGCTGGATGCTATTTGCTAATATTTTGTTGAGGATTTTTAGCATCTATGTTCATCAGGGATATTGGCCTATAGTTCTCTTTCTTTGTAGTATCTTTATCTGGTTTTGGAATTAGGGTAATGCTGGCTTGGAAGTGCTCCTAAAAAGAGCTTGGAAGTGCTCCTTCCTCTTGGATTTTTTGGAATAGTTTGAGGAGTATAGGTGTAAGTTCTTCCTTGAAAGTTTGGTAAAACTCCCCTGTGAAGCTGTCTGGACCCAGGCTTTTGTTTGCCGGGAGTTTTTTGATTACTGTTTCAATTTCCTCAGTTGTTATTGACCTATTCAGGTTTTCTGATTCTTCCTGATTCAGTTTTGGGAGATTGTATTTTTCTAGGAATTTGTCCATTTCACCCACATTGTCCAGCTTGTTGGCATATAGTTGTTCATAGTATTTCCTTACAATCCTTTGTATTTCTGTGGTGTCAGTGGTTACTTCTCTGCTTTTGTTTCTGATTTTATTTATTTGGGTCCTCTCTCTTTGTGTCTTGATGAGTCTGGCTAATCGTTCATCAATTTTGTTTATTCTTTCAAAGAACCAGCTCTTAGTTTCATTGATTATTTATTTATTTATTTATTTATTTATTTATTTTAGTCTCTATGTCTTTTAGTTCTGCTCTAGTCTTTATTATTTCCTTCCTTCTACTTATTCTGGGCTTTTCTTGTTGTTCTCTTTCTAGCTCTTTAAGTTGTAGGGTTAAATAGTTTATTGTTGATTTTTCTTGTTTTTTTGAAGTATGCTTGTAATGCTATGAATTTCTCTCTCAGGACTGGTTTTGCTGTGTCCCAGAGATTTTGGGTTGTTGTGTGTACATTTTCATTTGTTTCCAGGAAGTTTTTTATTTCTTTCTTGATCTTGTTGGTAACCCATTCATTGTTTAATAACATGCTATTTAGCCTCCAGGTGTCTGAATGTTTTTGGTGTTTTTACTGTAGTTGATTTCTAATTTAATTCCACTGTGATCTGAGAAGATGCTTGATATGATTTCAGTCTTCTTGAACTTGTAGAGACTTGTTTTGTGTCTTAATATGTGGTCTATCTTTGTGAATGATCCATGTGCACTTGAGGAGAATGTATATTTTGCAGCTTTGGGGTGAAATGTTTTGTATATGTCAATTAAATCCATCTGATCCAGTGTGTCCTGTAGAGTCACTGTTTCCTGGTTAAATTTTTGTTGGAAAGATCTATCCAGTGAAGTCAGCAGGGTGTTAAAGTCCCCTACTATGACTGTATGTTGTCTATCTCTCCCTTAAAGTCCTCTAGAAATTTTTTTAAAATATATTTAGGCTCCTGTATTGGGTGCATATATATTTACCAGGGTTATATTCTCTTGTTGTATTGATCCTATTAGTATTATATAGTGACCTTTGTTGTCTCTTGTGATGCTCTTCATTTTGAAGTCTATTTTGTCCAATATGAGTATTGGTACTTCATCTGTTTTTCTTTTCCATTTGCATGGAAAATTTTTTCCCATCCCTTCACTCTCATCCTGTGTGTGTCTTTTGGTCTGAGGTCATCTCTTATAGACAACATATAGTTGGGTCATGTTTTCATATCCATTCATCTACCCTATGCCTTTTTATTGGAGCATTTAATCCATTTACATTTAAGGTTATTATTGATAGGTACTTAATTTATTGCCATTTCAATTCTGTATGGCTAGGTTTCTCTCTCTATTTCTTCTCATTACAGCAGTCCCTTTAGCATTTCTTATAATGTTGGCTTGGTGGTGATGTACTCCTTTAACCTTTTTTTGTCCAGGAAGCTCTTCATTTGACTGTCTATTTTGAATGATAGCCTTGCTGGATATAGTAATCTTTGTTTTAGATCCTTGCTTTCCATTACCTTGAGTACTTCATGCCATTCCTTTATGGCCTGTAGAGTTTCTGATGAGAAATCAGGTGTCAGCCTTACGGGAGCTCCGTTGTAGGTAATAATTTGCTTTTTTCTTGCTGCCTTTAAGATTCTCTCTTTGCCTTTAATTTTTTTTAGCATTTTAATTATGATGTGTCTGGTAATGGGCCTATTTGGGTTCTTCTTGTTTGGGGTTCTCTGTGCCTCCTGACTGGTGTGACTTTTTCCTTTACCAGGTTAGGGAAATTTTCTGCCATTATTTCTTCAAACACTCCTCTATTCCTTTCTTCCTTTCTGCCTCTTCTGGCACACCTCCTATTGGAATATTGTTATGTTTCACTTTGTCCCACAGCTCCTTAAGCTGTCCTCCTGTTTTTCTTTTTTATTCCTTTTTTGATCTCTGATTGAGTGATATTTTCAACTCTGTCTTCTAATTCATTGATTTGATCTTCAGCTTTTTAAAATCTGTGTATCCTTCCAATGTGTTCTTTATTTGTGCTATGTCATTCTTTATTTCTGTTTTCATAGTTACTATATCTTTTTTCATGCTATTGAGCATCTTTACCATCATTTTTCTGAACTCTGTATCAGATAAATTTCTTATCTTCATTTCATTTATCTCTACTTCTGGAGAATTCGCTTGTTCTTTCATTTGGGGGTTGTTTCTTTGCCTCTTCTTTTTGGCTGCCTGTTTGGGTTTCTGACTATGTATTAGGTAGATCTGCTATGCCTCTCAATCTCTAGTCTAGGACAGTGTCAAATGCTGTTTCTGACTAGTTAGACCAGGCAAAGATTCAAAGCCTCCGGAGACTGCCTTTGTCTACAGACTGATAGGATTTTGTCTTGAATTTCCTTCAGGCAATCACAGGTGTGGCAAGAGTTCTTTTCAACAGGGTGGAGCCATTGCTTCTGCCTGGAGGCTAATTGTTATTCCCAGTCTCTCAATGGGCTTGAGCAACTCCTCTAGTGAGGCAAGGTGTTTTCCAATAGAGTGGATCAGCTGTCTTCCTTTCCCCCCACCTCCCCACTCCAGGCAAAGCTGCTTTTTTAGCTAATTCTTGCCTGAGGAAGATGGCCTCCCCAGTGTGAAGAAATGTCTCAGCACAGGAAACCAGGGTGTCTGCCTTCTGAATTCTACCCCCAGAGCTCCTGATCCTGGCTTCTGCTCACTTAGCTCCAGTTCAACCTGCCCTCCCTTTGCGGGAGCACAAGGTGGGTGGCTTGACAAGGAATTTTGTGCATTAGCCCTTTAAGAGGGTGCCCGAATTTCCAGCTTTTCTCTCCCTGGCCAACAGCAACTCTGCTGCTTTTCACAGCCAGATGTTATGTGGGTACCCTTCTCAGTTCTGGTGCCCTCTGCAGGGGGGCCCAGCTTGGGGGTTAGATTCCCGAGTTCTCAGTGGGAACCCCTCACAGCTGCTGTGGGTGGTGCCCGGAACTTCAGCTGCTGTCTGTGGGTGCCTAGCCAGCCCTTTTGCGCCTCCGCCCCTCCTACCAGTCTCTACGCAGTCTCCACTTTTAGTCCTCAGTTATCAGGGTTCTTTCCAGCGAGTCTTCTATTGATTATTCAGGAAGTTTTTCTGTATTTTAGTTGTAATTCCAGTTTGGCCCCGGAAGCATGTCCCTGCAGCATCCACTTACTCCGCAGCCATTTTTAATCCTTTCTTATTTTTTCCAGCTCTCAGCTTCAGCTCTCACAGGTATGCCCGGCTTTCCAAACCATAAGACCTTACCTCTGATCTGTTCTCCAGTCTTGAATTTGCAACTGCCATCTGAATGGGTTCCCTTGGTTATTTTACACAAAGCCAACATGTCACACTGTCATATCCCTTTCCCTTTCCACTTTCTTCTGATATCGTTTATTCTCTGAATGGTATTGTCATTTGCTTAGTCATCTAGACTCAAAACGTAAGAGTCTTTGACTTCTCTCTTTCTTTAGTCATCCTGTCTTCAATCAGTTTTCCCTACTGGGATGACTCAGCTTTTCGAGGTAAAGGACTATGGCTTATTTATTTTTTCTGTCTCCAGCCCCTAGCACAGTGTCTGGTAGACACACAGTAGATGCTTAAAAGATGCTGTTTGAATGGATGACCGATTGCACTATTGATATTATCTGTGTAATATTCCCATGGTTACTTTTTTTTTTAAACTTTTCATTCCACTGTTTTTATTCTAGCTCAGGTTCTTGTTATCTTTGATCTGGACTCCTATAATGATCTCCTGATTGTCTTCATTGTTTCTCTTTTGGTAATCTACTGCGTGTATTGCTTTGAGATATATTTTCTAAGCACAGTCCTATTTATGTCACTGCACTCCTGAAAAAATTCAGTGACTTCTTCTTACCAACCAAATAAAGTAAAAATTCCTCTGTTTGAATTTCAAGATCTTCTGTGATTTTGTCCTAAATAATCTTTATGTCCCCTTCTTTATTTTCTAGGCAAATCGTTACTTTCCTGCCTCTGTTTGTTATTCATTTATTTAATAAATATTTATTGACTGTTTACTATGTAACAGATATCCTGCTAGGTATTGGAGAGACAGTTGAAAAAGTGATAGTCTCAACTCTCTCAGAAGTCTAGTCAGGAAGAGAGATGTTAAATAAATAATTGCACATAATTCATTGCAGCGATGCTGCATATGCTGTTGTCTTTTTTGAAATGACGCCTACTGTAACACTACATATTCTAAGGCTGTCTTTAAAGCCTAACCCAAATGCTCCTTCCTGGATGATGTCTTTCCTTATCTCAGCTGGAAGTTATTCTTCAAGCTCTGGTTCCACTTTATCTGTATTTTCTCATGATTCACCTCAATTTTTGCTTTGTATTATGTGTGAATATTCTTTTTCTTACAAGCTATTTCAATTGTTAGTGTGGAACTTGAACCATTTGCAAGTCAATCTTGAATTTCTCAGTATATTTCTCATTGCAAGTTGGTTGCATTAAGTAATTTGTATTATGGATCAATCTTCTCAATTTTTATTCTAAGTAGTGCCCACTCCCCCTGCCCCCTATTTTTGTTGACCCTTACCCAAAGATATTTTTCCATTGATTCTTAGAGAGAGTGAAGGGAGGGGGAGAGACAGAGAAAGAGACATTGATATGAGAGAGACATTGGTTGGTTGCCTCCTGCATGTGCTACAACTGAAATTGAACCCAGGAGGACCCTTCAGTCCGAGGGCCAAACCAGCTAGGACTAAGTAGTCCCCTTTGCAAGGAATTATTAAACTTTTTGGGACAAATCTAATAGTATTAGAACATTTAGATTTCAATTAAGTTTGTCACTAATCATATTATAACTTTAGGGTAATTACTGAATTTTAAGTGAATAATTTTTGGGGGGTTTATTTTATTTTATTACATTATCTCATTTAATGTCCACAAGAGGCCTCTCAGGTAGATTTGGGAATATCTATTAATGCAGATTGCTGGAGTGTGGGAAGGCAGAAGAATACCATCTAATATAAAATATAAAAAGAAAATATGAGAAGTCTTTATTGAGACAAAGTTCTTGAGTTTATCAAGTTGGCCAATTTCTTTGCTAGCCTTTTCCTTCTACATTTTATTAATTGATCAATTGATTGATTTTAGAGAGAGAGAGAGAGAGAGAGAGAGAGAGAGAGAGAGAGAGAAACATTGTTTTATTGTTCCACTAATTCATGCATTCATTGGTTGATTCTTGTATGTGTCCTGACTTGGGATCAAACTCTCAGGCGTATCAGGACGGTGCAATGAGCTATGTGGCCAGGGCTCCTTCTGTTAGTGTTGCAATTAACTAGTTATTAATAATAGGAAAGGAGCAAAAGGTAGAGCAGACAGTGTAAGCATGGCCATCTGTGGGCAGCAAGTTTACACTCCCTAGGGAACCACTGGCCCATTTCCCACAGATCACTAGGGGAAAGGGTCCAACAAAGGGGAGATGGACGCATGCACAGTAAAGTTGGGGTGATGTTGGGAAGATTCCTGTCAGTTTAACCTGGAACAGAGATTATTGGCCAGAGTGGGTGGAGCCACTGCAAACCTGTGAAAATTTGGGATACATAATCCCCAGACAAAGGAGTTTGCTCTCTTGGCTCTTAGCTCTCTTGTCCCTCTGGCTTTGCTCCTGCCCATGTTCCCTCCACAGCCATGTGGCCCTGTGGACCCCACACCCAGTGGACTGATGGACTGCAGCTGAGAACACAAACTAATCTAGCCTGATGCTGGATTAGACTGCAGTCATGGAACGGACACTCTGGGCAATGGCTTTAATCCTAGCTCTGCTGAAAGCAAAATGGGACTTTTTCCTTGGCGGGACAGAGGGAAATGGGACCTCAGAAACTCAGGGTTTGATTCCACAGAAATAAAGCTTTCTACAGTATCTCATACTCCCGTGCGAGTCTCAGAAAATTCCTTTTCTTGTGACATTGCAAGAACCCCACTCCTACCAGCAACAGGTAGGGTTGTGGAGAGCTCCTTACCAATAACACTCCTGCATTTTAATAACGCTCCTGATTTTACTTTCTACACGGTATCCTGCTGATTTTATCACGTGGAATCAGGGAGAGTTCATACATTTTTTAGTGGTATTAATAATAAGTGTGGTAATAATCCAGTATGATTGAAATCGTATGCTCTTAGTGGTTATGCAATCCGGACTACCTGTACTATCTCTCCTCTTCTCTCTTTCGATTTTGTAACAGAAACTATCAGGTGACGAGTGGCATTGCTATGCCCACGTCAGAGGGCCTTAGCTTTCCGCATCGAATGGGCTCCTTTAAGGCTTGAACCTAAAACATTGATCTCATTACATCACTCATCTAATCTAACTATATGGAAGGGCCAAATACAGTTCACATGGCTTTATTCTTTTATATAACTCCAGGGGAGTGACTTTAAATCGGTGAGTTTCAAACAGATAATGGAAGGATAATTGTTTTTTTTATGTATGTTTAAAAAACCTAAGTCTATAATTATTTCACATAAATTTGATAAGGCAGCAACATAAATGACAAAAGCATTATTCTTAACAAGCTTATTGACTTTCAGCTTAAGGTAAGTCAGCGGTTCTCATCGTGTGGGTCGCGACCCCTTTGGCGGTTGAACGACCCTTTCACAGGGGTCGCCTAAGACCATCCTGCATATCAGGTATTTACATGACGATTCATAACAGTAGCAACATTACAGTGACAAAGTAGCAACGAAAATAATTTTATGGTTGGGTCATAACATGAGGAACCGTATTTAAAGGGCCAGAAGGTTGAGAACCACTGAGGTAAGTGGTCTAGATATTTTGCGTATCCAGTTGAAGTTGGCCCGAAAGCAGTCATTATCTGGTGCTGTTTCCTGCACACCTGGATTTCAGCTGTCATGCATTTAATATACCCAGAGGTGAAAGGAGGGCCAGTGCTTTTGGCAATTTCAAGGAAGAATACAAATTATTAGGTTTCTTTTATTCTTTACCAAAGGCATCTTTTTCAACTACTTATTCGACTTGAAAAGATTTGAGGTGTATGATCCTCTGAGATTCCCTGTTGGGTGTTGGCAAACTATGGGCTGTGGTCCAAATCTAGTCTATAGCTTGCTCTTTGAAAATAAAGTTTTGCTGGACCACAGCCATGCCCATTAATTTAAACATTCTCTAAGGCTGCTTTCATGCCATGATGTTGGGCAGTTCTAACAGAGATTATGTGGTCCTCAAAGCCTACAATATTTACTGTGTGACACTTTACAGAAAAAGTCTGTAGACTGCTGTTATATAACTAGAGGCCCAGGGCACGAAATTCGTGCACTCAGGGGGGGTCCCTCAGCCCAGCTTGCACTTTCTCACAGTCTGGGAGCCCTTGGGGGATGTCCGACTGACGGCTTAGGCCCGCTCCCACCGGGGAGCGGACCTAAGCCGTCAGTCGGACATTCCCCGACGGATCCTTAGTGCTGCCACAGAGGCTGGAGAGGCTCCCGCCACCGTTGCTGTGCTTGCCAGCCATGAGCCCAGCTTCTGGCTGAGCAATGCACCCCTTGTGGGAGTGCACTGAGCACCAGGGGGCACTCCTGCATTGAGCATCTGCCCCCTGGTGGTCAGTGTACTTCGACCAGTTGTTCTGCCATTCAGTTGATTTGCATATTAGCCTTTTATTATATAGGATGTGAGACCTATGGCCACATGTGTTAGTGTATGCTTTAGTAGCCGAAACCAATGATTAAGTCAATCATCACACAGGTTTAAAAAACCCAGAGGTTCAGAGGCCTCTTAAAGGGATTCCAGCAAATATGGTAGAACAACCATTTTAGGATGAGGCCAGATACTCTACTTGTTTTGTACTGTAGGCTGGATGTTCATTTTGGTTCACCAGGTTATTACTAATAACTAGAAGTAGCAGGTGCGGGACCAGTATGTGACTCTTGCCCTTCACTGAGGCAAGAATAGATATCTATGGGTTATCCTTCATTTATTCTGCCTGGGTTTTTTTTTTTTCTTTTCTTTTCTGGAAAACCTTAGAAATATTTTTGTTTTGTTTTATTTTTGGCCTCTGTATGCTGGTTTTTAACATTGTTACCTTTAGTGCCTCATTGTATCTGGGAGATATATTGGTTTACATTACTGTGCATTTCATTTACTCTCATGCCCTATTTAGGGCATTGTTGTTCCAGCCATAGGACTGACCCAGATGTTCACAAACAGGGCATTCAGGGAGACACCTTGAGGCACAGTGGGAATGTAGATCAAGTTATGCTTTGCACACTCATTTCTGTTAATGTCCTCAAGCTTTATTTAGGGTAAATGTGCATTCTTTCCAATTATTTTGCTTTTATTCCCTGCAATTTTGGAACTGTGATTATGCTTTTAGTAATGCATTTTCTCAGACAACCATAAATTTTGTCAATGAAAGTACTTCTTAACTATTAATGATGTGCAAAAAGGCCTTTTTATTGTGTGTAATTAAAGGAAATTAAAATATCTGTTAAATATGCAATGAAAGTTAATTTTATTAGCTGTCCATTTGGAACTAGGTTATTGATTCACTTTTCTTATGCATAGAAAAATGACATGAAATAATGTAGCGAATCTCCTTTTACAAAGAAGAAAAGTACACTATTCTAAGCATATATTTTTTCACATATTTTGTGTTTTACAAGTAACTGACTTTATTCTTTTAAATGTGAGCATTAAATAGATACAGTGACGGATGAGTTCTTTTTCTACATCTCACTGTTGAAAAATAAAAAAATAAGTCTTGCTAATTGTTTGTTTTTAGTTAAATTTATGATCTGAATAAAATTATGCTAATATATCACTTCCACTCCTTGTGAAATACAGGGTGTCCCCTCAAAAATGTAATCACACTTTAACAGCTGATAGCTCAATTTTGAAAAGGAAATGTATTTTAATAAACACTGCCTTTATAATTATTCAAAGTGTGTGTATCATTTTTGGGGACACACTGTATTGTGAATTATACCTCAATAAAGCTGAAACAAAAAAGGTGGATTTTAGATCTGAAAGACAACATTTTACTAGGTATTTTACTAGGAGGTACTTATTTTTACTTTCTTTGAGTAAGTGGGAATGAGATTTCTTCTACACCTTAAGCTTGTCCTCTCTACCAGCCTCTGTGGTGACCCTTGACTCTTGGGATTTTCTATTCCTACTTAATAGGCCTTATGGCTCATTCTGAGAATTTAGTCAGGAAATGGAAGCTGCTTCCTCTCTAAGAATAAGCAACTGATCTTAGTGTTTGATATGTTAGTCAGTCAACCAGCCTGGCCCTTCTGACAATATTGGCAACAAACTGAGCTTACATCTTACAAAAGAGTGTGAGTGTGTGACTGATTCTGATGTGTTTCATATTGCCAATAGTGTTCTGGTGTTTAGAATACTTAAGTTCACCTCTTATGCTATGTGAGGAACCTGAATGGTATAAGAAGGAAGATGTTACTCATTTCTCTGTAACAATATTAACATAAACTTAGTGGTTTAAAAAAATCATTTATGGTCTCACAGTTACCGTGAGCCATAAGTCTGGGAACAGCCATCTGAGTCCTCTGCTGAAAATCCCCCAAAACTTTAGTCAGGATGTTTGCTGGGACATAGTTCTCAACTCAGGCTTGACTGGGAAAGGAGCTGTTTCCAAACTTAGGTTGTTGGTAGAATTTAGTTCCTTGTGGTTGTAGGACTGAAGGTTTTGGCTTCTTGCTGGCTGTCAGCTGGGGCCAGCTTCAGCTCCTAGAAGCCTCTTGCAGTTCCTGGTCACGTGGCATTTCCCACTGTAGCCACTTGTTTCCTTAAAGCCAGCAAAGGAGAGAGCCTCCACCAAGATGGTTGCTACAGTCTTGTGTAACATAATCGCATCATTACATATAGGTAATCGTGTATATCCTATCATCTTTGCTGAGTTCTTCTGGGTAGAAACGTCACAGGCCCTGCCTACACAAGGTGGGAGGGTCACACAAGGGCAGGAACACTGGAAGTTGGGGGTCATGGGGGCCACCTGGGGAGTCTGTTTGCGACAGAAGGAAAAGGAAAATTGAGTTGTTTCTGCCCTTAGGATTTTTTTCATCCTATCTAATAATAGAGAAAGATGGTAATTAGCCGTACCTTTGCTACCCTTCCCATTGGCTAATCAGGGCAATATGCAAATTAACTGCCAACCAAGATGGCGGCCGGCAGCCAGGCAGCTTGAAGCGAACAGGAGGATTGCTTGCTTCAGTGACAGAGGAAGCCAGTGACGTTCCCCATCTGCCGCTGCCGGCCTCTGAGCTTGCAGTTTAAGAAACATTGTTACAAATATAGAAGCTAAACAAAACCCCAGAAACCTGCTTTCAGCCAGCCGGGCTTCAGCCAGCAGGACCGCAACATTGTTTCAATTATAGAACAAACGCAGATCCCTGCTTTCAGCCAGCCTGGATCTCAGAGCTGGAGTGAGCAGGACCGCGACAGTGTTACAATTATAGAAGCCAAACAAACCAGATACCTGCTTTCAGCAGCCAAGGCCTCAGAGCTGGAGCCAAGCCTCAGAGCTAAAGCTGGCCCAGAATAAAAAGAAAAAGAAAAAAAGGACAGGTTGGGAGCTTCAGTCACCCGCCAGCCTGAAAACGGCCCTCAGCCCCTCACCCCAGTGGGGACCCCCACCCTGAAGGAGGTGTGACCAGCTGCAAACAGCCATCATCCCCTCATCCAGGCTGGCCAGGCACCCCAGAGGGGACCCCCACCCTGAAGGGGGTGTGACCAGCTGCACACAGCCATCATCTTCTCATCCAGGCTGGCCAGGCACCCAAGTGGGGACCCCACCCTGATCCAGGACACCCTTCAGGGCAAACCAGCTGGCCCCCACCCGTGCACCAGGCCTCTATCCTATATAGTAAAAGGGTAATATGCCTCCCAGCACTGGGATCAGCGGAGCCGGGAGGCCTCCTGGCACCGGGATCAGCAGAGCAGTGAGGCCTCCCAGCACCAGGATCAGCGGAGCCTCGAGGCCTCCCGGCACTGGGATCAGCGTGACAGGGGGCAGCGACCAAACTCCCTGATCGCCCTGCGGCTCTGTGTGTGACAGGGGGCGGGGCCACAACCTCCCTATCTGCCCTGCTCTGTTTGTGACAGGGGAAGGCGCCCCAACCCCCTGATCAGCCCTGCTCTGTGCCTGATATTGGGTAGCTCCCCAACCCCCTGATCGCCCTGTGGCTCTGTGTGTGACAGGCTGCGGCGCCCCAACCCCCTGATCGGCTCTGCTCTGTGTGTGACAGGGTGCGGCACCCCCCCGCCCCCCCACGGGCCCTGCTCTGTGTGTGACGGGGTAGAGCCATAACCTCCCCATCGGCCCTGCCCTGAGTGTGAGAGTGGCGGCGCCCCAACCCCCTGATGGGCCCTGCTCTGTGCGTGACAGGGGGCAGCGCCCCAACCCCCTGACCTGCCCTGCTCTGTGTGTGACAGGGGGTGGCGCCACAATCTCCCTATCGACCCTGCCTTGAGTATGACAGGGGGCGGTGCCCCAACTCCCCAATCAGCCCTACCCTGAGCATGACTAGGGGTGGCATCACAACCTCCCGATCTGCCCTGCTCTGTGCATGACAGGGGGCAGCGCCCCAACTCCCCAATCAGCCCTGCTCTGAGCCCGACCAGGGGCTGCACCTAGGGATTGGGCCTGCCCTCTGCCACCCGGGAGCAGGCCTAAGCCAGCAGGTCGTTATCTCCCGAGGGGTCCCAGCCTGCGAGAGGGCACAGGCCGGGCTGAGGGACCCTCCCTCCCCCCCAAGTGCACAAATTTTTGTGCACCGGGCCTCTAGTTTATTATAAATAACTTGAGGGCAGGATTCATGTTTGATTAATGAATCTTTTCCTCTCCATCATTACCTACTGTACAGCATTTTATACCTAATAGGGACTCAGTTGGTATTTGTTGACTTAATTAACTATTAAACTATCAAGCAAAGCTGAAAATCTTGTTTTTGGCTGGACAGTCAGTTTGTAAGTTGAACGCCATTGTTTATAAACCAATTATTCATAGCAATGCCTATTTTATCATCTCTACCATCAAACAGTACCTTTTAATAAATATGCCTTTTCTCAGGAGAAGCTATGCTGGTATTCTATTTAAAATTGGAGAATACAGAGCACCTTGTTAAATATGTGTACCCATATGAAGTTATAAATCTTCAAAAATACATCCACTGAGTTAAAGAAGCAGCTGAAAATCTACTCAAATGTTAGATATAATGGGAATATTTTAGTATATGAAAAATTAAAGCTTGGCTTAAAGCCAGCTCTACCATGGGAAGAAAAGAGTGCCTGATAGGTGACAATTTTATGTTTTAACTTTTATTAGGTTTTCAGAAATAAATCTTTTATGTTTTATTGCTCTTAATGAGTAAAATAATTTGAAATCATATATCTTTTTCCTCAGGACACTCTTTTGAAAACTTAACCTTAATCCATTAGGCACAAAGGAAATGTTTATAAGGCCCAACTCTATTATCACAAGGTAGGATGAAGAAGGGTAGCTTTAGACCCCAGAACCAATATTTATTTCAGTTTTTTTTTTTTTTTTTTTTTTTTTTTTGGTTTGAGATTCCTAGACCATGTAGGTAGTAAACATTCAAAGCCAAAAGATTTGAGGGGAGATCATAGAGACTGTTTCATATTCCCCACAGCTGAGGCAAATTTCTTTTTCATCTTTTTGTATGTCAGTGATACCCAAGCAGATAGCCTTTCAAAGGTCCCAGCTTTCTATAGATACTTGGATCTCATCTGGTCAAAGGCTATAAAGACCCAAGCCCACTGGTTACCTGACTAGAAAACCCCCCAAGGTGACTACAGGTAAGCTCCCAGGGTGATTGTTTTGGTTAGCAGTTGCATTCTGTTTTTGGCCTCCAGGGGTTTCAATGATATTCTTGTGAGCGCCTAGCTCCAGTATGCTATCCACACAGGGTGTCATTTATTTTCTTTGTCCTCTTTCTGCACCACTATAAGTCTTCCTACAGCCACCTCTCACCCTTTGTCATGACTTTCAGTGGTATTTATTCTAGGTGCTGAGGATACCACCAGGGAAAACAAAACAAACAAAACAGATGAGTCCCATGTTCTCATGGAGCTCATGGCTTTTTAAAGGGGGGAAAAATAATAAACATATACTATATCAGGTGATATAAATTCTATGAGGAAGAGTGAGCAGGAATAAAGAAATAATGAGGGTGTGTTTCACATACAGTGGTCAGATTAGGCCTCATTGATAGAGTATTTGGTAGGATAATGTCAAAGATTGGAGGTATTAATGATACATCTGTGCACTGAGCAGCTCATCTTGATGTCCTAAGTAGTGTGAACTCATCAGCTGAGCTAAGAAGTTGGATATTGCTTCAATATCTCAAATATTAATGAAAGGTTAAAAAGCTAATGAGGACAATTGCTTGAGTACTGTCAGTCTTACTGTTTCCTATGATAAATGCTGCCAGTATTGAATAATAAATGAATCTATAAGATAAGGCACCAAGCAGCTACTCTGACATGCATTATAAACTCATCTTTCTCCAAAGTCTGTTGTTCTCCTGCATTCACTGTCTCTGTGAATGGCCCACCACCTTCCATCGTGTTGGTTGTGCCATTTGTTTGCTCTTCATTCATTCAGTGTGCACTTAAGTACCTGCTTGTGTTAGGCACTGAGAATCAGGGCAGGGACTAGGCTGAGGTAAATGAGGCATGTGCCTTGGCTAAGAGGTGGCAAAACTCAGTAATTGAGGTGAATAATATTTTAAGGCAATATTTTTAAAAATCAGGATATAGCCAAAACCAGTTTGGCTCAGTGGATAGAGCGTCGGCCTGTGGACTGAAAGGTCCCAGGTTCGATTCCGGTCAAGGGCATGTACCTTGGTTGTAGGCACATACCCAGTGGGGAGTGTGCAGGAGGCAGCTGATCGATGTTTCTCTCTCATTGATCTTTCTAGCTCTCTATCCCTCTCCCTTCCTCTCTGTAAAAAAATCAATAAAAAATATTAAAAAAAATAAAAATCAGGATATATACAAAAATGTCTATGATGAATAAAGTATCAAACTTTTAAGTCAAGAAGGGATAGAGCGTCGGCCTGTGGACTGAAAGGTCCCAGGTTCGATTCCGGTCAAGGGCATGTACCTTGGTTGTAGGCACATACCCAGTGGGGAGTGTGCAGGAGGCAGCTGATCGATGTTTCTCTCTCATTGATCTTTCTAGCTCTCTATCCCTCTCCCTTCCTCTCTGTAAAAAAATCAATAAAAAATATTAAAAAAAATAAAAATCAGGATATATACAAAAATGTCAATGATGAATAAAGTATCAAACTTTTAAGTCAAGAAGGGATTTAAACCTGCACTGGCCTGAACACCATAAACCCATTGGGGGTGCCTCATTTTCCTCACCTTAGTTCTGGCCCTGCTGGAGATAGAAGATGGGGGGAAAAGCCAGAATGTCTACCCATAATGAGTTTTACCAATAGAGGAAGAGAGACATGTGAATAAATAAGCACAAAAATGAAAGTCCACCAAAGTGCAAATAAAATAGGGGTTCAAAGGAGATGTTTCTACTGAGGGGACATAAGAAGGAACCTGAGTCATTCTAAATGTCTCTTTCTTTCGTACTTGACCAAGTGTTGACCTCCTTTCAAAATCCCTCTTGAATGTCCCTTCCTATTCTCTGTCCCCATAATTAATGCTATTTCATTAACTTGGTCTCTCCTGGATTACTCTTAGCTGGCCTAATGTCAGAAAGGCTTTGTTAAGACACAGGTATGACCATGACACTCACTTATTTTAAATCCTTTCATAATTACCAGTTGCCTTCATTTTAAGTCTTGAATCTAAAGCATTTAATGATCCCATCTCTGCCTTGATCTTGGCATTCTCCCATGGATTTGGATTTATCAAACTCTGCATGGTTCTCCAAATGCTTTTCATATGTCATCTTCTCTTCTTCCCCCAGCTAACTTCTATACATACATTAGCACTCAGAACAGACATTACCTCCCAGGGCTATGGTTTATATGTCTATATCTTTGGTGCCTCATACAGGCAATTATTATTTATAAAATAGCTATATCAGCCTGGCTGGAGTGGCATAGTGGTTGAGTGTTGACATATGAATCAGGAGGTCATGGTTCAATTCCTGGTCAGGGCACATGTCTGGTTTGCAGGCTCAATACCTTGTGTGGGGTGTGCAAAAGGCAGCCAGTCAGTGATTCTCTCTCATCATTGATGTTTCTATTTCTCCCTGCCTCTCTGAAATCAATAAAATATATTTAAAAAAGTAAAATAGCTAGATCAGCCTTGGTGAGAGAGAGCACATGCTTTTGTGCCCATGCATAGTGTTCATCCTTGCCACCACGGCTATTCTGTTCACAAGTTCACTGTGTAAGCATTGACATGGCCAAGGATAGAGACTGGCTGACATTCACTGGGTGAGGCATCTTTTCTGTCTGGTTGTTGAGTGCTTCTTCTGCTGTAGATGCTCTCTTGGGTATTTACACTTTGTGTCCACTTCTATAGTCACCCATATGCCTTTTACTTCAGGCCTCCTTGTGTCTCATCATCCATTATTGTTCCTTACAGGCCTCTGATCCGTTAGCAGAGCCATTAGCCGTTGCCCAAGAATTC
Organism: Myotis nattereri; assembly: GCF_964212035.1. Taxonomy (NCBI): domain Eukaryota; kingdom Metazoa; phylum Chordata; class Mammalia; order Chiroptera; family Vespertilionidae; genus Myotis; species Myotis nattereri. The sequence continues at coordinate 199,734,506 of NC_138076.1, read as the reverse complement.
ATATATATCCTTACCTCAAACCACTTCTCTCATACAAATTTGATGACGCTCTGCTTGAGGTAGAATTTCCTTTCACCACTGTCCTCCAGAACAATACGACTCAAACGCTCCATGTGAAGGACCTTTTATTTGGGTTTTGTTTTCAGTTCATCATGATTGATCCTTTTGTAAAATATAAAACCACACACTCCATTATTTCATCAATGTCAAATTGCTGTAAATGTCTCCAAATGTGTTCTCTCACTTTTTATACCTGTTTTTACTGTATATCTTGTTGTGGAATGTTAGAAAACAGTTTGTGAACTGGCTCTAGCCTGTGGACCACCTTTTGGGTTACACTGTGGTAGTTCTCTCCTGCATGGGGCTATACCGTGTGATAACAGTGTGCACTTAAGTACCTGCAACGGCCGGTGCATCTTGGACCAACATATTGTGCTGACCCATCCATGAGCTGTATGGTTTTAGCAGGAGCTACTCTTTGATAGTTGCACAAACGTTTGTTATTTCACCCGGTTGCAATGTTCCCTATGATTTATTATCTGAGCCAGGGGCAAGGGGAAGCTATATCAGGGGCTTCTATTGTCTCTTTATATCATAATGACCCTTCTTTCATAGTGTTTGTGTCCTGACTGCTGCTGAGTATATCCATTCCAATTATGTACCAGATGCATGACAAGGTGCATGAGTAGATGGTGAGTTTGTGGACACTTTGGGCCAGGCCTCCATTTATTTTCTGCCCTTCATGTGCTTCCACTCTAACTGGGAGTCCATAAAGGTATTTTGGGTACTAATATCCAATAGTCCCTGGAAGGGTTAGGTGTTATTCTTTCACCAGTGTTGATTTACTGGAGTGAGTGGCGGCACATGCCCTTGGAGAAGGATTGGAGAAACATTGACTTTTTTTCTTTTGCTCAAGGGAACTCAGCCTGTCCTTACATTGGTGGATTCCATGTCTCTTAACTGGCTTACATCTGGAAACTGCGCATAAATCTTTTTTTTTTTTTTTTTTTACATTTGATAAATCTTACGTGCTTCAGTTATTGGTTTTTTTTGGCCATATAAGTCAAGAAATAGCTTCATTCACTACTTGTTATGGGTTGAATTTTGTCCCCCTCCCCAAATTCCTATCTTGAAGTACTAAAACCTAGTACTTCAGAATGTGACCTAATCAGGAAATGAGGTCATTACTGATATAATTAGTTAAGATGAGGCCATATTGGAGTAGATTGGAACCCTAATCCAGTATGACTGGTGTTCTTAGGAAAAGGATACATTTGGACATAAAACATAGAGGGAGAATGCTATGTGCAGATGAAGACATTGATCAGAATGATGCTTCTACAAGCCAGTGAATGCCAAAGCTTGCCAGCAAACCAGCAGAAGACAAGGGAGAATCACGGAGCAGATTCTCGCAGCCCTCAGAGGGAACCAGCCCGGCCGACACCTTGATCTTGGAATTCTAGCCTCCCAAACTGCGAGACAATATCTTTTGTCTCTCAGTTTGTGGTACTTTGTTGTAGCAGCCCTAGCAAACGAATATACTACCCACCTCTTTGCTCCTACAAAATACAATGGCCAATGATTTAGCAGCCATAGCTGCAGATCCTTGCAGATCAAGTTGCTCTGGCCCCTTCTTTGACCTTACTCCCTGTTACAAGAAATTTACTCACCTCATTTCTACTAGTTAAGTGCTACCTCTGGGGCCTGCTCATTTGAAATACTGTCACTCTCATTGTCCTCCCATTAGTGTTTTAGGATTTCCTTAACGGTTTCATGCTAGGGTCACAGGAGAGTGGCTCCATATTGATGCACTTTCCTTTCTCTAGCCTTCTTGTGCCTGCCTCAGCTTCACACCCTCAGATCCACTTCCATATGTGTCCCCCAGTTCTTGATGACACAGCAGATAGGCTTTTTTGGTGCATAAGTTGTTTCTTCTCAGAGCAGGGACTGTACTTCACAATTGGAGAGATTATGAGTAGAATTCGACCCTAGTTGTTTTTTTTTTTTGATTAAATGTATTTTTGTTGATTTCAGAGAGGAAGGGAGAGGAAGAGAGAGATAGAAACATCAATGATGAAAACTGTGATCTCCGGGTTCCTAGGTTGATGCTCAACCACTGAGCCATGCCGACGGGGTCCCACCCTAGTTTTTAGTCTAGAGGCTCTGAGAGGAGGCAGAGCAGACCTTGAGGAGGATGTCTTCTTCAGGTACAGCCTTAGCAAAGTCTCCAGGCATCTGGAGGCTGCTTTAATTTATAAAAGGGAAGGGAGTGGATCCTTGCAGCCCAGAGGGTCAGCAGAATCTGAGAGGTCACATTCTCTCATGTGCACCCACCCAAATATCACCGTCTCACTATCCTACTCTTTCGCTATCAGAACCCTAATTGCCTGGGAGGCCTGCTGGGGCTGTGCTTTCAGTTTTCTTTTGGATTCAGGTACTCAGTTGAATCATGGACCTGCTTTTAACTATTGTCTGCTCTCTGGGTACAGGAGATAAGGTTCACTTAAATGCTGACATGGATTTTCTCTGGTGTCTGCAGTATGCCCTGAATGAACGTGTGGCTTACCCAAGCCTGCCAGTCCCCTACTTCAAAAGTTCGAGAGTGGTTAACCAATACCAACTCCAAAATCTTTATAGCTATGACAAACCTCTATCTTTCAAGTGTTAGGGCTATTGTATAAGCTTGTGCTTCCTCCTTCCTCCTGCACCACATTCCAGTGCCCCTCAGGTAAAAGTTTGAGTCGTTATACTGCTGTTAGGTGTTGTGGATTTTTACCACTCATTATCACTAGAAATGGAATCCTCAGCTGCCCTCTAACCAGCAAGCAGCAACATTCCGGAATCCCATGCTGAGTGAGGGTCTGTTTTCTGACACCACTTCTATTACCAACAGTCATAATTAGAGTTTTTCTCCAAAAGCAGGCCCTGAAATAAGGATTTAAATGCAAGTAGTGTATTTGTGATGTAATTTCAGGAAGTGGGGAAAGAGCTATGGGTCCTTCAGCTGGGAGTCTGTCAGCATCAGCATGACTGTCCACAACTGTGGCAGGAGAACTCAGAGAAGTCAAGGGCATGTGGGGTGGACGTTGCCAATCTTCTACATGGCCCTAATAAGGTTGCTATAAAGAGTTGTAAGGCAAGAACATAGAAATGAGCACACAAAAAGCACTCAGTAAATTTAGCTATTACTTTTTTTGGTGCTTAATGATAATACAAATTATTTTTTATTTGATTTGTTTGCTTTTGCAGTATGAAAGGATTAATTTCAGGATACATTTAATTAGTGGTCTCCTAATGTATTTGCAATGTGACTTAATTTGTGAATATTTACAGACATTTCCAACTTTCCAGAACACTTCTATTTTGTTAAGTTGAGGTACTCCCATGAGCCCTGACTTGTGATTGAACTGTAACAATGAGACTATGACTAGCCTTTATTTAGTCCAGCATTTTGGTCCTGCAGTGCAGTTATTTTGAAGCTAATCTCTTCACCCCAGCTTTTTGTACTCTCTTTCACTTCTTGTTAACTTGATGAAAGACAATGAAAATTTCTATTCTTCTCTATTTCAGGAGAAACTGTGTTATTTATAGGTCTCGTAGGCCTGGGGAAAATCCTTACTTAAGGTGCAAATGGTAATTACAACTCTTTCTCAGGGGAAATGTATGGTGTACTAGTGAGACAATGCTATAAATTTAGAACACAAAATATAATGTTTCCTATTTTTGAATTATTGTGCTTCTGTTTGATATCACCATTATTTTATCACCAGTTAGATTGAGGAAATGAAATTAATTATTTTTTAAAAATTTTTGAAGAAACACTTTAAGGTACCAGTAATTTTATAGTTGAAACTTCGGAAGGAGAGGCAAGTTAAGAAAAGAATAAGAAAGAGTGAGTGTGGCAGGAACACAATGCTTCTAGAGAGTTATAAAAAATAAGGGTCACAGAATAAAAAAGGTTTATATTAATGCTTCAGTTGGATACTATATGTAATTGGAGAGTAATAATAGTTGGCGAGTTGCTGGAACAATTAATAAGTAGTCATTTGGTGTCACCAAGAGGGAAGTAAATTGAAATGTGGAAGACAGCAAAGGTTAATCACAAACAACTCATGCCAAACTAATTTAATGCCTCTGTGATATCCAGGGAAGCTCAGTGAGTACAGAAAGTCTAATCCGCTTAGTGCATATAGAAGGTTTAACACTCTATTATGGGATACATTAGAGAGAGTGTCATAGGACATTTTACGAATAAAGTAGAGAAAGGTTAATTATAGGAATGACAGATCATCTATAGAAATAATGGCTTAAAAGAGAAATAATAGTCATAGAAAATTTGAATATATAGATAACTTTAATTAACATTCAAAATAAAATTGTTGAATTAAAATACTTTATTTATTGTCATTTATGTTATAAATTGATGTCATTATATTAAGATACTATTGAAGTCATTATATTTATTAAGTATATTAATATATTATTTAAGTCATTATATTAAGATACTATTTGAATATTGTTAGCGCTGATAATGGTGTTTTAGTTATACTTTAAAGAAGAAGGGAATCCTGTCTTATAAACATGCATATTGAAATATTTACAAAAAAATTTCGGTATTGGGGATTTCCTTCAAAGTGGGAGGGGATGTAGATTAAACAAGATTGACCATGAGTTGGTGATTTTTGAGTATGGGTGATGGTACATGCTATACTATTCTGTTTACTTTCTAATGTTTATTTTTTTTCATAATAAAAGTTAATAAATCATCTGGTTTATTGCTAATTTTTAGTACCCAGCTTCATAAATAGATTTTAATTGTGCTTTCTTTTTCCAGTTATAGTTAATATGTTCACAACCTAGTAACAGTAATAGTCACAAAGACATAGTGAAGGACATAAACAAGTTCTTTTGGCAAGGTTGCGGGCAGAAGACTGAATTTTAAATATTTCATAAACTATATGGATTTTTAAGCCAACAGTTACTTTGAAAGCTCTCTGGCCCAATTTCTAAATTTGTAGATAAAGGGACTGGAATTTGGGTGGCCTGATTGGTTGGTATCATGACTCAGACTGGGGTTTGGGTGTCAGCTATTGGTTCTGGGATTTTTCCCTAGATGCCTGTCCACAACAGTGATATAAGATTCTTTTAGCTCACTGAGACTCAGTTGCCAAAACGGGAATAGCTGAAGTGGTAGCCATCTGCAGTGATCAAAGTTCACGTCATAGCTCTGTACCTTTCTAGCTGTGAAAATGCATGATTTATTCTATGACCCCAAATTTCGGTTTTCTCATACGAAACTTGGGAAGAATAATAATTCCTATTGTGAGGATTAAAATAAATGATGTATGTTAACATGAATAGTAATAGAATCTACATTCCAGAGACTTGGTGAGGATTAAATGGAATTTTGTATCATTTTTTAAAAGAAAATATTTTTATTGATTTCAGAGAGGAAGTGAGAGGGAGCGAGAAACATCAATGATGAGAATCATTGATCAACTGCCTCCTGCACACCCCTTACTGGGGATTGAGCCTGCAACCCAGGCATGTGCCCTTGACCAGAATCAAACCCAGGACCCTTCAGTCCACAGGCAGATGCTCTATCCACTGAGCGAAACCAGCTAGGACAGAAATTTTGTTCTCTTTAGGAAATAGTTGGCACTCAATGAATACTTCATTATATTATCATTGCAGTCATTGTTATTGCTGCTGTTATTACCATCTTCATACTATACTAGAGGCCCGGTGCATGAATTTGTGCAGGGGGGGAGGGTGTCCTTCAGGGTGGCCTATAGAGATTGGGTCCCAGCTCGCGCCCCCAGCCTCACAGCCCCGTAGCCCTGCCTGGTACCCCGTCTTGGCCTGGTGCTGCCCCCTCACCTGCTCCACCATCCCACCTGCAGTGCGATTGATTGGGGCCGGTCCCAACACCCCTGCCCCACCCGGCTCCCTTAGCGCTGGGAGCTGGGCGGCAGCCCCACCCCCATGCTGCTGCCTCTGGTCGTCCTCTGCAGGGTGATTGGTGGGGTGATTGGGCCCCTGCTTGCACCTGCCTTGGCCTGGCGCTGCCCGCTCACCTGCTCCACCATCCTGCCGTGGTCCCGCTCTCATCGGGGCCCATTGGGGCCAGCAGCACCTCCACTGCCTTGCCAACGCCCACCATGTTCTGCACCGCCCCCTGGTGGTCAGCACACAGCATAGCTAGCAGTTGAACTCCCAGTCTCCTGGTCGAACTCCCAGTGGAACGACCGAGGGGACAATTTGCATATTAGGCTTTTATTATATAGGATAGGCAGTGAGATGTATCATTGGAGAATACATTCTTTCATTCTGTGGGCTGTCTTCTCATTTTGTTGATGGTTTCCTATGCTGTGCAAAAGCTTTTTAGTTTGATGTAGTCCTATTTGTTTATTTTTCTTGTTTCCCTTGTCTGAGATTTTACTGCCTATATTTTCTTCCAGGAGGTTTATGGTTTTGAGTCTTACATTTAAATTTTTAATCCATTTTGAGTTTAGTCTTGTAAATGTATATGAAGGTGGTTTAGTTTCATTTTTTGTAGGTACGTGTCCAATTTTCCAAACACCATTTATTGAATTGGTTGTCTTTACCCTATTGAATGTTCTTGCTTCCTTTGTCAAATATTAATTGACCCTAAAGATATAAGTTTATTTTGGGCTCTCTATTATGTTCCATTGATCTATATGTCTGCTTTTAGCCAGTACCATGCTGTTTTGATTACTATAGCTTTGTAGTATAGTTTTATATCAGGTAGTGTGATATCTCCAACTTTGTTCTTTTTCTTCTTCTTTTTTTTAATCCTTACCCGAGGATATTTTTCCATTGATTTTTAGAGAGAGTGGAAGAGAGAGGGAAAGACAGAGAGAAATATTGATGTGAGAGAAACACATTGATTGGTTGCCTCCTGCACGAGCCCCCAACCAGGGCCTGGGCTAGGGAGGAGCCTGCAACTGAAGTACGTGCCCTTGACCGGAATCAAACCTGTACCCTTCGGTCCGCAGGCCAATGGTCTGTCCACTGAGCCAAACTGGCTAGGGCCAACTTTGTTCTTTTTTCTCAAGATTGGCTATTCAGGGTCTTTTGTGGTTCCATATACATTTTTTGGGTTATTTGTTCTAGTTCTGTGAAATATGCCAATGGTATTTTGATAGGAATTGCACTGAATTTGTAGATTGCTTTGGGTAGTATGGACATTTTAACAATGTTAATTCTTCCTATCCACGAGCACAGTTATATGCTTCCATTTATTTGTATCTTCTTCAATTTCTTTCTTCAGTGTCTTATAATTTTCTGAGTATAGGTCTTTTACCTCCTTGGTTAAATTTATTCCTAGGTTTGTTTTTCTTTTGGCACCATTGTAAGTGGGATTGTTTTCTTAGTTTCTCTTTTTGACAGTTCATTAATGGTGTATGAAAATGCAATGGATTTCTGGATAATTATTTTGTATTCTGCACTTTACTGAACTTATTGATGAGTTTTAGCATTTTTTTTGGTGATACCTTTCACCAAAATACAGTATCATGTCATCTGCAAATAATGACAGTTTTACTTCTTCCTTTCCAATTTGGATGCATTTTATTTCTTCTTTTTGTCTGATTGCTGTGGCCAGGACTGCCAGTTCTATGTTGAAAAAGTGGTGAAAGTGGACATCCTGTCTTACGCCTGATCTTAAGGGAAGTGCTTTTAGTTTCCCCCTTTGAGTATGATGTTAGGTGTGGGCTTGTCATATATGGCCTTTATCATGTAAGAGATGAACCCTCTATTCCCAGTGTGCTGATACTTTTTACCATAAGTGGGTGCTGGATTTTGTTGAATGTGTTTTCAGCATTTATTGATGTAATCGTATGATTTTTATCCTTCATTTTGTATATGTGGTGTGTCACATTTATTGTTTTGTGAATATTGTACCAACATTGCATCCCCGAGGTAAATCTCACTTGCTCATGAGATATGATCTTTATTATTATTATTCTTGCTGTTATTATTTTTTAATCCTCAACTGAGGATATGTTTTTCATTGATTCTAGAGAGAGAGGAAGGGAGGGAAGAGAGAGAGACAGAGAGAAATATCAATGTGAGAGAAAAACATTGATCAGTTGCCTCCTGTATGTACCCTGACCTGGAATTGAACCCACAACCCGTGTGTGTGCCCTGGCCAGGAATTGAACCCATGACCTTTTGATGTACGGCAGGATACCCCAACCAACTGAGCCACCTGACCAGGGCTGGAACCATAACTTTAAACAGAATTCCCTTTTGATTCCTTTCAGGTCTAAAATTCTGTGATTTTATTTTATTTTATTATGTTGCTTAACTTGTTACTCTTTTGGGTGAGCTTTAAGGCTAATACCCTAAACAAGATATATATATAGAGTCAGGTTTTTAAAGTTTTATTTTTTTTTAAAGAATGTTTATAGAGAAAAGAAAAGTTATTTCCAAGAGGCATCAGAAGCAAAAAGGAATGTTTCCTTAACCCCCCTGTTGAAAGTAAAGTCTGATTTTAAAAGGAGAGAATCAAAATAAAACAAAAATGGCATTTTAAATGTTACCACTTTTCACCCAAATTCTGCTGGGAAGAGCAAGGTGTCCCTCCCTGCTGCTGGTGGTTATGAGGATGTACTAAGTGTACAAAGAACATGTTGAGCTTTCCTTTGAGGCACCTGGAACAGTAAGTGAAAAAATTTAAAGAACACGAATGGTTCTGTATTTCTTCTCTTTAATCGTTGAAAATTCCGCCATAGGGCTGCTCTCACTGGTCTTGCCATATCTTTATATGTTCAATTCATGCTTTTGACATTAGCAGCCACTGAGAACAAACGTGGCATATTTAGAGATCAGTAAGCACCTCCGATAGCTATAGCACAGGCAACTTGGGGCTGGGGAGGGGGGATAGGGGCTTTGGGGAGGGGAATAGCTGCCGGGGGAGGTGGGAGCAGAAGCGAGCCTAGGGAAACTATACCTTGGGGGAAGTGACACACGGTACTGATGGTGCTTAAACACTGTTAGTGACTTCCTCTGAGAGGTTCAGGTGCTTGTTATGTAGCGTAACGTTGAAAGCTCACCATATTTCCCACCCTTACGAGCCTTTTGTTACAGCCATTATTGTATGTTCTGTTCCCTAAACATTGCTTTGCATTTTCTTGCTTTTGTGCCTGTTTTTACAGTGTATCCTCCCCAGATACTTGACTGTACCCTTCATTCTATATTTGGAAGCTCTGCCTCAGGCAACGTTAGCTTCCTTCTCTTTGCTCCCTAGCACCTTGTGGAGATCTTGTTATAATATGGCATAGTCCCTTGTGGTTATTGTTTACACATATATTTTTTATAGACTTTACTTTTTTGAAGGGAAGGGATTATGTCTTATTCATTGCTATATTTTATACTCCTGGCACCGTTTGTAGCCTACAAAAAATATTTGTTGGATGGAAGGTAGTGATAGAATATTCAGTTGCACAAAGGATAAAATGTGAAAATGAAGTTTGTTTTTAAAAACAATTATACCAGATGTTTCACTGGTTTTTACTTTGAGCCCAGTACTGTTTAACAATGAAAAGAAATATAATTTTGCAGGTATCATTCGTGAACTATAGAGATTTATGAAAATGTATACCAGGCTGTCCCAGAGGCAGTTTGAAGTAGAGGGAAAGATGAATATGGTCTTTGAATCCATTGGCAAAAATAAATAAATAAATAAATAAATAAATAAATAAATAAATAAATATTCATCCAGTAGATAATGAGTTATATTAGGTATGAAGCAAATGACCACCATCCCTCCCCTTTAAAATATCTTAACCACAAGTTTCTGCTCATTTTGCATTACTTCCCTGGAAAGGCTTTGTTTGGACAGAAGTCACAAAGAGAGTAATGTGGTAGTAGAGTGAATTTTTAAAATTGATTTTAGAGAAAAGAAGGGAGAGGGAGCGAGTGAGAGAGAAACATCGATGTGAGAGAAACATGGATCAGTTGTCTCCCTTATACATCTCAACCAGGAATTGAACCTGCATCCTGGGTGTGTGCCTTGACTGGGATCGAATCCATGGCCTTTTGGTGTGCAGGCTGATGCTCCAAGGGAGTGAGCCACACTGGCCAGGACAGAGTGAATTTTTAAAAACAGAAAGATAATGATAAAATGAATATAGTGATACACGTATCTACACTATTTGAGTTCTTTCCCCATTCTTTGCCAGTCCTGGTTCTGCCTCATTTCTGGCTCTCTGGGTTGCTGTGCCCTTCAGGAGTGAGACCAGACTCGGTTCATCCCAGGCTGCAACAACTTTAGGAACTTTTCATTCCAGGTTTCAGTCAGTGGTCATTAAACGAGAATGTATGCCTTGATCCCTAAGAAGCTTGATAAAAAAATATGGATGTCTGGACTACTCTTAAGAATTTCTGAGTGTGGCCAGAACACCCACAATTTTTAACATACCCCATAATTTGAAACCACTGTTGTGGGTCTTTCATTTTTACTATATCCCTGAGATCAAATAACTCTATATCACCTCTTCAAGATTCAGTTAGTCCTGGATTCTATCCATCAAAAGGCAGATAGATACCTAGATATTACTTGTTATGAGCTGAATTGTGTTTTCCCCTTAATTTATTTGTTGAAGTCCTGACCCCTCAGTATCTCAGGATGTGACTAGATTTGGAGATAGACTTTTAAAGAGGCAATTACATTATAATTTGGTTATTAGGATGGGCCCTAATGTACTATGACTTGTGTCCTTATAAGAAAAGGAAATTAGGACATCACCATACACAGAAGGAAGACTGTGTGAAGACACAGAAAGAAGACAGCTATCTGAAAGCCAAGGATTGAGAGGCCTCAGAAGAAAACCAACTGGCTGAAACCTTGATTTCAGACTTCCAGCCTCCTGAATTGTGAGAAAATAAATTTCTGTTGTTTAAACCACCCAGTGTTTGCCCAGCTGGCATGGCTCAGTGGTTGAGTGTTGACCTATGAACCAAGAGGTCATGGTTCAATTCCCGGTCAGGGCATATGCCTGGGTTGTGGGCTTGATCCTCATTGTGGGGCATGCAGGAGGCAACTGATCAATGGTTCTCTCTCATCATTGATGTTTTTATCTCTCCCTCTCCCTTCCTCTCTAAAATAAATAAAAATATTTTTAAAAATAATAATATTAATAAACCACCCAGTGTTTGATACTAGCAAACTAATACATTACTAATCATTGTGTGTCTCTTATGTACAAGGCACTGTACAAACACTTTATTGAATTTCCAGAATATTTCCAGCTTTTTGTGTGTGTGGAGGAAAAGAAGGAAAGAAGATGTAGGTGAGGAGCCATTCGTGAATGCTATGATATATCCTCCTTCCTATTGCCTGCAGACTTTAGAATGGCTTTTCTTATAGTTTTCATTCAGCAGGAATCAGTTGATATTCTTAATGCTTTATTTTTAATTAGAGGCCCGGTGCACAGATTCATGTACTGGTGGGGTCCCTTGGCCTGGCCTGCGCCCTCTTGCAATCCAAGACCCTTTGGGGGATGTCGGATAGCTGGTTTCAGATCGATCCCTGCAGGCCTGATCCAGGCAGGAGGGAGCCCGATCCTGTGTGTTGAGAGTCTGTCCCCTGGTGGTTAGTGCGCATCATAGCCACCAGTCGACTGGTTGACCGGTCACTTAGGCTTTTATATATATAGATTGTCCAAACTTCTACTTGCTTCTATGGACCCTGAATATGAGTGAAGTCAACACACCAGTATTGTTTAACTATATATTGAAATTCTGGTACCACATGGCATTTAATGTAGTTACAGCGCACTTTCTATGCGACTGTAGTCAAAGAAATTCCAACAATTATTATTTTTTTTTCAATTCAACTTAGCTGTATGTTAATTGGAAGTAGGGAAAACAGAAATATCTTATCTCCCACCTCTATGGACGACTATTTTAGATGCCATATTGGACATATAGTTGTCACAGTAAAAGTCTACCTTAAGTTTTTATTCTAAATTAACAAATATTTGTTGTATATCTAAAATACACCCATTACTAGGCTGGAAATTAAGTAGACAGAGGTGAATGCAGTATGGTTTCTGTTATAAAGGAGCATACACTTCAATAAATACAAAATAGGAAATAAGTGCATCAACAGAATAGAGGATAAGTAATGGGGGGTGATATTTTGATTAAGTAAGTAATCCAATTTAGTCATTCTGAAGCTGGATGGTTATTAGAATTACTAGGAGAGCATTTTAAAAATAGAGTCCCAGATTCCACCTCAGATCAATTGCTTTAGAGTTTTCGTGCATACATATAGGACCTTTGATTCTGTGTTTAAAAAAGGTTCCTGCCCTAACCAGTTTGGCTCAATGGATAGAGCGTTGGCCTGCGGACTCAAGGTTCGATTCCGGTCAAGGGCATGTACCTTGGTTGTAGGCACATACCCAGTGGGGAGTGTGCAGGAGGCAGCTGATCGATGTTTCTCTCTTATTGATGTTTCTGGCTCTCTATCCCTCTCCCTTCCTCTCTGTAAGAAATCAATAAAATATATATTTTTAAAAAAAGGTTCCTCTGGTTGTAGTTTATATAGCTCATGCTCAATGGCTGGAATACAGAAGTCTAATGGATCTTTACTGTAGTGTGTGTGCAAAGTACAAGTTGACACTCGGATAGGAAGATGGGTGATAGGCCATGTGCTGAGGATTGCCGAATCAGTTTTCAGAGTACAATGTATTCTGTGATTTAAAAAATATTAAGTGCCTTAAGATGTAAATGAAACAATGTTTTTAATCAAACTAAGGACTCTTTGAAGTTAGTGATAGAAACCCAACTCAAGTTAGCATAATCCTAGGAGGACATGCATTGGCTCATGGCATGAAAAGTACTCGGGTAGTGCCATAAAGCAGTGTTGTCCAATGTGGTAGCCACTAGTCATATATCGCTAGTGGTCACTGGATTTTAAAGACTTAAATTTACAAAAAAATATACTCTATCTCATTAATTTTTATACTGAATACTTGTTGACATGATACTATTTGGGATATACTATATTGGGTTAAGTTAAAATAATTTTACTTATTTTTCATATGACCACATATGTGGCTCACATGTTTTTGTTGGACAGCACTGCTCTAGAATCTTTGAAAAAAAGGGGCTCTATGCCTCTAGGACTCTGTCTTTCATCTCTGCTTCTCTCTCAGTTTCAGCCTCATTCCCTCCAATTACAGAGTAGAAAATGGTGTTCCTACGAAAGAGGAAGGGGTACTTCTCTTCCAGATCCCATCTTGAAAATCCTGGGGAAGAACTTCAGTTATTTCAGTTGGTGCAGCTAAAGTCATGAACCAATCACTATGGCTAAAAGAATGGGCTACTATGTTTGCCTGCATCTAGGCCAGAGGCCAAGATAAAGTTGTCAGTTATTACAAGAACCACATGGGTAAATGACCTGGAGAGTAGTATGCTAAGCAATATAAGACAGTCAGAGAAAGATAAGTATCATATGATTTCACTTATATGTAGAATCTAATGAACAAAATAGATTGATGAACAAAAAAGACCCAGAGATATTGAAGCATGCAACAGACTGACATATTTCAGAGGGAATGGGGTTGGGGGGGGGTTGGGAAGAGATTAACCAATAAACTTATATGCATAGCCCATGGACAGGTAACAGTGCAGGGAAGGCCTGGGGAGGGGATAGGACTGAGATGGAGAGGGTTAATGGAGGTGGGAGGACATCTGTAATACGTCAACAATAAAGATAAAAATTAAAAAAAAATTACCACATGGGTAGTCTAGGAGAGGAAATTCCCTCTACTTTCCCAAATAGTACTATTAGCTAACATTTATTGAGTGCTTACTATGTGATAGGCATTGTGTTAAACATCTTTACATAGGATTATCTCATTACAGCTATTTTAAGATAATCTGATGGGCATCTCAGATATAATAAACCTGAACCCCAATCTTCTCCTGATCTTTCCAATCATGATAAATAGATGAACATTCATTCACATAGTTACTCAAGCACAATAACCCAGGAATCATGCTTGATTCACTACCTTTACCCCCCCTTCCTTTCATTATTTATCTTTCTTAGTTAACTCTTCTTTTTCATATCCATTCTTACACATAAGCCAGAATAATATTTAAAAAACATAAAGCACAGCCTGGCCAGTGTTGCTCAGTGGTTAAGCATTGACCTATGAACCAGAAGGTCACAGTTTGATTTCCAGTCAGGGCACATGCCCAGGTTGTGGGCTCCACCTCCAGTAGGGGGCGTGCAGGAGGCAGCTGATCAATGATTCTCATTATTGATGTTTCCATCTCTCACTCCTCCTTTCTCTCTAAAATCAGTAAAAATCTATTAATACACAACATAAAGCATAAATAAAGCACTTCAATGAATGAAATCTAAACTCCTCAAACCTGTAAGGCCCAGCATGGTCTGTTTTCCAACTTCATCTTGTGCTATACCCCTTCTCACTCACTATGCTTCAGTTGCATAGGTCTCCTTTCATGCCAAGCTCTTTCCTCTCTCTGGCCTTCTCTCTTCCTGGAATGATTTTCTTGTTCTGTGAGTAGCTAGCTCACTATGTCTCAGTTTAAATGTCACCTCCTCAGAGCGGCTTTATTCTGAACACCTAGGGATAGTGGATCTTCAGTTTCTCTTTCACTACCTCACCACACTGTTTGTTTTATAGCACTTTTCATGATTTGTGCTACTCTTGTTTATGTATCATCTGATTCCCTTAATGCAATGTATAAACCCCATGATCATATCAGCCTTTTATATCTAATTTACACTGTTCTAACTCAAGCACCTGTATAGGGTCTAGGAACATATTAAGTGTTCAATAAATAGTTGTTGAATATGTGGATGAATCTTTATTTTACAGATGAAGGAACTGAGGCTGAGAGAAGGCAAATAACTGACTCAAGTCATATACTATGACATGATGGAAACAAGTTTCAAACCCACTATTAATTGCCACGTCATAGGAAGGGAATGTTGTAGTGGGCAGACAAAACAAGAATCCTCTGGTAACAGCACAATGTACTACAAAGCGCTGGCCTTGGTATCAGAGGTCTTGTATTCATTTCAGGTTCTGTTGACTGGGGTGGGAAGACCCCATCCAGTCCACATGACTGAGAGTGGAGGAGGGATGTTATCCAAACAGTGACTGGGCGCTGTACCAGGAGAACCGGAAATAAAGCAGGGGCGGGTTGGGGTAAATAACCAATGTCCACCCCAGTATTCTGGTATGTTCCCACAGGGCATGGAGAGGCTGCCCAGACCTCTCCTTCAGAGGCCATTTCTTTTGTCACTGTCTTTTGAAAGTCACTTGAAGTCTTAAAATGTAATCATTTCTAAGGGATATTGAATTTGGAATGAAATTGTGGGGACAGCTGGCATCAAGATAATTCCTAAATATGAAGTCTGACAGCACAGACTGACAGTTGTGAGAATATGATAATATTTTCTACTTTAATAAATGCAAAATCATGGCTGGACTAGATGTTGGGATTTTTTTTCCTCCCTTAGTATAATTGAAACTTTTCATTCATTTCCAAAAGTGTATCTAGGAATATAGAAATTATTCTCCAGCTATACTGTAAACTATGGTTAAAGATCATATCATTTGGTTTTCCTTCTATAAAATGTTTTTAAGAACATACATCTGTTTTTTAACTTGTGATTTTTAAAAAATCCTCACCCGAGGGTATGTTTTTATTTATTTATTGGTTTTAGAGAGAGGGAAAGGAAGATAAAGACAGAGGGAAACATCAGTGTGAGAGAGACATTGTTTGGTTACCTCCCATTTTCTCCAAGACTGGGGGATGGAATCCACAACCTTTTGGTGTACAGATGATGCTCCAACTAACTGAACCACCCGGCCAGGGCTTAACTTGTGATTTATAAAAATATATTTTTTTTATTGATTTCAGAGAAAGGGAGAGGGGGAGAGAGAGATAAAACATCAATGCTGAAAGAGAATCATTGACCAGCTGCATCCTGCATGCCTCACACTGGAGATTGAGCCTGCAACCGGGGATGTGCCCTGACCTGGGAATCGAACTGCGACCTCCTGGTTCATCGGTTGACACTCAACCACTGAGCCATGCCGGCCAGGCACTCTAGCAGTTCTTAATTTAGTTCTGGGACAGTATATAAGAATTTGCATTTTCATCCTCCTCTTTCCCTTTGATTTATTCTGAAGGGCAGTTAGTCATCTTCCAAAAATAGTGTTATTTACTTTTCCAATTCTCTCTGCCAAATAAAGGACTCAAAAGCATTGTCAACTTTCAAGAAGTTAGGTGAGGCTCCTCTTTTCTCCTGAAAGAAAACAAACAAACAAAAAGTTAGACTCACAGTATGATCTTAGTAAAAGTTTCGATTTCTGTATACTAGATGTTTCCTGCTCGGGTTGTCTCTTTATTCATTGTTCCTAAGACTCTTGAGAAGCTATAGAAATTTGCAGGTGCTACAAAGACAGTCTCATTTCTTCCTTCCCAACCTTCACCTTTTACTTACTTTTCTTGTCCCATTGCATCAGCCAGAGCTTCTAGTACGATGTTGGAAAGGAGTGATGAGAAGGGACATCCTTTCCTTGTACCTGATCTTAGTGGCAAAGCTGAGTTACTGGCCATTAAGTATAATGTTAAGCTGTAGGTTTTTTGGTAGATTTTTTTCCCCCATCAAGTTGAGAAAATTTCCCTCTATTCCTAGTATACAAAGCATTTTCATCATGAAAGGGTGTTAGCCTTTGTCCCAGCAACTTCTAGGCTCAGCCCAGAGTGCACATTAGAATCATTGGGGGAGGTTTTAAAGTTATAGAAGATTGGGCTCTAGTGTGTGCCAGTTGAGACAGGTGATTCTAATTGGGTGCCAGTTGAGACAGGTGATTCTAATTGGGTGCCAGTTGAGACGGGTGATTCTAAGTGGCTCTCAACCTTGGCTGCACATTAGAATCATCTGGGAATCTTTTTAAAATCCTGATTTCCATATCAGCACAGTCCAGTCCAGCATCTGGCTTGCTTAGCTGTGTTCCCAGCTGCAGTCCATTGGGCCATGCGGCTCCTAGGGTCGTATGGCAGGCTGGTGCGGGCCACAGAGCACCTGAGTGCAAGGAAGCAGGAGCACACAAGAGAAACTAGAGAGAGAAAGTTTCTTTGTTTGGGAATTTTAACTAGGAGCTTAACCAATGAATCCTTCAGGATTTCACGTGCTTGCAGGGGCTCCACCCCTCTAGCCAATGATCTTTGTTCCCAGGTTAGACTGACAAGCAAGCACCTTCCCTATGTTACCATGACTTCACTGCACATGTGCCCATCTTTTCCTTTTTTTGACCCCTTTTGCCAGGGAATGGACTGGTGGTTTCCTGGGAAGTATAAAGTTGCATCTTCCTGGTGAAGCTGCCCAAATGACCATGCTTATGTTCTCTTGCCTCCCCTTTTCTCTCTTCCTTTTCTTTTTCGTTAATCCTCACCTGAGGATATTTTCCCATTGATTTTTTTTTTCTTTTAGAGAGAGTGA
The DNA here is from genome assembly GCF_964212035.1 of Myotis nattereri. Taxonomy (NCBI): domain Eukaryota; kingdom Metazoa; phylum Chordata; class Mammalia; order Chiroptera; family Vespertilionidae; genus Myotis; species Myotis nattereri. The sequence goes on along the minus strand of NC_138076.1, from coordinate 199,716,982 downwards.
AAGGGAAGGAGAGACACAGAGAGAGAAACATAGATGTGAGAGAGACACATCAATTGGTTGCCTCCTGCATGCACTCTGACCGGACTGAGGATTGAGCCTGCAACAGAGGTACTTACCTTTAACTGGAATCGAACCTCTGATCCTTCAGTCTGTGGGCCAACACTCTAACCACTGAGCAAAACTGGCTAGGGCTGCTCTCTTCCTATTTTAGTACTAGAGGCCCAGTGCACGAGATTCATGACCTCGGGGTGGGGGTCCCCTCAGCCTGGCCTGTGCCTTCTCGCAGCCCGGGAGCCCTCGGGGAATGTCCAACTGACGGCTTGTTGGACATCCTTAGCGCTGCAGCAGAGGTGGGAGAGGCTCCCACCACCACTGCTGCGCTTGCCAGCTGTGAGCCCGGCTAATGGCTGAGCGGCACTCCCCCTGTGGGAGTGCACTGACCACCAGGGGGCAGCTCCTGTGTTGAGCATCTGGCCCCTGGTGGTCAGTGTGCATCATAGGGACCAGTTGTTCCGCCATTCGGTTGATTTGCATATTAGCCTTTTATTACATAGGATTAGCTTGCTAGTTACAACAATAACACCATCAGAGTAAGATTCTGGAAGAGTTAAAGGTATACTACAATTTTGTTCTGATATTTGGGTTCCAGTTTAAATATGTTTGGCAAGATACTAAAACATTGTAAAAGGACTGAACTTTGCTTCATTGTAGACTTTTTTTTTTTTTGGTTGCAAAAAGCTTTATTGTTTCATTTGGTTCATTGCATGGGAGAGGGCTTCAGGTTGGTTAAAAGAATGGCTAGTAGTTTCGGGAAGAGGCTCAAGTAAAAGCCAGACACCAGGGAAATACAGAGGGGCCTCTGAAAGGCCTCTGGGCTCCTTGGGCTCCTAGTCGTGCTTGAGGGTGAGCCTTTCGAAGAGATACTCACCCAGCCCAGCTTGGGGGCTGGCCGGCCTGTGGAGGTGAGTCAGGTGTCACCCATCTTCTTGATGAGTTTCCCCTCCTCATCCAGGAAGTGGTTCTCCCAGAAGCCACAGAGATGAGGGTCTTTGCGGGTAGAACCCAGGCCTGCAGCTCCAAAAGGGCGTGGTTCAGGTTCCTCTCCAAGGCCAGCGCGGCTTCCATGGCCCTGAGTTTTATCCACTCATCTTGGGAGGCTTCAGCACGTCCTGGAGAGAATGCGGCCACCACGCTTGTTTTGCAACTTTAAGAGATGCTCAGCGACCTTGCGCTTTTCCACCAACTCGAGGAAGAAGTGACCCCCGCCCTCCAGAGCTACAGCTTCACGGTCGAAATAGAAGCCCAGGGAAAGGTAGGTGTGGGAGGCCTGCAGATGACGGTTGGCCAGGCGGTTGACCGCAGCCTCAACTTTGGTGGAATAATTCTGATGAATTTGGGAGCTCATGGTTGTTTGGCAATAAGAAGTTAAGGTAGGAAAAAAAACACCTGGTGTGTTGACCAGTCCCAGGGGTGGTTCTGAAGGTGATGCCTGGATAAGATGCAGGAGAGTGGCCGGACACTGGGAGAAGGGGTGTCTCTGCGTCTGTTCCATCCAAACACTGTTGAAGCAAGAGACAGATCCGGGACCACCCAGGGCACTGCCTCATTGTAGACAATAAGTGATCTCACCAATAGGGTTTTCTCTTTTAAGATGCCATGACACTATGAAGCAGTGAGCACCAAGTTATGTTGTCTTGGAATACACTTCTGAAAGGAAATGTTGTTAGTGTTTTGTTAAGCACTCTGCCTTTAGTGTGGACTTTCTCAGCAAGCAGAGTCATCGTATGGACTGGGGAGAAATGAGTGTTTAAAATGTCCTTAGACCTTCCTTAGTTGACAGACAATTGTGTTTAGAATTTAGTGTTAGAAAAATGACTGACTACTGGTTGCTTTGGGATCTTCAAGCAACGGTCTTTCTTGAAAAGAGAAATATCCCAAGTCAGTGAGATATATGCAGGAAAGACTTATTTTTCTAAACTTTATTCTTAGAGACATTCATAGTCCTGGAGAGGTAGTGCTCTTGGTCACGATGGATGAAAGTAAGGCTGCCCAAGTCAGATCACATACTTTGACATTTACTTGCTTGGGAATCTTGAGCCAATAAATTACCTTTCGGATGTTCAGTTTCCTTATTTTAAAGTAGGATCACACAACCTACCTCACATGATTTTTCATAGGAATGAAAATAATAACCTATGTAAAATGCGTGGTACAGAGTAAGTGCTTACTAATGCCTCTGCTCTAGAATGAGCATGGTATCAGGCCAGTGGGAATGTCCATGGGCAGTGATTAAAACCAGCACTGCGTTCTTAGCACAGTGATTCTTGCACGTAATTATAAAGCAGATTTACTTTTTAATAAGTAAATACATTTTGGTTTACAAATCAGCCTCTAGAGCAGCGGTTCTCAACCTTGGCTGCACATTAGAATCACCTGGGAATCTTTAAAAAATCCTGATTTCTGGGCCTCATCCTCCGGAAATTCTGTTTCTTTGTTACTAATATTGCGGCCCCACCCCATAACAAAGAAACAGAATTTCCGGAGGATGAGGCCCAGAAATCAGGGTTTTTAAAAGATTCCCAGGTGATTCTAATGTGCAGCCAATGTTGAGAACCACTGCTCTAGAGTATTTTGCCAAGGGGAACCATTTTGCAAGGACTGGAACTTTAGAGCGAAGAGACCAGATCCTATACTCCTGCTGAAATCACTGAGATATTTTATCAAAAAAGGTGCAATTTAAAACAAGTAGTTGTGCCCTAGTGGGTTTGGCTCAGTGGATAGAGTGTTGACCCTCGGACTAAGGGTCCTGGGTTTGATTTTGGTCCAGGGCATGTCCCTCAGTTGCACTGATGTTTCTCTCTCTGTGTCTCTCCCCATCCCTTCCATTCTCTATTAAAAAAAAAAATCAATAGAAAAATATTCTCTGGTGAGGGCCAATAAAAATAAATAAATAAATAAATAATAAAACAAGTAGTTCTTTTTGTCCATTACATAACTACACTTCCGGCCTTTTCAAGCCTGTTTAGTAATACATTACAGTGAGGAACTGTCTACCCTCCTTGCCTTAGAATCCCAAGTTAATTTAGTGAGGTCCATACACTCCCCTGCAGAAAATGGTCTGGAGACTCTGATGCAGTGAATTACATTTGTGTTAGTGAAAAAGTCTTCTATAGGAACTTATAGTCTGTATTTGTAGTTGGCAGACATTTTTTCTTTTTGCCTACCTATTTCTACGCAACAGAGGTCAGACACTTAAAAGCATGTTTCTGGCAGTGATTGTTATATAAAAGAATATTTAGGGTCAGTGCCCCTTCCTATTTCCACTTGTCATTTTCTGTTTTGTCTTTACCCGTTTTAGGAAAAGTACTACACACTTTTAGGAGGAGCCTTTTTTCACTTGAGTTATTACCTAAGGCAAGACTTTCGTCTTAAAAAAACAACAACAACCCACTATCAGAAAGCCACTTTTCTGTGCCTTCCCTTGTGAAATTGTGTTAGCTAAATCATTTTTGTTTCAAGGAACAGAGCCTTACCCCATCCTTCTTAAGGGGAAAAAAGGATTGTAAAGAGAAATGTGGACTGAAACTAGATACTGCCTGGATCTCATAAAGCTCTGGGAGTTCATTCCTCTCTTAGGGCCTCTCAAAAATAGACATTTTTGGAATGAATGAATGGTTTTTCTCTTGTTACCTCTGCTCTCTCACCATGTCTGCTTCATTATCCTCTTGTCATTAACTTTTGTCTGTGTCTATTGCTAGGATGAATTCCTTATGGAACAAATATGGCTGATTGAGCAAATTATCATTGATCTACTGTTTGGGCCCATTGTATCATACTGTGCATTGGCCAGACTTCAGAGGGGTCATACTGGAGTCAAGTGTCCAACTTGGACTAATCAGTGATCACGAGCCAATATCTGCTTTTCTGGTCATCGGCATTGTGTTAACCTAGACCAGTGATGGCAAATCTATGACACACGTGTCAGAGGTGACACGCGAACTCATTTTTTTGGTTGGTTTTTCTTTGTTAAATGGCATTTAAATATATAAAATAAATATCAAAAATATAAATCTTTGTTTTACTATGGTTGCAAATATCAAAAAGTTTCTATATGTGACACGGCACCAGAGTTAAGTTAGGATTTTTCAAAATGCTGACACACCGAGCTCAAAAGGTTCGCCATCACTGCCCTAGACTAACACATTGGGGATGATAGGTACTAGGATTTACATTTATGTCCACTACAGAATTTTAATTCCAGTTTAAAATAATAGGGCAGTGGGCTGGGAAAGAGGAGGAGAAGAGACATTTACATTGAGTGGCTGTTAATTGTAGGACACGTTGTTAAACCCTTCATGTGTCATTTAACTTCTTAATAGTACTGTATTATCAATTTAGTACTTTAATTTTAAATGCAAGAAAGTTCATTTCAGTAATGTTAAATAATCTTCTGCAGTCACTCTGCAAGTGTATGGTGGAGTCTGGATGTATCTCATCTTGTTAAACCATACTGCCCTGGGAGTGCTTTGTCCAATGCCAATGGAGATAGAAAGCAAACCACAGAAATAATTTTCAATTTCCAAGTAACTACATTAAAAAAGTGAAAATAAACAGGTGGAATTAATTTTAATATATTGAAAATATTTCCTTTTTATTGAATTTATTGGAGTGATAATGGTTAATAAAATTATATAAGTTTCAGGGGTACGATTCTATAATATATCACCCAAGTCAAGTTTCCTTCTATCACCATATTAGAGGCCCGATACATGAATATTTGTGCAAGAATGGACCTTCCTTCCCCTGGCTGCCAGCACTGCATTTGCTCAGCCCAGAGCCGCCTTTCTTCCTTTCCATGCTGCCCAGAGGCTCGGAGCGGCTGGACGGGGCGGGATGCCTGTGTTGTAGCCATGGCGATAACGCAAGCATCCCACTCCTGGCCACTTGGCGCCTGCATATGTGAATTAACCCGCCAATCTATTTTTGGGTTAGTTTGCATGCTCACTCCTGATTGGCTGGTGGGCGTTGCGAAGGTATGGTCAATTTGAATATTTCTCTTTTATTAGTGTAGCTATCCCCCATTTACCCTCTCTTACTTCCTCCACCCCCCTTTACCTCTGGTAATCACCATAAAACATTTCAACATGGAGTGACTATAAATAATTACTAATGATGTATTGTACATTCTTTTATCTTGTACCAAATATTTGATATCTGGCATGTATTTTACACCTACAACACCTTTTGATTTGGATGAGTCATATTCTAGGTGCTCAGTGGCCACGTGTGGCTAGTGGCTATCACATCGGACAGCATGGCAGTAGAGCATGAATGCCCACTGAACCATTTATTAGTGTTATGATCTTCATTGAGCCTTTCAGGGTATCAGTTACCAATTTATTAAATGGGGCTATTAATATCTTACATACTTGGAATGTAAGGGTGCTGCATTAGATCATTTATATAAGGCTAAGTTTAAAGATCTAAAATGGCTCTCTGGGGATATATTTTGGGGAACATCCATAATTGAGTTCCAGCTAATTATTAATACTGCTGGCCATTTTAGAATGATTTATCACCATAGTGTATGTAAGGTAACCTATAAGTCATGCTTTGACTTTCTTGAAAGTCTCACTTTTAATATTTTTGACAGCTTCTGTAATGAAGAAACAGGTTTGGTTTCCGAGTGCTTGTCTGTGTGTATGTTTGGATGTGTGCCCAGCAACGATGCAAATTAGTATGTGCACCCAACAATGTGTGCCTGACAATGATCTGATATATACATATCATATACATATGTGTCCTTCAAGTACCAACTAATTTGTTAATTTAGCTTATGGATATACAGTAGGTCTATCACATTGTCAGTTTCAGTTAATGTTAATGATTACAAATGAGGAAAAATTAGTGAAAATGTCAGCCTATGCATAATCAGTGTTATTTTTTTGATGGAAATTTACCAAGCAAGGAAAATTAGCCAAGCAAGGAACTTTGTTGATGATATGTAATACATACCATTATATTTCGGTGTATATATTAGTATATATACACACACATATACACATATGCTTACATTACAGATGCACATATATGTATGTATATAGAGTGATATATATATATATATATATATATATATATATATATAGTGAGAAAGATAAAACTAAGATATATGTATATGTAAATATATACATATAGAATGAGAAAGATAAAATATTAACAAAGAATAAGAATACAATAGAAAATGCTATATGTATTGGTTTTTACAGAGTGGTCTAAAAGTACTTATGGAATACTAACAAGTGTTCTAGCCACTCTAGTTGCTTGGATTCTGATAAAAACAATTTAAACAGTACCCTTTCTTATGGAGTTTACCATTTTATGAAAGAGGCATTGACTATGATTATTTAAATATAGATCTGCAGTGTACTTTTATAAGGAAATAACATTTAAACTGAGACCTAAAGGATAAATAGGAATTAGCCAAGCAAAATAGGAAAGAGAGGAAGAGAAGAAACATTTCAGAAAGAAGGCATAGAATATGAAATTGTAGGATCTCAGAATGTTAATACAGAATTGAAAATGACAAAGACCAGTAAGATATAAATAACATACTTTTCATTTTAAAAGTTGGAGAACTGAAGCTCTTTGATATTAAGCTGTTAGTCTAAAATCACATATTAAACAATGGAGGTAATATAGGATCCTAAGTTACCCATGTCTTTGTTATTTTTAAATAGATACATTTGCTTTAAATTAAAAAAAAGTAAGCCCTGGCCAGTGTGGCTCAGTTGGTTGAGTATTGTCCCTGTACCAAGAGGTTGCTGGTTTGATTCCTAGTCAGGGCACATGCCCGGGTTGCAGACTCCATCCGCAGTACAGGACATGTAGGAGCAGCTGCTCAGTGATTGATGTTTTTCTCTCTTCCTCTCCCTCCAACTCTAAAATAAATAAAAAACATATTTAAAAAATTAACATACAATAAAATTTACTGTTTTGAGTGTACAGTTACATGAATTTGGACAAATGCATGATCATGTACCACAGTCAAAATACAGAAGAGTTCCATCACCCCCCAAAATGCCCTCATTCTGCTCTTTTGTTAGACAACGACACCTGTCCCCTGCCCTAACCCTGGCAACCAGTGATTTTCCTTTCTTTCTGTATTTTTTTTTTCCAGAATGCCATATAAATGGAATCATATAGTATATAATGTTTTGTGTCTGGCATCTTTGATTTCACATAAGCATTTGTAATTCATTCATGTTATATCAGTAGTTCATTCATCTTTATTGGCAAATGATATTCTTTTGTATAGATGTTACACGATTTGTTTATTCATCAGTTTAAGGACATTTGCCTTTTTGCTTCTGATCTTGGTGTTTATGAATAAAGCTACTATAAATATTCATGCACAGGCTTGTGTGAAAATAATAAATATTCATTTCTTTTGGGTAAATACCTAAAAGTGGCACTACTGGGTCATATGATGAGTGTCTGTTTATCATATGAAATGTTTAACTTTATTAGAAACTTCCAAACTGTTTTTTGTTTTTCTTTACTTATTTTCCTTTTTATTGAGTTTATTTGGGTGACACTGGTTAACAAAATTATACAGGTTTCAGGTGCACAATTCCACAACACATCATCTGTACACTGTATTGTGTGTTCACCACCCCAAGTCAAGTCTCCCTCCATCACCATTTATCACCCCTCCCACACCCTTCTCCACCTCTCCCCTCCAAACCCCACCAAGGGAAACAAAAGAAAAAATAAAGAAATGGGACTACATCAAACTAAAAGGTTTTTGCGCAGCAAATGAAATTATCAACAAAATGAAAAGACAACTTACTGAATGGGAGACCGACCATATTTGCCAATACATCTGATAAGGGGTTAATATCCAAAATCTGTACAGAACTTGTAAAAATCCAAACTGTTTTTCAAAGTGGCTGTACTAGTTTGCATTCCCACCAGCACTGTCTGAGAGTTTCAGTTGCTCTGCATCCCTGTTAGCACTCTGAAATGTCAGGTTTTTTCCTCATTCTAATAGATGTGTAATGGCATCTCATTGTGAATTTATTTTCCAAAATGCAAATGCATTTTTTTCAGTGGTTAATGATGTTGAGCATCTTTTCATGTGCTTATTTAACATCTGTGTATCTTCTTTGGTGAAGTTATCTCTTCAAATCTTTTGTCCGTTTTTAAAGTAAAGTTTTTAATTTTCTTGATAAGTTTTGGGAGTTCTTTGTATTCTGGATACAAATCCTTTGTTAATATATGATTGCAGATTCTTCCCCAGTCTATTTATGGCTTATCCCTTCATTGCCTTAATAGTGTCTTGGCAGAAGAAAAGGTTTTCATTTTGATAAAGTTCAATGTATCAAAAAATATTTATGGACCATGCTTTTGATGTTTTATCTCTAGCAAAACCTATGTTACAAAGATTGTTTCCAATGTTTTCTCTAAAAACTGTATTTAACAGTTTTACGGTTTACATTCAGGTCAATGATATATTTTGAGTTATGTTTGGCTTGCTTGAAATGCCAGTACCTCTTATGAAAAAGACTGTCATTTTTCTATTGATTTACCTTTGCACCTTTGTCAAAAATCAATTGACCATACTGATGTGGGTCTATTTTTGGATTCTATTTATGCATTGAAAACTCCATCAGACAATACTATATATCTTTGCTCTTAACTCTCTAACATTGTTTTAAAGAGCTGGAGATGGAAGAATAGTCTATTATATTTACCCAGAAATTTGCCATTTCTGTTGTTCTTTATTCTTGATGTTCCAAGTTTTCTTTGGATTTCATCTCCTCCATCTGAGGAACTTCTTCTTAGCAGTTCTTCTAGAGAAGTCAGTTTTTAATAGATTACTTTAGTTTCTCTTCTTTAAGAATGTGTATTTCGCCTTTATTCCTAAAGAGTATTTTCACTGGGTATAGAATCCTGGTTTAAGCGTTCTTTTCTTTCAGTGCTTTAAAAATGTGTGCCATTTCCTCTGGCCTCTAATAATTCTGATGAGGGATCCTCAGTCTTTGATATCATTTAATACCTATAAATAACACATCATTTTTCTTTGGGCACTTTTGATATTTTTTGCCCTTAATTTTCAGGAGTTTCATGATCACTGTCTAGGCATGGATAATTCGGAGTTTATTTGTGTGTGTGTGTGTGTGTGTGTGTGTGTGTGGGTTCATTGAGCTTGCTGAATCTCTGGGTTTATGTCTTTTGCTAACTTTGATAAATTTTGAGCCATTATTTTTTTCACGTGTTTTTTTTTCTGCACTATACTCTTTTTCCTCTCCTTCTGGGACTAAGATGACATGAATACTAGACATTGTGGTAATGTCCCACAGGTCCTGATACTGTTTACTGGTATATACTTAAAATTTTTTCCTCTCTGTTTGTTAAGATTGGATAATTTATATTGATCTGTCTTCAAATTCGCTGACACTTTTCCTCTGTCATCATTAGTCTGTTACAGATCCCATCCAGTGAGTTTTAAAATCTTGGTGATTGTATTTTTTAGTTCTGAATTTTACATTTATTTCTTTTTATGCCTTATGTTTCCTTGCTGAAACTCCCATCTTAACATTCATTTAAAGAGTGTTTTTAATACCTACTTGAACGTTTTGTCCGGTAATTCTAATGTATGTGCCACCTCGACGTTGATATCTGTAAATTTTCTTCTCCGAGGTAAGCTGGGATGTTCCTGGTTCTCTGTAATGCTGAGTAATTATGTGTTGTATTCTGGCCATTTTGAATATGTATGATGAGACCCAGGGTCTTATTTATATCCTTTGGAGAATGCTGATATTTTTATTTTAGCAGGCAGTCAACCCAGAGAGTTCAGGTTGCAGGTTCTGGCTAACCCTCCTGTGGTTTGTGGTTTCAATGTCACTTCCATTTTTAAAGCCTTTGTAGTTCTATTTTGATCTGTCCCATGTGTTTCCAACCAAGTGTTGAGCCAGAGATCTGGACGGTGGTCTATGATTCAGCTCAATTCTCAAGTCTTTGTTGTGGTGTTTAGGGTCATCTCCATGCAGCTCAGGATGAGCTCAGTTCCCAAGCTTCTCCTTCTCTATAATAGATCCCAAGTGCTTTTTGCCCCCCCCTTCCCCCCCGCCAAAAATACGGGGGGCTTTAGTTACTCTGTTGTGCTACACACGTCTCATGGCTGTACCTACTTTCAGGGCCTAGAGCAGCGGTTCTCAACCTGTGGGTCGCGACCCCTTTGGGGGTCGAACGACCCTTTCACAGGGGTCGCCTAAGACCATCGGAAAACACATATTGAACATATAATTACATATTGTTTTTGTGATTAATCACTATGCTTTAATTATGTTCAATTTGTAACAATGAAAATACATCCTGCGTATCAGATATTTACATTACGATTCATAACAGTAGCAAAATTGCAGTTATGAAGTAGCAACGAAAATAATTTTATGGTTGGAGGTCACCACAACATGAGGAACTGTATTAAAGGGCCGCGGCATGAGGAAGGTTGAGAACCACTGGCCTAGAGGTACATAGGCAGAGAAAAACAAAGAAACAAAGAAAGAAACAGGCGTGTACTCCTCCCTCTTGGACCACACCTCCTCTGATAGGAAGGGAATTTTTCTTTTTAATCCTCACCTGAGGATATTTTTGCCATTGCTTTTCAGAGAGAGTAGAAGGGAAGAAAGGAGGAGGGAGGGAGGGGAAGAGAGAGGAGGGGAAGAGAGAGGAGGGGAGGGGAGGGGAGAAGAGAGGAGAGGAGAGGAGAGAAACATCGATGTGAGACACGACTGGTTGCCCCTTGTGCCCCAGTCAGGGGGTGGGGATGGGGAGCAAATCTTCAACTGAGGTACTTGACCAGGAATTGAACCCATTACTCTTTGGGTGCACAGGCCGACACTCTAACCACTGAGAACACCAGTCAGGGCAGGAAGGGAATTTTTTAAATTCAAGTTTTAGGTACCTATGGGTTCCTCCCTGTCACTGTTGCTGCTGCCACTGCCACAGGATTACTTGGGGACTAGGGCATGAGAACAGAGGGGAAAAAACAGTAAAGGAAAAATGGGGATTTCCTCTACACTCTGAGTGTTAGGAATCCTTTTTTCCTACTAGTTGAGCCAGACTAGAGGGCTTCTCTGGAACTTTCTCTGTTCACATCTCGCTGTCTGCTTTTGGTTTTGGTGAACCTGGAGCCCAGGCTGGGGGTTGCCAAAGGAAAAAGAGGAAACTACTTGTTCTTTTGAATTCTGGCCTTTATTTTGAATGCACTTGTTATTATTTACTCTTTGGAGCTCCCAAATAGCTGCCCTGTGCATTCTGTTCAGGTTTTATATCTGCATCGAGTAGGAGAGACAGGGTGGAATACGCTTTTTCCATCTGACTCAGAACCAGAACCCGAACCCAAAGGACACATACTATTAAAGTCTAGCTAATGGTTTTAGTGGAAGAAAAACAATCAGAAAATTATGTATTTGTGCTTCATTTTAGCTTTCACTTGTCCTGACTAATTGCTTAGTTAATTAAGAACTTCTGTTTTGATGGGGCTCTTGGTAGAGGAAGGTGAGTTTTCACTTTTATAAATTGTACAATTCACACAAAGATGATAGACTTAGAAAACACATTTTCATATGATAAAAGATATAATCACAGTGAATGATTTGGGAACAATAGGCTTAAAAACTGTATGGTATTTTTATGTTTTGTGTTCTTTACTCATTATGGAAATGAGTTTCACAAGTATACAATCATTCTGTAACACTGCCATTACGTTGCATTGTCATTTTGGAATGTCTTTAAGTTTGTTTGTTTATGGCACCAAATATAACTTAACTGGCATTCCATAAGAGAACTAAGGAGAACCTGGGAACTCAGATTTGAATGATGCTGTCCGTGGACTGTATAAGTTGTTAAGATCAAAGTCTCTAGAACCAATCATCTAGCTTTGGCTATGTGACCTTGGGCAAGTTATTTAACCTATCTGTGCATCATTTTCAACCTTTGTAAAATTAGCCGGGTAATATTACCTATCTTATAGTATTGTTTCCAAGATTCGATCTTAGAAGAGTGCTTGTCACTCTCACCGCTTTGGAAAATTGGATCTGTTGAAGTTAATAATAACAACTAGTATTCATTGATTATTCATGTGCTGATTACTTTGTTCATTTAATTCTCACACCACTCCACATTTCTCAGATTAAGAGATTGATGTAAAGAGAATTTGTCTAAGACCATCCGGTTAGTAAAATGAAGACAGAATGTAAAGCTAGGCAATTTGACTTCAGAATTCGTGCTATTGTGTCATATTCCTAGAAATGAAAAATCAACAATGTACTAACCTTTCTAAACGGATGATGTATGATCACCAATACTGTCTTCTGTTAGCAGGTAGAGTTTTGCTATGGAGCATGTTCTGTTCATAGCTACGAATGTTTTAAAGTTTTAAATTCATAATTAGAAACTTACCTGTTTAAAAATGGCAGGATAGGCCCTAGCTGGTTTGGCTCAGTGGATAGAGTGTTGGCCTGCGGACTGAAGGGCCCCGGGTTCGATTCTGATCAAGAGCACATGCTTGGGTTGTGTGCTCGATCTCCAGTAGGGGGGCGGGTGCAGGAAGCAGCCCATCAATGATTCTCTTTCACCATTGATGTTTCTATCTCTCTCTCCCTCTCCTTTCCTCTCTGAAATCAATAAAAATATACTACAAAAATAATTAAATAAATAAAATAAAAATGGCACGATAAATTAGACTAAAAAGATGGAACAAAAAACAAACAACAAAAAAACACACAAAAAGGGCAGGAAAAATAATTCTGTTTCTTAGAGAAATTGCTTAAAAACAAACAGTAACAATAGGTATGTACATTCCATTTTTAGTAAAACTAGGAGGTATCTCTAATCCCCATTTACAGGATAAGAAGATGGAAAGCAGAATTTGAAAATTTATAATTATTTTTTATTAATTGCCCTAACATTGCTACTTAAAAATCTATGTATAAACACTACTTCTGACTTATTGCAGTTCGTAATTACTTTGTGATCTATTTTCTGTGCAGACTGTAGGCTTTCAGGACGTGCCTGTCCTGTCCAGCATTGTTTCCCAGAGTTTGTTACAGAGACTCGCATGTGGAGAAGCATTTATTGAATAAATATAACCTGACAGTAATTGTGTGGATAATCCAAAGATCCATTGGTTTTTTCCAGACATTTTTAGAAAAAACAAAACAAAAAACCTTTAAGTCCAATAACTGAGATTTGCATGTGGTCCTTGTCAGCCATTATGTGACATCACTTCGGTCTGTACACTTGGAATGGTTTTCCATTTCCTGTGCACTTGGTGCCATTTTTCTCCTTTAATGACCTCTTCAATATTTCTTTCTTTCATGAAGCCTTTCTGAGTTAATCTTCCAGGTCTCAGCAACTTACTGTATGAGAGCTGTGGTTTACATAAGACATTTTTTTTTTTTTCAGAGTTAAAATGTGAATGATTTGAGGCAGAGTTTTTGTGGCTTGATAAGACACGCTATACATTTTAATGAGTCAAATCTAAATGATTTAAATCTAAAAGCTGGCTTTCCATTCAGTACATACAAGTAAAAAAGTCAAGGACTTGGCAAAATTTATTTTAGAATTTGCCAAATCCAACATTTTGAAATGCAATTTAAATATTTAACCAAATTCTAAATTTCACTGTGTTTATTCCTCTCTGGCTAGAAGGTGTAATTAGACAAGAGACTAAATGAAAGTATTTTTCTAAACTATTGGATATCTTCTAAAGAATTTGAAGTCTTTACATATGTGTCCATTTTATCCCCCCACCCTAGACAGTCCCCTAGCCTCCCCTATCCCCCAGTGTCTTATGTCCATTGGTTATGCTTATATGCATGCATACAAGTCCTTTAGTTGATCTCTTACCCCCCCCCCCACCATATGTAATACCCTTTGTAATACTTTAAGCAATAAATTAAAAAAAATAAATAAATAAAATAAAATACAAAAAAAAGAAAAGAATTTGAAGTCTTTAACAGTAGTTACTGATTCCCCTTGATGTATGTCTGAATTCCCAAGTATTCATTGTCATTATTCCAAACTCTGTGCAGCAACTTCATATCATACAACAGCATCTCCTTCCTCCTTCAGTGCCCAGAGTGGCTAAGTGATTTAGGCCAGTGGTCTCCAAACGGTGGTCCACGGACCACTGGTGGCCCGTGAGGTCCGAAAGGTTGGTGACCACTGAGGCTGTTGGCTGATCCAAGGGAATGTGAAGTTGGAAAGGATCTGACTCTTTCTGAGTACTTACTATGTGTTTAAAAGGAGACACATGTCAAATACTTGCTATGTACCAGGCATGATGACAAATGCTTTATGTGTATTTTAAACCTCACCGCAATCCTGTGATCTGAGTTTCATTTTCCCCCTTTCACTGAAAAGGAAATGCACACTCTTTAAGGAATAAACAATTTGTCCAGTTAGAGTTTGGAGGTGGTACCTGAAGCCAGGTCTGTCTGGAACAGCGTGCATTCTGCTATCCTGGCATATCCAATACTCTCTGAGAACTTCAACAGCAGCATATTTATGCCAAAACTATTTGAATTAAGGCTTTGTTTAAGGTTGATGATGTTAGAGATTTCACTTGATTTCAGCTATGTCTTTTTCAGTTTGATAAAGACTAGTATTTCATTCATCCTATCTAATAAAAGAGAAACATGGTAATTAGCCGTACCTCCGCTACCCTTCCCATTGGCTAATCAGGGCAATATGCAAATTAACTGCCAGCCAAGATGGCGGCCGACAGCCAGGCAGCTTGAAGCGAACAGGAGGCTTGCTTGCTACAGTGACGGAGGACTCCAACGTTCCCCGCTTGCTGCTGTCGGGCTCTGAGCTTGCAGTTTGAACATTGTTACAAATATAGAAGCTAAACAAAACCCCAGAAACCTGTTTTCAGCCAGCTGGGATCTCAGAGCTGGAGTTGAAACAGTGTTTCGATTATAGAACCCAAACAAACCAGATACCTGCTTTCAGCAGCTGAGGCCTCAGAGCTGGAGCCAAGGCTCAGAGCTAAAGCTGGCCCAGAATAAAAAAAAAAAAAAAAAGGAGCAGTTGGGAGCTTCAGTCACCCGCCACCCTGAAAACATCCCTCAGCCCCTCACCCAGACTGGCCAGGCACCCCAGTGGGGACCCCCACCCTGAAGGGGGTGTGACCAGCTGCAAACAGCCATCAGCCCGTCATCCAGGCTGGCCAGGCACCCAAGAGGGACCCCCACCCTGATCCAGGACACCCTTCAGGGCAAACCAGCCGGCCCCCACACGTGCACCAGGCCTCTATCCTATATAGTAAAAGGGTAATATGCTTCCCAGAACCGGGATCAGTATGACAGGGGGCAGTGCCCAAACCCCCTGATCGCCCTGGGACTCTGTGTGTGACAGGGGGTGGGGCCACAACCTCCCTATCTGCCCTGCTCTGTTCCTGACAGGGGAAGGCGCCCCAACCCCCTGATCAGCCCTGCTCTGTGCCTGATAGGGGGGAGCTCCCCAACTCCCTGATCGCCCTGCGGCTCTGTGTGTGACAGGGTGCGGTGCCCCAACCCCCTGATCGGCCCTGCTCTGTGTATGACAGGGTGCGGCGCCCCAACCTCCCCGCCCCCTCCACGGGCCCTGCTCTGTGTGTGACAGGGTAGAGCCATAACCTCCCCATCGGCCCTGCCCTGAGTGTGACAGTGGCGGTGCCCCAACCCCCTGATCGGCCCGGCTCTGTGGGTGACAGGGGGGAGCTCCTCAACCCCCTGATGGGCCCTGCTCTGTGCGTGACAGAGGGGAGCTCCCCAACCCCCTGATTGACCCTGCTCTGTGCGTGACAGGGTGTGGAGCCCCAACCCCCCTGATCGGCCCAGCTCTGTGAGTGACGGGGGCAGCGCCCCAACCCCCTGATTGGCCCTGCTCTGTGCATGACAGGGGGTGGTGCCGCAACCTCCCCATCGACCCTGCCTTGAGTGTGACAGTGGGCAGTGCCCCAACCCCCCAGTCGGCCTTACCCTGAGCATGACTGAGGGTGGTATCACAACCTCCCAATCCGCCCTGCTCTGTGCACGACAGGGGGCGGCGCCCCAACTCCCCAATCGGCCCTGCTCTGAGCCCGACCAGGGGCTGCACCTAGGGATTGGGCCTGTCCTCTGCCACCTGGGAGCAGGCCTAAGCCAGCAGGTTGTTATCTCCCGAGGGGTCCCATACTGCGAGAGGGCACAGACCAGACTGAGGGAACCCCCTCCACGAGTGCACAAATTTTTGTGCACTGGGCCTCTCGTCTATACATATAAAAGCCTAAGCGACCGAATGACTGAATGACCAGTTGACTGGTTGCTATGACATGCACTGACCACCAAGGGGCAGACTCTTAACGCAGGAACTTCCCCCTGGTGGTCAGTGCACTCCCACAGCCAACCTCCCATGGCCAGGCTGAGGGACCCCACCTGTGCACGAATTCATGCACCGGGCCTCTAATATAAAGATAAGTGTTTATATTTAATGAGAGAATAAGGATTCTCAAAGATTTTGACAGCATTCAATGAAAATCTAAACTGCAAAGGATAAAATTCAGTAGGAAAAAATGTTAGGTATTGTGTGTAGGCTCCCCAAAATAATTGCACAAATGCAGAATTTGTGAGGTGTGGCTGGCAACAGTTCTTATGAAAAGCTTGTGGCATTTTATCTTGGTAAGCTCACTATGAGTAGTGATGCAACTAGGCTGCTCTTTGGCTGCATGAAAGAAACAATAGCTAGAATTAGGGAGGTGAGAAAATCGCAGTTTGTTTTCTTCTAACTTCTAGTCCGATTGCATTTGAAATAGTGAGGTTTAGGCAGAGTTTAAAGAGTTATGTGGACATAATGAAGTGAATTTAGATTGGGAGGTTCACAAAGATGGGTAGTGTCCTACTTATGTTCCTGGAACATAACTGTATAAGTCAAGGTTCTCTGGAAAAACAAAACGAACAGGAGATTTTATATATATATATATATATATATATATATATATATATGTATGTATATATATGTATGTATATGTGTATATATATATGTATATGTGTATATATGTATGTATATGTGTATATATATGTATATGTGTATATATGTATGTATATGTATATATGTATATGTATATATGTATATATATGTGTGTGTGTGTGTATCCTATCTAATAAAAGAGAAACATGGTAATTAGCGTACGACCGCTACCCTCCCCATTGGCTAATCAGGGCAATATGCAAATTAACTGCCAGCCAAGATGGCGGCCAGCAGCCAGGCAGCTTAAAGCGAACATGAGGCTTGCTTGCTTCAGTGATGGAGGACTCCAATGTTCCCCGCCTGCCGCTGCCGGCCTCTGAGCTGCAACTTTAAGCAACTATGTTACAAATATAGAAGCTAAACAAGACCCCAGAAACCTGCTTTAGTCTGCCGGGCTTCAGCCAGCAGGATCGCAACACTGTTTCAAATACAGAAGGTAAACAAAGGCCAGAAACCTGCTTTCAGCAGCGGAGGCCTCAGAGCTGGAGCCAAGCCTCAAAGCTAAAGCTGACCCAGAATAAAAAAAAAGAAAAAAAGGAGCAGTTGGGAGCTTCAGCCACCCGCCAGCCTGAAAACAGCCCTCAGCCCCTCACCCAGACTGACCAGGCACCCCAGTTGGGACCCCCACCCTGAAGGGTGTGTGACCAGCTGCAAACAGCCATCATCCCCTCACCCAGACTGGCCAGGCACCCCAGTGGGGACCCCCACCCTGATCCAGGACACCCTTCAGGGCAAACCAGCCGGCCCCACCCGTGCACCAGGCCTCTATCCTATATAGTAAAAGAGTAATATGCCTCCCAGCACCGGGATCAGCGAAGCTGAGAGGCCTCCCGGCACCGGGATCAGCGTGACAGGGGGCAGCGCCCAAACCCCCTGATCGGCCCTGCCCTGTGTGTGAAGGGGTAGAGCCATAACCTCCCCATCAGCCCTGCCCTGAATGTGAGAGTGGCGGCACCCCAACTCCCTGATCGGCCCTGCTGTGTGGGTGATAGAGGGCGGCACCCCAAACCCCTGATCCGCCCTGCTCTGTGTGTGACAGGGGGTGGTGCCCCAACTTCCCTATGGGCCCTATTCTGCGAGTGACAGGGGGGAACTCCTCAACCCCCTGATTGGCCCTGCTCTGTGCGTGACAGAGGGAGCTCCCAACCCCCTGATTGGCCCTGCTCTGTGCGTGAAGAGGGAGCTCCCAACCCCCTGATTGGCCCTGCTCTGTGCGTGACGGGGTGGTGCCGCAACCCCCCAATCGGCCCTACCCTGAGCGTGACTGAGGGTGGCATGGCAACCTCCCAATTCGCCCTGCTCTGTGCATGACAGGGGGCGGTGCCCCAACTCCCTAATCGGCCCTGCTCTGAGCCTGACCAGGGGCTGCACCTAGGGATTGGGCCTGCCCTCTGCCACCTGGGAGCAGGCCTAAGCCAGCAGGTGTTTATCTCCCGAGGGGTCCCAGACTGCGAGAGGGCACAGGCTGGACTGAGGCCCCCCCCCCCCCCAGTGCACAAATTTTTGTGCACCGGACTCTAGTGTGTGTGTGTGTGTGTGTATATATATATATGTGTGTGTGTGTGTGTGTGTGTGTGTGTGTGTGTGTGTGTGTGTGTGTATATATATATATATATATATATATATATATTATATATGGAGAAGTTATTTTAAGGAATTGGTGATTGTGGAAACTTGGCAAGACCAAAATCTTCTGAATAGAGCTGCCTGCTGGAGACTCAGAGAAGAGTTGAAGTTCAAGTTCAAAGTTGATTTACTGGAAGAGTTCCCACTTCTTTCTGGTAGGTCAGTCTTTTTCTATTTAAGGTCTCCAGTTGATTGGATGAGGCCTTCTCACATTCCAAATAATAATCTGCTTTATTCAAAGGCTGCTGATTTAAATGCTAATCTTATTTAAAAAAAATACCTTCATAGAAGCATCTAGAATAATCTTTGACAAAATATTTGAATACCCTTGCTTAGTCAAGTAAACATATAGTATTAACCATCACAACAAATATCACTAAATATTTCTTAAATGAACAAATTAATTTAAAAAACGAATGAAGGGTATGTAGATAGTTAAAGAAGACAGATATGTCTTGCTGGAGAAGTTAAGATTCACAAAGAGCCCAATCGGTGTTGCTCAGTGCTTGAACCAGGAAGTCACAGTTCGATTCCCAGTCAGGGCAAATGCCCAAGTTTCAGGCCAGTGTGGGTGTCAGCCGATCAATGATTCTCTCTCATCATTGATGTTTCTCTCTGTCTCTCCTCCCTTCTTCTCTCTGAAAGCAATAAAAACATATTTTTTAAAAAAAGACTCACAAAGAAAATAATGGCTATTTTTATTTGAAGGGCTTGGAGATAGATACCAGATACAGCTGAGGCCAGGGGATAAGTCTTGAGGCAGAAAACAAAGGGATAGATAGTTTATATACAGAACAATTGAACCCCTCTTTTTTCTTTTCTTTTCTTTTCTTTCTTTTTTTTTAAATGAAGAGTGGAAGAGAGAAGGAAAGACAAAGAGAAACATCAATGTGAGAGAAACACATTGATTGGTTGCCTCCTGCACTGGTTGTCTCCTGCACCTGCCCTGAATAGGGCCCGGGCCAGGGAGAAGCCTGCAACCAAGGTATGTGCCCTTGACTGGAATCCAACACGAGACCCTTCGGTACACAGGCTGACACTCTATCCACTGAGCCATACCAGCTAGGGCTGAACCCCTCTCTTTTTTTGAACCCCTCTTTTTATTTCTTTGCATAACACCATCAACTAGGCAGCTACTTTTCAGGTAGGAGATTAACATATTCTTCTCTGAAAGAATTGAAAACTAAAGAAAATGCTTTTAGATACTGATATCAGGAAGTCCTTTAATGCAAGATTTCCTCTCAGCCCAGTCGCTCCAAAGAGAAGCCCTTGTGTCATCAGCTTCCCTATGCTCACAAAGCATCTAATCAGCTTTATAGTGTTTCATTTTTAAGTAGGTGGACAAAGATAATTTATCTAAGATTTAGACACAATGATAAGTGAGATTTACTTATGTATTGTAATGCTAATGTATTATTGCATTTAATCCTCACAATAGCCCTATGAGATAGGTGAACCTTTCCTTTTCCAAGTTAGGGGAAAATGAGTTTGTTTTTTGGGAATGTTGAGTTGGATGTGCCAAGGAGATTATGGTCAGTGCCTGAAAATGCATGATTAAAGTTTGGAGAGAGGTCAAGGATTGATATATAAATTTGAGAGGCAACCACATAGAAAACCAGCAAAAAGAAAAGAAAAAAAAATGACACCCCAGCGTAGCCGATTATGCACAGTGGTTAGAGCGTCATTCCTTGGACTGAAGGGTCCCAGGTCAAGGTCATTATTTCGGTTGCAGGCTCAATCCCTGGTCCCAGTCAGGGTGCGTGCAGAAGGCAACCAATCGAGGTGTCTCTCTCACGTTGATGTTTCTCTTTCTCTGTCTCTCGCCCCTCCCTTCCACTCTCGTTAAAAATCAATGGAAAAAATATCCTTCGGTGAGGATTACAAGAAAAAAAACAAAGAAAAAAAAATCACTGCCTAAAGATCAGCTGATATGTGAATGGATGACACAGGCCACATGAAACATGGTCTTAAGTATTAGTTCCTAACAAGAATTGCCTCTCTTTTCCTCTGACAGCTGGGTCCTAGGGTAGAGAATATTGTGCCATGCTGTCCTTTGCATCTGGTCTAGGAATAGTGGGTGAGCTTTCTGAAGACATTTGCTTAGAATTGAAAACTGCATCCAAGGGAGATGAATCCTATTTTTTCTTCTCCACATAACTTTTCCACCTTTACATGGCCTCTCACTCCTTTCCTCCCCTACTGGATTCTGTGTTCTCACACTTATTGCTGCAATAAGAAATGTTGGTGCTCTGGCGTAAACGTAAAATAGAATGGACTATAGTATTTGGATGTTGAGTGGGAAGATGAAAGAAGTGCATAAAAATAATTTGTTATTCTGAATGAAAGATTTTAACATTTCCCTATACTTGAATGGTACCGTATATCTTTGGTAACTGGATAGCATTCATTTAGCTGCATTAAGCAAGACATATGAACAAGCTAGACCAGTCAGCATCACAGAAAACATGAGATGATTTCAAGGACATATTTGCCTAGGCACAATAATAGTACCCTTGTTCAGGTGACTGATAGAAAGACAAAAATAAAATTATTTTATAGCTGGGTTCTTTAGCTGTATTAAATATCCCTTTGTGCTTTTCCTTATTGTTGGTATTATATAAATAACACAGGTGTCCTGCTTTAAATGTTACCTGAGAAAAAAAAACCCAGTGCAGATTTTGAATATTGGAGAGCCTTTCATGATTTTCCATTCTGAAACTTGCTCTGTGCTTTCTTTCTTTTTTTTTTTTATTTTTAAATAATCCCTTTATAAATAAAATTCTAAGCTGCTTTGTTTCTATTTTTAAGCATAAGAGCATGCTCATTGGAAGCATATTGTATGTGAAGATTGTCACTTGTTCAATTTTGTGCACTGATGGTGAGCAGAAAATCTTTTTAGCTTCCTTCTTTGTAAAAAATGATTTATACAACCCCACTCTAAAAATTCAGTGTTAACAGTGAAATTACTTCTTGAGCTGTTACAATGAAGAATCAGAGAAAACCTACTATGTTAAAAATGAATAATGCATTTATTTTAATCTTTGGCTTCACTCCCCCACCAGCTTCCTTTTTGGCTACTAAAAAGGATGCAGTAAAAATCCCCAAAAGTGTTAATTTTTTTTTTCTGGAGCTGCTCCAGTAGCACGTCAAAAGAATTTTGAAAAGAACACTCACTTATGTGTAACAGCTTTGGAATACATAATAGGATATATTAGTATGTTTTTAAAAAGAGCAGGAGTAGGTCACGAAGAACATAAAAGAAGTGTGTGAACTCCTTTATTGTTGGTCATGATTAGCTAAAATTGTTTGCATGTGAACAGATTTAATTGTTTACAGAATCTGCATAATACTCTCAACAGAATGAGATGATGGGGGAGGGAGATGTAGCGGGGTTCATAGATGTTCCTCTAATAAATAGCTTTCCCTAAGTATAATCTGAAGGAAGCATAGCAATAGAATCTATGGAGTCTGTATCTTTAATTGCAGGTTAATGGGTTAGGAGGGTAACAAGACTTTAGAAGATACATAAGGTATCTGTAGATTCCTTAGGAGAATCAGTGGCAGGATAACTAGATATTCTCTCTCTCTCTCTCTCTCTCTCTCTCTCTCTCTCTCTCTCTCTCCTCTTTCGGTAGGAAATTGCCCTTCTTACCAAGTTGAGTTACTAGTCAAAGGATTTTTTTTTAAAAAAACATTGATTTTCTTCATTTATTTTAAGTGATTATATAGAAGAATAGAAAAGAGCCGAAACCAGTTTGGCTCAGTGGATAGAGCGTCGGCCTGCGGACTGAAAGGTCCCAGGTTCGATTCTGGTCAAGGGCATGTACCTGGGTTGCGGGCATATCCCCAACAGGAGATGTGCAGGAGGCAGCTGATCGATGTTTCTCTCTCATCGATGTTTCTGGCTCTCTATCTCTCTCCCTTCCTCTCTGTAAAAAATCAATAAAATATATTTTAAAAAAAGAAAAGATAGTTTTCTTTTTGTGTGTGTATCATGGAACCTCAGCTGCAGAGTTAAGTTTATCATACTTCTCAGTTTAAGTACAATCAACATCATCATTCTCTCTCTCTCTTAAAAAATTTATTTCTTGCCCTGGCCAGTGTGGCTCAGTTGGTTGAACATCGTCCCATGCACCAAAAGGTTGCCTGTTTGATTCCCTGGTCAGGGCACATGCCCAGGTTGTGGGTTCAATCCTGGCTGGGGTGTGTGTAGGAGGGCAACTGATTGATGTTTCTCTCTTCCTTTCCTTTCCTCTCTAAAAATCAATAAAAAAAATCTTAAAAAAAGAAAATTTACTAGGTGTACTGGTTAATAATAGCAGATTTTATAATCAAAGAAAACACGATAATTTCAAGAGAAACATCAAAAGTGCTTTATTCAATGTAATGTCCATCGCTAGCTACACATTTCCTCCATCTTTCAGGTAATTTGTGGATATCGTCCCAATAGAACTTTTCTTGTTTTGAGGCAAACCATTCAGAGACCCAATTTTCCAATTTGTATGTTTTGAAGTGTTGCTCAGAAAGTGCATGTGCCATCGATCAGAACAAGTGGTAATCTGAAGGAGCAAGGTCTGGTCGGTTAATACTTCCCAGGTAGGATCTTTTAATGTGTCTTTAATGGTTTTGAAGTGTGTGTAATGGTGCGTCATCATGAAGCAAAATTATTTTGTCATGTCTTCTGGCACATTCTGGTCGTTTCACGATCAAAGCGTGGTTCAGATTGATTATTTGTTGTCGGTAGCGATCAGTATTAACAGTTTCACCTGGTTTTAGAAACTCAGAATACACCACACCTTCCTGATCCCACCAAACGCAGAGCATTGTCTTCTTTCTGAAACGATTTGGTGGTTGACCTGGTCAACCCATGATTTTGTGCATTTGGGATTCTCAAAATAAATCCACTTTTCATCACCAGTCACAATTCGATGCAAAAAAGACTTTTTTTCGTGCTGTTGAAGCAACATTTTACTGATGACTTTTGGGTTTTCCATTTGTCTTTCTTTCAGTTGATGTGGCACCCATTTTCCTTCCTTTAACATCTTTCCCGTTGCTTGTAAACAATCAGAAATTGTTTGCTGAGCCACGTTTACTCTTTCTGCAAGTTGTTTTTGAGTTTGACACACATCTTCATCCAATACTTGTAATTATTGGTCTTCAAACTTTTTCGGTTGACCTGGACTTTCTTTGTCTTTCACATTGAAATCATCACTTTTAAAGTGTTTCAACCAGCGTTCACAAGTGTCTTGAGATGGAGCATGTTCACACAAGCTTCCCGAAGTATATGATAACTTTTTCTTCAAAAAAGTAATGAATTAAAACCTCCCGCAAATGCTCTTTTTTTGGGCACAAAATTTGACATTTTTAAGCATAAAAATATCTATGATGCTAACACCTTTAGCAAATTTGACACATGAAGTTTTGAAGCTTGCTATCAATACAACAAAATAGCATACATATCAAATCGCATATATATCAACATATGTGTAACTCCATCTATTGAAAAAAATCCACATTATTAACCAGTACACCTAGTATTTATTGTTACTCTATCGCTTATAACTTAATGTCCACTTCTGTCCCCAATTCCTCGGATAGGTTTTCACTTTACAATGTTGGATATGGGTGGGTCTTCAACAATATATGGAGTTGTATTGTTTGGGGATATGCCTAACCGTTGTGGTGGTCTGATTGCTGTACTAATCTCTAGTCTCACACACTTTGAAACCATTCTCCATGTGTCCTCTAGAGCAGCGGTTCTCAACCTGTGGGTCGCGACCCCTTTGGCGGTCGAACGATCCTTTCACAGGGGTCGCCTAAGACCATCCTGCATATCAGATATTTACATTATGATTCATAACAGTAGCAACATTAAAGTTATGAAGTAGCAACGAAAATAATTTTATGGTTGGGTCACAACATGAGGAACTGTATTTAAAGGGCCAGAAGGTTGAGAACCACTGCTCTAGAGGGATTTTTTTTTCTAAGATAGAAATCTGATCATGTCAGTCAACTACTTAAGATTCTTAGGCTTTCTCATTCATTAGGAGACTCCATAAGTTAAATCCCTTTCTCACTGAATTTTTACTGAACAACTCATGTGTTTCATGAACCCAGCCTTTGCACAAAGACTTCCCACTGTTTGTGTTGCCTGTTAGCAACTTTATACCTCCCTCTACTGTACCAGGAAAATACTTCTTTTTTTTTTTTTGTCTTCAAGACAGTTCAAGCACTCATCTCCTTTTTTATGAAGTCTCCTCCAGATTTCTTCAGGCTTTCTTTTTTGCCTTTGTGTCTACACTGTACCTTTTATCATAACACTTATAACACTTTTCTTTTTGTTTCCATGTTTTTGTCCCTCTTCTAAGCTCTGAACTCCAAAGAAGAGGGGAAAGTCTCTTAGTCAACTTTTTAACTCCAGTAGTATTTCCAAATCCCCAATAAACATTAATCTTCAGAATTCAGGAACAAGGACTCATAATTCCTAGGATTTTTGGGGAATTCCTGAGATCATGTTATTCTGAAAAATACTTCTGACAGTCTTTATATGCTATATTCATTATTATGAACATCTAAAATTTTGTTTAATATATGAGAAATATTAAGGTTAGTAGTATTTATAAAGAACTGTGGCCTATATTCAAACATATTTGAATTATATAACCTCCTCGAAAAGCTAACAGCAGCACACAGAATTATGTGTCAAAAATGCCAATGTAAGCAAATATTTTGTTTCCAAAACCTCTTATTTCTTGAAACATTACTCACAGGATTTATGTAAAGTATATTATACATATAATCATATTAATATTTGTTTTATTTGCAAGAGTGATTTCCTCTTAGCATCAGACAGGCCCTGAACACATTTATAACTTGACAACAGTTACAGACAAGAGTGACTGATTAAATTGTGACCCCTTTGTTCCTACGTTTGCCTTCCCTGGTTGCTGGCACTGTTGACCTTCACCTTCCACTCTGCGTTGTGTCAGTACTTCCTGCTCTTGCTTGACATCAGTGTATTCCTTTGACCCAGTCATGTCTCCATGTTGTTAAGCTTTAATTCTCACAGAAGAGTTATATTATTTTTTCTATTTCTGACTTTATTGCTTAACTAAGTTTTCTTAGGACTTGGCATTTAGAAAAACAAATTTTCTGAGAAAGGCTGGAAACTAATTCCTGTAGGGAAACAATCCCCAATGCCTAGCATATTAGGCATTCAATAAAATATTTTGAAATATATCTTAATTGAATGTTTCTTTGTAGTCTCAAAGCATCTAAAATAATGTCTGGCACATGGAGATACTTAAGATACTTTAATTATTGAATCTATGTTTTTTTTTGAACCAGTGTCATGATAAAGTAGGGCATCATAGTTTAGCCCATAAAATGGCTAACACACACGAAAGACTCCATGCTATGTGCTTTCATAACACTCTGTATCTTTTATAGTGTTTATACCTGTGGACATTAACTAATTACTTGTATGATGTTTTTATTCTTGACTAAGCTCCCTAAGGGCAGGAATTATTTCTATTTTCACAGGTGTGATCCCAGAAGGTGCTAACCACAAGCATGTAATGGGCAGCTTGCTAAGTATTTATAGTATATGTAAGTGAATGGAGGAGATAGCAACCATGGAATGTGAGCCTGCTTTACCTGAGATCTCTGAGAGGTTCTAAAGAACATAGTTTGAAACCACTGCTGGATTCTTGGACACAGACTAGATATTAATTATGTCACATGGTTTTGCAAAAGATTTTCTATCTATATGACTGGTAGTGAAATGTTATTACCCCAACTATATGCCTTTTAGCCTGCCTGGGTTAATCTTTGCGTTATAAAAGATTGTACATGATTAATATTGTTATTATTTCTCCCATTATGTACTTCCTTGTCACCTCTTTAGAAGGACATTCCACCCCTTCCAACTTACTAAATATTTTTGCTTGAGTAACTCTCAGGATATCACATGTTCTAAATTCTAAAGATTAAAAAAAGTTCCTTAAATATTTAATATCTCCTCCTTGATTAATATGCCTAGATTTTGGATGTTTTACTCATGTCCTAATTTCATCATGGTGATCAGGTACGGGTAGGGTGAGTGCAGAAGGAAGAGTTGAACTAGAAAGGATGGTGGCATGGGGCAAAGAGGGCATCTAGTCTTCTGAATAAATATTTTAGGTAAGAGTTCCCTGAACATGTTCTGGTTAGGACTTTTCTCAAATCGTTTTCAATATTTCTACCATAGAAGACCAAGACAACATAGTAGTTTTCTGTATTTTGATGATTTCCAGGGTTTCAGATGGTCAGGATCAAATCACCCTAGTATAGTTCTGCACAGGACTGCTTTCTGGAGCTGAAAAATGTGTAGCTGGAGAGTGGCTACCAAGTTAGAATGTTTGGTCATTGTTATGTCATAGGGAGCTAAAACTTATACTCAGTGTCAAAACACAGATGTCTTCCACTAGTGTAGACTTTTATGGAAAGTCAAACAAAAAGGAAATAGAAAGGAGGAGCATAATTTCTCTTGTACCCTTTATTTTCATTATACTGACTCTTGTACTTTTATCAGGTGTTCTTTTAGTTGTGGGAACTTGGACTAGTTTTTATATTTGTGGTTGATTCAGAGTGTATTGAACTAGCTGAGAAAAATTTACCCCATATGTCTTTGTCAAAAGCAAATAAAGCTATCTGTTTTAAACTTGATATTAACAGTCTTCACTGAAGCAATCAAGCAAATTTAATCTGTTCATACAAAATTAACTCTCTCCCTTGAGTCACTTAACATAATTGCGATATTTCTGCTTGGGATTGTAAAATGCTTCCAACTATTTTGTAGGGATATAAAAGGAAGACAAAAATAGCTATCTTATATTTATAAAAACCTGGAGTTATAGATGTGTTTTGTGGATTGAAAATTTTAGTTAGATGAATTTAGTTTACTTTGAAGTTAGACAAATGTAATAAAGGCTACAGCGAGGATGGGACTTTCAAGTGTCTAGGAAATTTAGCATGTTACAGCAAAGAGTTTATAAAAATAAATAATTCAGAGACCATGAGTTGAGTGGACATTTTTGAAAAATAAACTAGTGATTAAAATACAATTAAAACAATGATGTCAGAAGATAGGGAAAAAACTACAGAGAGAAAAATGAGAGAGAATAAAAGATGTATATCCAGGGTACTCTAATCTTCTAGTCATAGATGTTCTAGAAAGAGAAATTAAGTAGATAGATAGAGGAAATGATAATAAAAACAAAATAACATTTCACTGAGATGAAGACAAATTTAAATCTTTCAATTGAAAATGCAGAAAGAAGTAGTAAACACAACTATTGAGGGAATAAAGATCTGCAATTAGATATATCTCAGTGGAGTTTCTGAATTCTATGAACAAAGACCATTTTAGAAGATTGTAGACTGAAAAAGCAGGTGCTGTCCCAAAGGAGAGAGAATCAAATTGACATTGGTCGAGTTGTCTTTCTGGATTTTAGATGATAGTGGGGGAGTGTATTGAGAGTTTCAAAGGGGAAAAAATGTCCACTCTGTTCTATGCCTTCAGTTTGTAGATGGGCAGCTGTTTCTTATGGTACTAAGATAGATACTTCCTCAAGGAAGTTCTCTGGCCAAATGAAGTTGAATCAGAATCAATATCACAAGTAGAGGAAAGATTAATATAACTGAAATGACTGCAAATTCTTAGCTCGTGAGGTGTAAACACAAAGTAATTGTTTTTCCAACTTCTACTACCACTGTGTTCTATAGAAATTCCCTTTCTTACTGAATAATGCACTCTGTAATGACATCTAAATCTAATGCCATAATTTTAATTTTCTGTTATTAAAACAGTTACATTTTAGCTATTAAGACTTATTATTGCTTATTTTGTTTTAATAAACCCACATAAATAAGTGTGAAGCACGATGAATTTTCAGTTATTACATCTATTTAGCCAGAATCCAAATTAAGAAATAGAATATTGCTAACACTCCAGAAACCCTAGTGGTGCCCTGTTACAGTGTATGGTAACTTTTTTCAGAATTTGATGATGAAGTAGACAAACTAACATGGTATTGTTGGGGAGGAACAAACTTTTCTCTGCCCTCAAGGTTCTTTTTCTCCCCTTTATTTTTTCATCACCATTTATCCCCCGTAGCCAGTGGTCGGCAAACTAATTAGTCAACAGAGCCAAATATCAACAGTACAACGATTGAAATTTCTTTTGAGAGCCAAATTTTTTTAAACTTAAACTATATAGGTAGGTACATTGTTATTAACTTGATTAGGGTATTCCTAAGGCTTAGGAAGAGCCACACTCAAGGGGCCAAAGAGCCGCATGTGGCTCGCGAGCCGCAGTTTGCCGAACACGGCATACCCTCTTTTAACCCTCAAGGTTCTTATGACTGGTTTGATAATCACACAGACACGAGTAGATTAGCAAGAGAAAATAACCAAGTTTAATACATATGTATGGAAACCCCTCATACATGAGAGAGTCGGAGACCCCACATGCACCAGAGATTCAGAGATAGGGAACATAGGAAAAACTAGGGAGAGGTAAGGTGCCTCGGGGCCTTGAAATGCTTATTGCAAGATAAGAACAAATGTTTAATAAATAGCAGTTTGTCCTGCCTTATAGACAGGTCAAAAGAGGTTATCTCTGATCATTGCTTTTTTGCAGCGAGGCCCCTAATTCAAGTTCTTCTTGGTAGTTAAGGAAGGGGCAGAAGTTTCTCTTGAGCCTGAAGCCAAAATTGACTTTAGCTCAAAACAATCTGCATACCACCGAAGCACATCTTAGGATGGCTTGTTCTGAACCCCCACAGTATGAATTATGCAATTAATAAGCTTGAAAAATATACAGCTCTCCTTTAAAAACAGGATACACTTTTCAGGTTATGAAATGTAAGAAAACATATGAGTTTTCAAAGAAAATCTAAAGATCATTTGAAGGTAAATAATGATTCTCAGATTATAATGCGGTAAAACTAGAAATGTATTCGTAAGAGACCACGAATGTAAACACTTACAAATTTAAAAACAAGCCTAATATTTAGGGTAAAAAGGAAATTAAAACTGAATAGCAGACTGTATAACAATTGAAATGAAAATATGACTGGCCAATACCTGAGTGATGTGGACAAAATTATACTTAGTAGAGATGTCATATAGCCTGTAATGCTCTTACTTTTCAATAAGAAAAGAAAATTAAGCGTTCAACTCAAAGAGCTAGAAAAAGTAATATAAAAAATAGATGATTGAAATTTCATAGTTAAGAACAGAAAGCAGTAAATTAGAAAGTAAACAAATAGATGAATAAGTGACACATCCAATAAATGTTTGATTATTAAAGTTAAATTGAATCTTTGAATATGACAATAAAATAGAACCACTTAGGCAAGCCAAGAAGAGAAAAATCATATGAAACATTATGAATGAAAATGGTGATAGAAATGCAATAAAGAAGATAATAATAAAATATGTACATTTTTATTCAATAAATTAGAAAACATAAATGGAAATAATTGACTTCCTAGAAAAACATAAATTACAGAATTGGTGCAAGACAAAGTTGCCTGTAGTGATAAATAAGTAACCATAATCCTATCTAATAAAAGACAAAAAGGGTAATTAACCATACCTCTGCTACACTTCCCATTGGCTAATCAGGGCGATATGCAAATTAACTGCCAGTAAAGATGGCGGCCGGCAGCCATGCAGTTGAAGCGAACATGAGGCTTGCTTGCTCAAGTGATGGAGGAAGCCAAGGTTCCCCGCCTGCCGTGCCCCGGCTCTGAGCCCGAAAGCAACAATGTTTCAATTATAGAAGCTAAACAAACCCCAGATACCTGCTTTTAGCCGGCAGCAGCCTCAGAGCTGGGAGCGCAAGTGACGGCAACAATGTTTCAATTATAGAAGGTAGAATTAAAAAAAAAAGAAAAAAAGGAGAGGCTGGGAGCTTCAGTCACCCGCCAGCCTGAAAACGGCCCTCATCCCCTCACCCAGACTGACCAGGCACCCTAGTGGGGACCCCCACCCTGAAGGGTGTGTGACCAGCTGCAAACAGCCATCAGCCCCTCACCCAGGCTGGCCAGGCACCCCAGCGGGACCCCCACCCTGATCCGGGACACCCTTCAAGGCAAACCAGACGGCCCCACCCGTGCACCAGGCCTCTATCCTATATAATAAAAGGGTAATATGCAAACTGACCCTAACAGCACACAGACTAGGAATAACTGGTCACTATGACACACACTGACCACCAGGGGGCAGACGCTCAATGCAGGAGCTACCCTCTGGTGGTCAGTGCGCTCCCACATGGGGTAGCTCTGCTCAGCCACAAGCTGGCTGATGGCTGCCAGTACAGCGGTGGTGGTGGGAGCCTCTCCTACCTCCTCAGCAGCACTAAGGATGTCTGACTGCAGCTTAGGCCTGCTCCCCGCTGGCAAGTGGACATCCCCTGAGGGCTGCTGGGCTGCCAGAGGGATGTCTGATTGCCATCTTAGGCCCAATCTCCCGAGGAGCGTGCCTAAGCCAGCAAGTGGTCATCCCCTGAGGGGTCCCAAACTGCGAGAGAGCACGGGCCGGGATGAGGGACCCCCCCCCCCCCGAGTGCACAAATTTTTGTGCACCAAGCCTCTAGTATAAAATAAAAAAGGAAATTTTAAGAACTTAACTCCACATAAGTGCTAGTCCTAGATGATTTTACATGTTAGCTTTTTAAAATATGCAAGTAATAGACACTTTATGTTTTAGTTGATTTATTCTGGAGATTAGAAAAAGGCGTAAAACTCTTCAGTTTATATAACTCTGATACTAAAAGTGAAATAAAAGAGAAAAGAAAACTGGAGACCAATTTTACATATGAATATGGATGCAAAACTCTAACGTAAAATAGTAATTCAGGATTAAGTTAAAAAATATACACCATAGATAGACAAATTTACTCCCAGGAGTGTAAAGATGGTTGTCATTGGGAATTAAGTATACTAATGTATAAAAAGGGAAAACACATATGATCATAAATGGTATCCTCAATAAATTTAACAAACCATAGAGCATACTGGATTATTCTTCCTACAGAAATAATCATGATACTGTGTCAGGCTCTGTGCTAGCACTTCACATGGACTGTCAGGTCTTCATAACAATCCTACAAAGTAGCTATTACTGGTATGTTCCTTTTATAGATGAGGAAACTGAGGTACAATGTAATTTTCCTTTCCAAGGTCATGCAGTTAGAGATGGAACCCGCATTTGAACTTAGGCAGTTTCAATGTGCTTATTCATTATGCCATTCTGCCCATTTTTTTTGTTCAGTACTGAAGGAATAAAAGCTTGCTTAATATGGTGAAAAGGTAAGATATCCATGAGACTAAAACAGCAGGTATGTCATAAAATTCATCAAGACAAGAATTACCCTCTCATTATTTTAGTGGTTCTAATCTAGCCAATGCATGTGTATAAGAAAAAAATCCAGGATGAGGACAGATGATTAGCAATTTAATTCCATCTGCAGCCTTCATACCCCCTTGCTGTGCAACATAAGATATTCACAGATTCCAGCAATTAGAATGTGACTATCTTTGGGATACCATTATTCTGCCTAACATAGTACCCTTGGAAATACTATTACCTAAGAAAAGAATATGAGGATTAGAAGGGTTGCCACCAAAATCAGTGATTGCATAATAATGAGAGATTAATCTGCCTCGTCTTTTGATTTATTTTCAGGAATTATATCCAGACAGAAAAGATGAGGGCTGGGAAGAATATGTTGTACACTTTTAGCACTAGTGACAAAGTTGAAACTGGGTTGAAATTAGATGCTCTAGATTTCCTCTAACATTTTCTTAACTCCGGGTTCTCTGCACAGTTACAAATTCCTTCTCATATTGTGAAATTCTATCTTGGGGCATATACTACATATACTAGAGGCCCGGTGCACAAAAGTTTGTGCACTCGGGGGGCGGGGAGGGGGGAGGGAGGGCCCTCAGCCCGGCCTGTGTCCTCTCGCAGTCTGGGACCCCTCAGGGGATGTCCACCTGCTGGTTTAGGCCCTCTCCCCCGGGGATCGGGCCTAAGCTGGCAGTCAGACATCCCTCTGGCAGCCCAGGAGCCTTCAGGGGATGTCCACTTGCCAGCGGGGCGCAGGCCTAAGCTGCAGTAGGACATCCTTAGTGCTGCTGAGGAGGCGGGAGCGGCTCCCGCCACCACTGCTGTGCTGGCAGCCGTCAGCCTGGCTTGTAGCTGAGCAGAGCTCCCCCTGTGGGAGTGCACTGACCGTCAGGGGGCAGCTCCTGCATTGAGCATCTGCCCCCTGGTGGTCAGCATGTGTCATAGTGACCAGTCATTCCCAGTCGTTCTGCTGTTAGGGTCAATTTGCATATTACCCTTTTATAGGATAGAGGCCTGGTGCATGGGTGGGGGCCAGCTGGTTTGCCCTGAGGGGTGTCCCAGATCAGGGTAGGGGTCCCGCTTGGGTGCCTGGCCAGTCTTGGTGAGGGGCTGATGGCTGTTTTCAGGCTTGCCAAGCCCCCCAGTGGGGACCCTCACCCCATGGGGGTATGGCCAGCCTGGGTGAGGGGCTGAGGGCTGTTTACAGGCTGGCCACACCCCCTTCAGGGTGGGGGTCCCCACTGGGGTGCCTGGCCAGCCTGGGTGAGGGGCTGAGGGCCGTTTTCAGGCTGGCCATGCCCCCTGGCAACCCAAGTTCCCAGCCTCTCTTTTTTTTCTTTTTTTCTTTTTTTCCGGGATTTATTTATCTTCTATAATTGATACTTTGTAGCCTCGAGTGGAGCCCAGGGCTGGCCAGGGCAGGCAGGAAGCTTAGCTTCCTCCATCGCCAGGGGCAACCCAAGCCTCCTGCTCACTCCAGCTCTGTGGCCACCGCCGTCTTAGTTGGGTTAATTTGCATACTCGCTTCTGATGGGTTGGTGGGTGTGGCTTGTGGGTGTTGCTTGAGCATAGTGAAGGGATGGTTAATTTGCATGTTTCTCTTTTATTATATAGGATAGTAGAGAGATCATAAATTGTGTGATTTTTAATTCAAGGAGTCATTTCACAGTTAGCCAATTCTGGTTTGCTGTGTGAATGCATGTTACTGAGAGCTGCATCAAGCAGCTCAAGATGCATATTTGTTATTAGTTAGTATAATTTGGTTAGTATAATTAGTTAGTATAACTGGTTAGTATAATTTTGGCTGTGGTGTTCCTTAATGTGCTCACTTATGTCAAATTGTGCATTTACAGTCTCTGATGTGACTATATATTAAATCTATTATACATTTTTTCTCACAATGTAAAAAATTTGTTAAATTTACTATGACTCAATCAAATGGGCATTTATTTATTAACGGCCAATGTTTTCAGTTATTTTTAGAAAGCCTTTAAAATGATCAGAGTTAAGCTTAAGTGTTCTCTTTTTCCCTGGAATTAATTATCTAGGGCAGCCGTGGGCAAACTATGGCCCGCGGGCCGGATCCAGCCCATTTGAAATGAATAAAACTAAAAAAAAAAAAAAAAAAGACCGTACCCTTTTATGTAATGATGTTTACTTTGAATTTATATTAGTTCACACAAACACTCCATCCATGCTTTTGTTCCGGCCCTCCGGTCCAGTTTAAGAACCCATTGTGGCCCTTGAGTCAAAAAGTTTGCCCACCCCAATCTAGGGCCTTCCCTGTGGAGTAGCCACTGTCCACATGAGGCATAAAGCCCTTGAAATGCGGCTAGTCCTAATTGCGACGTGTAAAACAAAGCATAAAATTAATACTCGTTTTGAAAACAGTACAAAAAGAAAAGTAAAAATACCTGAATAATTTTTATATTGATTATATGTTGAAATGATATTTTGGATTTACTAGGTTAAATAAAATATATTAAAATGAATTTCCCTCTTTTTACCTTTTTAATATGGTCAATAGAAAATTTAAATTTACATCAATAGCTCACATTGTTCTAGACCCATTTGACCCATATGAGATATGTTTAGCTCATGATAATAAAATTATATCATCGCTATAGAAGATGAGGACGTATGTGATAGAAGAGAGTTTGTTCACTGGTGCCAGCAGTAACACTGGACACCAAGAATTGCAGTGGAGAAATATTGACTGTTTTATTATGAATGGCACCATCCAGGACAATGGGAAGCTAATGCTCAAAACTCAACTGCCCAATGGCCTATACGTTATAGGTTATATAGGGCAAAATCACAAGACACTGTGGGTTAGGGGTTTGGGTCATGCTGGGAGCTGATTGGTCAGAGATGAGATAAGGGTAATGAATCATTTCTTAACGTGTTGACAGTTCTGAGGTCTGTTCTGTGGTCCCTCTGTCAGGTTTCATGGGAAAGTAGACGGGGTCATTCCACCTTAGAGCAGCTGAAACATAACGTAAGTCAAGATGTCTTTAGCCTGCCAGAGGTCTGGATCTTGTGACTATTAGGTCCAGCTACTGTCTTCTGCTGCCTCAGAGGTTGCTAATTATGGGGGCAAAAGGCTAGCTCTGATGGACAGACACATATGTGGGCGGGGGGAAGAAGGGAGGAAAGAGAAAGGGAGAGGGAGAGGGGGAGGGGGAGGGGGAGGGGGAGGGAGAGGGAGAGGGAGAGGGAGAGGGAGAGGGAGAGGGAGAGGGAGAGGGAGAGGGAGAGGGAGAGGGAGAGGGAGAGGGAGAGAAAGAGAAGAGAGAGATGATTTTTAGAGCTAGGATTTAAAGCTAAATTTAATCAAACTCATAAGGATCCTCAGTTTCACGTACAGTACTCAATAGCTTGTGCACATCAGTCCAATTCTTGCAAACATGGGAGTGGAATATTAAGATACAAATTGAAAAAAATAGGGACTTTGTTTTGCATGCTTGAAATGATCTGATTTGTCAGAAGACCATTCCTACATACTCTGACCTGGCCTGCGGCACTCAATGCACCTTCTGTATGAGTTTCTGTATCTGAAGCCCTGGAGTGATCTCAAGTGTCATGAGCCAGATGAGAATTAAGAAATGCTGAGCACTCTTATGTGGCTCCTGATGAATATTTCCCATAGGTTGGTAGAGGGCATAATGACGATCAATTTGTGGAGTAGCTGTGCCTAAATCTTATTTGCTATACATATGAATATTGGCCCAACAAACTCAGGTTTTTTATTTATTTAGGAATAATCTTCTTTAATATGTGAAAACTTTGATGAATGTCTGGTCATTTGAAAGTTCTGTGGAAAACCTATTTTGTTTATATTTGTTTTAAAACATACTAATCATTGGATATAACTATTTGTTATATTAGTACAAATAGTATAACAAAGGAAATTGAATCTTTGGTCATTGGGGATTTCTGAGCATTCATTCTGGGCAAGATTTCTCACATAAAAAATGAAAAAATATTGACAAGTAGGTATAGGAGATGAGATTGTGTGTATGTTACAATAAGACCGAAGATGCCTGGTAGGCGTGGCTCAGTGGTTGAGCATCTACCTCTGAGCCAGGAGGTCATGGTACAATTTCTGTCAGGACACCTGCCTGGGTTGCAGGCCCGATCCCCAGTGGGGGGTGCGCAGAAGGCAGCCAGTCAATGATTCCCTCTCATCATTGATTTCAATCTCTCTCTCCCTCTCCCTTCCTCTCTGAAATCAATACAAATATATTAAAGACCAAGGATCTATAAATTGCCTTTTTTTGAATAAATATGTAATTAATTATTTAAAACTTTTTGAGACATCCTTAAAGGTACTTAGAACTCTTGCATTTTGCAGAACAGCCTTAAGTTAACACAGGCCCTCTTTTTAAGTCCCAGGATCATCAAAGAGAAACTAGAGGAGGGCAGTGCAAAAAGCTGGAATGGTATTAGCTCACCGATTGAGCTTTTAAACATCAAGGTTTATTTAAAGTAAGCCTTTAATTGGAAGTTTTGGGTCTGGCCTATTTATAGTGTTTAAAACGTGTGTGTATGTTCTATGAATATATGGATATGTGCCTAGAGGCTCTGGTAATAGGTGCAGTCAGATATATTTATATACAAATGCTAAATTTCTATTCTAAACCTCCTTGTTTTTTTAAAAAAAGTCTATCCGCTTCCATTCTGTTTAGGAAATGAGAAATACATTGGAGATATTTTTTTCATACTAATATAATGAATTCCTTGTTTTTCTGGTAATGGGGAACTGAGATGGTATAGGTAAATGAAATCTATCGACCCTGAATCTATTTTAGTTATGAATATCAATATCTTTCCTTCCTAAATATTTATGAGGTCTCATAACATACAGGAAGTTTAAAAAGTAATTTGAGTTAATTTACAGTATTTTCTCTCTTTTTTTTTTCTATCCTGTGCCAGAGGTATTCTGGAGCAACCTAGTGTTCAAGTCTGCTTTAAAGGAAACTTGCCTTTCCCCACAAGACACCACTGCTTTCACGAAGATATCTCATCATCCATGCATTTCACTTATGGTGGGAGCCTTTGACTGTTAGCCTATCGTGTGGATACCATTTCCCTTAGGTTTTATTTTAGACATACCTATTTGAATTTCTCCCTCTTCTCTATCCACCACTGTATCTCCATTCGTCCAAATTCCTTTGTTTCTTCCTGAGACTGTAAAAACAGACAACGAACCTGACTCCCTGCCGCCAACTTGTTCACTGTTTCCCTTCCAGCTGCCACTAGAGCCCTCATGACCTGATCATGTCAGAAACATGCTTAGTATCTCTGTGATAACCCTCTAGCTCCAAGTTGCCTATAGAATCAAGACTAAGCTTCTTGACATGTTATCAGGCTCTTCACAACCTAGAGCAAACCTAGGCTTTTCTCTTCTTGTATTTTATTGTCTTTTTTGTATTTCCTTGAAGAATTACGTGATAATTTTGACTCTTCAAATAATTTAGAGGTGAATAATGTATTTTTGCATGCATTTTTCTATGTTAATGCAAATCTTTCTTATCTGTACAGTGAGAATAAGAATAGTATCTTTTTTTTTTAAATTTTTTTTATTGATTTTTTACAGAGAGGAAGGGAGAGGGATTGAGAGTTAGAAACATCGATGAGAGAGAAACATCGATCAGCTGCCTCCTGCACACCCCCTACTGGGGATGTGCCTGCAACCAAGGTACATGCCCTTGACCAGAATCGAACCTGAGACCCTTGAGTCCGCAGGCCGATGCTCTATCCAATGAGCCAAACCAGTTAGGGCAAGAATAGTATCTTAAACCTATAAGTTCATGCTGACCAATGTCATCCCAATCAGTTTAATTAAAAAAAGGATAGTATCTGTTTTATAGTTGTATGGCTATAAATGACTTAATACATGTACATAAAACATTTAGAATATTAACATACACAATATTCTGCAGTTTGATTTTTTTAAAAAAATCTTTAACTAAGAATATGTTTTAGAGAGAGAGAGAGAGGAGAACCATCGATTGGTTGCCTCCTGTATGCACCCCGACCAGGGATTGAACCCTCAACCTATGTATGTACCCAATGTACCCAGCTACCTGGCCAGAGCTCTGATTCATTTTAAAGTTAATCTTGGTATGTGGCAAGGTAGGAATCAAGACTCTATTTATTTTGGCCTAAGGATATGCATTTGTTCCAGAACAATTTTTTGCTAATTCATTTCTTTAATGAATTGCCTTTGCACCTTTGTAAAAAATCAATTGCATATATGTGTGAAAGTCTAAATTGACTTTCTGTTCCTTCATTCAGTCTTTCCTCCAATACCAAGCTATCTGTCTTGTTTACTAGAGATTTATTATAGCCTTAAAATCAGGTAGTGTTCATTTGGGACAACATGGATGGACCCAGGGGGTATTATGCTAAGAAAATAAGTCAGAAAGAGAAAGAAAAAGACCATGTCTTTTCACTTGTATGTGGAATGTAAAGAACAAAAGAAATGAACAAACAGAAACAGACTCATAGATACAGAGAACTGAGAGTTGCTGGATTGGAGGGCGATGCCACATGAAAAAGGTGGAGGGATTAAGAAGCTACGAAATAGTCATGGAGATGTAAAGTACAGCATAGGGAATGTACTCAATAATATTGTAATAACTATATACGTTGCCAGGTGGGTACTAGGCCTATCAGGAGGATCACTCCATAAATTATATAATTGTCTAACCACTCTGCTGTACATCTGAAACAAATATGAAATAATATGGAATGTCAGCTGTAATTGAAAAAGAAAAAAAGTATCCTTTTAATTACATTTGAATAAGTACATTCTGTTCATTTTTGTCGTCCCGCCTTAGTTTAATTCAGTTATGATCTCTCATCGGGAACAGCTATTTATTTCTCAGAGAAGCCTGTGTGCTCTCTGGTACTTCAGGTATCTTACTGCTTTGTAATTGTGAGTTTATATGTCTAGAGTAGACCCTGTTCTTGTGAAGAAGGACCTTGAGTGATGATTTTCTACTCTCAGTGCCTAAGTTTAATATGTAACATGCAGTTGGGGTACAATCAATATTTTGCGAATACATGAATTAACTTGTTATTAGATGTTAGTTTGGATGGCTTTAATATCATCGTGAGCATTAGATAAAGCCATTTTTTGGTCTACTTTTGGAAAAGTGTCTTTCAATGCCTTATTTACTCAATAGCTAAAAATAGTTTCTGTAACTTTAGTGATCAAGGTTACAATGGATTCTTCTATATAGTTACACGTTATCTCCAGGATATTCTTCCCATAATGCAAAAGTAATCCTAAAAGTGACATAAATCAGTGCCATCTCAGAATAGTGTGTTAAACGGGAAGGGGCAGGTGTCATAAATCCTTAGTCTTTAGTCTATAATATGGTAGCTGATGGTAAATTGCTTCCAATATTTGAGTAATGGTATCAAGTAATAGGGAAATGCTGGATCCAGTTATTTTTAAAAAACTATTTTTATTAATTTTAGAGAGGAAGGGAGAGGGAGAGAGAGAAACATCAATGATGAGAGAGAATCACTGATCCGCTGCCTCCTGCACGCCCCCTACTGGGGATTGAGCCTATAACCCGTGCATGTGCCCTTGACTGGAATCGAACCTGGGACCCTTCAGCCCTCAGGCTGACGCTCTGTCCACTGAGCCAAACCGGCTAGGGCGGATCCAGATTTTGGCAGAGGGCCTGCATTTGCTAATAATTTCTGGAGGAAGTTATATTCCCTAATAATTTCCTTGAATCAAATAAATGAAGTTACTGATCTGAGGGGGGTGTATGAAAGACGGCAGTCATTTTTCACATGACTAGACTTTTCATGTGCCACAGGCTGCTGGCTGTGGGACCATCCTTCTGTTTTCTAAAGCACGATTCTGCTTAACCGCTAACTCTGCGCTTCTGCTCTATTTGCAGCATCTGGCGAGGCCCCAATGTGAACTGCACAGACAGTTCGGGTTACACTGCTTTACACCATGCGGCCTTAAATGGACATAAGTAAGTGCCACTTATTTGGTCTGGAATCCTTGTGTATTTCGTTACATGTGATGGAGTTAATTATGTCTGACGATAGCCGTCTCATGTTGCCATGAGTCCCCTGGGCTTACAGAAACTCGGAGAGGCATCAGGTAGCAACACCTACACGTTGAACTTGGTAGGAACGTTGCTGAGGATGATTATGTGCAGAGTGTAAACGTAGAGACCTGCTCTAAACTAGTCAGATGTCACACAGGGAGAAAATGAAAGAAGTGACAGGACATGCTAGTCATGTGTAGCTTTGGGGAGGGAATGGGATCAAACCACTTAATAACACCACCCTACCTTTTTGGTGTCTTCACCTAACATGGAATTATTCACAAGGAGCGAGATCTTAATAGATTCTTGCTGTTATGAGCCACGGACACTTACACAAACCACTCCAGAATCCTTCAAATTTAGCTAACGTGCCTTTTCTTTGTCATTCATGATGGTCTTTCTGGTTTTAAACTTGTGTAACCTATGGAATTATGCTTCAAAGAACGTGATAGTGTACAGTATGAAGAGCAAAAGAATGTGTAACCATAGCAACCATTCCATTCCCAGTGTTTTAGTGAGGTAACCTCCTGGGTTAGTGACAGTCAAAGTGTGAGGCGTTCTCCGAATGATTCAGATGAAAAGTGACACTTTTCACGTGTCTCTTCCTCCTGTCTGTTTTTCCTTTGTTCTCATGATCCAAGTTGGTCTTCCCAAGTCTGGATAATTTCATTTCACTTCAGTTTTTTTTTTTTTTTAAATATATGTGTGTGTGTGTGTGTGTGTGTGTGTGTGTATTTAATTGATTTCAGAGAGGAAAGGAGAAGCAGAGAAAGATAGAAACATCCATGATGAGAGAGAATCATTGATCGACTGCCTCCTGCACACCCCACACTGGGGATTGAACTCACAACCCAGGCATGTGCCCTGACCGGGCCATAGGTCACTGCTCAACCACTGAGCCATGCCAGCCAGGCTCACTTTAGTTTATTAAAGGTGGTAATTACTGCCTTAAAATTCTACTTACTTTTTGCTTTCCCACCTTTTTTTTTTTTTAACTTTGAATTGAGACACAAGCGACTTAGTCATATTTGATCACATTTTATGGTCTAATAGTTCTCACACAGGAAACTTACCATTTTTAAAAATTATGTTTCACTATACCTTTTATTTATTTAAAAATTATTGCATAAATCTAACATTCTCTTTGGACAGCCATCTGAAGTACATAAAATATCATAAACTTAATGTCTCATCACTTGGATTCTTTTTTTTTTTTTTTAAAGGAAATAGATTCTCACTACATTTCCTGCCGTTTTCTTTTTCTTTTTTTTTAATATATTTTATTGATTTTTCACAGAGAGGAAGGGAGAGAGATAGAGAGAGTTAGAAACATCACCCACCGGGGATGTGCCCGCAACCCAGGTACATGCCCTTGACCGGAATCGAACCCAGGACCTCTCAGTCCGCAGGCTGACGCTCTATCCACTGAGCCAAACTGGTTTTGGCATCACTTGGATTCTTAGTATCAGTATTTCCAAATTATATATGTTTTTCATCCGCTCCCTATTTTATGTCATCTAACTTAGAACTGTTTTATTTTGCCAGGTCTTTCTCAACTATATTGCTGTCCTTCTGTAGAGTGGAATATGTGTCCAGATCCTTACGATCTGAGTGTTTTAAAGGAATTGCTATTTATTTTTCTTTGTGCCATATACAATGTGGCTCGTCAGGAATGAAGCCAGATTAAATCAGCCCAAAGTGCTCAATGCTGACGGCCTCTCGGGCCATCTTAGGTTTAGATTTTGGGACGTTCTAGTTGGGAACACCAGCTGACAAATAACTGACCTAAGATCTGAGGCCTGACCATGTGACCTATTCTCCTTTTTTTTTCTTTTATCTCAGCTTGCCAGTATAAGCACTTCTCAAAAGAATGTTGTCCCCAAATGGATTAGCATTCACACCCCTCCTTGATTTTCTGTGTTTAGTAAACGTTAATGATGTATCCATAATGGCCTATGAAATTCTAATCATTGAGATACATTGCTCTTTGGTTCAATGCATAATTTTTAGTTCCTGTTGGCAATGTACAAAGTGAAGCTAATTTAAGTGCATTGAATAGCATTTATTAAGCTCATCATAAAGAGATATCTAGGTATTTTTTTAAGACCTCTCTAATTGCAGATATTCTCTGAGAATTATATATCTTTGCTTTGCTTATCTGAAGATCTCATTGACCTTTTTAACATTTTCTAGAGAGATTTTACTCAGTGTCATTCTATAGGCATTGGAAAACAGGAAATTTCTAATCCTGTCTTCCCATCTCTGTTAGTTATGTGACCTTGAGCCATTTAATTAACCTCTCTAGGCCTCAGTTTAATATACTGGGTATTTTTCCTTGTTTCTTCCAATTATAATATTTTGTGGTATATTGTTTTCGTATTATTTGTGGATCAGTTATGCTACTACAACTCTAAAATTTGGATTTTCATCTAAAGTATAAGATTGCCCTATTTTAAATTATTTAAATTACCCATGGACTTTTAAAATTGGAGATCATTTATTTCACCTTACTCTCCTCACTTCCCTCATTTATAGATGGAGAAATAAGGCCATTCTGGATAAGTGACTGAGTGGCCACTTAGATATTAAGGTGGGGTTGTGTTTAGAGCCTAAGTGTTGTAGTTTAAAGTGTATGATTTTACCAACACTCTACATTATCTCCCTTTTCTGTCCACACGCACATCAGTTTCCTAAACTCTCGCTGGCTTTTCTCTGTCACATTGTGCATTTCTGGGCTGCCTCCCATTATCATCAACTAGGGTGTTCACATGGAATGCTAATTTTACTATTGTCTTAAGACATTTGAAGGAGAAAAAAATGTCATAGAATCTATCTCAGAGCCAGGTTTTTCTTTTCTTTGCCTTTGCTGTTCTCACTTAGCATAGGTAATGAACTATTGATTGTGTTGTATTCTTTCCAAGCGAGCCTTAGCAATCAGCATGGAAACACATCATTTCCACGTGGGTTGCTCTTGTTGTTGTAGCCATCAGCACTAGAAGGTTTCCATAAACATTGTGATTTTTAGGCTGAAGTTTATGGAATCGTAGAGCTAGAAATAATGTTACAGGGTCCTGTAGTTACTTTACTTTTGCTTTGAATGCAGGCTTTTTTCCTACTCCCAACATATAATCTAAGGA
Source organism: Myotis nattereri (assembly GCF_964212035.1). NCBI lineage: Eukaryota > Metazoa > Chordata > Mammalia > Chiroptera > Vespertilionidae > Myotis > Myotis nattereri. The sequence continues at coordinate 199,673,676 of NC_138076.1, read as the reverse complement.
CTTCTTACTGCATACTAAGCCCGTTTCCTCTTATTTTGTATGCTTTATTGGTAGCACTTGTTTATCAACACTAGTTAATCCACAAGTGGAGCAGCATTTTGTACCTGAAATACATTATTTTATAATGGACAATTCATCTCCACTTAGCCAGATTAGGACACAATAGAAAATATACTCTGTTGATGATTTCTTGGGGTATTTGTAGTTGAAAATTAGAAAACTATTGCCTTCACATGATAGAAAAATCATGGTCAGTAGAACAAAATCCAGTAGCAACAATTATAGATAAATTATAGGCTGTAGACCTAATTATTACTCTCTCTCTTTAAATATGGAAAATTCATTATCTCTCTCATGTATCTTTACTACAAATTTGATTCTTTTAATTTACATAGTAATTAGCCAGTGTGGGGTGGAAGGCATTTTACTCTTATCATTCCATATTCTTCTGACTCATCTAGTAATCAAATCAACATGAGACAAATTATTAACAAGAGAAAATAACCAAATTTACTGCAGACATATGTATGGGAACCCCATATATGTGAGAGATTCAAAGACAGAAAGTTAAAATGAGGTATATGTGACATTTGAGCCAAGGATGAGGTAAGGTACCTGGGCCTTCAGAGGGGAGAAAGGTCACTGTCAGTATGATAAGAAGAGCAGATGTTCAGTAAATAGAAGTCTGCCCTGCCCTATATAGAGATAGGTCCTAAGTTATTTCTGGTAATACTTCTTATTTCAGGCAAGGTCCCTAATTTAAATTCTTTAAATTTGCCACTTTATTGCCATCAAGGAGAAGTAAAATCTTCAAGAAAGTCTGAAATTAACAGAACCTTCATGAATTTAAGAATTTCATTAGTTTTGTTAATACCATATCCATATGAAGATGATTTGCATTTATTTCAAAGTTCTTTTGACTGCCAATAAGCAAAGGGAGATGGAACAAAGTAAATATTTTTGGTTAGCCCTAGCTGGTGTGGCTCAGTTGGTTGGACATCGTCTCATGCACCAAAAGGTTGCTGGTTATATTCCTGGTCAGGGTACATGCCCAGGTTGCAGGCTAGATCTCCAGTAGGGGGCATGCAGGAGGCAGCCGATCCACGTTCCGCTCTCACATTGATGTTTCTCTCTCTTTGTCCTGCTCCCTCTCTCTCTCTAAATCAATAAAAAAATCCTAAAAGAAAAAAAAAATCCTTGGTTATAATTTAATTATAGGAAAACTTGCTGTTGAGGTAAAAAAATTTGAATTTTGCACCTTCCCAATTAGTTTAATTTTACTCTGACCATAAACTGAAACTTCTTAAAAAACATTTCATATTAATTGGCAGTATATTTATACCTATCAGAAAATGATATAGTAGTGAAAATCAACACTTTTAGAATTCCTATTTTTACCCAAACTTATATATATTAGCCTCAAGCTGCAAAATGTTGCATTGCTTTGAATTGGATTATTATTACATTTATTTTATATGTTGTTTAGCTCATGGGAAATGAAATTATTTTTTCTATGATCCCATCAATCACATTTACTTTAGAATTTTAAATCATTTCTTATTTATTAATGCTGCATATGAGAGAGAGTGCCATTTAATGTTGAAGATAAATAGGAATTACTTCTCTGCTTCCTATTCTACAGACTTGTTCATCAATATAACTCAGTATTTTATACTAGGTAACCAAGCATAGTCAACCTATTTATTTGCTGATACCTCTAGAAGTTATAAGGTATAACTTAAAAGAGATTTTAAGAAAATACTTTTTAAAAAAGAGAAACTACCGATTTGATGGGATCCTGGTGTTAACTACTTTTTAAATTTAGATATTATAGAAAGTACCTGAAATTTAATTTGAATGATTTTGGATGAAAAAGGCCTGTGTAGTACATATTAAATGTGACATACATGGATACATCAGAAAAAAGACTAATGACAATTTGTTGATTAATATTTTATGATTCAGTAAGGCACTTACTTGATTAGAGATATAACCTTATATTTAACAAACATATTTTCACATTAGAAATCTAAGCCAAGCCAGTTCATTAGCTGATATCTCTGAATAAGATGAAAAGATCAACTTAAATAAAAATTAAAAATAAATGTAAATTAAAAAATAAACAAATTTAATAAAGTGAATAAAATTTTAAAAACATAAAGAAAAATAACAGTATTTAATTAGATCTTATTGTTCACCAAAGGCCATTGCATAAACACGCACATTACTCTTTTCTGATCGAGATATTGGAAAGTGGTGCAGGGGTGGAAAAAGTTTTCCTTCTTTTCTTATAGGTTATTCGGCTAGTCTGATAATTAAGTTGATATAAGAAAGATTAACAGGCCCTGGCCAGTTTGGCTCAGTGGATAGAGCATTGGCCCACAGACTGAAGGATTGCAGGTTCAGTTCCGGTCAAGGGCACGAACCTTGGTTGCAGACTCGATCCCTGGCCCTAGTTGAGGCACATGGCGGGGGCGGGGGGGGGGGGCAACCAATCGATGTGTCTCTCTCGCATTGATGTTCCTCTCTCTATCTCCCCCTCCTTTCCACTCTCTCTAAGAATCAATGGAAAATAGCCTTGGTGCGGATTAACGACAGCAATGACAAAAAAAGAAAAAGAAAAAAGAAAAGCGTAACAGGAGAGAAAACAGAAATGTAATAACGTGGATACTCCTGTCTATGTGGTAGGGACCCAGGAAAACGGAGTGACTCCCCCAAAGCCACTCCCTTAAAGGCCATTTCCAGCTGAAGACTTACGGTGTTGGCGCCGGGCAGTGAGGGGGAGCCAGTTATGGGGGGCTATCAGAAAACGCACAGTCAACAAGAGTACGGGGTTGTCTGCAGCTTTCGGTCACTGCCTTCCCCATTGATAGGAGTTTATAGAGATCGAGTCAGCTTTCTCCTGCTGGTACACAGAGGGAGATACCCTTACAAATGGACACTTCCCTGATCAATGTAACCATCTCTTACAACAGAGTAACTTCTCAGCTTTCAGAGCTCCCCCCAATCTTAAAAGTAATCAGCCTAACATTATCCTTGTGCCAAATAGGCATATTTTTGGGTGGTATATTCTGCTCTCCTTCACAAGTCCAGGCCACATTCTGGGCAATATTGTGTTTTGTTTTGTTTTTTTTAATCATTTACTGTCATTTTGTGTTGTGTCATGTTTATTTTTTTGTGATGTGGGGGAAGAAGAAATTTTTATCTATCCTTACAGGTGCTTTCAGCTGGTCTAATCAAATTGACATGAGGCAGACTATTAACAAGAGAAAAACAACCAAATTTAATTATATACGTACGTATGGGAACCTCACATACATGAGAGTCAGAGACCCCACATCATGAATTGTTCAGAGGAAGACAGGCAAAATGAGGTACAGATGACATCCTGAGCTAAGGAAGGCAGTTCGACACCTGAGGCTTCAGAACAAGAGGACATTCACAGATCCAATAAAAAACCAGGTGTTTAGTAATTAGATATTTGTCCTGCCATACAGATAGGTCAAAAGAGGTTATCTCTGATAACTCTTACTATGGGCAGGGCCCCTAATTTCAGTTCTTCTAGGTAGTTGGGGTAAGGCGGTGGCGGTGGGTGGGTGGTGGGGGTGGGCAGACGTTTCCTTTAAGCCCACAAGATCTCAATTGCCTTTAGTTCAAAAAAATCCACATATCACAAAGGCACATTATTCTAAACCCCTACAGTGGGCTATCAGAATTCTAACTCCTATTCAAATTTCCTCCACCTTTTCTCATTTGTTACATTTAAAGCCTGGCTTTATGAAATATTTAAGTGTAGGTCTTTATGTTACATTCATCCTCACCACTGGTGATTTGAACAACTTTAGAATATGTTGTGATTGTCTGTCTGCTTTAGAATATGTTGTGAAACAACTTTAGAATATGTTGTGATTGTCTGTCTGCACGTGTTTGTTTATCTATCTAGGATTTCATTTAGTGAATTAATAGAATTTGCTTTTTAAATGCATCCAAATGAAAATATAGTTGCTCAGTTGTTTTTGATTGTTTGTTGCAAAGTTCAATGTAATTATACTAGTAATGATGAATTAATTCTGCCTGAGGTTGAGTATTGCAATTTAGAATTTTTACTTTGAAAACCTGGTGGGATTTAGTACAAAATCCTATAGGTAGGATATATTGAGTATGTACTGAAATTGCATCAATGATAGCACTTGTCGCATAAATGAATTTACCTCTTGAAATGATTTCTTAGGCTTGAGAGGACAAAGGTGAATGAGTGCAGAAGTATGGACAATACATATTCAAAGTATATTGTGTGCTATGGCTGAAAATGAATTAAACTCCACACCCCCAACCTTGGGCTTGTACTGCAGCTAAACCTTAAAAGTCCCTTTCTTACTGTGCTGTCTGCTTTCTCTTGTACAGTGTATGTATCTTCAGTTACATATTGCAGTTCTCAATAGGAATGATACATAAACTCCCTCAATGTCTGCTGGTAGTATAATAACTTTTTTAAAAAAATAAGCAAGGAGTTTGTTTGTACCTCAGGTTTTTCTTTAGGCTAAATCTCAGGTATAGGCTATCTGGAAAGAACTACATTAAGAAAAAAAACACAGGAAGAGGTATACTTTTAAATTATTTTACTTAGTTCATTCGGTTAATGAAATTAGATAATTCCCCCCCCCCCCAATGACTTCTATTAAGTCGTTTCATTGGTTAGTCAACACTCTGTGTGAGTGTGTGGCAGTGTTGATTTTTCAGGTAAGTACAACAGCCAGATGTTCAATAAGCAGATTCTTAAACCCAATTTTACACCTCAGTACCTTGGATTATTATGCTAAATTGCCACCCACCATCTACTATACTTTAATAATGATCTACTTAATAAAATCTGTGTTGTTCAGCACATTTTCTTTTCTGTTGTGTACTTTTCTTCTTCTTCTTCTTTTTCTTCTTAGGGAAATAGTTCTCAAACTACTTCAATATGAGGCATCCACAAATGTAGCAGACAACAAGGGCTATTTCCCTATTCACCTGGCTGCCTGGAAAGGAGATGAGGAAATTGTGAAGATTCTTATTCATCATGGGCCATCGCATTCCCGAGTCAATGAACAGGTGCACTTGTCAAATGTTTGCTCATGCTATATTTTTTCTAGAGTTTTGAGAAGGCAAAGCCACAAGTGAAAACTTAAGTTATTTTAAAATGAGATTAAAAAATGAATGTGAAAAAATTTGATTACTTCTGTCTTTACCCTGCCAAAGACTTTTCCACTACTGAATTTGCTGAAGGGAAATTTGAAAATTTCTTTGGCATTTGTATACAGTACATAGGCACTAATATGGGCATTTGTTAAGATATTTGTTAACAAGAAAACCCCACCTAAAGGAAGTAGTTGTGATATTTTTGCCTGCCTTATATAAGCGTCGATTTTATAGCTCTTGAATATTTAAAGGTAGAACGGGGATAATGTGAATTAAAGCTTTTCTTAGTAAAAATTTAAATGCTAGGGAAGTAATGATAACTATCGTTTGTATAGTGCTTTACCATTTACATAGCACCTGCACAGTAAGTACCTTTTGCGAATCAAAATACAATGTATAGAGTTGCTAGTCACAAATCAAGTTAAAATTTTTCTATATACGTAAATATATACATATGCCTAGAGTAAGTTGAGTAAAACACTAACAGCAGTTGATACCACAGGTAAACTTATATATAATATTTGCAAGTGCATAATATTCGTATTACTCAAAACAGACATATTAAAAGAGGAAGGCCATTGTCAGTATTCTAAATAAATAAGACCACACATTCCAGAAAGCAGAATAAAGTCCCCTAAAGCAGTATGATAACAAACATCTTAGCTCTGCATGCCCCCTACTGTTCCCATTTTGTAAAACAATATTTGAAAACCAGCATGCAGTCCAACAATTGAATTTCAACCATGGCATTAAGCTGCAGGTTGGCAGCTGTCCAACATCAATGCAAGTAGGTTACTCTAGGGCAGGCACATCTAATAAAGTATAATTAGCATATTGTTTAAATAGATACAGACCTTGCAGGCCCTTGGATGAAATTCAGACTAAAGAGTAAAAAGTAACACTATCACTAGCTATAAACAGCAAAAGGAAGAAAAAAAGTTTATTTTTCCAAAATACAATAGGAAGAACTAATCAAGAAAAATGTTTTATTAATTGGAAATGTCTTATTAAGACTTATCACAATAAAAATGTCTGTGTTTACAGGTTAAAAATGCAGAATATTTTTTATGAGAGTAAACATATAAATCTGATCTTAAAAAAGGCAGATATGGCTCAGTGTATCATACTAAAAGGAAATGTATGAGAATGCTGTTCTCTTCTTCAGAAAACCAGAAGTTAAAAGATCATTTGTAGTATGAGCCATCTGGTGGTTATTCTGAATAATTGTCTGAATGCCCCAAAGCAAACCTGAAATAAGATGGAAAAATAATCCAAGGTTAAACAAGAGTATATTAGTTTTTACAAACAAAATATTTTTTAAATGACATGAAAATAAGAAAAAACACACCTAGAATTCATTTATATTTGAAACTTGACAATTTTAAATGGGGTATGACTGCAGTGGTATGTTTTAAAGAGAAACACTTGTTTTGTGTGATGTTGAACAGTTCAATTAAAATATAAAAAAAGTCTTTCCCAAGGAGATTCTTTTTTCACTTCTATACTTTGTGTTTTGGTTTCTATTTGGTTTCATATTAGGGCACCCGTATGTCTTCACTCTCTTATATGGAAAATAAAATGAAACTTAATTTGGGAGACCTCTCTGTAAGGCTTTCATTGTCAAAAATTTACTGATTAGTGGGGGACGCCAGTCAAGATAGCAGAGTAGGTGGATGCTGTGCTCTCCTCCTCCCATGACCACATCAAATTTATAGCTAAATACAGAACAGCCAACCTGGTGAACCATCTGAGGACTAGCTGAACAGAAGTCCTAAACTAAGCATATAAAGAAGAAGCCACACCTGACCGGTGTGGCTCAGGAGTTGAGCTTTGACCCATGAACCAGGAGGTCAGGGTTTGATTCCCAGTCAGGGCACATGCCTGGCTTGCAGGCTCGATCCCCGATAGGGGGAATGCAGGAGGCAGCCGATCAATGATTCTCTCTCATCATTGATGCTTCTATCTTGCTCTCCCTCTCCCTTCCTCTCAGAAATCAGTAAAAAATATATACTTTTTTTTTTATAAAAGAAGTTCTGTTGAGATAGCATCAGTGTACTTAAAAAAAAAAAAGAATTGACGAACTCATTTGTCTTTTGGAAAGCCAGGCTATGGAAAGTGTGTTATAATTGTTATTAATCTCTCTCATTAACAAATGTCATGGAGGCGCGATGCACAGTGCAGATCACACTGAAACACCGACCATCTGGGCCCAGCAGGGCCGCTGACTAACATGGCTAAATCATTTATCACTCTTGGAAATTGGAATAAATAATGTAGGGAAAAGTTAGATTTTTTTCCCTATTGAAGTGATAAAAATCAAATGTGATATTTTTGATGCAATCAATGATGCATACTTTTATCAGATATAAAATTCTATTAGGAATTCTTAGCAAAATAGATAAACCTTAAACATATTTTCAAAGCACCTGAGGTTTTAGATGACGGAGTTTACATTTTGATAAGGAATTGAGTTTCTGAAAACGTGCGTTTTATGCATCTGTGTTAACAGAACAATGAGAATGAAACTGCCCTACACTGTGCAGCTCAGTACGGACACTCGGAAGTCGTGGCCGTTCTCCTGGATGAGCTCACGGATCCCACCATCAGGAACAGCAAGCTGGAAACACCTTTGGACCTGGCGGCGCTTTACGGACGGCTGAGAGTAGTCAAAATGATCATCAGGGCACACCCTAACTTAATGAGCTGCAACACTCGCAAGCACACTCCGCTACACCTTGCCGCACGCAACGGCCACAAAGCAGTCGTTCAGGTGCTGTTGGAAGCAGGAATGGATGTGAGCTGTCAGGTGAGTCTTCTGTTAGCTGGGCTTTAAAAGTGATGGTGTTCTAGTGTTGCTTTGGGATGCAGATGTTATAGGTTATATATAGAGCCCAGCCAGCGTGGCTCAGTGGTTGAGCATCCACCTATGAGCCAAGAGGTCACAGTTCCATTCTGGTCAGGGCACATACCTGGGTTGCTGGCTGTATCCCCCTTAGGGGGCGTGCAGGATACAGTTGATCAATGATTATCTCTCATCATTGATGTTTCTCTCTCCCTCTTCCTCTTCTTCCTTTTGGAAATTTTTAAAAAAATATATCTAATATAATAAAAGACAAACATGCAAATTGACCGTACCTTCATGACACCTTAAGCCATGCCCACCAGCCAATCAGAGTGACTATATGCAAAGTAACCCAACCAAGATGGCGGCCGGCAGCCACGGAGCTGGAGCGAGCAGGAGGCTTGGTTGCTCCAGTGATGGAGGAAGCCAAGCTTCCCACCTGCCGCAGCCAGCTCTGAGCTCCACTCAAGGCTACAAAGTTTTAATTATAGAAGGTAAATAAATCTCAGAATAAAAAAAGAAAAAGAAAAAATGGAGAGGCTGGGAGCTTCCGTCGCTGTGGGGCTTGACCAGCCTGAAAACAGCCCTCAGCCCCTCACCCAGACAGGCCAGGCACCCCAGTGGGGGCCCCTCACCCTAAAGGGGGTGTGGCCAGCCTGAAAACAGCCATCAGCCCCTCACCCAGACTGGCCAAACCTCCATGGGGTGAGGGTCCCCACTTGGGGGGGGGGGCTTCACCAGCTTGCAAACAGCCATCAGCCCCTCACCCAGGCTGGCCAGGCACTCCAGCGGGACCCTCACCCTGATCCGGGACACCCTTCAGGGCAAACCAGCCGGCCTCCACCCATGCACCAGGCCTCTATCCTATATAATAAAACGGTAATATGCAAACTGACCCTAACAGCAGAACGACTGGGAATGACTGGTCACTATGACACACACTGACCACCAGGGGGCAGACGCTCAATGCAGGAGCTGCCCCCTGGCGGTCAGTGCGCTCCCACAGTGGGAGCTCTGCTCAACCAGAAGCCGGGCTGACGGCTGCCAGTACAGCGGTGGTGGTGGGAGCCTCTCCCGCCTCCTCAGCAGCGCTAAGGATGTCCGACCTTAGCTTAGGCCTGCTCCCTGGTGGCAAGTGGACATTCCCCGAGGGCTGCTGGGCTGCCAGAAGGATGTCTGACTGCCAGCTTAGGCCCAATCCCCCGGAGAGTGGGCCTAAGCCAGCAGATGGTCATCCCCTGAGGGGTCCCAGACTGCGAGAGGGCATAGGCCAGGCTGAGGGACCCCCCTCCGGAGTGAATAAGTTTTTGTGCACTGGGCCTCTAGTCCTATCTATTAAAAGAGAAACATGGTAATTAGCATACGTCCGCTACCCTTCCCATTGGCTAATCAGTGAGATATGCAAATTAACTGCCAGCCAAGATGGCGGCCGGCAGCCAGGCAGCTTGAAGTGAACATGAGGCTTGCTTGCTTCAGTGACGGAGGAAACCAATGTTTCCCGCCTGCCTTGCCAGCCTCTGAGCTTGCAGTTTGAAACATTGTTACAAATATAGAAGCTAAACAAAACCCCAGAAACCTGTTTTCAGCCAGCTGGGATCTCAGAGCTGGAGTTGATACAGTGTTTCGATTATAGAACCCAAACAAACAAGATACCTGCTTTCAGCAGCAGAGGCCTCAGAGCTGGAGCTAAGCCTCAAAGCTAAAGCTGGCCCAGAATAAAAAAAAAAAAAGAAAAAAAGGAGCGGTTGGGAGCTTCAGCCACCCGCCAGCCTGAAAATATCCCTCAGCCCCTCACCCAGACTGGCCAGGCACCACAGTGTGGACCCCCACCCTGAAGGGTGTATGACCAGCTGCAAACAGCCATCATCCCCTCACCCAGGCTGGCCAGGCACCCCAGTGGGGACCCTCCACCCTGACCCTTCAGGGCAAACCAGCCGGCCCCCACCCGTGCACCAGGCCTCTATCCTATATAGTAAAAGGGTAATATGCCTCCCAGCACCGGGATCAGTGGAGCCACAAGGCCTCCCAGCACCAGGATCAGCGGAGCTGAGAGGCCTCCCGGCACCGGGATCAGTGTGATAGGGGGCAGCGCCCAAACACCCTGATCGCCCTGCGGCTCTGTGTGTGACAGGGGGTGGGGCCACAACCCCCTGATCGGCCCTGCTCTGTGTGTGACAGGGTGTGGCGCCCCAACCCCCTGATCAGCCCTGCTCTGTGCCTGATGGGGGGAGCTCCCCAACCCCCTGATCGCCCTGCGGCTCTGTGTGTGACAGGCTGCGGTGCCCCAACCCCCTGATCGGCACTACTCTGTGTGTGACAGGGTGTGGCGCCCCAACCCCCTGATCGGCCCTTCTCTGTGTGTGACAGGGTGCGGTGCCCCAACCCCCTGATCGGCCCTGCTCTGTGTGTGATGGGGTAGAGCCATAACCTCCCCATCGGCCCTGCCCTGAGTGTGAGAGTGGCGGCTCCCCAACTCCCTGATCGGCCCTGCTCTGTGGGTGATAGAGGGCGGCACCCCAAACCCCTGATCCGCCCTGCTCTGTGCTTGACGGGGGGAGATCCCCAACCCCTTGATGGGCCCTGCTCTGTGCGTGACAGGGGGCAGTGCCCCACCCCCCTGATTGGCCCTGCTCTTTGCGTGACTGGGTGACGCCGCAACCTCCCCATTAACCCTGCTTTGAGTGTGACGGGGGGTGGTGCCCCAACCCCCAATCGGCCCTACCCTGAGCATGACTGAGTGTGGCATCGCAACCTCCCAATCTGCCCTGCTCTGTGCATGACAGGTGGCGGCGCCCCAACTCCCCAATCGGCCCAGCTCTGAGCCCGATCAGGGGCTGCACCTAGGGATTGGGCCTGCCCTCTGCCACCCGGGAGCAGGCCTAAGCCAGCAGGTCGTTATCTCCCGAGGGGTCCCAGACTGTGAGAGGGCACAGGCCGGGCTGAGGGACCCCCCTCCCCTCCGAGTACACAAATTTTTGTGCACCGGGCCTCTAGTATATATATAAAACCCTAAGCAACTGTTTGCTATGATGTGCACTGACCACCAGGGGGCAGACTCTCAAAGCAGGAACTGCCCCCTGGTGGTCAGTGTGCTCCCACAGTGGGAGCGCCGCTCTGCTGACCAACGGGCACCAGACACAGGGCTCATGGCTGGCTGCCTCAACTCAGAGACCGCAGTAGAGCAGCAGCCAGCCTACCGAGTGGTGGCGGTGGCAGACGCAGCGGGGCCAGGATGCGCAGGAGTGGCAGATAGCGTTGGACTGCCTATTTTGGCCCGATATCTGCAGGCCACACCGAGGGACCCCACCGGTGCAGGAATCCGTGCACTGGGCCTCTAGTATATATATATATTGAAAAAAAGAAAAAAAACATTATATGTAGAAATCATACCATTTTTTGATTAGTCAAATTGTCTGTAAGTATTTTTGTAACTACTAAGTTCAAGGCACCCCATCACACACTTTTGGGAAGTATGTAGAGATATAAGGCATGATCTCTAACCTCATTCTAATTTGAGGGCTATATACATGAAAAATTATTCTTAGATGGCAGTTGTGTGTGGTACCTTAGTAATTGTTTCTTTTGTTCTAGTAACTAGCACACACGAGGAATCCATCAAAGTTGAACGAGTGAATGAATGAAATAAATGCACTTGAACATTTTGAGTATGTACTTTGTGTTTAATATGTCACCACATTTAGAATCCAGTTCTCCACATCTGTCCTGAGGGAATGAGAGCTGTTAACTTCCAGTTAAGATATGAGCAATCAGATTCAAAGATTTAAGAAACTTGCCAAAGGATCATAGCTGATACACCCAGAATGTGAATTTAGACTTACTGATTCAAGTCCAGGCCTGTTTTCACAACAATGGGCTGTATGTACATAACTAATGAAGGAAAGATCATTGTACCTAAGGCTATCGGAAATAAGCTTTTTGGAGAAGTGGTTTGAGTTGAGCTTTGAAGGATGGGTAACATTAGGATATATTTTGTTTCTCCACAAGGAAAGAGTAACCTGCTTTTATTATCTGTCTCAAGTTACCAAAACTTTTAAAAGACAATTTTATTCTTTTCTGACTGTTTTTTGGCTCCCAAGTCAGTGGTAGCATTCTTATCTTTTAGAGACTCTTCTGGTTCCCGTCAGGTTGTGATTTTCTCCCCTGTGTATTAGTAAGCTATTGCTGCATAACAAACTATGCCCAAGCTGAATGGCTTCACATCGTGACTGTGTACTTAGCTCATAATATTGGGGGTTGGTGGTTTAGTCTGAGCTCATCTGGGTAGTTCTTCCATCTTGGCAAGGTTCTCTCATTCTTCTGGAGTCAGTTGTAAGTCAGTTAAGTGGCTCTGTGTCAGGGACTGACTAGATGTTGCCTGGGATAATGGGTGAGACTGGAATGTCTTCTTTTTAAAAAAATATATTTTATTGATATTTTACAGAGAGGAAGGGAGAGGGAGAGGAATAGAGAGTTAGAAACATCGATGAGAGAGAAACACCGATCAGTTGTCTCCTGCACACCCCCTACTGGGGATGTGGCTACAACCAAGGTACATGCCCTTGACCAGAATCAAGCCCGGGACCCTTCAGTCCTCAGGCCGATGCTCTATCCACTGAGGCAAACTGGTTAGGGCTGGAATGTCTTCTTTACACTATCTTTCTCTCAAGAAGTGCTGAGCCCAGCCAGCTTGGCTTAGTGGTTGAGCCTCAATCAGAAGGTCACAGGTTCGATTCCCAGTTAGAGCACATGCTCGGGTTGTAGGCTTGATCTCCAATACCCCTATTCTATCTCTCTGTCCCTCTTCCTTCCTTTCTGAAATCAATAAAATATATATATATATTAAAAGAAAAAAGAGAAGTGCTGATATTACAGAGAATATGTATGAATATATAAAATGACACAATTTTTTAAAACTGTAATCATTCCTAATGCAACTGTGTTTCTTTTTCTGATTCTTTTTTTTTTTCCAGACAGAAAAGGGGAGTGCACTTCATGAAGCAGCTTTGTTTGGAAAGGTGGATGTTGTGAGAGTTCTATTAGAAACAGGTAACTATCATGAGTCCCCATGGAGCTTATTTTACCACATACTATTTTTAAAAATATACATATTTTATTGATTTTTTACAGAGAGGGAGGGAGACAGATAGAGAGTCAGAAACATCGATGAGAGAGAAACATCGATCAGCTGCCTCCTGCACACCCCCCACTGGGGATGTGCCGGCAACCAAGGTACACGCCCCCGATCGGAATCCAACCTGGGACACCTCAGTCCGCAGGCCGATGCTCCATCCACTGAGCCAAACCGGTCAGGGCTTAGCACATACTATTTTTTATTTCAGGAGTAAAAGAAAACAGTTTATTTATTTATTTTTTACTTAATCACTCTTTCTTCTTATCTTCCCTCCAAATTGCAGTTTTATATTCATATCATGCAGAATTGAGCCTCAGTGTTTAGATAAAATTGATATAAATGTGTACCTTCTTTCACTTGGTGGATGTTTTAGTAAAAAGCTCTTGGAAATTAGAATGATGTACATTTAAGTCACAGTGAAATATACTAGAGCAACTTCCTAAAGGAAAAGGAAATCTCTGCTTTCCACAAGAGGAAGGATCCTGTGAATTTATGACAATTGCTTTGTTTATTAAAGAACAGAACATTTCCCTCGCTTTTCATACTGTGAACTGTGGTAAACAGCAATTAGAGTTCTCTGTCCTTAAGGCAAATTCTCCTTCTGTTTTTTTTTAATCAACTGAGTTGCTATTGTTTGTCAGCCGCAGTGATTTAAAGGGGACCTTTTAGGGGGAATGCTTTGAAGGAACAAAGTAGGTTTATTTGTCTTCGTGGGCATATTGTGATCAAAATGAAATAAAATTGGTACCGAGGAGGGATTATTTCTTTTCAGGATCAAAAGGCATGAGTACCAATTCATACTTTGAAACAATTGATGAGTCTTTTGTGTTATGGGTATATTTCATGCTTTTATTTTCCTCTGTAAAAAAAAAAAAGTGTAAAACGTTGCAGACTATGGCATTTTGATTGTGTTTATGCAAAGTTAAAATTCCATGTATACTGAACTTGACATGTAACACAGTGACATATTAAATGTGTTGAGGCAATCAATTAAATGTGTGCTAGTCACACAACCCTACACAACTGAAAAAATAATAGAAGACAATATATAATCTTACTATGATGAACTACCATTTGAGGCCAGATTCTGTAAAGTGGCTCTGTTTGTCTTTAGATGTTTGGAAATTTACAAACTTTTTTAGGGTGGCGGAAGCTATTTGCTACATTACAGTAAGTTCTTTAGTGCAATATGTATTTTCGGAATTAAAATAATTCCAACGGTTTTTAATTATGCACTTCAGCAAGTTTGCTCACCATGCAGACGATGAGTGTTGCTAACATTGATTGTAATGTATGAAATATTTGACTTTGGTATTTGGACAAGAGTTCTAAATAATCATACTCTTTCCACTTTCGTGACTATTCAAGTATTTTAAGACTGTTCTTATATTACTCACATGGTACAATAGTATAATTTAAAAATATTTTTATGACACACAGACTATATAAATCACATGACCATTATACTTTAGGAATTCACATTCTAAATTAATATTTTCAGCTTGTACCATTTAGTTTACAATTTAAAATAGCTATAATCCGAAAAAAATTCTTAAGAGTTAATTCATTATCAAGATTATTCCTAATATTTGGTAGCAGTCGACGCCTTCTGTTTTACTAAAATCTTGCATGTGTAGGTGTGCACATGTAACTTTATTAAAAAATGACTTTTTAAACGTGTTTAGTGTGTATGTATATGTTTGAAGTTAGAGTAGTTATATATTAACAGTGTCTTCTGGTCACTCCAATGTTGTCTATCTAGTGGGGTTTTCTTTTTCTTTCAGGAATTGATGCCAATATAAAGGATAGCTTAGGGAGAACTGTCTTAGACATTTTGAAAGAACATCCATCTCAGAAATCTCTCCAGATTGCAACACTCCTACAAGGTAAACAGTATTGATGATGGATGAGTGTGCCTTAAAGTTAAGATTCAATGAAAACCGTCCTCGTTTTCCCTGGGGGTTTGAGTTAATGTTTACCTTTGAATGAACTTCTTCTTTGCATTTTTTTTCTAGTAGACTTTTAAACTAAATAAAATTCTTTGTAATGCTTTATTTTGGTTTTTAAGCTACTCAGTGTTTTAAGAAAAGCTAAGATATTTTTTCATGCACTTGATATTAGTCTCTTTTAAACACAGATATTAAATGTATAGTTATGAGCTGGAAGGTATAAGATTATACAGTGATGGTAATTAAGTATTATATCACATTTGAGTAATCCTTAAAGAGTTCAGGGATTTCTGTTATCTTGTCTTATTTCTTTAATCTGTGAGGGTAAGTTAGATGTCATTGTTGTGAAGTTCTGAGAGTCTAAGGGACTTGCTCAAACTCGTATATTCTATTCGGAGCGGTAGAGTTGGTACATAAGTGCTGGGTTAACAACAGTAAAATGGTATGTAGATTATTTCTCCCTAATCCAGTAGTGCCAATAGTTCCATCTTGCCAGCTCTGTTTTTGATAAAGGCCATTTAAATACTTTTGTAGTTAGTTGCAGTTATTTGACAACCATTTAGGTACTGCTTCTTTGTTTGTAGGATTATGTATGTCCTGGTTTGATTGAAAACTTTTATGAAAAATTTAGATTTAGACTGACTGGTGTGGCTTGGTAGTTGAGCATCAACCCCTGAACCAGGAGGGCACATGCTAGATCCCCAGTGAGGGGTGTGCAGGAGGCAGGGGATCAGTGATTCTCTCTCATCATTGATGATTCTACGCCTCTCCCTTCCTCTCTCTGAAGTCAATAAAAACAACAACAACAATATTAAAAGAATTTAGATTTAAATGCTCTCCCTTTCTGCTTGGTGCTAGGCCTGGCATGTAGCATGTTCCCTAAAAAACCCAGAGGTTTGTTCTCTCCATTCCAGTCAGCTCAGACACTATTCAGCTGCGATTAGTCCCTGTAATTGTTACGGATTGGCTGCAAATGTAATTGAGGAGGGAGGCTGGACGGGTTTCATTGGATTATCAGTTGGGAGGCTTTGTCCTGCAGGGAGATAAGTGAATTACAACCAAGTGAGCAGGAGATATGTAGGGTCAACAAGGGCCGAAGAGAGGTAAGGAGAATAGATACTCTACAGGAGGTCATTATGCTCTCTTCTCTCCAAATTTCCAAAACCTCTCACGGAAGTTCAGGCTCCTACAATTTCCTTGTTAATAAAGAAGTTAATTTTAAGTCAAGTGCATGTAGAGATAAATCAGAGAATACAAGAGTGGCTCTTCATATCAATTCAAATTAAAATCTAGTCGAATCAAAGCTAAAACATCAAAGTAGTATGCAGCATTTTTATAAGTCTTCCCCCTCTAGGTGATTTGTATTTCATGTTGGGTTTTTGGCTCTGAGATTAAAAAAACACACAACTGAGGCTTGTGCATAGTGTTTTTTTGGAAAAAGCAAAATAAATATACACTAAAAAGGGAGCATGACAGAATTACAATTTTTATAAGATGCTGCATTAGTTCAACTTAAATAAAATGTTATTATAGAGGAATAACTGTGTTCTTTTAAATCATCATGATTCATTAGGTATGCCAATTTGTGATAGGGTATATAGCGCACCTTTGAATTTTTGAAATTATTGGAAAACTTTAGAATGTGAACACATTCTATATTCTTTATATTCCTGGATTTCAAGTCACTGGTGCATCTTTTTTTTTTTTTTTTTTTCCCTAGAGAGGAAGGGAGAGGGAGAACATTAATGAGGAGAGAGAATCATTGATCGGCTGCCTCCTGCACACCCTACACTGGGGATTGAGCCCACAACCCAGGCATATGCCCTGACTAGGAATGGAACCGTGACCTCCTGGTACATAGGTCGACACTCAGCCACTGAGCCGCACCGGCTGGGCTCACTGGTGCATTTTAAATCTTATGAAAAAGTTTGTTATAGCAATAAAGCCAATTGATAGTAGATAAAATTACTATTTGTGCCCCCAGGAGAAATTAAATTTTCATAATTACTGCATGAGTCAAAACTTTTAAGCATAGAAGCCTATAGGTTGCTTTCTTTTCCTAGTAGAATGTGCCTAGTAGAATTGCCCTTAGGTAAAAACTCTTTGGATGATATGAGGACATAAGTGGCTGGCAAGAGAGCAGAAACTTTCTTAACTGGATTTTTTTTAAAGGTTTCTTCTGAATAAAGAAATGCAAGTAAAAGATCCCCATAAGGAGGGATCTATTCATTTAATCCTAACCACAAACTGGGAGCCGCATGCTTGGGGGAGATAGCAGATACATTTTGTTTAGATCACATATTTTTAGCTCACACTGTTGCCGTTAAAAAAATTGAATTAGCTTTCAACATTTAAAAATCTAGGATTTTAGTTAAAACTCCAGAGCTTTTAACAAATGCAGGCTTTCATTTTCCTTCATTGAAGTCTAACTTTAGGTAAGTGTACCTGCTCTCTAGCTACTCATGGTCTGTATGCTCTCTGTTCTTTCACGACACTGGTGCTATTTGTGGACATTTTCCCTACATTGAGGTGCTGTTTTCTTTATGTTCAAAAGTGAGATGTTTTCTTGTCCTATGTCTGTTTGGCTCTGCCACTTATTAGCTGTATGAACGTCGCCAAGTTAAAGTCCTTGTCCTCTAGTTGTCATCTTTAAAACTGAGATTGTAATAGTGCCTGAGTTGTAGTTTTGTGAGGATTGAGTTAACTTATATTAAATACTTAGAACATTGCTGGGTACATAGTAAGCAAAATTTTCATTTTAGCTGCTATTACTAATATGTCTTCATTAAAGTTAGAAAAATGAGAGAGAGATTGAGTGTGGGACATTGCTCTAAGAATAATGAGAAAGAACATTATTGCTTTGTAGAAATAAAGTTTAATATACAATTATGCTTATCTTACTAGATGACAACACCATTTTATCATAAACTTATCCCACTTCATTCATTTATGTGACTTGACTGGTGGTTGTATCCAAATGAATTTGACATTCCTGCTTAGGAATCAAGTCTATTCAAAGCATCTTTCTGAGTTTTAAATCTTTTGGTAGAATACATTTAAGGAAACCACGGATGTTATTGTGTTTTCAACAGGTGAAGTTATTTTTAAGGAAAGAATAGGTTAAGTTTAGTTTTCAGAAAAATGTTCCATACGTCTCTTTCAAAATATCTTTTTTTGTTCTCATTAAAAGCTTTAAGTTAATAGCTCACCCTGAAGTTCTTTGGTTTTTTTTTTTTTGGCTTTATGAAGTTCTTATAAAAACTTAGGATGTATTTAAGATATGAGGAAAGACATGGAAAATGATCACCAGAGGTAAAGCATAAAGTTTAAAGATTTTAAAATAAATGAATTCAAATATGTAATTTTAATATTTATACACAGAGTATTTAGAAGGCATGGGAAGACCAGCAGTCCTTGAAGCACATGTGCAGGAATGTACAACACAGGAAACACACCTTTCATCTCCTCTTGAGTCTCCTTCCCAAAAGACCAAAAGTGAGTAGCTAATTATAAATCCTTGAAGTGATGTACTGGACTTTTAGGTACAAATTTGTCCTATCTGTACAAAATTGCTAAGCCTTGTGAAAATTTCAAGTCTAATAAGTTCTATCTTATCCTCCATATTTTATCTGTTTATTCAACCAGCATTTATTGAGCTCCTGCTATTTGTCAGGCCCTACTCTTTGTCCTGAGGTTCAGGGATGAACAAGGTAGAGAGCAATCCCTGCTGCCATGAAGTTTACATGGAGTGGATATTTCATAGTAGGTTATTTTTTTCCTCAAATGAATTTTTAATGCAGAATAAAAAATACTGATCTCTGGATTGTACCTACTGGATTTTTTCCCCCCAGAATAAATTATCAGTATAAAGTGCCATTCTTAGAATGATTAGAAAAATGAATATTTGTATGCAACCTACAAATATCAATGTTTTGACAGATGCTGCATATTATTTACCTGTTTCTTCTGAGTCTTCCCTTAATATCACATATCATAACTCTAATTTATTAATTACTTGCTTTAATACGTTCTATTTATTTTTATTAAACTTAGGAAGTAAGTTCCTAGTATAATTTTAAATTTGCTAATGAATTGTTGAGTGAATTCTGTCAGTGAAGTGTAATGCTGATAAAAGAGTGTAGAAAATTAAATGCTATAATAAATGAAGCTTTAGGAATCATAATTCCAGATATTTTATGTACCATGTATATGTGAACCTTCAATACTTACTTCCATTTTGAAAAATAATAATTGTAGGCAAAATTAGAATTTCTCATTGTCTTTTAATATTCTTGTACTATTTATAGTTTAGTATCTTGTTTTTAGCAGAGTAGTTTCTGAGTACTTGATCTTGTTTGCCATATTTTGAGTTCTATTACCATAACAACTCATATTTCTTTCTTTTATTTTTAAAATATATTTTATTGATTTTTTACAGAGAGGAAGGGAGAGGGATAGAGAGTTAGAAACATCGATGAGAGAGAAACATCGATCAGCTGCCTCCTGCACATCTCCCACCGGGGACATGCCCGCAACCCAGGCACATGCCCCCGACCGGAACCGAACCTGGGACCCCTCAGTCCGCAGGCCGACGCTCTATCCACTGAGCCAAACCGGTTTTGGCACAAGTTATATTTCTATTATCTAACATTAAGTTTTATCAGTGACCTTTCTTGGGACTTTGAAAAAAATCTACTGTTCCCTTAACAGGTGAAACTGTGACTGGAGAATTATCAAAACTCTTGGATGAAATAAAACTCTGTCAAGAAAAGGATTATTCTTTTGAAGACTTGTGCCACACAATATCAGACCACTACTTAGATAATTTGAGCAAGATTTCAGAGGAAGAACTTGGGAAAAATGGAAGCCAGAGTGTAGTAAGTAAGGGGGGCAAGAAGCCAATTCGTCTGTCTTTACCAGTTCAGTGTGTGCCGAAGAGGCATGGGCTTGTGCATTACCTTATCTGCCGACTCGGCCAGTGTCAAATGTCAGGCTGCCTATTACTTTTCCCCTCATGTTCATTGGTGTTTTATTCTCATTGCGTGTGGAGGGGAAGGGATGCTAGATAAATCACTTGTAGTTTGTGATGATCGCCTTACTGTTAGACATTCGTAGTTTCATAGTTTCTTTGATTATGTCCTTTTAGTTTTATTGGGTGTGAGGATACTGGTTTCCTTTTGTCTTTCTTCCCCATGTTGTCTGTGAACTGAGTCTGACTCCATCTTGAAGAAGAAAGCCAGAGCCCTGTGGGTATGGTCACTCCGCATGTCATTGTAGGAGAGAGACATAGTGGGAAGTTGGACCTCCATGTTTTTATAATCCCAAGGGCTTTGCCTGTAACCTACAAGCTTAGAATCTGAATCATGAGTTACAGATGCTTGCTCAGTTGGATTTTTGTATTAGCACAACAGCAAGAAAAACTGTGAGAATCAAGCAGTTTAAAATTAAGATTTGCGTATCTATTTTGTGTCCTGTAGAGGAAGGATTTATAGGATGCACTGGCATTAAAGGAAATATATTGTGATGATTCTTTTATAACTTAATTTGTTTTAGAAACATTTTCTTCTAAAGTCAATGGAGTGGATTGTGTTAAAGGGATGCCATGTGATTTATGAAAACAAAAATAAATAGCTAAGTATCATGACTGGTATGAGACTATTTACTTCATTTAGTTAGTTAATGTGAGCTGTGATGCTTTCTCAGCTAGCAGCTCTTAGTCTGGAAGGTCCACAGCTGGTTTTACCACATAGCCTGCTTTTGCTTTTGTTTGTTTGTTTTCTGCACTGTCTTTCGTAAAACATCACACTGTTGGCTCCAATAGAAGGTCTTTATGAATGATGATGATTAATTATATATGCACAGAAGTAAATATTTGTTGGTTTTACCAAAAGAATTTATATTAATGAAATATTTATGATAGTAACCTTAATGTCAGGAGAAAATTCCCTGTTTAAAAATGTAAAAAGGTATATGCTGTCTTCAAATTACAAAGCAATTACATTTCAATATTTCCTTGAAATAGGTTAGAAATGAGACCACATTTTTATCTGCATTAACAATCCATGGTGTTTAGGTTTTTATATCTGTCCCTAAAGATTTATATAAATTTGCTGTTTCTGACCCTCTATGTTTAAACCCACAGACTTTTGGAAAGCCCTCATTTACTAGACCAGTTCCTTTCTTAAACTTTTCTTACTGTATGTACCATAGTAGCAAACAGATTTTGAGCAAACATCCCAAATGCATTTATTTATAAATTATATATATATATCTACTAGTATCCTAAGAATATATGATGTAAATTATGAGTAATATACTACAAAAGAAACTCGAGGGAGGAGGATAAAGAATAAGTGTCAATAGAAGCTCTAATTTTATTCTTTTACTTAGTGGGTAATCTGTGCCCCCTGTGGTCTGCACACTGTCTTTGGAGACCATGCTCATTCAAATTTGTAGCTTTCAGATAGTGATGGAAGGGGCATCTGGCATTGCTGGGGTGACATAATTTGAGGAAACGATGGCCAGTCCTGCCCAACCCCCCCTCCTCCCCCCCCCGCCCCCTGTAAGCCAAAGACTGTATTGTGATAGTAGCATGAGAGAAATTAATGCGCATAAATTGAAATTAAGTTCTTCAAATTCAAGTTCATACTTTCATATAAGCAATCGCTCTTTGTTTCTGTGACAAACCTTTATATTTTGTTCCTTAAAAATACTGCCATTTTAAATATTAAACTTTACATGAGGTAGAAAAGCAGAAGGAACAGATGAGTAAGAGCAAGGAGTTCTGTTTTATTTGGAATAATCCTATCTAATAAAAGACAAAAAGGGTAATTAACCGTACCTCCGCTACGCTTCCCATTGGCTAGTCAGGACGATATGCAAATTAACTGCGAAGAAAGATGGCGGTTAACCGCCAACAAAGATGGCGGTTAATTTGCATATGTAGGCACAATGCTGGGAGGCGAAAGGGGAAGGATGGAAGAAGCTGCCTGACCGTGATCGGAAACCCAGGTGGCAGCTAAGAGCCGGGTGGCAGGGCAAAGGCGGCCCTGGGGCTCAGAGGGAATGCAGCGATGGCAGCGGGCCCCGCCCCGTGTGTGGCCTGGCCATCGAGGGGGGCTCAGAGGGAACGAGGGGATGGTGGGGGCCAAGAGTGCGGGGCTCAGAGGGAACACGGCGATGGCAGGGGCCCCCGGCCCCTGTGCAGCCTGTCCCGTGTGCACCCTGGTCATCAGCGTTGGGCTCAGGAGGCTCGACCAGCAAAGCGGGACTGTGGATTGGGAATGGGCGCAAGGCAGACCTCCTGGTCCTTCCCCTCAGCCGGCAGGCTCCTATCCATCTTCAGTTTCTACTGAAGGAATGTGGCGCCTCCACTGTGCAGCCTCCCAGGACTCACAGGCTCCGGAGTGGAGACTTCAACAAGGACTTCAGCGCCTGCTCAGGGGAATAACGCCACCTCCCTACTCCATAGCTGCTCTGTGTCTGCAAGAAACTGCGCATGCTCCTCCCTGTGACATGGGCGGGGCCAGAGCCTGAGTTGAGGGGTTCCACCATAGCATAGCAGCTGGACCATTGCAGGGATAGAGGGAGGGAGGGCGGGGAAGGAGCAAGGGGGAAGCCCTGGTTCCCTGCTCCTCCTCCCACAGGCATGGCCCTGGCTGCTGATATGATAAAAGGAGTTGTGTTTTTCTAACTCTGTCTGGGTAAAGGAAACAAGTGTCTGTTGACTTCTGATCTTATTCTCCGAGCTGCCAATTAATCCCTCTGGATGCATCATATCCAACCTCCCAAGGATCCAAGGGGCAGGATCAACCTTCGTTCCATAGTTGAGGAAACTGACCAATAAACACATGTGTCTCATGCCTCAGTGTCAACTCCCACAGAAATCTCCGGGTAATGACTCAGATTCTATATCTAAGGGTATATTTTCTTCTGTTTTCATGTTTAATTCAGCCCCAGGAATCAAATAATACAATAAAGAATAAAATGAGTTCAGAGGGCCCAGCATTGTATTCCCAGGGCCTTTGGTCCCACACAAACCACAGAGCTCAGTTATCCTGAGATGAAAGGAAAGGAAAGAGAAACGTGAAAGGTTTCCCAGCTCAGTCACAGAGACTTCTCATAACCACATATTAAGGACACGGCATTAACTTAGGGGTGGAAAGGACACAAATGGAATAGAAGATGGAGCCACTTGGAGTGAGCAGGCCAGCAGGGGGGCAGTTGGGGGCAAGCAGGCCAGTGGGGGGGGGCAGTTAGGGGCAAGCAGGCCAGCAGGAGGGGAGGCAGTTAGGGGCAAGCAGGCCAGCAGGAGGGGAGGCAGTTAGGGGCAAGCAGGCCAGCAGGAGTGGGGGCAGTTAGGGGCAAGCAGGCCAGCAGGAGGGGGGGCAGTTAGGGGCAAGCAGGCCAGCAGGAGGGGAGGCAGTTAGGGGCAAGCAGGCCAGCAGGAGGGGAGGCAGTTAGGGGCAAGCAGGCCAGCAGGAGGGGAGGCAGTTAGGGGCAAGCAGGCCAGCAGGAGGGGGGGCAGTTAGGGGCAAGCAGGCCAGCAGGAGGGGGGGCAGTTAGGGGCAAGCAGGCCAGCAGGGGGGGTAGTTGGGGTGAGCACACTGGTACAGGGGACAGTTGGGGGTGATCAGGCTGGCGGCGGGGGGGGGGCATTTGGGGGCGAGTAGGCTGGTGGCGGGGGGAAGTTGGGGGCAAGCAGGCTGGCAGGCAGAGTCGTTAGGGCAGCCATGGGAAAACTACGGCCCGCGGGCTGGATCCAGCCCTTTCGGCTGTTCTATCCGGCCCGCGGAGCCAAAAGAGCGGAGGGTTCTCTTGCTCTCCCCTCCGCTCCTTCACCAGCAGCAGTGTTAACATGGCAACGTCGGGAAACACGGCCGCAGCTCCTTCTTCTGAGTCCAGTTTAAGCACCCATTGTGGCCCTCGAGTCAAAAAGTTTGCCCACCCCTGGGTAAGGGGTAATTAAGCAGGCAGGTGAATGGTTAGGAGCCGGCAGTCCCAGATTGTGAGAGGGATGTCCGACTGCCAGTTCAGGCCTGATCCCTGTAAACCAGCAGTAGGACATCCTTCCAGGGGTCCCAGATTAGAGAGGGTGCAGGCCGGGCTGAGGGACACTCCCCCCCACCTTGAGTGCACAAATTTTTGTGCACCGGGCCACTAGTAGAGTTTATAAAGAGAGGAGATGGAGGGAAAAGGGGGTAGGTATAGAAGGATAGGTAGAGGTCAGGCCATGGATGATTTTGAATGTCATGCTGAGAATTTTGATATTTATTTCGTAGGGAATGAGGAAAAATCTAAAGGATTTTGGGCAGGTAAGACATCAATGGAAGTGGCCTTTCAGAAGATAAATGTGGTAGAACTTGTTACTAAATGTTGAAAATGTAATCAAATTATTTTTACCCTTGTCTGCAGCCTGTGTTTTGTTTGGGTTCATTCCCTGTTTTGTTTGAATATTTGTTTCCACTCATCAGAAATGTTTTTTTCAGAGTTTTGTTATGAATTATACTCTCAAATTATGCATCAATTTAACCAAGTACTTATAGATCACCTATAGGTCATCTCTACATTGTGAGCTATCTTATATAATAAAAGCCTAATATGCAAATAGACCGAAAGGCAGAACAACTGGTCGCTGTGACGTGCACTGTCCACCAGGAGGCAGACGCTCAACATAGGAGCTGCCCCCAGCCTGCGGGCTCCAACTGGTGGCTGTGGCAGGGGCGGGGCGGGCGGCACCAGGCCAGCCCTGCCAGTCATCCTGCAGAGAGAGGCGACTGGCAGTGGTGGCGGGGGTCGGGGCCACCGAGCAGGCAGTGCCAGGCCGGCCAAGACGGGTGTGAGCAGGAGCCCCGATCACCCCCCTGGTCGCCCCACAGATCAGCCCTGATCGCTGGCCAGGCCTAGGGACCCTACCCATGCATGAATTTCATGTGCCAGGCCTCTAGTAGGATTTATAATAGCAATAATGAGAGATAGTGCCTGACTTCAAGGAATTAAAAATACTTTTTCCAAGGAGTCTCTAGTCACAGTGTGTAGGCAATGCTAACATATACCAATAAAGCAACAGCTATATAAGAGCTACATTTATTAGATGCTTGCTGTTTGCTATTCTAATGCTTTCGATGATTTAAGTCACTTTGATCCTCATAGTGGTCCTAAGTGAGTTATAGACTTGGGAAATGACTCAGCAAGTGGCAGATTCAGGATTCAAACTCAGAGCCAATGTCTTATATTTCTCATAATAAACTAGACTGTGGCCAAAGGATTTTTTTTTTTAAGAAGGAAGAGATTAGTGACAATTTAATGGCATTCATTGAAGACTTCATGGAGGTAGGGAGAAACTAAACTGGGTCCTGGTGGAAGAGGCGATGTGCCTTGTACTTGTATTAGAATGAATGAATAAATGGGAGAGGATTCCAGCCTGCAGAGACAGTACACAGGTGAGACGTAGCATCTAATTTAAGGAGAGTAGTTTTCCATGAGAGTTGATTTGAGAAAGTAATGGGAAACAAATTTGCATGAGTTATATTAATACCTTACACTTAGGGAGCCCTTTATTTATATCAACTGGTTTGATCTTCACAATAATCCTATGAGATAGGTAGACTTATTTTTCCCGTTTCACAGATGAGAAAACAGGCACAGAGAACTTTTATGATTTTCCCAAGCATACATGGTAAGTACCAGAGCCAGGATTTGAACACAGACAGTCTGGGCTGGAGCCATACCCCTTACCAGACAACATTTTGCTAGGGCAGATAATTATATTTGGAAAGCTAGTCAGAAGTTTAATATTGATGCTGAGGAGAATAAACACTTGAAAAGGAGAGTTCTCTCATGAAAATGAGATTTGGGGAAGATGAAAATGGTAACTGAATGTCAGATGTTCTGGGGAGAAGCTCAGTGAATCTCAGCAGTGGTTATGCAGTAGACTTATCCGATGAGGCTTCAAGAAATACGGAGGCCCTCATATACCATGTCAGACCAACTAAAGCAGAATGTTTTGGGTGGCTCTAAGCATTGTTCTTTTAAAGAGCTTCTTCTAACATGCACACTGTTGGTCTAGAGGACTCCAAATCTGCCAGGTCCCTGCTGAGGTAATTCAGGCCTGAGGTGCTGAGTTTGAGCTGAGGTCTTGATAACAGCACACAATTATAGACTCTCAGAGGTGGACTAAATTGTATAGATCTAGAATCTGGCCTATTTCTACTGCCCAGGGTAAGAGCTCTAAAACGCTCTTGAGTTAGGCACATTTTAAAGTTCTCATCAAGCAAATTCCAACTACCATTCAGTCATAGTCCTAAATTAAAATTATTTCTATTATATCAGAATGTTAAATGTGAACATTTTTGTTGGTTTATTATTCACATTACTGGCTGAAGGACAGTCATTTAGGTTCAGTTAAAATTTAATTTTAGATGATATGAAACATACCACTTTTCATTGTAATATGACAAATCCAAAAGTAACTTAGAAGGAATTAAAATGTAAGGAAATGTGTTGTGTAGCATTCATATTATTAATAAATGTATTATATATTAATGATGTGGCTTGATTTTTGCAACTATTTTAACTATTCTTAGTTCAGTTTAGCTTTTATTGCCTTTTTCTTCCAACAGAGGGCACTCTAATTCAGTAATTTAAAATACAAAATCAGTCATCTTATGTAAGAACTTTATTTTTGAATTGGAGGTTTTTGGTTTATTAAAATATAAAATTAGCCTTAAGGTGGTAGTTTGAACAATTTTACTAATGTAAGTGAATTAAAAATTAAATTCGTATTGTGGTTGAATGTATTTGATTAAAAATTTTGCATTTAATATGAAAACCAGCTCAAGTTATAATTACATTTTCTCTTGCATAAATTTTAATTCAAAAGTTAGTCTCTTTTAAAAGCTTTTATAATGTGCATGTGGAGCCATTTTCTAAATTGAATTAAGAGATTATATAATCTAGAATGTAAATTTTGAAGAAATATAAATATCTTCACTTTTTTTTTCAACATATGAAATTTAGGTTTTGGAAAGAATATAAAACAATCTGAAAAAATTTATGTTCTCTTCACTTATTTTCCCAACTCATATATTCAGTTTTCCCCTTTATGTGTATAAATGCTGTGCACAACTCTTAAACGTGAACACACCATGATATAGAGAAATTTGATGATAACATAAAGATCATTAGAACAGGGATCAGAATCTAGGCTTCAGGAAAACATGTTTTAAAAATTTAAAATAGAAACAATAGTGTGGTGAAGGCCTGGGAGGGGTAGGTGCCTGGTGGAGGGGATCAATGGGGGAAAAAAAACACAAAGGGGACATCTGTAATACAATAAAGGGAAATTTAAAAAAATATTTAAAATAGAAAAAGCATTATTGTCTCATTAGTCTGTGTCTCTAAGAAATAGACAGGAAGCTTCAGGGATAAAATGCATTATATATTTTTCCTCCTGAGGGGGAAAAATCCTAGAAACAAGCAGCATCTAAGAATTGTTGTTTGAAAGTGGTTGTGCAATTGCAGGTTTTGGGCCATTTTATTCAGCCAGTACACCTCTTTTCTGTTATTTCACTTCCTTTTTCAATGCAGAAATCTTAAATTACATGTAAACTTTCAGAAGTGTGAGGTCTTTTACTTGAATATTTCAAGATTTCAAGATTCAATGTCTCAGTTTTTATACCAAGCTTCGATAAACTGCTTGAGAATACTCTTGGGAGTTGGGGGGCAGGGAGTGGGGAGTCTCTATCGGAAAATATACTTAATTTGGTACCAGAATTCAAGTCTTAAAGGTCAGTAGAATCAAATGTCTAAAAATCAAATGGTGTTTCTGAAACAGAGTTTACTTTCAAACCCATTCAACACAATTTCTAGAGCTTAAAATCAAGAGTGCATCAATTTCAGAATTGTGAGAGACTGCAATAGCTTTCCCATCCAATTCCCATAAGATTCAGAACACTTTGGGAAATGGATTTTCTGTAACATAAGCAGAAAGTTCTTCTTACAGGATTATAACTGATTCTTTAGGATATGAGTTGTTGTTGTTGCTGTTGTTGGTGTGTGTGTGTGTTGTGTGTGTGTTTTATAGTGGAGCCAAGTCTTAAGCCGTGGTAACTATTGTCTTATTGGGAAGATAGTGTTCAGAGAATATTCTAACTTAAATAATTCATGTCTTACATAGTTGCCCACATTTTTTGGAAGTGGCGACTCAAGGCTGCGGTGTACTAGGCCCAGTTTTGGATTGTCCTGACAGATTTTTCCACAATTTAGAGAATGTGTAGATTCTGATGACTTACATTAATATTTTAAAACAAATACCTTTAACCCTATATATGTACATGCAAGGAAAAATCCAGAATCTGTATGGTAAAATTCTTGTCCCTTCTGTCACCTGAAAAAACTTTTTGTATCTGTAGTGACTCTAGGAGGATCCTTGAGATAAAAAGTCATTCTTCTGAACTTATAATACAATTGATTTTACTTTCATGACACATCTCTTTGTTCTGCTTTCCCTTGTAGTTATATATATTTTTATATTACTTCTTACAGACTCCTTGATGGTAGAATCTATATTTGATTGATCTCTGTAATCACATCTGCCTACACAGTGCCTTGCATGTAGTCGTCTCTCATGGAAATTCATTGAATGAATAAATGCATAAAAAGACAAACACTGCATGTAAAGGTGCACATAAACCATTGCTGTAATCACACCATTTTCATGGAAACACACGATTAATTATTTGGAGATGAATTACAGAGTCCAAGGACAGGTTTTTCTCATCAAGCATGGAGAATCAACCATCTTTCTTAGGGAAGAATTTAGTCTAGCAGTTAAGAGTATGAGATTGGAAGTTACACATGAGGACTTTCAATAATCACTCAGTGTCTACATGGAAGGGATTTCTCAAGTGAAATGCTAAATACTCTGTTCTTGGATTGGTCTTAGTAAATATTTTACTTTGTAAAAGACAATCATATATTCTAGTCAGGTTTGTCGGATGTTAGGGAGGAATTGCAAACATGGCAAATAACAGCTTACATGAAAAATATCTCAATAAACTGAGATTCTTGGCTCAAAGTAAAAACACAGAACTCAGTGGGAGTTAGAACAAAATCCTGTATTTGGATTCTGAAAATTCAGTGGCATAAATATAAGATGGGAGAGATTTAATAGGGGGAGTTGTTCATGCAGAAAGGTCTTCTGAGTGTGAACGTTTGGACAGGATTAAATATCAAGGACCTTTTGTCATAGACCAGATGTCTCGACCTTGTAGACAGGACCAGATGTCCTGTAATGATTCACAGAGCTTAATCTATATATAGTTCTTTTCCCTATTGTCTCTGCTATTGAAAAACATTCTTTACAAAACCCTTTTTGATCATATATATATATATATATTTTTAAATATTTTTTATTGATTTTAGAGAGGAAGGGAGAGGGAGAGATAGAAACATCAATGATGAGAGAGAATCATTGATCGGCTGCCTCCTGCACTCCCACTACTGGGGATTGAGCCAGCAACTTGGGCATGTGCCCTGACTGGGAATCAAACTGTGACCTCTTGGTTATAGGTTTATACTCAGCCACGGAGCCACACAGGCCATGCTGATCTTCCTATTTAGATCCAACGATTGGGATCAAATATTACATTTTATTTAAAAACCATTGCATATTTTCATAGTCTGTTCTGTATCATTTATGCATGAATTTTTGTTTTTGGTTTTATGGTAAGCTCCTTGATGTCAGGGGATATATTGATCTCTCTGTGTGTTTATCCTTAGCATAGTTCCTCACTCGCAAGCTTAATAAACATTTGTTGAATAGGTATGCTAGGCCATGGACATCAAAAAGTCTGTTTGGTACCTGAATTTAGATGCAGACCTAAGGGAAGAGTTCTAAAATGGAGTCATTCTAATTTCAGAAGAACAGGTCAAGTTATATATTTCTTAGGTAGCAATACAGTTCTTTCAGTAATATCAAGGAAATCTTATATTACAAGCACTATGTTTGATTCCTGATAACATATATAATGGGAATCTACTATGAGAATATAGGAACATACGTCTCACATTAATAGTTTTCAACTTCTTCAATATTTTGTGATAAATATTTTTAAAATGTATCTGTTTTCTTTCTGTACAAGTTGAGATTGGCTCTTTTGAACCAGGCTGTTGTTTTTTTTTGTTTTTGTTTTTTCAGTTAATCATAAGAAATAGGCTTCAGCCAGCACCCTGGTTTCCCCCGATTATTAGTGATTCTTGCTGATTATGATGTGTCTAGCTGATGTACAGTATTATTGTTTGCATGTTCTTAAACTGTGTTTCACACTAAAATGCCTCTTAATATTATGAGCAAAGTGTTTAAACTTTTAAGTATTTGAATTTTTTTTGAAGTTTGGGAAGTTATTATTTTATCTAGTTTGCAGTATGACATCAGCCAGTTTTTGTTTTGATATTTTCATTCTCTCTGATCTCTCTAAAATCTCTGACTTGAATTTAATCTTCCTAACAGAAGAGCTCAACTATTATGATGTCCCTGACAAGTTATACTTTACTCTTAGGAGCTAATTTAAAAAAATTAGTCAACTGTGACCTCATAGGTTGACCCTCAACCACTGAACCACACCAGCTTGGCAGGAGCTAATTTTAATGTTTTTTTTTTTATAATTTTAATAATAATTCAATGTTCTTCTAACCTCACTTTCCAGATAATGATGAAGTTAAATTTTGACAACACTCAGCTGCATGCTACATTTGATTGGCTGCCTCCTGCATGCCCTCCAATAGGGATTGAGCCCATAACCCTGGCATGTGCCCTGATCAGGAATCGAACTGTGACCTGGTTCATAGATTGACACTCAACCATTGAGAAAACCAGCCAGGCAATTATTTCTAGTTTTATTTTCACTTTCCTTTGCCAGAATTTTTATTTCAACCATCTATGCTTTTTAAAGCTCAAATATTTTGGTGGCTTACAGTTTCACAACAGTTCCATTTAGTTGCTAGCTGTCAGTCTCTGCTATCAAATGATTAATAATGATAAAAAAGTCTTAATTTGGAGAAAGAATGAGGTAGCCAAGAATATGAATTTGATGGGGAATGAAAAACTCTGCAATGGAAAAAGATAATGAACCAGTAAAGTGGAAATAGCTTGCTCCAAAATAAATGAGACAAACATTGCCATGATATATTTTTTACTATAATCATCCATTCTATGTTGCAGAAATAAATCTATTCCAGCCTTGAAGAAGATTTTTTTTTTGCCCTATAATCCTACTCTTTCCTAGCTTTGAGCCTCTTTTCTAAATATTTAATGTATCTTTATTGTCATAGTCACTATTACCATCCTTACCAACTTACTGACACTCCCCCCATTAAAGAATTATACTAATTTTTTCAAAACATATACAGTAGTTGTAACTCAGAGTGACATTATAGAGAACAGGAATTTTAAAGTCAAACAGACTTGTTTGGATCCCAGTTCTCCTTAGATAAATACTACTCTGATCTTTATATTTCTCATCTGAAAAATAGAGTGCCATTTATATGCAAAAGCCACTACACACAGCTTGGGTGAGGTTGTAAATTGGATGAGGCAGGGTCTTAGGGAATCACCAGGGTGGAGCAAACAGAAATGGCTGCCAGTCAGCCCTGCAGCCTGGGAGGTCCCAGCATAGGAACAATGATCCCTGCGAGCACCTCCACCTGGGAGAAAGCCGCCCCTGAGTTCCTGCCCCAATGCCAGACAATTCAGTTTCTGCTCATATGTGTCAGTGTTCATTGGGGATTTGCCCTGGTGCTGGAGCTCAGAGGAAGTGGGATCTTGTAGGTTCATGGTGCTGGCCTTTTAAGAGGAACAGCTGGGTCTCCAGCAGCCTTTGTGTCACATTGCCCCAATCCACACTGGTTTTTACAGCTCACAGTTATGGGGACTTACTTTCCCAGCTCTGGGACTCTGGGCTGAACTCCTGGTGTTGGGCTGGGACCCCTTGCTCCTCATGGGCAGCCTCTGCAGAGACAGTCTCCCTCCCAATTAAAAAAGTGGCACACGTGGGTGCCGGACTACCAGCTCGTTCCGTGCCGCCACACCTCCTACCAGTCTCAGTGTGCTTTCTTCTTTACTTCTCTAGCTGTAAGACTTTCATTCTGCCAGCTTTCCAGAGGTGCTTGATGGTGGTTGTTCTGTATTTTAGTTGTAATTTTGATGTGGTTGTGGGAGGCCGCAAGTACCGGCATTTACCTACACCGCCATCTTCAAACCTAATTAATCTTTTAAAATTCAACATTACCAACGTCTTTCTTCTCATTCATCCTATTATAGCTAATCAAAGCTCATCCCATCACCTCATAGCTATGTCATACTTCCTCACCCCCAGGTTCTGGGCAACATAAATAGATGAGGTCATTTTACCAGGATAATCTGAAAAGATTGTACTGGCTCAGTAGCATTACCTGTGAGAGTTAAGTGAAGTTCTAGATAAGGCCTCAGGAATGGAAACGTTCACAGAGATTGTGTTTCATGTTTATAATTGGTTTTTAATTGTCCTTCTACTGCTGTAATTCCCTTTCAAATAGAATGCATAACCAGCATACCACACATGACAAAAGTGTGTGTGTGTGTGTATGTGTGTGTGTGTGTGTGTGTATGTGTATAAGAGTGGCAGAGACAGATCAGTATTAGCAGTAGGAACTTGTATATTTGCTCTTTGATTTAAAAGTTCTATAATTTTATCTCTTCCTTTGGAACGAGTAGCATACCAAAGAGTGTCCCTGCTTTAAATACCTACTTGCAAATATCAAGTGCTCAATAAATATTTTTTTGGATGGATGAAAACATGAATTCTACTCGTATCTTTAATAACACTGAGTAAGATTCAAATATAAATTTTTAGAAATTATCAAAATTATAAATTATGAATATAAAGGTATATAGGGAAAGAGTACTATAATAGGAACATATTATTTACCAATAAGTTAGTGTAAATATTCTGCAAAAAATAAAAAATACATTTTAATATTTTATATTCTTGAAAAGCCTCATTATACCTTGAAAAAACTAAAATGAGAGCCCCCCCCTTTTTTTTTTACAGGTGATCCATTTTTCTGCATTACTTCAGTTCATTCACTCAGTAAACATTCATTATACCTCTACTACGCACCAGCTACTGTTTTAAGGCAGATAAAACATGAATGAGGCATTTGTCTTGTTCTCAGGAGCTTGGAGTTTGGCAGAGAAAGCAGATACATTGCTAAATAATAGAAATGTGGAGTGATAAATTAGTTTACCAAACAATCCAGTAAATGTTAGTATGAGGTGCTGTGGAAAAGAGAAAGAATTTAGTATCTTGTCTGACACATGCTAGCTATTCCATAAAAGTATGTTGAGCCCTGGCCAGTGTTCTCAGTGGTTTGAGCGTCGGCCCGGGCACCAAAGGGTTTCAGGTTCAATTCCTGGTCAAGGGCACATACATGGGTTGTGGGTTCGCTTCCTGTCGCCGGTCTGGGCACATGCAGGAGGCAACCAGTTGATGTGTCTCTCTCACATGGATGTTTCTCTCTCCCCCTCCCGACCTCCTTTCCACTCTCTCTGAAAAGCAATGGCTAAAAATATCCTCAGGTGGGGATTAACAAAAAAACAAACAAGAAACAAAATAAGTATGTTGAAAAAAGAGATAGCTGTGTTTTCATCAGTGAAAATGAAGAGGTGATCCTGTTCCATTTGAATAGAGTATGGGAGGGATATTAAAAAGTGGGATGACACCGACTATTTGATTATGAAATAAGGAGGGCATGTCATGAACTGACTCTAGTATAGTTCTGTGTTCCTCTCTCATTACTTTCCCTACTAACCAGTACTTCTATGAATTTTCCATACTCTTTTTTACCTGTCTTTACATACCTGAAGTTCTGACCCTCTCTTTCACTTCACATCAACTTTATTGTTTTTAATTCTCATCCATCGAAGCTTGACTCAGATGTGACTTTCTTCCAAGCGTAGCCCAGCCTTGAACCCTCTCCTTGGTCTGAATGAAATAGGTGCTGCTCCAGTGCTTGCCCGTGCTCTGTAATAGTACTGATTGTGATTGTAATTGTGGTGAGTAATTATAAATTTTGTTGGTTTCTTATTCTTGAAATTACAAGGCTATGAACTCCTCAAGGGCATTCTATGTATATTTCATCTCTATATGAGCAGATTCTAATATAATGCCTGTAAATAAAAGGAGACCAATTACCCCGGATGGATGGCTCAGTTGTTGGAGCGTTGTCTTGTACACCAAAGGTTTTGCATTCCATGCCCGATCAGGGTGTGTATGGGAGCAACCGACCAATGTTTCTCTTTCCCTCTCTTCTCCTTCCTCTTTCTTTAAAATCAATAGGTATATCCTTGGGTGAGGACTGAAAAAAAGGGGGGAGGGGAACCAATATACTTTCATTGACTCAATAAAGAAAAGAATGAATACATGGATGGATGGGTGAATGGATGGATGGATAATTGTTAGGAAGGTGAGCACTAACGCTTGACTGGACATTGAGAAAAACTTCCCCTACTTCAAAATCTTGTCAAGTGGTGTGTGCTTTTTTTCCTTCATCTGTTTTGAATGATTTCACCCTCCTTCTTACTAAATGAGAGCTAGTCTGGTGGGACCATTTTTACTTCTTTTAAAGTTAATCTAAATTTATTTTCTGGTAGTGTTCTCAAAAACATTTTGTTACTTTTTAGATGCTTCATGGGAATTTGATAAAATTGGTAAGACTGGTCCTTATTTTTAGTTTTAGTAAAAAAGAGGTTACATTATCTGATTTTTTATAAGAAAGAGAAATCTTTAGGTTAAAGATTTAATTGATCACTAAAGTCATTAATATGGTTGATGTCTTAATTAAGTGTTAAAGGAGTTTAGGATCTGCTGGGATTAAGCAAAGAATAAACTTTGAAAACTAATTTTATTTGAAATGTAGACTGCTTCTGAACATTAAAATATTTCTCAATTGAAGTTAATGTATTTGTATTGAATTTTGGGGATATTAAAATTTTAGATTAGTAGAGTAATAAATGAATGTTAATGGTTATATGTCATTGACATAAGCTATATTAAGGCAATGCTAGCTGGTTTAGAAAAAATTAAGACAAATCGTATAGTAAATAATAGCTCAAATATAATGGAAATTAATTTGTCACTCCTTACAAGTCTGTAACAGTTGTTCCTGATCAGCAGGTGGCTCTCCTCCAAGTAGGAATTCAGGAACTTAGATTCCTTACATCTGGTGGCTCTCCCACCTTGGGCACAGGATCCAAGATCACCTGGCTCATCTGTAAAAGGTGGCAAAAGGTAAAGATGATGGGGAATACAGGTAGGAGGTTAGGGGATGGGTCTGGAAACAGCAAACATCACTTCTACTCATATTTCTTTGACTAGTACTCAGTCATATAGTTACAGCATTTCAATCTTCATGGGAAGTTAAGAAGTATAGTCTAGCTATCTGCTCAAGAAGTAGAGGAAGCAGGTTGGTAATCACCTAACCAGAATTGGCTGCAAAATATGTTTTATAATTTAAATAGTTTTTCTCTATATAGATACTGATTTTGATAGTTCTCATTCATCAAAACTTTTTTCTATAGTTATAGGTAGTTCCACATTTAAGAATGCATTTATTAATTAAAGTCTTCCCTGTTAAAATTGTGGAATATTTTTCTATAACAAGGCCTTTATGCAAGACAATTTTAAGCTTTAATATCTTCCAAAAGAAAATTATAGTTATCTCTACTCATTGGCTTATTATATATATATGAAAGGTCCTTTATATATTTTAGAGTAATTATGAACACTTACACATAATTTTTGATGCATTTACTTATATGTATCAAGTTATAAATAACTGCTACATTCACTAATTCACACATTTAAATAAATAAAATCAGCAATTTTAATATGCTTGAGTAAGAAAGAATCCCAGATCTTCTTTTCCAAAATACAAATGGAAATGACTTGTTTCTTTTTTACATTAAAAATTTCCTCATTAAAATAGTATGTTAATGATTTTTGAGATGTCTGGTAGATAAGTCAGTAATTACTTCTAAATATCATAGTTAAAATTTGGATTATTACCTTTGTCTCTGATAGCACACCTGGATATGCTGTCTTTGGTTACTTTCCTTATAGTGAACTATATTTGCTTTCATTTGGTTTTAGATTTGCTTTTATTCTATATACTGATTCCTCCCCAAAGTAACATTTTTCATCTATCTTGATTTAAGATCTTTCAATCCCCAGAGACTATTTCTGCAACCCTAGTTTTTGATAATCACATATATAGCCTTGGACCTCATTTTGTTTATATTGACTTCCTTAAGGAGAATTAGGTATTGTTACTTTGAAACAGTCCTATGATCACACTCTAGGTTCTATAGTGAAGCTTGGTCTACTTTTGTCAAAGACATGTGTCAAGCAGAACACTGTGCATGGGTTCCCAAAGCCAGGGGAGGACTCCATGGAGGATAGCAGAGATCATCACTATGACAACCATCAAGACTAGATGTTGGCCCTAGCCAGTCTGGCTCAGTGGCTAGAGCATTAGCCTATGGACTGAAGGGTCCCAGGTTTGATTCTGCCCTGGTTGTGGGCTTGATCCCCAAAGAAGGGTGTGCAGGTGGCAGCCGATCAATGAGTCTCATCGCTGATGTTTCTATCTCTCTCTCCTACTCCCTTCCTCTCTGAAATTAATAAAAAATATATATTTTAAAAAGAATAGATTTTAAACACTTCTGCCCAGTCACCCGAGTAAACAAATGCACAAGGCTGAGATATGAATTAACACACTTGGGAACATTGGGAAAAGAGTTAAAACTGCTGCAGAAAGTCCCACCAGGTGACAGTAGAACCAATTACCACTCGTGATGTGGTGTGGCTTTTGCATTTAAATACGTAGACTATAGTTGTAGATATGTAATATTTATTTATGTCAGTCAAGTTACTGTGGTGTTTTTTTCCCAACATATGTTAAAAATAAAATCTGTTAAAAATAACAGTGAATTAATAGCAAAGAAAAAATAATAACCTGTTAATTTAATTATAAGAAAATCTTGGCTAAAAGCATTTTATAATTGACAGGGTGTTAATTTTCACATATGGCACATGGACCGGGAATTTTGTCCGTTAAATCTGAAGTCTGTTAAATTGAGGTCTGTGAAATGAAAGGTTCACTGTGTAATGGGCTTTCGGCTTTAAGAGACACCCCCTTGCCCGAATTAGTCTGTTCTGTCAATGTTTTACAGTACTGAACACAGGGGACCCGAGCCCCGTAAGAAAGGAACCCCTGCAGCTGTAGGTTCTATGTATGATTTCAGATGCCTTTCAGAAGGTGATGAGGTTGTACAGGGACTGGGGAACATAGGGACATAATGAGAACAGTGAGTAGAGTTTGTGCTGTGTCTTGAGGTTGCTGTTGTTAGTGAAACTTTTAATAATGGTCTTTTTTTTTAAATTTTTTTTACCTTAAGTTAGAAACTTCTGTTGATCAAGTCCAGAGTAGTTTTGCCTCATATCAAAGTATATACTATTTAGTGTATGTTGAGAAATCTTACACTGAGGGTATCATATGATTGACTCTTGGAAAGGAGAAATTAATTAATTTATATGAATTTTTAAATGTAAAAATCCATTTAAAACTCTTCACCCCACTCCCTTTCATCCTTCTTTATCACCTCTACTGTCTCATTTTATTTTTCCTGATGTTTTAATATTTTCCCAGTACCATCTTTGTCTCATTAGGATTGTTAATGCCATGCCTTTCAGAATCCACCCAATTAAAGCTAGGGAAACTACCAAGATTCATGAATTTTTTCCAAAACTTATTATTTAGTGCCCAGGCATAGTTCTTTCTAAGATATAGTTCACTGTGGAGAATTTTAGCTGACATTAACACTGTTTTATTTTCTAACTAGAGGCCCGGTGCATGAAAATTTGTGCCCTTGGGGGGTCCCGCAGCCTGGCCTGTGCCCTCTTGCAGTCCAGCACCCCTTGGGGGATGTCCACCGGCCAGCTTAGGCCCTCTCCCTGGGGAATTGGGCCTAAGCTGGTAGTCAGACATCCCTCTGGCAGCCGGAAGCCCTCGGAGGATGTCCAACTGTGGCTTAGGCCTGCTCCCCAAGCTGTAGTTGGACATCCTTAGTGCTGCTGAGGAGGTGGAAGAGGCTCCCACCACTGCTACTGCACTCACAGCTGTCAGCCCGGCTTGTGGCTGAGCGGAGCTCCCCCTGTGGGAGGGCACTGACGACCAGGGGCAGCTCCTGCATTGAGCATCTGCTCCCTGGTGGTCAGTGTGTGTCACAGCGACCAGTCATTCTGCCATTAGGGTCAATTTGCATATTACCCTTTTATTATATAGGACTAGAGGCCCGGTGCACAAAAATTTGTGCACTTGGGGGGAAGCGGGGGTCCCTCAGCCCGGCCTGTGCCCTCTCGCAGTCTGGGACCCCTCGGAAGATAACGACCTGCTGGCTTAGCCCTGCTCCCGGGTGGCAGAGGGCAGGCCCAATCCCTAGGTGCAGCCCCTGGCCGGGCTTAGAGCAGGGCCGATTGG
Source organism: Myotis nattereri (assembly GCF_964212035.1). Taxonomy (NCBI): domain Eukaryota; kingdom Metazoa; phylum Chordata; class Mammalia; order Chiroptera; family Vespertilionidae; genus Myotis; species Myotis nattereri. The sequence continues at coordinate 199,634,996 of NC_138076.1, read as the reverse complement.
GGAGTTGGGGCGGCGCCCCTGTCACTCACAGAGCAGGGTTGATCAGGGGGTTGGGGAGCTCCCCCCTGTCACGCACAGAGGACGGCCCATCAGGGGGTTGGGGAGCTCCCCCTGTCACGCACAGAGTGGGGCCGATAGGGGAGTTGGGGCACTGCCCCCTGTCACACACAGAGCAGGGCGGATCAGGGGGTTGGGGTGCCGCACCCTGTCACACTCAGGGCAGGGCCGATGGGGAGGTTATGGCTCTACCCCATCACACACAGAGCAGGGCCCGTGGGAGGTGGTTGGGGCACTGCCCTCTATCACCCACAGAGCAGGGCCGATCATGGGGTTGGGGCGCCACCACTGTCACACTCAGGGCAGGGCCGATGGGGAGGTTATGGCTTTACCCTGTCACACACAGAGCAGAGCCCGTGGGGGGGTGGCGGGTTGGGGCGCCACTCCCTGTCACACACAGAGCCGCAGGGCGATCACGGGGTTGGGGAGCTCCCCCCTATCAGGCACAGAGCAGGGCTGATCAGGGAGTTGGGGCGCCTTCTCCTGTCATGAACAGAGCAGGGCCGATAGGGAGGTTGTGGCCCCACCCCCTGTCACACACAGAGTCCCAGGGCGGTCATGGGGTTTGGGCGCTGCCCCCTGTCACCCTGATCCCGGTGCTGGGAGGCCTCGCGGCTCCGCTGATCCCGGTGCTGGGAGGCATATTACCCTTTTACTATATAGAATAGAGGCCTGGTGCATGGGTGGGGGCCGGCTGGTTTGCCCTGAAGGGTGTCCTGGATCAGGGTGGGGGTCCCCACTGGGGTGCCTGGCCAGTCTGGGTGAGGGGCTGAGGGCTGTTTTCAGGTGGGCAGGTGATGGAAGCTCCCAACCGCTCCTTTGTTTTTTTTTTTTTTTTTTTTTTTTATTCTGGGCCAGCTTTAGCTCTGAGGCTCCAGCTCTTAGGCCTCTGCTCCTGAAAGCAGGTATCTGGTTTGTTTGTATTCTATTATTGAAACAATGTATAACTCCAGGTCTGAGATCCCGGCTCACTGAGAGCAGGTTTCTGGGGTTTTGTTTAGCTTCTATATTTGTTACAATGTTTGAAACTGCAGGCTCAGAGGCTGGCATGGCAGGCGGGGAACGTTGGAGTCCTCCGTCACTGAAGCAAGCAAGCCTCATATTAGTTTCAAGCTGCCTGGCTGCCAGCTGCCATCTTGGCTGGCAGTTAATTTGCATATCGCCCTGATTAGCCAATGGGAAGGGTAGCGGTCATACGCCAATTACCATGTTTCTCTTTTATTAGATAGATGGTTGCCATCTTTGGAAATGGCTACTAAATATGATACCAGTTTAGTTTTTGTGGTGTTATTATTTTAACCACTTTTTATAGTTGGTGACAAATACTTCAACTGCTGTTAGAGTCTCACAGGGATAGAAAATTGCAAAATAAGTTACATAAAACTTTAAAATTATTTAGTACAAATGTACTGCTACAGTCACATATAGGTTCCCATTTGTACCAGAATAAGATTTACTTTATTAATCCTCTTTTCCTCTTTATCAAATAAAAGCTTAAAGTTGTGTTTTGAATTGTATTCTGAGACAAAAGATCACTTGCCTTTCCAAAAAAAGTTGATTTTAGAAGTAGACTTATAAAAACATATTCATAATGAAGATACTTAAAAATCACTTTATAAAGAATGAGTGGCTAAATTAGGTCAGTGATAAATTGCATATATGTTATAATTAAGGAAACAGTATCCATATGGACTCAGAGGTGTTTTACTCTAGTCTATTATTTTAAGTGTACCTTTATATTTCATTGTAATTGTGACAAAAGTCTTTCCCCATATCGGTAGTCTTTTAGTAAGTCCATTTTCTAGAGAGACTTATTGTAATTAAGGACTTGCTTAGAAGAGGTTGCTTAAGTCAGATACTATCTGAATAATTAAGGCAGCGTTTCTACCAGTGAGGCTATAAATTAGGGGGAGCACTTAGAGGAAGTTGATATAGTCTCATGAGGTCAAAGATTTATTACCAAGGCTTGGCCAGTTTAGACCAAGGAAGACATTCTCTCATACAGATTCATTGTGATGATTGAATGGGTAGTATATGTAAAGTTTCTAGCTCAGTGCTTAATGTAAATTCTCCCCAAATGTTAGTGTTAGTCAACTATTGCCACAGTGATGTTGTGTAATAAATCTCCACCAAGCTCATCCTCAGATCAAGGCAAACTGAATTTTCTCTTAAGTGGCTCTGATTTAAGCTGTGGTTCAGTCCCAGGTTTTGAGGGAAGTTCAGATTTATTCCTCATGCCTTATTCTGAAGCCCAATTGAAAGGGGTACCTGGGTTGTATTCATATGTTAATGTATGAATTCAAGAGCAATCCAAACTCTGCAGGCACATATGTTTTTAATTTTTTTTTTATTTTTAAAGTATATTTTATTGATTTTTTACAGAGAGGAAGGGAGAGGGATAGAGAATTAGAAACATCGATGAGAGAGAAACATCGATCAGCTGCTTCCTGCACACTCCCTACTGGGGATGTGCCCACAACCAAGGTACATGCCCTTGACCGGAATCGAACCTGGGACCCTTATGTCCTCAGGCTGACGCTCTATCTACTGAGCCAAACTGGTTAGGGCTCTGCAGGCACATTTAAACTATGCAAACATCCTGCTTTATATTCCAGTGTCCAAATGAAGTCTGTGGCCAAGCATAAAGGCATGCGGAGTGGGAATTACACCCTATATCTCTTGGGGGAGAGGAAGTAAGTGAATATATGCTGAATAAAACTCAGCTTTGTTAGCTATGATATCTCAATACTCTTTCTTGTAATTAGCAAGGAAAAATAACTCCCAGCTGAAATAATCTGATTAGTTTTAAATCTAATTTTCACAAATCTTGTTTAAGAGAAATGTTGGTTTATAACTGAAGAAAATGACTGATGAAAGAAAATGTACTTATTTGCTAACATAATTTCAGAATCTCCAGTATGTTAGCTTATTCAGTGTATGGGGACTGAGCATCTCAATCTCGCTGATCTTTTTCTACTAATGAGCTATTTAACCATTTCCTTCTATTGCTCTTAAAAAAAATCTTTATTGAGATATAGTTTACATACAATAAAATTCATGTACTACTTTAAGGGTACAGTTAGATGAGTTTGACAGGTAAATAGTAATGTAACCAGAAATACAATAATGATATAGAATATTTCTTTCATCCTACCAAAGATCCTTTATTCCCTTTTACAGCCAGTGCCTAACCAAGAGTCCCACCCATTTGCTTTCTATCGCTATAACATTGTCTTTTTAGAATTTCATATAAATAGAATTGTACACTTCTTTGTGTCTGGCTTCTTTCACTTAAATATTTATTCCTTTTTATTGCTGAATAGTATTCCATTGTATAGATATACCACATTATGTTTATCCATTCACCTATTGGTGGACATTTGGCTATAATAGCTATAATAAATAAAGCTATGACAAGTTGCATGCAAGTCTTCCTGTTTTTATTTCTCTTGTAGGAGTGGTAAACATGTAAGAGTTGGATTATTGTATCATATATTACATGTATTTTAACTTTTAAATAACTTTCCAAACTGCTTTCCAAAATGGCTGTGACTTATTAACTTCCTACCAGTAATGTATAAATATTCCAGTTGCTCCCTGTTTTTTCATGAATAATATCACCAATCTTTTTACTTGTAGCCATTCTAATTAGTGTATAGAGGTATCTTATTGGGGTCTTAATTTGCATTTTCTGAAGACAATTGATATTTAAGCATCAATAGTAAATTATTTATGTTTTTATATTGAGTTGAAATAGCTCTTTATATATCTTGAAAACAAGTTTCTATCAGATTTATGGTTTGCAAAGTTATTTCCACAGTGTTTAGCTTGCCTTTTCTTTTATTCTAACAGTATCTTTTGAAGGACAAACTTTAATAAATTTTGTTGAAGGCCAATTTAACAATTTTTTGGTGTATGATTCATGCTTTTTGTGTCCTAGTTAAGAAATATTTGCTTATCCCAAAGTCACTGTCTCAGAGAATTTTTCCATTATTCCTATGTTTTATTCTAGAAGTTCTATAGTTTTACATTTTAAGATACCATTTATTTAAAATTATTTTGTATATGGAGTGAGGAAGCATTGAGTTTGTCCAGCATCACTTTTTGAAAAAAAACCTCTAGTTTTTTAATTACCTCGCTACTCTTGTTAATCAATTGACCAGTACTTCTGGCATGACAGCAGCATGAGGAGCTCAGTGGCCTACTCCCCAGAAAAACTGGTGGAAAAAATTCATTTAAAAAACCATTTAATGTCTCTGTAAATGATCCTAAGTGTATTCCAGTGATGGCGAACCTTTGAGCTCGGCGTGTCAGCATTTTGACAAACCCTAACTTAACGCTGGTGCTGTGTCACATATAGAAATTTTTTGATATTTGCAACCACAGTAAGACAAAGATTTATATTTTTGATATTTATTTTATATATTTAAATTCCATTTAACAAAGAAAAATCAACCAAAAAAAATGAGTTCACGTGTCACCCCTGACACGCGTGTCATAGGTTCGCCATCACTGGTGTATACAATAAAGGAAGAAACATTTATTCAAGAAAAAAAATCTGTAGTTTCATAAGAACAGTGAGACTCTATGGTATCTGAACTGAGACCCACTTTCTTTCTCCCCCATCTCCACTTGGCAAGATGGAAACTCAATACTGGTGACACCAAAACCAATGGCTCCCTCACCCTCCAGCTCCACTCAGAGGGCTATCTTCTGGCACAGGCAGGACATCACCATTTCTCATCCTTCCCCAGCTACTATTTCTGAGGCTAAATTTGGAGAGTGTGGCCAAGAAGTGTGGCTCTCTTCTTCAACGCAAATCCCACTCATGGGATGAACTCTCATCTTGGATGTGGCACTACTGTGAATACTGGGGCCCTGATCACCCTTGCCATGGCCTGTAAGGTGATGAGGCTGCTGTCCACCCTAACCTCTCCCTGTCTCCTCAGAGTGATCAGCTCCTCCAGGGAAGTGCCAGTCAGACATGTGTCATTGTCTATATCCCTAGCTTCAGAGGACAGGCTCAGAGATTTTTGCCTGGGAGGAGAAGCATATAATCTGGGAAACAAATAGTTTGGGGGAGCCTTATTCATTGTATCCTCTAACTTAGTCTTTTAAACAAGAGCTTTTTCTATAAAAAGTCTTTATAAAACACATATACTATTGAATTTTTTATTTTATCTGTGCCTCCAAGTCTTGTATCTTATATTGAGGAAATCAATGAATACTTTTCAAGTAAAGAAAAGAATCACATTAGCACAGTACATTCCAGTTTTTAAGATTATTTCATTGTAAGGATGATAGCTCTTTTCTTGACTTTATTATAGATACAACTCCATCAAGACCTGAGAAACTATCGTAAGGAAGCTGTATATTCCGTTGACCTAGTCATTGGTTGTGGGACTTGAAGGAGAGGGACTGTGTTGATGTCTGGATTTTTCAGCCTGGGTGGTTTGAGCAGTGGTAATTTCATTCAAAGAGGAGTTGGGAGGATATGAAGATAGTGATTAACATAAAGCAAGCTGAATTATAATTAAAGGACAGAGGAGAACGATGGTGATTAATCAGTAAGTCTCAAATGTAATGGGCTTTTGTTGATTCTGATGCATGCTTGAGGAATACAGATATGAGTAACATTTCTCTCAGATTACTTTAGGTCTATATGGGTCTAAAGGTGCACATGCAAATAAAGTGAAATACAAAAGGGACTTTGGGAAGCAATTCTTCCTTGCATTGTGCTTTCAGCTCTATTGAGATGTTGACTGAAAGGGCCAGAATTGTATTCTTCCTTATGATTATGCAGAATTTTGCTATTGGGGCATTAAAAAGGAAGAAACATTGGTTCTGAGTTCTTGTTTTCATGACATGCCTTACCTAATCCATTCCTAATAAAACATGCGTACACACACACACACACACACACACACACCTACACTTGAGATCTCAGTCAAGGCTTGAGCTGGATTTGCCCCCTGAGTCTGTCTCTTCTACCCAATGAAGTTTAGGTTAGTCAAGCAGGATAAAAATTCAGTCACTTCTTTAATTGTTCCTGGAGGGATGGTCCCTAAAGCTTTGTTTGCACCAAGAAATTAATTATCTGTCTATTGGTGGTTTTATCTTCATTTTTTTCTTCCAATAAATGAGTTGCAAATGTCCCATCAAAGAAGGCTGGTCTAAAGTCGAAAGGCAGTCTGATCAAAAGACAAGTATGATGAGGCCTTGTCTTCTTTATGGTGCAGTGTCAGCATCATGAGTAAAAAAAATGCTTTCTCATTGTGGTAATGGCTCAGATTCCTATTGGATCAAGTTTTTAGCAGTCATCTCTTTAGCAGCCTGATCTGGAATATTATATCTCAGTTAAATCAGCTTTAGGAAGTAGATGCTATAATAGGGAAAAATGCACAAACCCCACTATGGAAAATCCATGCAGTTAATCTCAGTTCAATTAAAGGTCTATGACTGTATTTGAGATGAAGTGGGAAATGGGGCTTGTTTGCAGGGCCCATTTTATGGGGAGAGAAAATTCCATGACTTTTCTGTGCCTGGGTAGGAGAGGTAGGGTCAGAACAGTGAAACTGCAACCCAGAAGTGGAAACACGCTTTAGAGTTGTATATTGTGATGTTGTCAGTACATGGGGTCCAACACATGGATATACAGTCATGAGCTACTGCTACTGTCAAATCATGGAGTGTGTGATAATATTTCTGAAGTTCCCCATATCTCATCCTTTTTTGGGGGGTAGTGGAGCTTTTGAAAGAACCATTATTGGGTGTTTTTTGTTTTTTTTTGTTTTTAACTCTTGACCTCTTCTGTATGTTAAAGTATGCGGGAAAAGCCCAATATAGATTTTTAGATTTCAACAAATGTAGGTTTGAATTTAGGTGTACTGTTAGCCAGCTTGACACCTTGAGAAAGTTACCTTATTATTTCTGGGTATTATTTCTTTTCTTTGAATACCTACATCATCTGGTATTGTGGGCCTTAACTGATTTAACATTAAAATTTGTAAAGCCTTTATAGCTTTGTGCCCGAGACTTAGTGGCCATGTAATAAAGGTTAGTTCCTTCTCCTCTCCACATCCCACGCACCTTTACACATAGTTACATCCTTAGGTATCAGCGCAACTGCTTCAAAATCTGGATTTTGAATTAAAATTACCTGATGCTTTTCAGCGCCAACAGTGGTTATTATAGTCTGAATCATTCTATGCATATAGCCTCCAAGTATTATTGGAATCCTTCAGGGATTCACCTCTAAGATAACATTCACCCATTACATTTGTTCTTGTTTAGTTTTCCACACTGGGATTACCAAGAGGAATGAATCATAAAAATTTCAGACCAATTTATTAAAGAGTTTGGGAGCCTACATAATATTGACTCACAACTTCTAATCAATTTTCATTTATTGTATTTTGGATGGCTTTGTATATGAGTAATGAATTACTTTATCATAGACAAGTAACTTCTGATTCAGACCTTTATGAGACCAGAACCTCTTGTGGTCTGAATAGTGGCTCTCAAAAGTACCCAGATCCTAATTCCTAGAAACTGCGAATGTTCCTTTATATGGCAAAAGGGATTTGCAGATGTGATTTAAATTAAGGGTATTAACAAGTGGCGATTATGCTGGATTTTCTGGCTAATACTACATGTAGTCACAACTGTCTTTATAAGACAGAGGCAGAGAGAGAGTAGACCACAGAAGGTAGAACTCAGTGTGATGATGGAAGAAGATGAAGGAAGGAAACGAGCCATGGACAGATTCTCCCCTGAGTCTCTAGGGCAAGCAGGCCTGCCCGCACCCTGACGTTAGCCCAGTGAAATCCATTTCAGATTTCTGGCCTACAGAACTATAAGAAGAATAAATTTTCTGTTTTAAGCCACCAAGTTTGTGGTAATTGATTACAGCAGCAAAGTAAAATAATGCAAGATCTAAACAGCACCTGTTGAGAATAATACAAAATAACGTATTTTCGCCCTCACTACTGAGCTAGATAAGAACAATATGTTTACCTACTTGCTCTTTACGCTTCACGACATGAAGTCATCGAAGAGAGACATCCGCACTGATGTATTCTGTCATTTCCAACCTTGTCACCAACTTGATTATGAAACCATCTAGATAGCAAGGCTGCTGCTGTCGCATTTCAGGTTTCCCTTACGAGTCTCACTCAATTGAATCTGGCTCACAAGCCTCAGGATGGAGACAGCTTGTGCAACTGTGACAGCTGCCAGAACCTGGGTGCTGACGCATCCGACCCCCACGTTAACCTGTGCGTCCCTTGCAGGAGGTTTGACAAGTGACAGTCTGTCCTGATTGCCCATGCAGCTCATTGTTTCTCAGGCGAGTGATTCACAGCTGTATATGGATTCTCTTCGGAACATTTTCCCACTTACACACATACTTTGTGAGTCAGCGTGATAAAGGACATTGAAACAGCAGATAACTACAGTTTTTCTCTAACAATGTGGTTACAATTGCACTAAAGCGAGGAAGTCTAGGAGAGCTAGTAAGTGGAGTCAGATGGCTTCTGCTGCCCACCTGGTCGGCAGAGCATTTTCTCCTGCTTCTGTAGTTCTGGTTCCCTGCTGCCATTTCGTTCTGTGCAATAATGTATGCTCGGTAAGCTGCACCATTTGCCACCCACACATCACTTTTTATTCTAGATTAAAAGCAAAGGAAATTTCATTTCCATTTACCCCGAGACCAGAGCTTGATAAATATTCAGTGCGTTAGAATTACAGTGTATAGTTTTTGGGAAGTAAAAAACTTGATATTTTTAAATGCTAATTTTTTTCATTTAAATTTTTAAAAATTGATTTTAGAGTGCAGAATGCAGAGAGAGAGAGAGAGAGAGAGAGAGAGAGAGAGAGAGAGAGAGAGAGACCGACCCTAGGTATGTGCCCCTGATCAGGAGGAATTGAATCCACCTCCACCACCTTTTTGTGTACAGGATGATGCGCCAGGGCACATTTTATTAAATTGAAGATTTCTATTGGTGTGTCACCTCTTATGGCTTTTTCCTCTAAAATCTTTAAATGACTATTACTTTACCTTTTGGGTGACATTTGACTGACACTGCTAAGCGTAGTAATTGGTGTCAGTCCTTTAGTATTGGGGAGATAACTTTATGACTTTGGATGATTAGATGATGTGACCCGAGTGCAGTCAGCTGGGGTGGCCCCGCTGATCCTCGGCTGCCACAGTGTGAGCTCCTGAGACTGGGTGGTGCAGGTGGGTGGAGGTTGGGCCTGCGCACTCAGGCTCCACACCTCTGTGACGAGCAGAAGTCAGCAACCTCTTTCTGAACATTACCCGCCGATGAGGTGCTGCAGTCAGTCTCTTCACGTTAGGTCCTCTACGAATCTGCCGTTGACAGTGTTACCACAAATTAAGTGGCATCACAGTTTTTGTGTCTCAGGAATCCACCTGGAGGGTCTCTCACAGGCTATGATGAAGGTCCAGCTGGGGCAAGCGTCTCCTCTGTGGTCCAGCCGGGCAGGGTCCACTTACACGCTCACACGCTTGTTGGCAGGATTCAGTTTCTGTGGTTTGTCAGCCGAGGTTTGTCTGAGTTCTAGACAAACTCAGGCTGCCCTCTGTTCTTGACTGAAGGGCTCAGTGTATAGCAATGTATGAAATGGAATAATGATGTTAACCATGCCTGATATATCCTAGGGATTCAATAAATATTTGAGCAATGACACTGATGCTATACTTGCAAATCTGTTGATACATTATGAGCTTTCACTGACACTATTTGATTTCTTCCTTGTAACAGCTCTGTGAAGAGGTTAAAGCAGGCATTTCTGTGTTAGAGAGGGAAACAATCGTGGTGACAAAACTAGTACCTGTTAAAGCTGGGATCCAAATGTAGGGCCCTTTCTACCATAATTTTCCGCTTGGATTCTTTGGAGATGTGACAGGCTGACATGAATTTCCAGTGGACCTAAGGTAGGCTGGGTTTCTCATGCCCTTTCTGCCACAGCAGCTAGAGAGTACTTTTGCCTTTTAGTTTTAGTTGAAATGATGTTTTAAAGGATATAATTTAAAGTGTCAAATATTTCTATAAAATTTATAATTATTAAAAACAGCCGTCTCCGGTGCATCTTCCTCTCATCTCCCTGTCACATTCATCTCTTTTACCTGAATTATCTCAGCATTTATCTTTTATGGCCCACCTGTGGTCGGCAAACTGCGGCTCGTGAGCCATATGCGGCTCTTTGGCCCCTTGAGTGTGGCTCTTCCTAAGCCTTAGGAGTACCCTAATTAAGTTAATAACAATGTACCTACCTATATAGTTTAAGTTTAAAAAATTTGGCTCTCAAAAGAAATTTCAATCGTTGTACTGTTGATATTTGGCTCTGTTGACTAATGAGTTTGCTGACTACTGGCCTAACCGGTTTTTTTTGTTATTAACTTTTTCAGTTTTAGGCACTATCTATTGCCTTCCCACTATAGATTAATCTAACTCCCTACACACCACATAGGCACACATATGTGTGTACATGTGACCAGTGTTCATTGCATAATTCCATTTCGATCACTTTTCTCCATTTACTTTATTATGTTTGTGGACAACAATAAAGTTTACTGATCCATATACTACACTGATTGTTTTTCTTTATAATGTTTTTGTTTTCCCCATAGTTAATAATTGTCTTTATTTTTTTCATTATGGTAAGTTTTCCATGCATATAGATATAGTCAATATGGTTCTGAGCTCATATTGTCTCAAGATATTCTGATCCACCAGGTATTCTGTACGTTGGGTATCTTTGAAGAATGTCACCCCAGTCTTTCTATTTGCTCAGACCTGGACCGGTCACCTTCTGCTCCTGCACAGGTATCAGACTTGGCACTCTCTTCAACATCACCGGGGGATTCTTATTGCCTCTCCCTATGTTGGATCTCACTCCCTACATCCTGTGCCTCTTCTTGCTTTGAGGGAGCACATCTCCCAGTAATTTTCTGAAAATACCTCTATGCTATCCTAACCCCTGATTGATAGACTGAGCATACAGCTTTAGAGTTGGAAATAAGTTTCCTTGAGAAATTTAAGGTGATTACCATACTATCTTCTCGATACTCTTGTCACTGTGAGCTTGGCTTTAGGTTGGTCCAATGGAGCTGTTTTGTTGGGGAAACTTTGATGTCAGTATCATTAGCTGTTTACTCTTGAGCTAGACATATATCCTAGAATTACTCTTGCAAGGTCCTAATGGAATGTTATTGGGGTCAGTTAGGGAAAGGGGGCTCAGGGATGCCAGGATTCAGTTTGCCTATGTTTTCTCAACCACCCTGTCTTCAGTATGTTACCTTACCTTTGACTGTTTGAGACAGTTATTTTACTCTTTCCGGAGAATAAACTTCAGTCTTTTGAAAGATTGAAGGAGAAATAATCATCAGGCTATGAAAGAGCAGGGGAAACATATGGGAATTAATTGCTGTTTAAATACCCTTTCAAATATTTCTTCAGTTCTTGCCGAAGTTCTTTTGCTTTTAGACAATCTTCTAGGCATGTCTAGTATGAAATCTGTGGGACTTTTGGGCTATCATCAGGTTGATTTTTTGTTTTTCCCATAGGCTCCTTTGAATGTTTCTCATATCAGCTTAGTCATTTGTCATGTATCTATAGCTTTCAGAATGTCATTACTTCAGATTCCTCTCATTCTGCTTGTCTTTATGTGTTTGTGCCTTTACAATTACGTTTCTGCTATTTTAATGGCATTTGGGGAGCCAGGGAAGGTAGGTGTGTGTGTGTGTGTGTGTGTGTGTGTGTGTGCAATCTGTCATTCCCCCTCCTCCCCCATCAAGTCCTGGAAACATCCTCTAATTTGAAGGGCTATCAGACATGTATTATGCTTCTAGGGATTTAACTGGGGAACCACCAACAGCTCTTAGCTTCCAGTTTCTTGCCCTGGCTTAGGAATGCCAGTACTAAGCTGGAGAACCTAATTTCCTTATGAGAAGAGGCAGAATTGAGATCCAATTGAGCTTTATTTGGAAATTGGCCCAGTTTCCTTTGGAAAAATGAATGTGTACATATACTTAATATTTATATTTATATATTATATATTAGCACCTGTTGTGGGCGCAGTAACAGGGAAATGAGTAATCAATGTTGGAATGAAATGTCTTGGTTAGTTCTTCCTGGGGATACTCATTTCAATCTATTTTTAAATCTAAGCCGTAAGCTAAGGGAACGGTACTATGCTTGTTCCCCAGGAGCGTCCCAATCCTCTCTCCTCACTGCATTCTCAGAAGCTATGCAGGGGAAACATGCCTCCATCTGCCTATGAAGAGAGGAAGCCAAATGAACCCTCCCAAGTTAGCCCACAGGGAACTTTCCTTTCTGTTTTATGTACCCCAGCTCCAACCCACCTGTCAGAGAACTGGGCTGATTATGTTCTTATTTACACATCTGTTCTTATTTACACATCTATATTGCTATTATTTAACTTTGATTTGGGAACAAAAACTATACTTTGGGTGGGCCTACAGTAAAGTCAAGCTTGAAATGAACTGCTTAAAAGGCCCAAATTGTGCTACTGATTTTAGCAATTATTTTTCTTAATTCATTGTCCTTTGTAATTTAAATGTTAATACAATTTGCCAAATGTAATGGCTGTTCTACAGAGACTAATCACAGAAACAATAATACACAATAACTTATGCCCAAAATCAAGTTAAAAATATTTCTACTTTAGATTTATTATTCAATTTATCTGACTTTTATGGTGCACTTACACTGTGCCAGGCTCTGTTAGTTACTGGGAATAGAGATGAGGTTTCGTGGGCCATACAGGATAGCAAGGTGACACATTTGTAAAGAAATTATCGTAAGAAAGGATTAATGAGATAAAGATAGAAACATATCCTGGGAATAGAGTACCACACAGGGAATCTCCTAGGAGAGAGCAGAGTTCAGAATGACTTCACAAAAGTGATGACTGAGCTGAGTTTGTTTATTTTTCCTTTTTATTGAATTTACTAGGGGTCCAGTACATGAATTCGTGCACTTTGAAAGGAACTTTGGGCCCAATTCTGCGGTGGGCACAGGGGCGGGTCTCGGCCCATCCTCCACTCCTCCTCTGGTCCCTCCCACCATGGCCCCTGGTCCCCTCTCTTCTGGCAGCCCTGCTCCTCCCACCGTTCCCACATGCTGATGAGACTGGCCTCACTTACACCCGACCAGGGGGAGATGGAGAAGCCCTGAGGGGCGATCTGGACCGGCAGCCACCACTTGCATCCGCTGACAGCACCAAGTGATCATGGGGGCTGGCGCTGGGCGCCGGCAGTGGGTGTGAGTGGCAGCTCTGGCACCAGCAGTGGGCGCGAGCACCAGGCAGGACCATGGTGTACGGGAGGAAAGAATTTTCAGTAACTACCAGGAGCTTGCCCCGATGACAGCGACCAGCCTCCCGCCTTGGTCTGGCGCCCCCACTAGCCTGCTCCACCATTCCACTGAAGCTGATGCCCACCATGTTTCCATCTGCTTCTGATGCCTGCCATGTTCCATGCACCCCCTGATGGTCAGCACACGTCATAGCGACCGGTTGTTCAGCTGTTCGGTTGTTCCACTGTTCACTCTATTTGCATATTAGGGTTTTATATATATAGATTGGGGTGACACTAGTTGACAAAATTATACAGGCTCCAGGTGCACAATTCTACAACACATATGTACACTGTACTGTGTTCATCACCCTGAGTCAAGTCTCCTTCCATCACTATTTATCCCTCCCATGCTCTCCGCCATCCTGCCTGACTAAGGGTTGCTTCCTTTTGTGAAAAGTCCTTCTTGGAGGAGGGATAACACATTAGAAAAATGACAGCACTAAAAACTGAAATGTTACAATATTTTAACACTTTAAAAATTACCTTCTGTACAAACTTTGGTAAACTCACAATACATTAAAAAATTAAACATGAATTACCTAGTCAGGAGGTGGTGTAGCCCTCTAAACAGAAAATAATTCTATGACATCAATTTCTTATTTACTAAAGACTTGGGGGGAAAACTCTTTTAGTTTCAGCTGGATTTATAATTCATATTTAAAAGGTGCTTTCAGGGTAAGAATAATCATATGCAGGAAAATGCAAACAGCTCCTTTTAAATATGCCTGAAGGAGAAGATTTCACTGAATTAAATCTCCAGGTTACATTTATCAGTGCCAGCACCTGTGCATTGAAATTAAAATGGAATTACTGTATCAAAATTCTTTCATTTTACTGTATTATGTTTCAGTTGCCTGCATTGATGAATATATATACTCTCTCCCCCAAAGTATAAAATCTTGAGCAAGCCTTGCCAATTATTTATTTTGCATCTTATAGCAAGTAAAGGGATTTGACCAGAAGTTATAGGGTATTTAAAACTACAATACAAGAAGGCCTCATCCTTCAACATTTGTCAAGGGTATTATATCCATTCTGTCAGTCAACATCTATTGTGCCACCACTGTGCCTAGTGCTGCAATGTTATCACCAAGTATTGCTGGAAGTCTTCTCAGTTGCTGGACTCAGACATATTTTTTACTCTCAAGGATTTTATTGTTTAAAAAAGGCGACACTGAGGCGGCAATGATGAACAATACTAGATGAATGCATGAATTAATTAAGTAATTACAATATTGATCAAAAGAATTGTTCAAGAGTTAGATTCAAGGGCGCTGCAGTTTTAGATAGGAAAATGCACATTGGAAAGATGTGCTTTCATTAATTAGAGAAGAATTTATGGAAGGAGTGGAATTTTAAAATGTGTATGCATATATTCCGTTTTTTTGTGTATGTACTAGTATGTGTAAGCATGTGCGTGTCCATGGTGAATGGGGAATATTGGTGCATTTCCAAGTATAGAATGAAACTTGGGAGAATCACCAGCCCATTGCCTGTGTTGTTGAATGAATTTGAATTAACGAATGAGTGAAAAATAAACTTTGAGATGGTTAATGTTCTCAACACTGTCTTACTTTGATATGTGCCGGGAGCCGGTCCATCCTTGCTGTTTCAAGGGACGTGGCATATATGGCATACTGTTCTTAATATGTGTGCTCACCTTCTTGGCACTATGTGTTTTAACCAAGGTCTCCTCTCAGAGAAAGGTTGTTTCCCCAGGTGGGGATTTTCCCCTGAAGTTAGGGAGGGAATAAAACCCCTCAACTAAGTGCCAGGTGGGTAATTAATCACTTTAACTATGAACAATCATGCGTAAGCTACATAATCTTTACTCCCTGGAATGGAGATAAGAAACACCCTAACCTTTGTAATAGAGATTGATAGGATTGAATCAACTGGTATAAATACAGATGTAACAAGACAGCGACAGACAGAACTTAGAAGACAAAACCTAGACACAGAACCTAGACACAGAACCTAGACACAGAACCTACACAGAACCTAGAGACAGAAGAACTTTGCTGGAGAGAACATGGCAACAGAACCTAGACAGAAACTGGAGACAGAACCTAGAGACAGAACCTAGCGAGAGAACCTGGCTGAAGAACCTGGATAGAACATGGCAAGAGAACCTGACTAGAACCTGGTGACTGAACCTGGCTGGAGAACCTGGACAGAACCTGGCTGAGAACCTAGCGAGGGAACATGGCTACAGAACCTGGCTGGAGAACCTGGAGAACCTAGCAAGAGAACATGGACACAGAACCTGGCTGGAGATCCTAACCAGAACTTCGCTGGAGATCCAGACCAGAACTTGGCTGGAGATCCTGGCTAGAGATCCTGGTTAGGCTGCTGATCAACTGAACACTGTCTCTGTGTCATTCCTTCTTCGCCGACTCCGTCCACACCTTTGGGGACCCCTGGACCTGCTGGGGTTGGACCCCAGCAGATATGAGCACTCAATTTGTGATGCCTAGCAACCATCCATCTAGAGCAGGGGTGGGCAAACTTTTTGACTCGAGGGCCACAATGGGTTCTTAAACTGGACCAGAGGGCCGGAACAAAAGCATGGATGGAGTGTTTGTGTGAACTAATATAAATTCAAAGTAAACATCATTACATAAAAGGGTACGGTCTTTTTTTTCAATAGTTTTATTCGGCCCGCGGGCCGTAGTTTGCCCACGGCTGATCTAGAGAGACATCTAGAATGAAGTTTGACCTCTTACTCTGGCTTTTGTGTTTTCCTGGTTAGGCTAGGGAATCAAATACAGTTTTCTGTTCTTTGAAAAATGTATCTTAAGGAATATATCCCTGGGTGTGAAACACTAGCTATTCAGTCTGCTTTTCAGTCACTGACTACCCTTTCTAGGGTCAAGCACCACTCATTGCTTTCTGCTTTCAGCTATGGTACATTCTTGGCTCTGCCCTTACTAAAGGTATTGTTTTAGTCTGAATCAGGTAGCAGACAGATGCCACATAGAAATTCAAAAAGGCAAAGCTTAAAAGAAACGATTTGAAACCATGATAGGAGAGTAATTATAAAGATGTAGAACAAAATATAGAAGTATTCAATGACCGAGGGAGCGTACCCGAGGAAGGTCGAACTTGGGGGAGAGTCCTTCTCTGCAAGGCTATGATTCAGGCCTCATTGGAGAAGGTATTCGTTGCTGCCCACTCTATGGTCCCTCTCAGCTTGGCCCTTCAGAGTTGTCCTGAGTTGGGAGGAGGTGGCTTGACCTCACTGACCAGTTATTACATGCAGGCTGCCCCAGGAAGAGGCTGTGCTTTGGCAATGACAGGATGCGACTTTCTGGTGATGTAAGAGGCAGATGTAATGGTATGGGGCCAGACCTGTTTGGAGTAATTCTGTTTGGTTGGAGTTGTGTGTACCTGAGAGGGGTTTTCAGATGATAGAACTCTATAGCTAGGGAGCAAAATAATTCATTTCTTCTAGATGAAATTAGTTTTCCTTTAGGATGATCAAGGTGGAGCATTGGGGAATGAGTCAACAGTAGCATCTGGTAAATCAGAGATTGCTGATGCTTTTGATACCTCCCAATTGAGTATCTCAGACAGATGACTAATCCAGCATGGGTTTTTAATGTCTCAGCGAGACAGGATGTGGCTCAGGCATTTCAAGTTGGGCATTTGATGTTGGATTTGAGAGAGTTCATTAAATACCGGCAGATGGCAAGAATGTTGCACAGGCTGAGGGGTATGGCCATACTTTTCAACTTGTCTTGCTGTATCTGGAAGCTTCCTTTCTACTTAAAAAAAAATTATAAAAGAGAAACGTTTTTAAAAACACCCAGCATTGTTAAGCTGGTTATTTATTAAAGGTAGTTGTTGGTTTTTTTGAGAAAACATGATCAATTTTTATTTCCTTTGCTAGTGTAAATTAGCAAAATATTTCAATCAAAAAGCATTTATTGGTGCTGTTAAGCATATAAAGGAAGCATGTTAAATTTACCTTTGCATACTTACTCTGTGCCACATATTGTGGATATTAGGAATACAGACATAAAAGTCAGATATAGACTTCCTTTACCAGTTCTTACCTCTGAGAGAGAATGCTATTTTAGACAGTATTGTTTATTTACTTTCACTCAGTTCCAAACTGGACCTTGAAGTGAGAAATTAGACTCAAGGCCTTGCTTCCGAAGCTTTTATTGAGACCTTTTCTTCTCTTCAGTATGCACACCATCATGTTCACTGCGACAGATAAAACTGATAAAGGATTAGAAACGAACCTAACTCTGAACTTACCTTGCATATAAGTCAAGGACAAACTAAGACCAAAGACCTGGAACATTGCTATCAGGACAAGAAAGTCTCTTCACTGGAAAACAAACTCAGCCGGTTTATTTCACGCACACAGAAAGACAGGTACACAAAACAAGCATTAAAAATACCTTCTGTGGAGACATCATTTCTTATATTGCAATGTTGTATGCACTCTAAAAAAGAAGCTTCACATCTTTTCACAAAAAGTTCAATTATTTTTAAGTGTTTAAAAATTCCTTAATATGTTTTTGTTGCTAATTTTTGCCTCTTGAGTCATGGTTACCAAAAATGTGATCTAGATTCCTGTTTTGTTCACCTCTATGACCTTCACATACCATATACATACTTCACTCTGTGGACTAGTGTGATCTGGCTTTGTGTATCAACTGGGAGGAATGGAAATCATAGCTATTCTTGAGGAGGCCTTGAGATTTATTTTGTTAATGCTTGTAAAACTCATTAAGATTCTGTAAATTGTGTGCTGTAAATGGTAAGGGATTATTTAGACATATGGTTGTTGTGATTCTATTGTGTACAAAGAAAATTTGACTTTTTTCGTAATTATTTTATTAGTTCTTTATGCAAATTGACACATTCATTCTAAAGTTATGTAAATGAAAGCAATTTTTTAACAAAATCAAAAGTACTATATGCAAAAAAAAAGGCCTCTGCAAAAAAAAAAAAAAAGTGCCATATGAGAGTAATATATCAATATATAGAAGTTAGTAGCACACACATCTCATCAGGAATATTATGGTTGTGTTTCATTAGGTTAAAAATATATTTAGTAATTGTTCATGAAAGTGCTTGTGAATAACAAGCATTTTAAATTTTTTTTAAATTTTATTTTTCAATTACAGTTGACATTTAATATTATTTTGTATTAGTTTCATGTGTATAGCATAGTAGTTAGACAATCATATACTTTACAAGTGTTTCCCCTAATATTCCCAGTACCCAGTTGGCACCTTAAGTAATTATTACAATATTATTGACTATATTCCCTATGCTGAATTTTACACCTCCGTGGCTGTTTTATAGCTACCAACTTGTATTTGTTAATCCACTCACCTTTTTCACCCAGCCCTCCAAATCCTCTCCCCTCTGGTAGCCATCAGTCTGTTCTTTGTATCTATGAATTTATTTCTATTTTGTTTGTTATTTATTTTGTTCTTTAGATTCCACATATAAGTGAAGACATATGGCATTTGTCTTTTGCTGTCTGACTTATTTCACTTAGGATAATACCTTCTAGGTCCTTCCATTCTGTTGTAAATGGTAAGATTTCATTCTTTTTTTATGGTCAAGTAATGGTCCATCATATATATGTGCCACTACTTTTTTATCCTCTTGTCTTTTGCTAGGCACTTGGGTTGTTTCTATATGTTGAATATAGTAAATAACACTGCAATGCACATAGGGGTGCGTATAGGGTGGGGCAAAACTAAGTTTGGGAAATAATACAATAATTAATAAATAAAGGAGACATATGTACTACTATCTGTAATACTTTAAACAAAATAAAATTTTTAAAAAATATAAGAATAAACTCTGTGTTTTACATACTCACAATAATAAATCTACTTTTGCCCCACCTTGTATATTCTTTCAAAATAGTGTTTTGGGTTTCTCTGGATATATACCCAGAAGTGGAATTGCTGGATCATACAGCAGTTCCTTTTTAAAATTTTTGAGGTAACTCTATACTGTTTTCATAGTGGTTGCACAAATCTGCATTCCCACCAACAGTGCATGAGGGTTCCCTTTTCTCCACATCCTTATCAACACTTGTTTGTTGATTTATTGATAGCCATTCTGACAGATGTGAGGTGATATCTTCTTATGGTTTTAGTTTGCATTTCTCTGATGATTAGTACATTGAGCATCTTTTCATATATCTATTGGCCATCTGTATGTCCTTTTTGGAGAATTGCCTGTTCAGGTCCTCTGCCCATTTTTAAATTGGATTATTTGTTTTTCTTGTGTGTTGAGTTGTGTGAGTTCTTTATAAATTTTTGATATTAACTCCTTATCAGCTGTATCATTGTTGGATATCTTCTTCCATTTAGTAGGGTGTCAGTTTGTTTATGGTTTCCTTTGCTGTGCAAAAAACCTTTTAGTTTGATGTAGTACAATTTATTTTTTCTTTTTTTTATCTTGCCTAAGGAGAAACAGCAGAAAAAATATTTCTAAGATATTTGCTGCCTGTGTTTTCTCCTAGGTGTTTTATGGTTTTGAGTATTACATTTAAATCTTTAATCCATTTGGGCTTATTTTTGTTATGGAATAAAGTTTTAAATTGGATACATTTAAAAGATTCTGTGTCCATTGTTCTTCTGACCATTTGTAGTTTTCGATTGTTATGTTCTCCGTGCAGTTTTAAACTTACTAGACTTCTTTTCTGGACTTTATCTATGTTAAGAGAATGTTTTGATCTTGCAATAGAATTTGCACATATTAACCTATCTACCATCTACTGTATTTTAGTCTTTCTGCGGCTTTATTATTTTGTTTTGTTTTTTTTTTTGTGTGAACTGAAGCTGATTATATGTTTTTTATTTCTATTCTCCTTTGAGATTACAAAGTTAAGAATTTATGTTCTCTTTCAGACTTTTAATAGAATATATTTCCTCTTTTTTTTTAAAAAAAAAATTGAGGACCATTGCTTATTGTGTAGTTTCTCCATCAAATAATGTGAATCATGGAAGTCACCACAAAGTATCAAATCATTAGTCTAAACCATGTCTTACATCTCTTAGCAGTATATGTCCTTAACATATCCTTGGCTACATTAATATTAATAAGAGTGTGCAAAATCCCCAATTTCTATTCCCATTTTATTTATTCTACTTTGATTTCATGTCAGTATGACCTAGAGTTAATCAGTTTTCCGCTGATCTAACAGACTTAATGTTTAATTTGTATTCATTTAATTTTTAATATAAAATGCTTCAGTTAAGTTTTGTTACTTTTTGATGGTCTAATTAATATACATTTCAATCACATTCTTTGCTATTCTATTTTTTTCATATAACTGAATAATTGCTTCCTCTGAAAATGGATGAAATTAAGTAGACTAGAAATAACCTTGTATATAATATAAATTTGAGGAATGCAAGTAATATACTGTTATATATTGAAAATGGTAAAATATTATCATTTAAGAATGATAATTTTAATTTTTTGATTGTGGAGTTATTGAAAGTCTTTTTCACATGTCCTCCTTATCAAACATATCTTTTATTATCTGTTTCTCAGTCCAGTACACACACACACACACACACACACACACACACAGGTGAGCATATATTTACATACACACTAGCACTGAGGGCCTCTCTGTTTTATAATTGTTAAAAGAGAATATAGAGAATGAGAATGGGCCAGAGTTGTTAAGTCAAAAGTCTATGCATATAATGTGCCTAGAACAGTGCTGGCCATTTTGCAGGTCACACAAGTAGAAAATATTGCCCCTAATCATAAAGATAAAATATATTACAGTGCATAGTAGCAAATAGTTAAAAACAATAGATTTGAGTTGCCAAGATCATTTGTATGTACTATGGAAATTCAGAGAAGAGAAATAGTCTCTGAATTTTTTGTACCCAGCCAAATACAGGCTTTTAAAAAATTTATAATCATCATAGAATTAACAGTAGAAAGTTAGGCTTTGGCAGATGTTGAACTGGGTTTCAAATAAACCGTTTTCCACGATAAAGTCCTGATGTATTTTCCCTCCTCACTATGCCCTTCCTGACACCGGATTTGCCAGATGTGGTAAGCACATTCACATACCAGGATCATATGATGCCCCCACCTCTTCTCACCCGCCTCTTCTCCTCAGAACTTGTATCTCAGGAGGTGCTTTGGCTTAAATGCAGGTGCTTCTCTGCATTCTCTCCTCTTCACACTCAGTTGGAAATAATTATTCCTTCTTTATGTTCTCCTAAACACCTTATTTCTTTATCTCTGTAATGCTCATCATTTGGCCTAGTTTTACTTTCTAATTACTTATCTACACATCTCTTTATGCCTTGAGTTCAGAGTTCATGACATATTTATCGTTCCTTTCCCCCACCCTCAAGTTTAGTCTTGTAGACAGCAGTTGTTGATCAATAGATAATTAAAACTGTGTAGTGAATTTGTTTGAAATAGTGGACGTAAACAATATAATTTTAATTAGATTAATGTAAGAGGTAATTAATTTTCTATTAGCTAAAAGCTTTCCCCTCAAAGGAAAACTTCAAGCCCAGGTGGTTTACTGTTAAAACCTTTTCTTAAAATAAAGGATGAGGGTTGTTCCCAAGTTATTGTATGAGGTCAACATTACTGTAAAAATGAAGACATTTAAAAATGTATGTTTTTATTGATTTTTAGAGAGTGAAAAAGGGGGGAGGAGAGAGAAATAGAGATCTGAGAAACATTCTGCGCACACCGTACCAAATGGGTCAAAGACTTTAACAGACACTTCCCCAAAGAAGACATACAGATGGCAAATACCATCTGCAAAGATGCTCCACATCATGTGTCTTGATTGTGGTGGTCATTACACAGGTGTATACATTTGTCAAAAATGCCCAACTCTACATTTAAAATGGGTGCATATTATGTATTTAAATAAGACCTTTATAATTTTGATCCTAAAGAAAAAACTATTTGAAAAATAGTATTTACTTACTTATTTATTTATTTATTCATTTATTTATTTTTAATTTCTTTATTGATTAAGGGATTACATATGTGTCCTTATCCTTGCATTTCCCAAATAGTATTTATTTATATAAAATGATCTGCCATGAAGGATAGTTTAGTTTTCCAGAAGTTACACATTTTGCCTTTCATACTCAGTCTTGCTGAAATTGCAAACTAAACTTGAATAAACTTTATAGAGTGACCTTTAACCTTTTTGACATTAGCTCCTGTCTCGTGTGCATAAACCTGACATTAGTTTAGGCTTTTTTCTAATTTTGGAAGAATAAATACTATCATTAAGCTAGAGTCTGATAAATGCACAGATGTTTTAAGAGATAAAAGAACATACAGATGATGTATTTTAAAATTGTACACTTGAAACCCATATAATTTTATTAGCCAATGTCACCCAAGTAAATTTAATAAAAATTTTAAAAAGAACATGCAAATTGATTGTATTAAAATAGAGTAGCAAACCAATGCATTCTTCTTTAAAGTTTCCCAGATGACTATGAAAGGATGTCAACTATATAAACAGGTAGTAGGTGGGGACAAAATGTGTTGGAACTGAGTGTCTTAGAGGAATTGTAAGGATTGCTTCATGTACTATTAAAAAGAGAACAGCTCTGGCCTGGCCAGTGTGGCTCAGTGATTGCGCGTCAACCTATGAACCAGGAGGTCAGGGCACTTGCTCATGCTTGGTTTGTGGGCTAGATTCTTGGTGGGAGGCATGAAGGAGGCAGCCAATCAATGATTCTCTCTCATCATTGATGTTTCTATCTCCCCCTCTTCCCTTCCTCTCTGAAATCAATAAAAATATATTTTAAAAAAGAGAGAACAGTTCTTCTTAATCGACCTTTCAATATTCGTGCAACTAAAATAATTGCTCTAATAGCAATTCTACTTTTTAATAAATGTGAAATACTTTTGATAGTGGCAAATCCCTGAGTGTAGCATGTCACCATGCACAGTAACATAATTTTTGTGTGTGGATGCTAGGAGGTGGATTTAGTGTACTCATTGCATAAAGATTTGTTTTTTCCATGCAGCTATAAATGCAATTTAGAATTGATATCAAAATTCCAAATGATTCCAAGAGAAATTTTGTTTTTTAGAAGACTTACACATTGTAGGGTTGATGAATTTCAGTAACCTGGAGGAAATGGCTGTGGTGAAAAGATAGCATAGGGTAGCACTGCAGAGTTATTTTCAGAAAATTTTGAACAGATGTTTAGTGCTTATGAGCTGATAAAAATATCACATTTGACACTAAGTTGTTTGAACATGGCTAATGCTTTAAACTGTGATCTCTTTCTCAGGACTGAATGTAAGATAAGTGAGTCTGTTCCTCCAGAGTAATAACCATTACTGACCTGTATCTGGTTGATCATTGGCACTGTTATAGTTTTGATATAAATAAACCACCTTAACATCTTACAATTTTCCTCCTCTTTCAGTGGCCCAGTAGGCTCTTAGGACTCCAGTTTTAAAAAGTATTCTAAAAAAATAACACGGGTATATCTTCTTTTGGTGTTGCCTTTCAAATCGACAAAAATGAATAATCTTTATGTAAGGTCATCCGTGTAATGGGATCGGCTATGCAAATGTGGAGATTAGGTGTACACTGGAGTTAAACTGCTTTGCATAATAAAGGTTAGAGGGATTTGAAGAGCAAATGGAAAAAAAAAACCTGTGGGAGAAAATAGATACCAAGGAACCTGGGCACTTCTTAGTGGAAGGGGGTATGATAGCACCCTTCTACTCAACCATCATTCCAAGGAGAAAAATACTTGCTGGGGTGGGGTTTAGTTCTGCAATTTAAATCCTGTAGAGGTTTTGGTAAAATCTAAGTAGCTCGCTAATGATTGGTGTGAATGCTCTCAATATGAAATAAAGTAGGTGCTGAATTCAACACTAGTTTGAATATGAGATGAACACAGTGAGAGCAAGTTAAATATATATACTCTTATAATATGTTAAACGAATTAAATAAAATATTTTATATATTCATATAATAACATTTTTATATTACATTCAGATATCACCTCATAAGGAAATCCCATGTCTTCAAATGTTAGACTAAGGTAGTTATTCTAGAAGTAGTTTTCTTTGATTGAGCTTAAATTTGTTTCTCCATGGTATTTATGTATTATGACATTTATTCTTTGAAACGGTATAGAATTGGTCCAATATTTCTTCTGCATAATCTCTATGTATTAACCAATAAATCTAATAGGTTGAAATTTTGTGTAAATTTAGGTTCATATTCTATGGAAAAATTACCTGACATCTAGAATTTTAGGAACACAGTTGAATCTCCAGTAAAAAGTTTTAATCATTTGAAATGAAAGAAACTTATGAGTTTGTATGTTCATGGGGCTTCCCCCCTCATATAATTAAAGATTATATTTAGTTTGATAAAACCTTTCTTAGCCATCTTTAATTATAAAGCGGTGAAGTGGAAAATTATGGTTTTAAACAGCTAATTTATATACTGTCTTTAGGGGGCAGTACTAAACCACTGATAAATTTTTTTATTTTTGCTAATGCTATTGGTAATGACCACCATTAAATAAAATTAAGATAACAATAATGAGATTTGGGATGCAATTATGTACACCTCTTAATATTTGTAAAAATTTCTAGGGAGTCAAAGGCGAATGACAGTTTGAAATTTAGTCATTTAATAATTCATCCAACAATTATTAAAATCCATTATGTATAACACATATGTGAATAAGGCAATGTTTGCTTTCAGATAACTTACAATTGAGTAGGATAAGCAAACCATACTTGTATGTGTCTGCTATGTGTATATACGTAAGATAAAGATACTAATGATATAAATAACAATATTTATTGATAATTGTTTATTTGCCAGTCACTGTCTAGCAATTAATTTTATCCTCATAAACCCCTATTGAGTAGGAATTATTATAATGCCTACTTTGCAAATAAGAAAGCTGAGGATTAATAAGAATATGTGATATAATTGGTGATGTATGAACAGGGTAGAGACATAAGAGTTTTTCTTTGGGAAGGAGAAAGAGACATTGGAAGAAAAGAACTGATTAGCCTATGAAATATTGATAATTCTTAGCCAAGAATGTAATGACTTATACTGCCACGCCATCTCAATCTTGATGGTCAAACCAATCGTGAGTTAGTGAAGGAGATGCCTATTTGATCATTCTATTCATTTTTGTAGACAGCATTGATCATATTGATGCTATTGCTATATTAAGGTTTTGGACATTCCCCAATATTTTCACCCAGATGATCTGCAGGACCAAAAATCTCTGTGATAATCATCTTATATTACTGATTTGAGAAATGTGTACTTATGAAAGTATGGGGCTATGTACCAGACTGCAGAAATTTTCACTGGCTGTCACAGATAACAAAATGCTTTGGGGAATATCATCATACAGTAGAAATATATTAACAAATATGCTTCTTCAATTTAAACTGCAATGGTATCAGCTTGGTTGTTCAATATACTGCCTTCACAGGTCATTGTGCTCAATGAGAGGCCATGCAACACAAGGTTAAGGGGTAAGCTCTAGAGTCAGGCAGTTGGGAAGGAATCCTTTCTCTGCCACTTTCCAGCTCTGTGACCTTGGGTTTTACCTGACCTCTCTGTTAGTATTTACCTCAAGGGGTAGTTGTGTGAATTAAAATAATGAATAATAGTGCTCAAAAGACTGTAGTTATTATTATTGTGTCTTATAGACAGTAACTTATGATTGGAGACTAATTTCATAATTTCTCAGTTATTGAAAATTGATAAAGGGAAACAAGATGTGGATGCCAAAAATAGTTGTATAAAGCTTTATATTTGATTTTTAAAAACAACAACATTTGGAAGGGGTGCTATTTGCAATTCAATATATAAAATATCTTTACTAACTTCAGTAGTCATGATCTATCAGTATTGTGCTGAATACTACTTTCCAAAGATTTTTAGGCAAACTTACTATCTTTCTTTTTTTCTAAAAAAAAAAAAATTCCCCTTGATGAGCATTTAGCAGGTTCTTTGAATATGGATTTTTTCTTCATTTCTGGCAAAATTTCTCACCTTATTTCTTAGATAAATCCCTACTAATTCAACATGAATCTCTTAGTTTGACCCCCTATTTACCTTAGCTTTTAACTTATTTCATCTTTTGTTCTATTTTCTAGGAAATGTCCTCACAGTTACTTTCCAACTTTCCTGTTGGAGTTTATGTATTTGTGTGATAGCATTCTGTTCTTTTTCAGGGATGCAAATATCTTCTATTTCTATAACTTTGTTTCTGTATATTTATTTTGTTCTCTGTTAAAGACTTCCTTTAAATTTGCAGTGAGCTTTTGGTTTTTGGTCAAATTTAACTGAACACTTAGAAACTATTTATCCGGGTGGAATTTGTCCAGATGTGGCCTTCATAACAGGCATTATGGCACAGATCCCCACCATATTCCTACATACTTAGAGATCTTTTTTCTTAGGAGGTTAATTTTTGTAGAGAGGAATATACTCTACTCTCCTGTCTGGAGGGATATAACCTCAATATTCTCTAAGGTAAATATGGTAGGCACTGGGGTCGGGTGGGATTCCTCATCTATAATATAGATATTCACTTAATTCCTTTGTTTTTAGAGAGAGGCCCCTCTGCTCACTGTGCCTAGATTCTTAGAATTCATAATCCCTTTGCTTCAATCTCACCAGAATGTAAATCTCCAATTTCTTGTTAGGTGGTAAAGATTTAGTTTCTTGGCTAGGTGAGAGGGTAGGTCTAGGGAGTCTAACTTTTTCTAATATATAGTGTCATCCTGTTTTAGCCCCATCTGCACCTACACCTTCAGAAGTAGTGAATCTCTCCATGCGTTAAGCCCTTGGGAGGGTGCTGAGGCATGAACAGGCCGGCTTCTTATTCTCTCCTCTTGCAGGCACTTGGCTTTCAGGTTTCTCAAACTTTCTAAATCGGGTAATATCTATTCATCTGTTTATTATTATCCAAAACTTTTCTTGATATTGCTCATCATCTTTCAGCAGACTCCTTTTGTCCTTGTCCTTATGGTTTAGACCATGTTGAAAATTGAAGTCCTATGATTTGCTTAAAAGGAATTACCCTCCTTTATATGATAATATAACATGTTATGAATCATTTTTTTTCAAAAAGGAGACTATGTTTTTGGTGACATAGTGAAAATATGGGATTTTTAAGTAATTTCTATTCTAAAAAAGTATTTGCACACTATTCTTCTGATTGCATTTAGAAATCATAAGATTTTTCTCATTCGTTGCTATTCAGCTATTACTTGTGTCATTTTCGTGTCCTGTTCTTTGTTACGAACTTTGTATCTTATCAATTTTTCCCACCCATTCTTTTTCACTTTCAGCTTAAAATTGAATTATACATGTTCTTTTGGCTGAGTCAGAGGGTGCAGTCACATAACTATGGCTAGAATTAAGCTGACTTGCTTGCTACAATACACCATAAAATTTAAATTTAATTGATGTTAAGATATCTAAATAACATTGATATAATACATTGGTCTAATATAAATTTAATTTCAGAGAACTTCATCTACAATAAATTTGTCACCAGGAGAAGTGGAAGAAGAAGATGATGATGAAAACACTTGTGGGCCCTCAGGACTCTGGGAAGCGTTGACTCCTTGCAATGGATGTAGGAACCTTGGCTTCCCTATTCTTGCACAGGTAACAGCTTGCTTTTCTTAAGGTACAATAAAACATAAAAACGGTTGCCTATGTTTTTAAGTAAATCCTTTTTCCCCCTCTGGAAATCCAGTTAGTATCTTGTTCGCTTTGTAATTTTTCTTCAGTTAAGGTCAGTAATATATTTATATAACTTGCTATACATATATGCATATGCAAACACATATTTTACATAATTTTATGTGGTTGTTTTATTTTGGTCATGATGCTAGTTCCAGAAAAATGGAGTTACTCAATTTTAATATTTATGATCCAGAAATATTTATTAAAAAATGCTCTTTTGAAATTAAATCATAATTTGTATTAAAATAATAATAAAATGATTTACAAAGAAACATACTAGGGCTCTATAAGAGCATAGTGATTTTTCTCTTAGCACAATGGAACATTGTAGAATAATGTGTGGCATTATTAGTACAACCCCAAAATGAGAGGTGAACACTAAAACATTGACTATAATTTTGAACCCATTTTGCTCTTCATTAAGTCAATTTTAATTCGATTGTATCACCTTCAAATTCCTATTGTCTACTATGGACTACAAGCCCTTAGGGGAGTTTCAGAAAAAATAAAATAAGCCAAACAGAGTGAAGAAATTGGAAACCACAATGAAATATTTCTACACAAAAATGAAAAAGCATGTTATTAAAAAAACCCAAAAAACAGTGTAATAGCAAAGGTACGTCTGTGTACCGACATAAAGCATGGGGAGAAAAATAGTGCAGGACAGGAAATGATCCAGTAATTGTCCAGAATAGTGTTATATCTCAAAACTATTCTTTCCTATTTTGTAACAAATATGAAGCAATTGTATCTAAGGAACCATAACATTTTTCATGTCAATGGACAATTTGGTGATACCCGCTCAAATTCCAATATTAATTTGTTGTGGAAAACTAAATAGGATAATCAAATCAACATATTGTACTTAAAGAATCTCTTCACCTTAATATGAACTGTTATAGGACTTGAAGACAATTTATCCTAACTATTACATAATTATTGTCAATATGTGCTGGGCTGTGAGTTCCATAAAAGTAAGGAGCATGTATTGCTCACCATCCAAGGTCTAATCCCATCATAGTCCCTGGTATATTGTCAGAATTAAGTAACAAATGTGTATATTCTAGGGTTTCATTTCTTCACTTAGGGTTTTTACATCCAAATGCCCACCATCACTATTTGGTCACTGTTGTCCACATCAATCACTTCTCTTTTGTATGAAGTCACTCTCAAACATCGGTGCATACTTGAATGTAGTATACTCCTCCTTGTACAACTGCCGCTGCAGTTTCCCCACGGGGGTATTAAACATGCCCAACTGCGAGCCTCTTTAGGGTGTGTGATACAGAAACATGGTTGGCTGTCCATGGCTCTCTTTGGAGACGGCTCCTCCACACCTCCTTATCACAGCTCCCAGAGCGTCCTGTTGCCCACTCTTTGTAGCAGGTGGGCTAGCGGTGGTCTTCTGCAGGTGTTTTTGTCTCTGAGTGACTGAGGACAGGGTGGGGGCGCTGATTACTGACTTCGCAGGCTTCGAGATGATCGCTCCTGCACCAGACTGTGCCCTGTGGGGGTCTGCAGATCTCCGGTCCTCGCACATGTCAGGGTGCGTAGAAGTCCAGGTGTGAGGCATTGCTGTTCACTCGGTGAGGACTTCCTTTTAAGCCAGACACACTGGTTCGTTAAAAACCTCTGCTCTTTGATTTAGCAACCTCAACTGCCAATCCCTCTGTTCCTCTTTTCTGGAAACCAAATTCTCCACCTACGCCCAAACTACCCCGAGGGTGTGCTCTTAACTCTCCTGCCCCTTGTGACTTGTGCCCATCACATACCCTTTTCTCTCTGGTGCCCTGCAGCCCCTCCCTTATCGCAGGGACACTGTCCTTTGGACCTCACTCTGCCATTCTGCCCCCCACAGCTCAGCAGACCACCCCCTCTCACCAGAGCCCCTCTAAGAATCTTAATAAATACTGGAAAATTGCTCTCAATAAGCGTTAGGCAAATTTCTGTTAGGTCTGAGTTTAAAATATCTATAGTCTCTCAGCCAGCACTTCTAATTGTAGACAATTAGAATTAATTGTAGAATTTACCTTAAGGAGGGAATTGGGCAAGTTGGTAAACAGGTTAGCACAGGATGTTTTTCAAGGTGTATTGTATCAAAAAGGACAATAACCAAGAATAATATCTTACAATAGGGATTTGTTAAATTATGGAGCATTCTATGATATAATATTCTATATCCATTAAAATGATTATATTGTTTTGCATTTATTGAAATGAAAAGATACCCCTGACTTTTAAAGGAGCAGAGTGAACATATTTCAAACTAGCATTATATGCATGGTCCAATTTATGTAAAATTATCTCTGTGTGTGTGTGTGTGTGTGTGTGTGTGTGTGTTTGGGTTTGAAAGTATGTTCAGTGAAATGTTTAAGTGCTTATCTGGATGTAGTGATTTTGATTTTCTTTTTTCTACTTTCTATTTTTATTAGGATAATTATTTCTGTTAACAGGGAAAATAAAGCTGTTTTTATAAGCAATGTCTAATTTTTACAGCCATGATAATTTTTATATTTTGACACACCCTTAAATTGCTGATGAGATTTTTTAACCTTTTCCCTAAACAGCTTCACTCTGACTATACAGTGAAAAGATCCTCAAACATTAAGCTACTAGAGGCTCGGTGCATGAAAATTCATGCACTGGAGGAGGGTCCCTCAGCCTGGCCTGCCCCTCTCATAGTCTGGGAGCCCTCAGGGGCGGTAGCTGACCCGGTGATCAGGGAAAGGCAATGCCCCATCACATCTCTGCTGCTGCCACTGCTTGCAGCGTAAGCCTTGGCCGGCCCTGGTTACCTGAGCCTTGGTCTGGCCCTGGGTGGCTGGGCAGCCAACATCTGAGGTTTGCCTGTGCCTCGGGCCGGCCCTGGGGGCCTGGGGGGCTGAGGGGACTGTGGGACTCTGGAGGCAGGCACACAGAGCGGCTGGGCTCGCCTAGGGGCAGGCCCGGCTTTGCCGCGCACCTGCCGCCCCGGCGGAGCTGAGGGGGCTGGGTGCCGCCATCTTGTGGCTGTGGGCACCGCCATCTTTGAGGGCATGGCAGTCAATTAGAATATTCCCTCCTTATTGGCTGTGGGCGCCACCATCTTTGTGACAGCGTGAGGGTCAATTAGCATATTCCCTCTTTATTAGATAGGATGCTCTAGTCTTCACCAATTATCAGATTGTATATAAAAATGGTCTGAGGAATTTTGTCAACTATTTTAAATATTGTCAGTTTAATAAGATTAAAATATCTTTTTTGGCACAACAATATACCCAACACGTACACATATACATATATAAAGCAAAGGTTTTTAAATTAAATCTATTGGGATAATATTGGTCAATAAAATTATCATCTGTTTATTGCATTGTGTATTCACCACCCAAAATAAATTCTTCCATCACCATGTATTTGACCCCCTTTACCATTTACTGCCTCCCTCCCACCCTGTGGCCTTCTGGTAACCACCATAATGGTGTCCTTGTTTGTGAGTTTTTATTTGTTTGTCTTGCTTGTTCATTTGTTATTTTCAGTTTTATATCCCACGTATAAGTGAAATCACATGGGTCTTGACTTTTTCTGTCTGACTCCTGTTGCTTAGCATAATATTCTCAAGATTTCTCCATGTTGTCACAAATGAAAGTATTTCATTTTTTCTTATGGCTGAGTAATATTTCATGTATACATGTACCACATCTTCTTTAACATCTTCATTGTGTACATGTACCACATCTATTGAAGGACACTTTGGTTGTTTCCACATGTTGGCCACCATGAATAATTATGCAATGAACATAGGGATATATAGTATACTAGAGGCCTGGTGCACGAAATTTGTGCACTCGCACAGGAGAGGGGGTCCCTCAACCTGGCCTGTGCCCTCTCGCAGTCTTGGAACCCTCAGGGGATGTCCAACTGATGGCTTAGGCCCGCTCCCCTCTGGGAGTAGGCCTAAGCTGGCAGTCCGACATTCTTAGCACTCCTGCGGAAGCGGGAGAGGCTCCCGCCACCGCTGCTGTGTTCGCCAGCCATGAGCCTGGCTTCTGGCTGCGTGGACTCCCCCTGTGGGAGTGCACTGACCACCAGGGGGAAGCTCCTGCGTTGAGCATCTGCCCCCTAGTGGTCAGTGTGCTTCATAGCAACTGGTCATTTTGCCATTGGGCCGAAACTGGCTCTGACATCCCCCGAGGGGTCCTGGATTGCGAGAGGGCACAGGGTAGGCCGAGGGACCCCACTGGTGCACAATCGAAGCTGGGGAGGAACACGGGAGGTTGGCCAGCTGGGGAGGGGCCGCGGGAGGGCTCCAGGGCATGTCTGACCTGACTCGTTCAGTCTTGATCGGCTGGACCCTAGCAGCAAGCTAACCTACCGGTCAGAGGTCTGCCCCCTGGTGGTCAGTGCATGTCATAGTGAGCAGCCTTAGCATATCATTAACATATTATGGTTTGATTGGTTGAACGGCCAACTGGACGACCGGGCACTTAGCGTATTAGGCTTTTATTATATAGGATTTTATTTTAAAGCGTAGCATGTCTCTATTTAGAAGATCAAGAGGTCTTTCTTTTGTTTCTCAGTAGGTGGCGCTAAAGCATAAGTCTTTTTTGTTTCTCTTGCGTTGATCTGGTTTCTCAGATCTCTTCAGGGGCAGTGAAAAATGCTCTATTCCCCGGGGAGGTGAATATCTCTTCGGTAACCAAGTCACTTTAGGACACCAACCCCATGGAGAGATGTGGTGGGTGATTGGATGCTGAGCCCAAGAAATCCTAGTGCTGCCCCCACCAGACACTGCTGGCAGTGCAGCGCCATGGGTGGGGACAGAGTGAGCTGGGAGAGGCCAGCTGGGTGTCTTTGTGGCTTTGTTCTCCTCCCAGTAATGGCGACTGCCAGACCTCAGCTGCCTCACCACTTATCTCCATCCCTGACGCTGGGATTAGCTGCAGCATGTTTCTGCTTCTCCAGTTCTCCAGGCTGCAGGTCCTCGGTGCTACAGCTTCTTCTGGGGCCCTCTGCTAGCCGTGAGAGGGTGAGGAGAAGTGCCAGGCCCCATGGCTTTGTTTTTTTGCCTGACAGTGGCAGCCACCAGACAACCGCAGCCTCACCTCCATCATGTACTCCATCTCCCTGTTCTCCCCAAGCCTTTCTTTCCATCTCCACCCCATCATTGGCCTCAGCCCAGCACATATAGACTACTCAAGGCAGGATTGCTCCCTGTATCTGTCTGTTCCTCAGGGATTCTTCCCCTCTCTAAAGACTCACAGTGAGCTCTGCGCTGTGTCTGTGGCACCCATCTCTGCTCCTCTCCCTTGCCCTCCCCGGTTCATTCTGATTTGCCCACCTTCAGATGTTTTGATGTCCACAGCTCAGCTATGTTGGTGTGTCGAGCAGAGAATCCTTTCTTGAGTTATAGCTGTTCAATTTGTTGCAACTTCAAGGGGGAGAGACCAGGGAAACTCATGCTGCCTTCTTCTGATAGCCCAAAGTTATAGTTTTTAAGTCTTTAGTTTGTTCTATACATCAAAAAGGACATTTTTCTTCCTTTCAGATTAAAATATCTGGTATTTATGGTAATGTATTTTTCCTTTATTTATTGAAAGGCCTATTTACATATCAGTATCAGTTCTCACTGGCTTGTTCAAAGTCCTTATATCAAGTGGTTCTGGTGTGTGTTGTTTTGAAAGAAGTAGGTAGCATTGGGCACAGTATAATTTGGGTGCTATTTAAAAATTAAAATGAAGATATATCCGTTTGCTTTAAAGCACTTATATGCCATGCACTTTTATTACCAGATATTTATCTTAGGTTTCCATTAAAGCACTGAGTTAATTGCCTTGTATCCAGAGAAACCAGAAACTATTCTGCTTGTAGGGTCCACAGACTTTCAGAATTTTTTCCAATCTAGTCATTAGACAGACAGTAGAACCTCTGTTATTTGGTCTGATAACCATCATGTGTAGTATTCTGGCAAGTATGTCTCTAGTTTCATAAATCTGATGACGTTTTTCTGAAATTCCTCTTGCTATTTAGAAAACTACCTTATTTGTATTTGTCTCAATACTTAAGAAGCTCAGGTGGTGAAATAAAAACCGACCTGAGGTTAAGAAATTCTTTTTATGTAACTGCAGCACCTTTCTGTACGCTTGCTCTTAGAACAGATTTCCATACAGCTTCTCATTAGATATTCTTAAACTAAATTTATGTTCCCCCTCCTCTATGTTAGAGTTTATGTCATTGGGTAAATCATTTAACCTCCTTAGGCCTTATTTTCATCATCCTTGAAATTGAGATGCTCCTTTAGGTATCTTTCAACTCCAGAATAGTTATGATTTCGTAATAGGGGTTTGAATACTCCAAACAATAATTATGAGTCAAGGAATTACTCAGATATCGACAGCTTTGGGAATTGTGATTCAACACATAGTCTTATTTTGTTGCTGATTTTCTTCTTGCTGAAACTTTTAAAAGAACCAACATTTGAAATGTGGAAATGACACAAATAGTAGCTTAGTAAGCTGGGAGTTTAGTGGGGGCAGTGCTTGAAACTATATAATTGAATATGAGTTACATATTTTATTTATTTTTTAATAAAATTTAAAAACATTTTTATTCATTTCATAGAGGAAGAGGGAGAAAAAGATAGAAACAGCAATGATGAGAGAAAATCATTGATCGGCTGCCTCCTGCATGCCCCACAATCAGGATCGAGCCCATAACCTGGGCATGTGCCCTGACCAGGAATTGAACCATGATTCATAGGTCGATGTTCAACCACTGAGCCAGGCATGGGTTACATATTTTAAACAGAATTTAGTTGATTATGAACATGGCTGTGGTAGGCGGATTAATCCTCCCAAAACGTGTCCACATCTTCATGTTTACAACCTGCGAATAGGTGACCTTTCATGGCAAAGGGATTTTACAGACGTGATGAAGGTAAGGATCCTGCAATGGAGAGACATCCTGGATTATCCAGATGGACCCAATGTGGTCATTATGGCCCTCCTGAGAGACAAGCAGGAGGGTCAGAGTCAGAGAAGGAGATGTGCTGATGAAGCAGAGTTGGAAGTGATGTGGTCATGAATCAAGGACTAGGGATGGAGTTCCCTGAAAAACAGGAAATGGCTCCTTCCCTACGACCTCCTGAAGGAACCAGCCCTGCCAACACCTTGATGTTAGCCCAGTGAAAATAATTTTGAGCTTTCAACATGCAGAACTGTAAGAGAATAAATAAATAAAGCTATTAAGTATGTGGTCATTTGTTACAGCAGCTCTGGGAAACTAATGCAGATTTTGGTACCAGGAAGTGAGATGCTGCTGTAACAGATACATTCAAATGTGGAAGTGGCTTTGTAATTGTGCAGTGTGGAGAGGCCGGAAGAGTTCTGAGTAGCATGGGAGAATAAGACTAGACTGCTTGGGACAGAAATATGAATCTTAAAGGTCCTGCCAGCGAGGGCTCAGAAGGCAGTGCCAGGTAGAGAAAACCTATTTTGTCTTAGAGAATCCCTAAATGGTCATAAATAGAAT
The DNA here is from genome assembly GCF_964212035.1 of Myotis nattereri. Classification (NCBI taxonomy): domain Eukaryota; kingdom Metazoa; phylum Chordata; class Mammalia; order Chiroptera; family Vespertilionidae; genus Myotis; species Myotis nattereri. The sequence goes on along the minus strand of NC_138076.1, from coordinate 199,599,264 downwards.
GTTTTTAAAAACATGGATATTAAAGGCACTACTGGTAAGGCTTAAAAAGTGAGGAAAATGGTAGAGAACCTTTATTATGTTAGAGCAGCGATTTTCACCCCCCCCCCCTTTTTTAATCTCATGGCACACATAAACTAATTACTAAAATTCTGTGACACACGAAAAAAGGTTTCTTTCTTCTTCTTTTTTTTTTTTTTTGCCAATCTGACAAAAAAAAATCCACAGTATAATTTTGATTTACACTGGATGGCTGTTGTTGTGTTGGCTATTGTCATTTTTTTACTTGAAAAGGAATAAAAGGGAAAAGAGGTCAGTGCCCCTGACTAAATAGTCAGGTTGTGAAAGTTCTTAATTGCTGTCTTAAAGAATAGCTAAATCATCATAAAGAGAATGTTGGTAGACATGAATGTTAAAGATACTTCTGGTAAGGACTGAAAATTAAATGAGGAACATGTTATTGAAAACTGGAGGAGCCAAACCGGTTTGGCTGAGTGGATAGAGTGTCGGCCTGCGGACTGAAAGGTCCCAAGTTCGATTCTGGTCAAGGGCATGTGCCTTGGTTGTGGGCACATCCCCAGTGGAAGGTGTGCAGGAGGCAGCTGGTCGATGTTTCTCTCTCATCGATGTTTCTAACTCTCTATTCCTCTCCCTTCCTCTCTGTAAAAAAGTCAATAAAATATATTTAAAAAATTGAAAAAAAAAGAAAACTGGAGGAAAGGAAATACTTGCTATATAGTAGCAGAAGCCTAGCAGAATTGTGTTCTGTAGTTATGTGGAAAGCAGAACTAGTAAGTGATGAACATGGATATTTGGCTCAGGAGATTTCCGAGCAAAATATTGAAGGTGCGGCCTTGTTCTTCTTGTTGGCTATAGCAAAATGTGAGAGGAAAGAGATAAATTGAATGAAGAATTTTTGAGCAAAAAGGGACCAGGACTTGATGACTTGGGACTTTCTCAACCTATCCAGATTGAAAAAAGATGCTAAAATTTGTAGATTAACTGTCAAGAAAGTGTGTTTTGGAGAAGAGTAAAGTGTGGCTGGATAACTTTTTTTTTAGTTCCTCAGTAGCATCAAAATATCAGATTATTCACTCACACAGAAAACTCTTTAAAGAGATTAGGTATGTGTCTCATAGATCTCATAATTCATTTTAGCACAATTTAGGGATGGGATTAACCAGGCAAGATCTATGGAGGAGTCTCTAGTTTACTGGAATACATTTCTGTGACATACGTGGGAGACCCACAAGGTTTTTGAATTTAGTATATCAGTAGAGATACTGCCTGCTTGGACTGGAAGGAACAGGAAAAACACAAAATAAAAGAGGCTGTTAGATTCCTAAAGGAATGGATTGTTGCAGAAAAGAAATAGTCTTGTAAAACTATTCAACTGTAAATATATATATTAACCTTTATGAAACAGGAAGTAAGACTCAGAGGATAGAGCTAAGGACACAGAAGATGGAGCTGAGAATTACAAAGGATTATTCCTAGGCCTGAAACCTAATGGGATTTTCCCAGTTAATTTTCTAAATTCCTTGTGGTTGTTGAGTCCCCTTTTCTCTTTTATTTCTCTGTCTTTGAACGAGAGTATCTATAATTGTTATCCTAAGCTTACCTTTGTGCCGGGAGTCAGTCCATCCTTGCTGTTTCAAAGGACCTGGCATATATGGCATACTGTTCTTAAAATGTTTGCTCACCTTGGCACTATGTGTTTTAACCAAGGTCTCCTCTCTGAGAAAGGTTGTTTCCCCAGTTAGTGATTTTCCCCTGAAGTTAGGGAGGGAATAAAACCCCTCAACTAAGTGCCAGGTGGGTAATTAATCACTTTAACTACGAAAAATCATGCTTAAGCTACATAATCTTTACTCCCTGGAATGGAGATAAGAAATGCCCTAACCTTTGTAATAGAGATTGATAGGATTGAATCAACTGGTATAAATACAGATGTAACAAGACAGCAAGACACAGAACTTAGAAGACAGAATCAAGAGAGACAGAACTTAGAAGACAGAACCAGGAGGCACAGAACCTACACAGAACGTTCTCTAGAGACAGAAGAACTTCGCTGGAGAGAACATGGCAAAAGATCCTGGACAGAAACTGGAGACAGAACCTAGAGACAGAACCTAGCGAGAGAACATGGCAAAAGATCCTGGACTGAACCTGACTACAGAAATTGGCAAGAGAACCTGACTAGAACCTGGTGACTGAACCTGGCTGGAGAACCTGGAGAACCTAGCAAGAGAACATGGACAGAACCTGGCTGGAGAACCTAGCGAGGGAACATGGCTACAGAACCTGGCTGGAGAACCTGGAGAACCTAGCAAGAGACCATGGACACAGAACCTGGCTGGAGATCCTAACCAGAACTTCGCTGGAGATCCAGACCAGAACTTGGCTGGAGATCCTGGCTAGAGATCCTGGCTAGGCTGCTGATCAACTGAACGCTGTCTCTGTGTCATTCCTTCTTCGCTGACTCCATCCACACCTTTGGGGACCCCTGGACCTGCTGGGGTTGGACCCCAGCACCTTTGTGTTTAGGGAGAAAATAATTTGTTTTCTAATTTCAAATATTCACAGATGAAAAGGGATTTTATCTCAGGATATCCTAGAGTTTCACCCATACCTGATTTAGCTGACGAGATTTTGGACTTTGGAGCTGATGAAATCTAAATGAGAATTTGAGTTTAAGTTGATGTTGTAATCTCAATATCCTCAACACTGGGGGATGTTGAGATAGGGTGAATAGATTTTACATGTGGATGGATGTGAATCTTTGGGGAACAGAGAATGGACCATGAGGGACAGAATAAGGCCTCCCTCCCTACCTCCCTCCCTCTTTCCTTCCCTCTCTCCTTCACTCCTGTCCTCCCTCCTTCTCTCCCTCCCTCCATAAATATCTAGTGTTTTAGTATCTGAACCTGTGAATATGTGGTAAAAGGGACTTTGCAGATGTGATCAAGATATGGATATTGAAATGGGGAGATTTTCCTGGATTTTATAGGTGAACACAATATAATCATCAGGGTCCTTAGAATAATGGAAAGTGATATGATGAGGAAAGTAGAGAAGAATATAAAAATGTTATAATGCTAGCTCTGAAGATGGAAGGAGCTATGAGCCAAGGAATGCAGGAGGTGTCTTGAAATTGGAAAAGGCAGGACACAGTTTCTCTCCTAGAGCCTCAAGAAGTAACCAGTGCTCACACCTCGATTTTAGCCCTGTGAACCTCCTTTCGGACTTCTGATCTCATAACTGTCAGAGAATAAATTATTGTGTTTAATTACTGAGTTAATGGTGATTCGTTACAGTGGCTAAAGGAAATGAATTAATGCAATGGCTATGGAAATTAGGTCAGTAGACATTTCATCTATTGCATACTTGTTCAAGGAGCAGATGCCTGTTGCTGTATCTAGGCAGATGTAGACATTTATAAAAGAATGTATTTTTGCTTTACTCTCAAGCATTCATTTTGATCTAGGTTTTTATGCAGTCATTTTTATAACTTTTAAAACAACAACTAAAACTTTATCATTGGAAAGACTCCATTTCATGTATTTTAGGGAAGTATTTATACTAATAAAAACCTAGGTGGTCCCCGCGCCCTCATGCGATGCTCTCACGTCATCACAAGATGGCTGCCACAAGATGGCCGCCCTCACATCATCACAAGATGGCCAGCAGGGGAGGGCAGTTGTGGGCTATCAGGCCGGCAGGGGAGGTCAGTTGGGGGCAACGAGGCCTGCAAGGGAGGGCATTTGGGGGTGACCAGGCCAGCAGGGGAGTGCAGTCGGGGGCGAAGGACAACCCCCCCCCCCCGTGCACAAATTTCATGCACTGGGCCTCTAGTTATGATAATAATAATGTTAATAGTGATATCTAGCAATTTTTGAGTCCCCAGCATATGCCACGCACAGTGATAGGTACTTTGCAGTTTTATCTCCCTTTAATTTCACCACAATCCTATGAAATATTTTCACTTGCCCTTGAGAAAATTGAGTTTGAAGAGATTAATTTGCTCAGGTTTGCTTATAATTATTGATCCAAAACTCATGTGACTACTTTTCTATGAAATAAAAAACAACTTTTTTTGAAGAATGCCCTCTTTCTCACAGTAAGTAAACTTGTGTACTATCTACTGACCAATATTCTTCACTGTGGCATTTCTCTGTTAAAGAGGATAGCCCCCCACTAGAGATCGAGCCCGCAACCTGGGCATGTGCCCTTGACTGGAATCGAACCTGGGACCCTTCAGTCCGCAGGCCTATGCTCTATCTATACACTGAGCCAAACTAGATAGAGCTGAAATCACTTTTGTCAAGGGTGTATTCAGTTTTATTTTGCACTTCCAGGGTAGTTGAGCCACTGAATATATTATTTATCTTACAGGTTAAAAAAAAAAAGGATGGTTTGATAAGAATCTTAGTTCATTTAGAATCCCTCTACCTTTTCCTATTTTATGCATTCACCCACTCATCTGTACCACAAGAATTTATTGACTATTTGTTATGTGTAGGATTTAGCACAGAAAACAATATAAACATTCATCATACCCTCATTTTTCTTATAATATTGTGCCAGGTATTGTGAATGATATAAAATAAGGATTCTATATGGATTTTGCTCTGATGAGCAGTACAGTTTACTTGAAGTAATTGTCCCGACTGCTATTTATTTTCTGTACAACCTTGGAAGAGAAATTTATCCTCTGCTTCCTATTTTTTAAAAAGAGGAGACTAGATCCTATTTATAGGATTGTTATGAAGATCTTACAATATAAATGCAAGTTCCTATATAAATTCCTTGTTATACCAATGCAAATTGATCTTTTTTTTCCTGTTAGGGTTTGTTGGACTCTGGAAATTTTGGTAGTATTCATATGTTAAAGAGTACTACGTATAGTGCAAACCAACCTCATATAGGTGCATTAAATTACATGTAATGTTTATTTGTGTGTGCTTAGAAGGTCTGCAAATGTATATACTACACTGTTAATAATTGTTATATCTAAGGCATAATTTTCCAGGGAATTCATTTCCTACTTATTTGCATATTGTTTGAATTATTTAAAACAAGATTTTATTTTGAGATACATATTTTATATTATATAAAAACAATAAATGCCATGAGTTGTAAAAAATCATGATGACTCATTATGTAGCTATGAGTTTAATTAGTTCCTTATCAGATATATGATTTGTGAATATTTTATCCCAATCTGTAGGTTGTCTTCTCATGCTGTTGATTGTGTCCTTTGATGCACAGAAAGTTTTTGACTCCTCACAATTTATCTATTTTTATACTTGTTGCTTGTGCTTTTGGTAAGAAATCATTATCAAATCAAATGTCATGAAAATTTCCCCATATGTTTTATTTTAAGACTTTTTTAAAGGGTTAGACCTTATCTATTGAACTTTAATAGAACGATGTCAAATTTACAAATCAACTAGGAGAAAATTGTCATTTTTACATGTTGAATCTTCTCAGTCAGGAGCATAATATAAATTTCTATGTTTTCAAGTTTCTTTTTATGTTGGTAAGTAGTTAAATGTAATTTAAAATACACAAATATCTACATTTGTTGTGTGTTTTTTTTCTGATTATTTCACAATATTTGTTTCTATTGTGAATAGATACTTTTTCAATTGTATTTTCTTACTGGTTGTTGCTGGTAGATAGGAAAGTTGTTGACTTTTGAATATGTTCCCTATACTTTGTTATCTTATGAATTACATTGTGTTTTATAAAAATGCTCCAGTTGAATTTTTAGTTAGGCAGTTATATCATCTGGAGATGCTAGTAATCATGTCTCTGACTTTTCAATATTCATAATCATTTGATTTTTATCTCTTAATCAATTGGTTGTATCTTACATTACAGTGGAATATTGGTAGTGTGGACTCAGCAATCTTAAAACTGGAGACCTCCCTACATATTTAAATAGTGTCTCTAACATTGCTCTTAAGGTCTCTTCTATCTCTGTTCTTATACATGGGTTTTTGATTTTAGAACATAAATTTTGGAATCTCAATATTTATTCTGTATCACTCTATATTTAGCTCCTATGATAACAAAACCATTTAACATTATTAGTAATTTGTCACTTAAATTATATTAGTTTTCTTGTTATATGACTAAGCATTTTTACATTAAAGCAATGCTTTATAGTTATCTACAAATCTTTGATACCTATCACAGCACCTGCTTTATAGCAAGCAATCAATAAATATTGAATGTGTCACACCCCAGAGTGAATCTCAAGTTTATCACATCTCTAAATAACACATGTCTCTGAGATTCTTGGTTCATCAACTTTATTTATTTAAAAATTATGTTTTGTTTACACTTTACATTCAGTATTATTTTGTATTAGTTTCAGGTGTACATCACAGTGGTTAGACAATCCTTACAAAGTGGTCCCACCCGTATTTCAAATACCCACCTGGCATTGTACATAGGTGTATCTTATTTCTCTGAGATTTAAGTATTTAATTTACTCACAGTATACTTATATCCCTTCTCTCCTCCTCTAAATGGGGTTATTTTTTAAATTGATTTTTAGAGAAAGAGGAAGGGAGAGGAAAAGAGAGAGAAACATTGATGTAAGAGCACAACATCCATTGGCTGCCTCCTACATGCCCCCTACCGGGGAAGGATCCATGTGCCCTCACTGAGGATAGAACCAGCACCCTTTCAGTGCATGGACTATGCCTAACCAACTGAGCCACACTGGCCAGGGCAAAATGTGGTTATTTTTTATGATAAATTTTACTGGTTAGCTTGGTGGCTTTAAATAATATTATAATTAACTTTAAATCACATTTTTATGTTATTTCATTGAATTTAAACAGTGTCTCTTGACTTCCTATTTTTAAAAATGAAGATATTAGCTCCTATGCTCTTTCTTTCATTTTTCATCCCCCTCTTTACCTGCTGTCTTCTTCTTATTTTTTGTTTGTTTGTTTGTTTTTACCGACTGTCTTTTTTTTAAGCTACACTTCTACTTACACACTGTCAAGCTAGTAGACATCTATGTTCTGTCCTGAGACATTGGCTAAGTTCTCCATGTTTTGTTCATAGGCTGACACTGCAAAATATGATCAGTGAGTCACATTTACATATTTATGTTTATAGATGGCATGCTGATATTATTATTTTCCTATCAAGACCCTAAGCTAATTTGAAGGAGAATGTATCTAGAATTAAAATGAAATAGCTTCTATTTTTTTGCACTCCATTAATTGCTTAATATCTTACCAGCATGTACTTTTCTTCATATTTGGCTTGCAATATTGGTTAGATTAACCTCATAGGCTCTGTAGCTGTCCTGTTAATCATTGTTTTTTGGCTCTGTACTTTTCTCCGAAGCCTCATGGTTTAGATTTCCCATGCCATGAAGGCAAAGTCATGTAACTCATGTTCTAGAAACACTCTAGAGAAGAAGAGCTTCTTAGATCCTAATTTTCTTTTTATTTCAGCTTACATTATATTTTATCCTAGAACGTTTTTTAATTGTTTAAATTATCACATATGTCTCCTTTTCCCCCAATTGACCCCCCACCCCCGCCACTCCCACTCCTCAGGACAAGATCCCACGGTCCCAATGTCTGTATCCATTGGTTTTGCTAATATGCCTGCATACAAGTCCTTTGGTTGATCTCTTACCTGCCCTCCCCTACCTTCTCTCTGAGGTTGGACAGTCTGTTCAGTGTTTCTTTGTCTCTGGATCTGTATTTGTTCATCAGTATGTGTTGTTCATTATATCCCACATATGAGTGAGACCATGTGATATTTATCTATCTCTGACTGTCTTATTTTGCTTAGCATAATGCTCTCCAGTTCCATCCATGCTGTTGCACATGGTAAGAATTCCTTCTTTTCTACAGTGGCATAGTATTCCATTATGTAGGTGTACCACAGTTTTTTAATCCATTCGTCTGCTGATGGGCACTTAGGCTGTTTCTGAATCTTAGCTATGGTAAATTGTGCTGCTATGAACATAAGGGTGCATATATCCTTTCTGATAGGTGTTTCTGTTTTCTTGGGATATATTCCTAGAAGTGGGATTACTGGGTCAAATGGGAGTTCCATTTTCTCCTTTTAATTTAAGCAGCTCTGCAAGCTGAGATGCATAAGCAACCATTTGTGGTACTAGACGTGTGAGCTGAGAGCAGAGCAGGGATGACCAAATGGTTGCCATCAATGGGAGGGGTACTCAAATTATAATAATAATATCATTTTATAGAATTTGTTAAAACCCTAAAGATTCTTTGTTTAATACAAATACTCAGATCCTAAGTCCTTCCCTTTTCTAGATTATATATATACATTTTATTATGCCATTATATGGATATACCATATGTACTAGTATACTTAGGAGGGATATGTTTCCAGGATACTGCTAAAAGATAAGCATGTGGGAACACACCACCATAATATTTACGTAGTATAAAAACCAGGAAAGTGTGTTGACATGAGGGAGACTGTAACCCTGCTTATAAATTCTTCCATCTCTCTTCCTAATGTGGGCATTAATGGAGATAATACATTTAAAAGTACATGGGTGGATTGATATCCTTGTTTTGTTTCTCTCATTCTAATGAAACTGCTTGTTTAACATTTTTAAAAAAATATATATTTTATTGATTTTTTTACATAGAGGAAGGGAGAGGGATAGAGAGTTAGAAACATCGATGAGAGAGAAACATCGATCAGCAGCCACTGGGGATGTGGCTGCAACCAAGGTACATGCCCTTGACCGGAATTGAACCTGGGACCCTTCAGTCCGCATTCCAACTCTCTATCCACTGAGCCAAACCGGCTATGGCATTGTTTAGCATTTTAATGAAGATTTTCAACCTAACAACTTTCTAGTCAGATTTTTGTTTGTTTGCGTTTTTCATTGATTTCTTTTCCTTGTACAATTTTCCGTTATCATATCCTCATTAAGTTTCTAAATTCTTCCTTACCATCTATTGAGTTTCTCTTCTCCGCCCCCTCCCCCACCCCCCGATATCTCAATACTAAAATTATCTATTTCTCTGCTTCAGTCTCTACCCTTTGCTTTCTGGGCTTGCTGGAAAAATCTTTCATTATTGTTCTCATGATTGGATCCTTGTTCCTAGCTTCATTTCTTGTTCTCACTTTCTTTCTTGGCTATCCTTGAGTATCATTAAGTAGCCTCTCAAGGAAGAGCTTTTATAGTTCATGAGTGATGGAAACTTTTATTTTTCTCTCATATTTGATTGCCAGTTTGATTTCTAGGTTAAACTTTATTTTTGCCTCAAAGTTAGAAAGTTTTGAACAACTTCCTTTACTGTCTATTGCTATTATTCCTGTGCTTATGGCTTGTTCTTTTCTCTCTCTCGATGCTTATAAAGGTCTGATTTTTACATTTTTGGTGTTCTAAAATTTTATGTCTAGTTGTGGGGTTTTAAAAATGTATCCCAGTGCATGTAAATTTTCCCTTTTAATATTAAAATTATATCTTTCAGCTCTGGGAAAATACTTTTCTACTTAAAAAAAATATTTCTTCCTTTCATTCTCATTCTTTTCTTTTTAGAGTATCTATTAATTAGATGTTAAAGCCCCTACATTAATTGTTTTCATATTTTGATTTCCCTCATATCTTTGTTTTTTTTCTCCAATTTATTTTTTCAATACTTTCCTGATTTGTATGTTTTAGCAATCAGCTTTACTTTCTAAGAGTTTATTTTTTATTTTTTATTCTCTGATTGTGTCTTTCTCAAAGCACCCTGTTCTGTACTTTCTGAGTGGATAGCTACTTGTAAGAAGTATTGTAAGATTTCTTGCCTTCTCCCTTCCTCTCTGAAATAAATAAAAATATATATTAAAAAAAGTATTGTAAGACTCTATTTCAAATCTCATAAAACGAGTCACAGTGCAGAAAAGGATGCTTTCATGCCTACCAGAGAAAGGGAAGACATAAATGAAGTTAAGAGGATTCTGGTCATTAGCCTGTAAAGGAAGTAACTCTTTGACTGTGTTAAAGGTGACAAGTGCATGACCACAGAATATGGGTAGGATATATACTGCAAGATATGAGTTGTTAGTGATGTGCAGGTTGTGCTCATTTTATCAGAATCCTAATTCATAAACGTGGTGTTTGAGAGCTGTCTGCAGTCTGACTCCTGTTACTCTGTCCTCTGTCTGTCATACTTAAACTAGAGGGATTGCCAAGAACGGGAACACACTTCAGCTTTCCAGATTTTGGGCGTTACCATGAGTCCTTTCCAGTACCCGAAATGCCCTACCTTATTTCAGCATCTATGAACCCACCCATTCATAGCAGGCACACAACAAATATTTCTTCTCTAACCTTTCAAACCAAGGAGACATATGGAGTCTATTTACATAGTGGTAAAGGGAATACGTGAGAGAATAATATTTTCTCTTGAAGTTCTTTTTTAAGGAAAAATGATTATAACTGAAAGAATAATAATTCCCTGCGTTGAATATGTTCTAGGAAGGCATGCTTGATGCCTCTATGGAACCTGTCACCAGGAACCTATTAGATGAGAAAACTATGGTGCAGAGAAGTCTGTTAACTTGTGTATGGTGACAGTTACGAAGTAGCAGAGGTGAATATTCCAACACCGGTCTATTTGGACCTAATGCCTAGAGCCCCTCGTGTTTTTCTCTTTATCATTCAATCATGCCTCCTAAGAAAAGAATGTTGTTCACATTCACATCTTCTGTTGTTTCTTCAACAATAGTGTAGAAATAGGTTGACCAGCCCCCTCTCTCTTGGAAAAAAGGGTACCTGATTATGTCAGAAACATATGCTAAATGTTAATGGATCATTATTTCTATTAGATAGAGAATTAATGAAGGTTTCCAATTATTTTAGTGTCTCCAGCAAATTTCATTGTGGCTTATTCTGAGTTTAATCTTAGCTACAATTCGGAATAGACTATATTTACATTTAGAAATACATTTCATATTTACCTATTTTTCTCTTTGATATTTTAATTGAATAGTTATCCTGCCCTGACTGGTATTTCATTGTTTAGCTGTTGAATATCTGCTGCTTCCATTTTTAAATGTGGTTCCTTTTCATACACTATAGAAGTACAGCTAAGATTTTTAAAAAAATGAATATAGCTTGATATACTTGAAAGTCGGGTATACCTAATTTTAATCTTAGCTTTGCAACTTACTAGATATATGCCTTTGGTCAATCAAATAACCTACCTATACTATTTCATCAATTGTAAAAGAGGGAACTTATACATACCTTGTAGGGAGATATAAAAATTAGAGAATGTAATTAAAGTACGTAGAACAATGCCAAACCCATAGTCACTTCTCAATAAATGGTAGCCTTTATTTATTTCTTTTGCTTCTTTTTAAAAGCAGACACCATTATCCAGTTAAGAAGTCATCCAGTCTCTGCTTAAATATCACCAGGGATGAAAGCATGTTCTGTAAAGTCCCAGCTCTAACAAATACAAGCTGTGGGACCTCAGAAATAAATCACTTTGACTCTTTGTAAAATGAGGATGATAACAGTACTTACTTCCTAGGGTTGTAGAGAGGAATAAATGATATATACTGTTTATATTATGTTTATAATAGTGTCTAGCACTCAGTAAATGCTCAATAAATGTTCACTAGCAGTAGAATACTTCCTAAAAATACTACATTTTGTCACCTGCTGTATTTTTTTCCACAGCAAAAGTTGTTTCAGTTTTTCCTTATGTGTGTTGATTAATTATAATGAAGCATACAGTGCATGGTGAATTAATTTTTAACTTGGTTTAATGAGGCTACCGTCTTTAGTTAGCAACCCACGTTAGCTGCCCACCAGCCACCTACCCTCATAAACCTTTAAATAAATATTTGCTGAACGAATTGGCTATGGCAGGGGTCTGCAAACTCTCTCTTATAAAGTGTCAGATAGTAAATATTTTAGGTTTGATACCATATGGTCTCTGTTGCAATTACTCAGCATAGCATGAATGCAGCCATAGACAATATGAGAAGGAGTGGGCATGGCTGTGTTCTTATAAATCCTTATTTATGAAAATAGTCATCAGCTTGGATTGTTGCTGAAGTTTATTGACCTCAGGTCTACAGAGTAAGAAAATTAGATCCCCAGTACTTAGAATGAAAGCCACATCAATGTGAGTGTAATTGAAAATATTTTCAAATGGGAAAATGTTTTATCCTGTACAGAAAAATTGGAGGTTGGAGAAAAGGCAAAAATGCATTTTTCATATATAACAAGACTCCAGAGTGTCGGTTTTTAAACTTTTAAGCTCAAAGCACAATTTCACAGAAATCATTTTGGATGTTCAGCTCAAACACATTTCTAAGCAACCGAAACCAGATTAGAGTTCATACAGTGCCACTCAGGATTTGAAAAAACTAAATTCTAAATGAGATGAATACGCTCTGTGGTATGTGAGGTGGGTACTTCTTCCAAATGTTAGTGTGCAACTAGTTGGTGCAAAGCTATTAATTCTGTAGGATTGAAGGCCCAACTCAAATGCCACTTTCTTCCCAAAGCCTTATTCAGTCCTCCCCTGTCAGAAACAATCTCTTTTCTCTTAATAGCCAAATAACTTATTTTTGACATCTGTGGATTTTTCCCTGATGTTATAGTTATGTAGTTATGTAATATCTTTTCTTTGCTCTTGTAAGGTATCCGAGGACAATGTCTGTGTCTGACAAATGTTTATGTTCTCTACACAGCCTGCTTATGCCTTGTACGCAGGAGGCACTCTGGCTAGGCTTGTTGATTTATGAATTTTTCTTTCACTCTTATCACAGGAAGCAAGCTGGAATGGCGTAAAAAGCCTTTTCTTTGGCAATCTAAGTTCAAATTCCGACTTGCTCACAAAATACTTAACCTGTGAATCAGCCTCAGTTTCTTCATCTATAGAATGAGGATAATTCCAACATTGAATTGTTTTCTGAGGATTAAATGAGTTGACATATGTCAAGTGCCTAACAGAAAACCTAACACATAAAACAGTAGCCTTCATTATACCTAAAGGATGTATTCAACTTTCTGTTTCACCCACTATGTGATGGGATTGTTTTTAAAATGACTAATAGCCTGGCCAGTGTGGCTCAGTTGGTTGAGCATCATCCCATATACCAGGTTGCAGGCTTGATCCCCAGTAGGGAGCCTGCAGCAGGCAGCTAATTAATGTTTCTCTGCCAGGAATGTTTCTATCTCTCCTCCCTTCCTTTCTCTAAAAAAAAGAACAAAATCAATAAAAAATTTAAAAAAAGACTAATTAGTAGCCCATTCATATGTAAATGTCAACAATATGAAAAAGGCCACTAACATCTCCTTGAGTATGAATTAGTGAAATGTTTTATATATATATATATATATATATATATATATATATATATATATGGCAGTATATATTAAATTTTTATTGTTTAAAGTATTACATATGTTTCCTTTTTTCCCCTATTGACCTCTCCCTGGCCACCCCCATCCCCCAGTACATGCCCTCATCCCCCTGTTGTTTGTGTCCATTGGTTATGCTTACATGCATGCATACAAGTCCTTTGGTTGATCTCTTACCCTCCCCCCTCCCCATGCTGTCCCTCTGAAGTTTGACAGTCTGTTTGATGCTTCTCTGTCTCTGGATCTATTTTTGTTCACAGTTTATGTTGTTCATTATATTCCACAAATGAGTGAGATCATGTGATATTTATCTTTCTCTGACTGGCTTATTTTGCTTAGCATAATGCTCCCCAGGTCCATCCATGCTGTTGCAAATGGTAAGAATTCCTTTTTTGCCACATCATAGTATTCCATTGTGTAGATGTACCACAGTTTTTTAATCCACTCATCTACTGATGGGCATTTAGGCTGTTTCCAAATCTTAGCTATGATAAATTGTGCTGCTATGAACATAGGGGTGCATATATCCTTTCTAATTGGTGTTTCTAGTTTCTTGGGATATATTCCTAAAAGTGGGATCACTGGGTCAAATGGGAGTTCTATTTTTAGTTTTTTGAGGAAACTCCATTCTGTTTTCCATAGTGGCTGCACCAGTCTGCATTCCCACCAGCAGTGCACAAGGATTCCTTTTTCTCCACATCCTCGCCAGCACTTGTCATTTGTTGATTTGTTGATGATATCCATTCTGACAGATGTGAGATGGTACCGCAATGTCGTTTTGATTTGCATCTCCCAGATGATTAGTGACTTTGAGCATGTTTTCATGTCTCTTGGCCTTCCTTATGTCCTCTTTCAAAAGTATCTAATTAGGTCCATTGCCTATTTTTTGATTGGGTTGTTTATCTTCCTTTTGTTAAGTTGTATGAGTTCCCTGTAAATGTTGGAGATTAAACCCTTATCGGTGATAACTTTCGCAAATATGTTTTCCCATGCAGTGGGCTTTCTTGTTTTGTTGATGGTTTCTTTTACTGTACAGAAGCTTTTTATTTTGATGTAGTCCCATTTGTTTATTTTCTCTTTAGTTTCCATAGGAGCTGTATCAGTGAAGAAATTGCTTCAGCATATGTCTGAGATTTTGCTACCTGTGGATTCCTCTAGTATTTTTATGGTTTCCCATCTTATGTTTAAGTCCTTTATCCATTTTGAGTTTATTTTTGTGTATGGTGTAAGTTGGTGGTCTAGTTTCATTTTTTTGCATGTATCTGCCCTATTTTCCCAACACCATTTATTGAGGAGACTTTCTTGACTCCATTGTATGTTCTTGCCTCCTTTTTCGAATATTAATTGAGCATAGTGGTTTGGGTCGATTTCAGGTTCTCTATTCTATTCCATTGATCTATATATCCGTTCTTGTGCCAGTACCAGGCAGTTTTGAGAACAGTGGCTTTGTAATACAGCTTTCTATCTGGTATTGAGTTCCCTCCTACTTTGTTCTTCTTTCTCAGGATTGCTGCAGCTATTTGGGGTCTTTTTTTGTTCCAGATGAATTTTTGGAGAGTTTGTTCTAGGTCTGTGAAATATGCCATTGGTGTTTTAATGGGGAGTGCATTAAATCTATAGATTGCTTTGTGTAGTATGGGCATTTTAATGATATTGATTCTACCAATCTATGAATACGGTATATTCTCCCATCTGTTGATGTCTTCCTCTATCTTTTTTTTCAGTGTCCTCTAGTTTTGCGAGTACAGGTCTTTTACCTCCTTAGTTAAGTTTATTCCTAGGTATCTTACTTTTTTTGGTGCAATGGTAAATTATATATATATATATATATATTTAGTCTCTCTTTCTGTAAGTTCACTATTGGTGTATAAAAATGCCATAAATTTCTTGGCATTAATTTTGTATCCTGCTACATTGCCAAATTCATTTAAGTCTAATAATTTTTTGATGGAGTCTTTAGGGTTTTCTATGTACAGTATCATGTCATCTGCTGCTGTAAACCAATTCCAGCATGTCATAATTTCAAGAGTTTCATCAAAAGGTTGATGAAACTTGGGGACTCAACAGGGTTGAATCACACACATAGTCACCTGTTGGGAATGGCTAAAGGCATTTCCCCAAACCTGAATAGAAAACTGACTGTGGCTGCCAGACAGTTAAAGGGCACCTTAATTTTCATGTTATTGCCTCCTACTGGCCAAACACCTGAACAGCTGTAGGCTATTCCCCAAACTGACAATGCTTCTGTACCCTTTGAAACCTTACCCTTTGAAGTGTATTATCTCCACCTTGCCTTAGGAAAAATTGTGTGAATAAAAGCAAGGGTCCTAGACAAGGAGGTAGTCTTCAGTTCCTTTAGCTGAAGGTCCTCTGACCCCCAATGCTTTTCAAAATTATATCTCGTCTCTGGACTCTTTACTAGTCCCCGGATTCCTGTGCCATCTATGCACAGCCCCTTCTCCAGATGCCTGAACCCTTCTTGATGCTGGGACAAGAACCCCGGCAATCTGCGAATAATGACAGTTTTACATCTTCTTTTCCAATTTGGATACCTTTTATTTCTTCTTGTTTAATTGCTATGGCTAGCACTTCCAGAACTATGTTGAACAGGAGTGGTGAAAGTGGGCATCCCTGTCTTCTTCCTGTTCCTAGGTGAAATGGTTTTAGTCTTTTGCCCATTGAGTATGATGTTGGCTGTAGGTTTGTCATATAAGGCTTTTATTATGTTGAGGTATCATCCCTCTATACCCATTTTGCTGAGGATTTTTATCAAGAAAGGGCCAACACCATTTATTGAAGAGACTGTCTTGACTCCATTGTATGCTCTTGCCTCCTTTGTCAAATATTAATTGAGCATAATGTCTTGGATTGATTTCTGAATTCTCTGTTCTGTTCCATTGGTCTATATGTCTGCTCTTGTGCCAGTACCAGGCAGTTTTGAGTACAGTGGCTTTGTAATGTAGCTTGGTATCTGGTATTGTGATCCCTCCAACTTTGTTCTTTCTTTTTTTAAAAAAAATATTTTTATTGATTTCAGAGAGGAAGGGAAAGGGAATGAGAGACAGAAACATCAATAATGAGAGAGAATCATTGATTGCCTGCTTCCCGCACACCCCCTACTGGGGATTGAGTCTGCAACCCGGGCATGTGTCCTTGACCGGAATTGAACCTGGGACCCTGTAGTCCACAGGCCCATGCACTATCCACTGAGCCAAACCAGCTAGGGCCCAACTTTGTTCTTCTTTCTCAAGATTTCTGCAGCTATTCGGGGTCTTTTTTACTCCATGTGAATTTTTGGAGAGTTTGTTTTAGGTCTGTGAAATATGCTGTTGGTATTTTCATGGGGATTGCATTAAATATATAGATTGCTTTGGGTAGTATGGACATTTTAATGACGATTATACCAACCCATGAACACAGTATATTCTTCCATTTGTTTACCGTACGTCTTCCTTTATCTCTGAAATGTTATATTGTTTTCTGCATCTGTCAACAAATATTTTATCCATTGTACTTTTAAAAGTTACTATAGCAACGAAAATAAAGCTAAATTTAATTTGAACTTCTAGAAGGAGTTCTATTTCTTGCTTTCATGCTCTGGTTCTACTGATTAGGCTCCTCCATTCTAAAAACAGGTAAAATTGACAGGAATTATAAGGGAACTTGTTGGGGAAAAGAGAGCATGGTATCTATGTCCTTTTTACGGACTAATAATTATAAGTACAAATTTTGTACTGGAAGGAGGAAACGACCATAAAGAGATGAAAGGTATCGCCAGCCTTGTATTTTTCTTTGCTTCTGCCACATGTATGTGCCTAGTTATGATAATGCCCCATGACTCCTCTGTGAGCCTCTGCTCTCCAGTACTGCTGGGGCTGGTCTACTGACCTTCCCTCCTCATGTGCCCCTTTCCGCTGTTATCCTGCTCCTCACCAAACCCAGCATCCTAGGATGGCTTTTCATTCACCGTGGTATGTAGCAGTCAGTCCCCAGGCTTCCTAGCTAGTAGCTTAAGTTCTTAGAAAAGTGAGTTAAAAAATTGCTTCTTGTTGGATATGAGGATAAGGATTTGGGGGTGGTCATAAAAGTGACATGTATAGCTTTAGGGAGAGAACAAATGAAAAGGGAGATGAAAAATAGATGGATAATAATGACAGAGAAATGGTAGGCTAGATGGAGAAGAAAAATAAGAAATGAAAAGGAAGAATGTGGGTTGCATTTGTAATCCTTGGCCACAAGTGAGATATCAATTTTTCACACATGTAGTGATGATGGGAATAAAAGGTGGAAACTCGAGCACTTTGTCATTGTCACCTGAACGTAGAGAAGAAATTACAGAATGTTATATACCTTTGGTGAGCCATTTTTCATTGCAACAGTGAATAGCTGGCTACCTAAAATACATAGGAAAAGTACCAATCATTTTATGATAATTAAGTTTATAAGTTACTCGTATATTGTTTTGCGCTTTAGCAACATATATTTGGCTTAGAGATAAAAATATATATTTCAGTTCTTAATGTAACCTGACTGTCGCAGGTCAGAATATTTGAAAGACAACTATTTATATAGCTTCTCAGACACAGTAAGGCTGATTTATTTTAATGCCCCAGTTTCTTCATCTATGTACAATAAGATTTATACTTACTCAGTTCTTGTGTATTTAAATTAGCCTCCAAAAGGGCTTGGCATATTAGAGGTGTTTCTGTTGAGGATCATTTTGTTTTGTGCCTCAAAAGAACAGACAGGATATTGAATGAGTTGCCAATTTTACCTGTCTTTTAATGTAATTATTTTATTTTATATTAATGTGTCAATATTATTGTTATAATTTCCTATTTCTAATTTTTCTGTGGTTCCTTTTCCATATTTATAGTCCTTTAAAATATATTCTTATATATTTCATTTTCACTGGATTTTAAAAATGATTTTGTTGTTACTAATTTTAAATACCTCAATGATATCTTGCTTTGGAGGCACATGACAACATTAATTCTGGGGACATTGAACATTGTCCAACTCTTGGGAGGACCCGAGTCTTGTGGACTGTAAGAAATAAGTTACATCATTTTCTTTTCCATGTTGCTATGTTTAATGACATGTTGTATAGAAGAAAACAGATCATAATATAATTAATAAAACAGTCTAATAGAACTTAAAGAAGGAGTCCTTTAATTGAGCATCATACATGTCCCAATGTCAGCCATTCCCTGGGAGGTGTCTGAGTAAGCAGCTGCTTGGAATGTGGCCGGCTAGAGCATGGATCCCTTTGCAAGGGGACTCGAGACTAATCTCACTGTGCCTAAGCCGCCACTTAGCTAGTTATCTCAGATTACAAGCCTTTGCCCAACTGACATCTCTGATATAAAAGAGGTTTAATCTTATAAACTAACTAGAGGCCCAGTGCACGAAATTCATGCACTATGTCCAACTGGTGGCTTAGTGCTGCCTCGGAAGTGGGAGAGGTTCTTGTTACCGCCATCACTGCTGTGCTCACCAGCTGTGAGCCCGGCTTCTGGCTGAGTGGTGCTCCCCCGTGGGAGTGCACTGACCACTGGGGTTGGCTCCTGTGTTGAGCGTCTGCCCCCTGGTGGTCAGTGTGTGCTATAGCAACCGGTCATTCTGCCGAAATCGGCTCTCCGACATCCCCCGAGGGATCCCAGATTGCAAGAGGGCACAGGCAAGGCTGAGGGACCCCACCGGTGCATGATCAGGGCTGGGGAGGGATGTGGGAGGTTGGCCAGCCGGGGAGGGACCGCAGGAGGGCTCCAGGGCGTGTCTAGCCCCGTCTTGCTCAGTCCTGATCTGCTGGACCCCAGCAGCAAGCTAACCTGGTTGGAGCGTCTGCACCCTGGTGGTCAGTGCATGTCATAGCGAGCAGTTGAGCAGCCTTAGCATATCATTAGCATATTATGCTTTGATTGGTTGAATGGCCAACTGGTGAACTGAACACTTAGCATATTAGGCTTTTATTATATAGAATGCTTTAAATTAGGATGCGTTGTTTTTTTGGAGACCAAATTGAATATGTAAGAATACCACAGAAGCAATCTCTTAGTTACTTTATCTGTTTTTCCTTAATATAATGAGATACTGTGAAAATTAAGTGAAAAATACAATTTTATTCCAGAAAATAATCTTTTTTTCCAGGCAGTATTAAAATTTGACAGATGGAGTAGAGCTATTAAAGGAAATATAGCAAGGAAATCTCATTTGTGAAAATAAAACTGTATTTGTAAGAAGGAGGTGGAAATTTTAATTGGAAAAGTTTATAAAGAATAAAAAATTTGGTAAAAAAATTAAAAGATCATATTCATAGGCTAGACTAGAAGTCTGTTCTATATTTTGAAATCTGCTTTTAGGTGACCTTTATCGTTATCATCTATTGAGACCCACTGGATACTGGTACCACAATATGATTTTATATGCTGACTATCTAGAGGAGTTTTTCATCTGATTAGAGGCATAGAACAGATCCACAAATGCAGGGAAACATTTGCTAAATTCTAAATTTTACAATTATGGCAGAAATATTGAAGAGTATTAGGGTTCCAGCAAATTTCCATAAATTAAATAGAACCCAACCTGCAGACTAAACTTAGAAAGCAGTGAGAAGGGAAGACACTCTAGGTCAGCTGTTCTCAACCTGTGTGTCGTGATCCCTTTGGGGGTCGAATGACCCTTTCAAAGGGGTTGCCTAAGACCATCGGAAAACACATATATAATTACATATTGTTTGTGTGATTAATCACTATGCTTTCATTATGTTCAATTTGTAACAATGAAATGGGGGATCACCACAACATGAGGAACTGTATTAAAGGGTCGCAGCATTAGGAAGGTTGAGAACCACAGCTCTAGGTAGAAGGAGTGATATGAGGAGGTAAGCAGGAATGCTCATGTCTTATAAGAAGTGGTTCATAAATTATTTACATTGACACAAAGGATTTGTACCTGAAAAATAAAAGTGATAAAAATAAGGCTGGAGGAGGAGGTAGGGAGTTTGGAAAAGTCTTGTTCCTAGTAATAAAGCTACTGTTATATTAGTATGAATAGAGGGCCAGTCTTAAAGTATTGTGACATGCTCAACTTATTCACAGAGCCTCTTTGGAAATGTCAGCCCATTTTAAGTCCAGTTGAGTGTTAGTTTAAGTAAGTATGCACATTATTTTCTCTATGAAATGTCATCATAGATACGAGGGTCTATATGCCACTTGAATGTGGGGAGCAATCACTGGCTGTGACCAGGACTGCCCTGTGTCTCTTTCCCCCTGAAAACCCTAAAGTTTGTGCCACCTTTCCCATCTGCCTGGAATGGGAAGGCTGAGAATCATTCCTCACCCTTGAAAATGGAGAGAATGATCTTAAAAAGGGATTTACGATCTTAATATTGACCAAAGTAACAGTCCTAAATGTTTTGGAGGCAGGGTACTTCTACTCTCTTAAGAGTTCTCCAGTGTGGAAAAATAATTACTTTTAGAAGCTACTTGTTATTGGATTGATGAACAATTTTAAGTTGGTGTACTATGAAAGGAAGATTTATGTAGAATAGGCTATTATTTTAACCAACATGAAGTGTATGAAAATAACACTTGTTATGTACTGAAAATTGTAGTCATGGTCATTTTGACCATCTGAATTTCTTTTCTTCCTCCATTTTGGAAAGAAATCAAAACATCTGTTTCTGAGATTTTAGGACAGACAGTAGTATTACTTTTTGTTCCAAGTCAAGTATAAAGTATTTATATCAAGTGAGATGATTTCTTCAACAAAGATATATAAAAGAAAACTTAATAATTCTTCTGATAACTCCAGGACTAGTTCTGCAAAGTCATTGGAACAACAGCCATCCTATCTAATTAAGAGGGAATATGCTAATTGGCCCTCACGCTATTGCAAAGATGGGGGTGCCCACAGCCAATAAGGAAGGAATATGTTAATTGACTGCCACACTCTAAAAAATGGCGGCGCCCACAGCCACAAGATGGTGGTGCCCAGTCCCCTCAGCCTTGCCGAGCATCTGCCTCCGGAGTCCGCCAATCCCCTCAGCCCCCCAGCCGCCCAGGGAAGGCCTCAAGGCTCAGGTAACCAGGGCCAGCTGAGGCTTGTGCTTCCGGCAGTGGCAGCAGCAGAGAGGTGATGGGGCATCACCTTCCCCTGATCACTGGGTTGCCTCCCGCCTCTGAGGGCTCCTGGACTGTGAGAGGGAGCAGGCCGGGCTGAGGGACTCCCCCTCCAGTGTGTGAATTTTCATGCACCAGGCCTCTAGTCATATAATAAGATCAGAATGATAGGTTTCATGGGTTCAATTCCTATTTATATCTATATGTAGAAATTATTTAACTGGCTTTAAGTACATACTTGGTATAGAGCATAGTGCTATGGAAGATACAAAGTAAAGAAAAAAAAATTATAATTGACCTAAAAGGACTTAAACTCTGGGAGGAAAAACTTAAACTCTAGGAAGAAATTACTAGAGAAAAACATTAAATTTAGAATAATTTGTTCAGTATTATATGTTTAGTGCAGAGTCAATTCAAGGTAAGAAAATGAACGTAGAATCAGGGTGATCTCCAAGAAGTCAGAGGTTTTAAATCTATTTTGTTCAGAATATTATTTCTCTAATTACCACAAAAATATATACTCATTAAAGAAAATTTGAAAAGAAAATTGCTTATATACCCTTACCATGAAATAAGCATTGTTTGCTTCTTGAATTTAGCTTTTCCTTTTACCCTTTTAGCAATTTTCTACATGGAACAGTCTTCCCAACCTTTTTTGCTTGGCTAATTCTTAATTCTTATTCATCCTTCAGGGTCTTATTTTAAATGGCACTTGCCTCAAAAAAGTTTTTAAACTTCCTGAATTTTTCAGGTCCTCCAGCTAATATGTTCTTGTGTAGTCTGTGGGTTTCCTCCACATTCATCAAATATTTATACTCCTGGACTTGGTGAATGCTGGGAATACAGTGTCAAACATGATAAACAAGATTGCTACCCTCATGGAGTTGGCAGTTATAGTGGACACATAGGAAACAAACAAATACAAGAAATGTGTACACATAATTTTGTTGTAATTACTTGTGAGAGTATCTTCCTCCCTAGATAATCATCTCCAAAGGGTAAGGACCATTTCTGTTTTGTTTAGAGAAGTTAGGTAGTAAATAAATGTGTATGTGTTTTAAATGAAAGAACACTGAAGGAGTGAACAAATAGCATTTGCATTTTTTCATATTAATTCATGTAGATAAACATACAATTTTCATATACTATACCTAAAATTGGAATCTTTCTATATACATAGTATATCTGTCTCATTTAACATTGTCTTGAACACCTTCCTGTGTGACTAAATATTTTTTAAAATCTTTATTGTTGAAAGTATTACATATGTCCCCTTCCCCTCCCCCCTTGACCTCTTAAATATTTTAATGGTTGCATAATATTCCATTACAAGAATATACTGGGGGTAATTATTTACCATTCCTTATTGCTATTCTTATTTCTACTGACTCAGAACTACACATTCATTTAGATTGTTTCTAGTAGTTTACTGTATTGAATTATGTTCTGGTGAACATCTTTATGCGTAATTCCTTATATCTTTGATTACATTTATTCAGAAAAATTGAATCACTGAGCAGGGGTTATTATCTTTTTTAAGGCTTTTGTGTAGATTGCCAAATTGAATTCCAATAAGTTAAGTTATATTTTATTAAGCGACAATTTAGGCAATTTCATTAGGTTTTGTTCTTTTGTTTGTTCCATTGTTTGTCCTTTTTATTGCTCTGTAGCATTGCTTTTTATGGATAGAGTGCAATTTGTTTTTGTGTGGATACACATTTCCAACTCCCTTCATAAATACTAAGGAGCACACTTGCTTGATAATATGGTAAGAATATGTTTAATTTTGTAATAAACTACCAAACTGTCTTCCAAAGTGGCTGTACCATTTTGCATTCCCACCAGCAATGAATGAGAGTTCCTGTTTGTTCCACATCCTCCCCTTCACTTGGTGTTGTCAGTCTTCTGAATTCTAGTAGCTGTGTAGTGTTATTTCATTGTTCATCTTAATGAAGTCAGCTTATCAATTCTTTCTTTGATGGATTTTGCTTTTCATGTTATTTTTAAAAAGTCACCACCAAACACATAGTCATCTGGATGTCATCCTGTCACCTTCTAGGAGTTTTTTAGTTTAGTGTTCCATATTTAGGTCTATTATCCATTTGATTTAATTTTTGTGAAAGGTGTTAAGTCTGTGTCTAGATTAACTTTTTTTTGCGTATTGATGTCCAGTTGTTTCAGCACCATTTGTTGAAGAGATTATTTTTGCTCCATTGTATTGCCTTTGCTCCTTTGTCAAGGATCAGTTGACTAAATTTATGTGGATCTATTTCTGGACTTTCTCTTCTGTTTCACTGATCTATTTGCCTATTTTTTTTTTATCATTACCATACTGTCTTGATGACTGTAAATTTGTAGTAATCCTTAGAGCCAGGTAGTGTCAGTCCTCTGGCTTAGTTCTTATCTCAATATTGTGTTGACTATTCTGGGTCTTTCGATTTTCCATATAAACTTATAATCATTTTATCAACATCCAAAAAATAACTTGCTGGAATTTTGAGTTGGATAGCATTAAATCTATAGATCGAGTTAGGAAGAATTGACATGTTGACAGTATGAAGTCCTTCTATCCATGGACATGATCTCCATTTATTTATTTCTTCTTGATTTCTTTCATCAGAGTTTTGTGTTTTCCCCTAAGTAAATCATATCTATTTTGTTAGATTTATACCTAAGTATAGTCCTTGCTAATGCAATTAGGTAAGAAAAGGAAATAAAAAGTATATAGGTTGGAAAAAAGAATTAAAACTGTCTTTATTTACAGATGGTATATTTGCCCATGTACATATATACACATAAGTGTATATATATGTCTCTCTCTCTCTCTCTCTCTCTCTCTCTCTCTCTCTCTATATATATATATATATATATATATATATATATAAATATATCTTGGATTTTTAGGCTCACAACCTGAATTTGCCAAATTGATGTTGCTTTAAAATTATGTAAGAGTATGAAATTGTATTATTATTTTACTAGCCTGAAGTTATTTCCCTGTGAATAAGCCCACAAGTACCTAGAATGTAACACTTTAAAACTGTGGTTAAAGCTGAAATTTCCAAGTATTAGAGACTGTAACTGTAGAATTTAACTTATGATTATACATTAGAACTATAACATTGATTTGAATTATAAAATTGCTGGCTTAGATTTGAATGATCAAATTTCTGTAGAGCCAGGTTTACAGAGCACCCACTGGAATTCCTGGTAGAAGGTCCATCTCATGCTATATTAGAAAACTTTAGGAAAATGTAGTAAGGGAGACAGAACACATAATATTTGGAAATATAAACTCTTATATAAGTGGTAACGTTTATTTTCAACTTTTAGAAAGAATTGATTTTTTTATTCTTGTTTAATTTCTATTCAAGATTCTTTTAATCCCATTGCTCAACATGTTTATGATTGCTTATTAATATTGAAAGTATAATACTTGATTCATAAACCTTGGAAAATAATAACTGTAAGGGGCCTTCATCTTACAGTTAGAGAAATTGAGATACAGTGGGGACAATGCCCAGGGTCATAGAGCTAGTCAGTGGGAAATCTAGTGCAAGAACCTAGTTTCCTGACTGTTTTCCTATCTCATTATATTTTATGACACCAAATTCTTCTCAAATCTGTCATGTTTCCTATAGGAGTGGGCTCAGCAGACATACATTTTATACATATTTAGGCTTTATTTCCTCATTTTTTTATTTGAGGTAGTCCAGTGAGCTAGGTTAAAATGATTTGAAGCTCAGCTGGCGTGGCTCAGTGGTTGAGCATTGACCTATGAACCAGGAGGTCACGGTTTGATTCTGGTCAGGGCCCATGCCCAGGTTGTAGGATTGATCCCCAGGTTTGGACTATTGGACTGGCTCCTAATTCACAGCATTTATGTATTTGTTTTTAGAATGCTCCATTCCTGCTGGGGTTCTTGTCCCAACATCAAGAAGGGTTCAGGAATCTGGAGAAGGCTGTGCGTAGATTTTAAATAAGAGTCCAGAGACGAAGTATAATTTTGAAAGGCATTTGGGAGCTTAGCTAAAGGAGCTAAAATCCAAGATCTAAGTTCTCAGGTCTCCTCGTCCCAGGATCCCATGCTTTTTATTAACACAATTTGTCCTGAGGCAAGGCAGAGATATACACTTCAAAGGGTCAGGGTTTCAGTACAGAGTCCATTGTCAGAATGGGGGAATTAGCCTACGGCTGTTCAGGTGTTTGGCCAGTAGGAGGCAATAACATGTAGATTAAGATGCCCTGAAGCTGTCTGGCAGCCAAGAATCAATTTAATGTATCCTATTCAGGTTTGGGGAAATGCCTTCAACCATTCCCAGATGCAGCCCTGCTGTCATGCTGAAATTGGTCTCCGGCACATTCCTTCTTTTTATTTCCGGCCCATCAAGACTTCTTTATATAAAGGAGGCAGCCAATCAATGATTTGCTACATCATTGATGTTTCTAGCTCTCTCCCCCTCTTCCTGCCTCTCTGAAATCAATAAAAATATATTTTACCAAAAAAAATAAATAAATAAGTAAATGAAATGCTTTGAAAATTCAGCCTTCTTTGACTATTGGACTAGCTCCTAATTCATAGCATTTATGTATTTATTTTTAGAATGTTCCATTACTTCTTTTTATTTCAGGTTCACCAAGTCTTATTTATATAAAGAATACCTGTAAATAACAACAACAACAACAACTCTGGAGTGGAGTAGGGCAGTGAGGCAGACCATCAGGGGCGCCAAGACCGGAGGAGCAGAGCTCTCTGGCTGGAGAGGGCTGCTGGTCCCACAGAGCTGCTCCACAGCTGTACTCTTTCACAGCCGGGCTGTAGCACTGCCCCGAGTAGCTTTCTTCTTCACTGCACCCCAAATTGGGGATACTTATTGGCACTGACTTCGCACCAACAACCACTGGTTGGCACCATGTTTAGGGAATTATCAGCTCAGGTAGAATCAGTCTGTGTCAGAAAACGAATTAGAAAAGGCAAACATGTTTGATATTTTAAAAGAGAAAAGAGGGCAGAAAGAGAATACAGCATGCTAATAAAAAATGAACACATTTTCAAAGAATATTTAATTAGGGAATGTAAGCATAGCCAAATTTAAAATATTTCATAAACCTTCTGAATTAGAGGCCAGAAAGGGAGTAGGAGGAGGACCAGAAAAATAAAAAGAACATTTAAAAAATAATAATATGAAAGAAAGTAAAATGTAGTTGTAATGATAATAAATGTGGTTGGATTAAAAAAGAAGAAGAAGAAGAAAAATGCCTGGCCAGTGTGTTCAGTAGTTGAGCATCGACGCATGAACCAGGAGGTCACGGTTCGATTTATAGTCAGGACACATGCCCAGGTTGCAGGCTCAATCCATAGTAGGGGGTTTGCAGGAGGCAGCCGATCAATGATTCTCTCTCATCATTAATGTTTCTATCTCTCTCTCCCTCTCTCTTCCTCTCCGAAATCAATAAAAATATATTTAGAAAAAAAAGAAAAGTTCAAACACATGAAGAAGAGAATAGTATAATGAACTTCCATGTACCAGTCACCCCACTTCATTAGTGATCAACTGTTTGCCAATTTTGTTTCATTTGTCCTCCCTTTCATTTTCTGGATTATTATAAAGCAATATTATTAGTTATTAGTATCAATCACTGCATAAATAATATTAAAATTTTCTCAATTGTGAGATTAGCAACATTTCTAATGTAATAGGCTGAATCTGTACACAAATTGGTGAGTGAAACATATTCAGAGGGGTAAAGTAGAGCGAGGGCAAAGGGTTCATACTTATTCTAGCTTCTTGGTAAACAGCAGAAGTGACTTTCAAGACTTAAGAAACCTTATTCTGCAATTCCTGTGAGAGCAGCCCAGCAATGCTTGGGTGTGTCATGTGCCCTCATGCCCTTATGGGGAATGATGATGGTAAGGTCCACATGAGAGGCTGAGCAACATACCCTGCAACCTTGTTCCTGGGTGGGGTTCCCTGGGAAATTAAATTCCCACTCTGACTAGGGTATAGGATGCTTATGAGGAGTGCTATTCAGATCAACACCTATGGAAGGGAAGCAAAAAGAAGGAAGTAAGATGGGACAGGGGAAGGAGTTGAGCTGATAAGTAGTCCCAGCAGAGATCTCAACCAACCCTTTGGCAAATTCTGATCAGAGATGACAGCCCTGTGATCAGTTACTGGGGTCTGGTCACCCTGGAAGGGGGTGGACATTGGATGAGGAGGCTCTCTTCAGGTAGGGCAACCCCCACAGGGGCTGACACAAATAGCTTTCCATCAGGACCACTCCTAGAAGCTTGGAGCATATCCTTCCTCCCTGACGTGGAATGGGGCAGCACATCAGAGCATCCACTCCAAATATTTTTTAGCAAGAAGATCTGTTCCTACATTTTTTGGTTTTTCCTAAGTTGCAAACGTATTAAATGCTTTTGTGTACCAGGTATTTCCTGTACATGATCTTTAATCTTCACATCAACTTCGTAAAAGAGATTTATTATTTTCAAGATGAGGAATCTGAGAGGGCAGGCAGCTTGTCCAAGGGCACAGCTAGTATATGTGGAAGAATTGAGATTTCAATTAAATTATGTCCAACTCTCCAGCTCTTTCCACCAGCACAGCCTCTCTACACTCAGTGCGCCAGTAATTAAAGCCCTCAGACAGCACAATCATATTCCTTTACTCTTTGTTTTTGTTTACCGGTTAGGTAAGCAAGGTCTGTTTTAAAAAGTTAAAGCCATGTTATTTTAAGGCCTTGCAAACCTACTTAAAATTCAAGGGAGATGACGTGTTCGAACATGAATTTTCTGTCTTTAGAGCTTTATTGAAACCATGAGGTAAGAAACACTAACCAAAGGCATATTAATGTATCTGGGGTGATTTTTCTTTTAGATTTTCTGTGCTTTGGAGAAGAGACACTAGATGATCAGTATGAATCAGTGTAACATTATTTCTAACCTTTTTAGCTGCTGAATGGGAATAGGGAAAGCTGAGTTCTATTCATAACTCCTCCAGTATTCTTCCCTAAGTGATCTAGGGAAAGCCACTTAACTCACTGTATGCATTCATTTTCTTACTTGAAAATTACTGTAATGATATCCACCTTTCTCTTACTTTAAATGACAATTATAAGAATAGATGAGCTGCTTTGTGAATGCTTTGAAACAACTACTTGAAAACATCGTGTTTTTTTAAAAACACTTTCTGTTAGCTAATCAAATTTGTTGATTATAGTTCCTCTATTAATTTTCTTAGAGAATATAAAATTCTATAGAAATATATTGCAAAAACTTAAACAGACTGATTAATACATCACTGGGCATTTTTGTAGGCAGCCAAATGAACTGATTGAATTTCAGTATTAGAAAGGCATTTGACAGTTATGGTAAGCAGAATAAATAGATGCCCACATCTTAATTCCCAAAATCTGTGAAATGTTACCTTACATAACCAAAGGGACTTTGAAGATGTGAATAGGCTAAGGATTTTGAGGTGGGAATATTATCCTGGACAATCTAGGTGAACCCAGTGTATTCACAGATGTTCTTGTAAAATGGAGATAGGAATATCAGAATAGGAGAGAGATTTTAAGGTGGTCTGCTGCTGGCTTTGAAGGCAGAGGAAGGGACCATGAGCCAAAGAGTACAGTTCGCCTCTGGAAGCTGGACAAAGCAAAAAATACATCCTCCTAGAGCCTCCAGAAGAAACGGAGTCCTGATGACATGATTTTAGTCCAGTGAGAGTTCTGGCTTACAAAATTATAAAATAATAAATTTGTGTTTTTAAGCCAATAAATTGTGGCAATTTGTTATAGCAGCAATAGGAAACTAATGCTGTCATTTCGTTTAACTACCAGATCTGGGTCCATATGAAATAATAAATTGTCCTGTTGTCAGGTCTAAGAACCATACCTGGAAGGAGGTGGGAGTGTGTTTTAGGATGCTTCTGTGTATCTCCAGATTAAGTGCAGTCTTAGTTGATAAACTCTCCCTGAGGTTTGTCTTGTTACCACTTCTTGGCTACCAGGTCAGTGTGGGATATGGGCAGTTATGCTCCTCTCAGAATTCCTTAGGAAAGCCTTCCCATTAAGGTTTCTGTTCCACTTAAACTGCAGGATGATGGGCTGGCCCTGAGTGTCACTGTCTTGGTCCTAATGTTTTTATCTACTCTGAGTGTCTGATAGAGACCTCTCTTCATCCTTTACTAGTAAATATCTCTTGCTGCTGCATATTGAGAATCCTATAGGGACTTCTTTATCCTTTTTCTCTAGATTAGTTCTACCACCAACATCTTCTGTTGCTAAACCAAGGCTATTTAGCACCATTGAAGAGAATCATACAACCAAATGAGTGTATTTTAGGAAAACATTTATGATCAACAGCTAGGTGTGTGTGTGTATGTATATGTGTGTCATGTTGGGGGAATGAGGAGATAGCAAATTTTTTATGGATATATACATGGATATATACATTTAAAAAGATTATCAGATATAATTAAGTTGTCTTTGAGTTAATCAAAGCAGAGATTTTACTGGATGAACTTGACCTAATCAGGAAGCCCTTTAAAGAGAAATGGTCTCCTTCTGATCTAAGAAGAAATGAGCCATATTGTAAATTGCTTATGATTAGGAGAGAGGTAGCCTGTAGAAACTGAGAGCCTCAGTCCTACAGCTGAAAGGAACTGAATTCTTCCAATGATCTGAATGAGCTTCAAAGAGAACCTTAATCTCTAGATGAGAATCACAGACCAATAGCCCACACTTTGAATGGAACCTTGGAGTCCCTGAGCCCAGGACTGCTTTAAGTCATGCCCAGACTCCTGAGTCACAAAAACTGGGAGAAAATATCTGGGTATTGTTTTGAGCTGCCGAGTTTACGATAATTTGTTATACAGTAATAGCAAAGCAATACAAAAATAAAAATAGATAGAAAATAAAGAAGGAATGGAGGGAGGGACCGAGAGAAGGAGGAGGGGAATGAGTGAGTTATGTTATGCTAACATAACTTGATTTAGCAAATTCTATTGGTTTTCATGGATACCTGTTCATTTACTGAGATCTCAACATCTATCTGCTTAACCCCAAAATTTTGGCAGGGACTGATCTCAAACTTCCTATTCTTTTTGCCTCAATTTCTATTTTAAAAATTGGAGTAAAAATTTGTGCATATCTGGTCCTTCTGTCATCCAGCACATTCACTGTGATTTTTGAAGACTTACAGAAAATATTCACAACAATCAGTATACGTAGGTTCTTTTAGTGCCCTGAGGTATGATGTACATAAGCTGCGGTCTTGGGCTTCATTCACATGGGTGGACGGTCTCTAATTATTGTATGACCATCTCGAGTTTCAGTTTCTTCTTTATATTAAATGACAGTCTATTTCCAGTTTGAAGATCATTCTTCTTCTTAGAACAGATAGAAGCAGAATTGAATATGGTTGATTCTGCCTGCTGGCTGTCATTTGTTAAAATCAATTTTTTCCATTTACCCTGTGTGATGAATACCTGGGAGTAAGAAATTTTGGGTAGATATATGCTAAATTCTTTTTTACTTTAAAGAGTTTTCTTGAAGTATAACATACTGTCTTAATTCACTCATTTAAATATACATTTTATTGATTTTTCTGAAAACGTGCAGTCGTGTAACCATCACAGTCCCATTGTAGAACAATTCCATCACTGCACAAGATCCCTCGCTCTTCACTGGATTGGCTGCATTGGACAAAGTTGGTCCCTCCTCTTTGACGTGTTTTCATCACTTAGTTTCCAGTTCAGTAAACTCTATTCTTTTATGTTTATTTTGTTGTTATTTTGTGTATTTTTCTGACCTCGGTGGCCTTTTCTTTTCTGTCTCTATTGCTGATTTCTATTTTTTCTTAAACTTTTCAGCATTAGTTTTGACCCAGGATATAGTACTTGGACTGCTTTTGCCCTCAGCAAATGAAAACACAATTCTCTTGTTCAAGCAGTTGGCATGGTTAGTGTAAGTCTTTCCTATTCCTGTGGCTATAGCCAGGATAACAGTGGCTTTTGTCACTCTTAATACTTTTACATCCATTGTATAAATGACATAGAGCGTTCAAATGCTTGAGGAAAATAGTCTAGTTTGGAAGGCGGAGCACAATGGTAAACTATGTTTTGAGAACATTTGATTAAAAAACCTTAAATTACTTCTATTTCACTTCCTAATAGCTATTCTACAGTATTTGTTAACATATGATTGTTGCGCTGTACAAATTGCTGAAAATTTACATGTGGTTTTTCTTGAAGTCATTTTTACTATGTAATGGTATTTTTTTATTTGAAATACTAGAGGCCCAGTGCACAACATTTGTACACTGGGGGGGGGGGTCCCTCAGCCGGCCTGCACCCCCTTGCAGTCTGGGACCCCTCAGGGGATGTCCACAAGGAGCAGGCCTAAGCCAGCAAGTAGATATCCCCCAAGGGGTCCTTAGCGCTGCTGAGGAGGCGGGAGAGGCTCCGCCACCGCCGCTGTGCTCGCCAGTCGTCAGCCCGGCTTCTGGCTGAGTGTCACTTCCCCTGTGGGAGCACACTGACCATCAGGGTGAAGCTCCTGCTTTGAGCATCTGCCCCCTGGTGGTCAGTGCATGTCATAGCAACCAGTCGCTCTACCATTTAGTTGATTTGCATATTAGGGTTTTATTATATAGGATTTTTCTAAATAAAAATGTTCCCCTAATATAGCTAGTAAACTGGATTTTTATGTATTTTAAGTTTATTTAACATTTTATACATTATATTACTCAATTTGGAAATGGACCTCTTATAACCTATCTGTTGTTTGAACTAAAAATTTAGGTACTATGGGGCAAAAGGAAAAAGAAATAATCGGTTGGTGCTGGAGGGCACTTTAAGCAAGGCTTGAAATGGTAATTTGATAGATGTGACACAGTTATGAACAATAACTGGTAAAAAAGACATGGGTGAATTATTACCTATTAATGGTCTCTAAGCTCCACCTCACCTCCACTTTTCCGCTATTACATCTCTTCATTACATGTTCCCGTGGCAGTCCTTATTATGCATATCACACTTGGAATTATTTATTTAGTGTTTACAATTCTGACTAGACAATATTGTTCCCTACACTGGTGTACCTGGCATATAATGGGAACCCAATGATATTTGTGGAATAAATGTTTTTCCAACTTCTAATAATCAGATATCTATGTTCCTCATATGTATAGGAGCTACTTGTTGAATGACCAGTCAAAGGAATGAATATGTTTAGCAAGAACAAAGGCAAAGATTACTGTCTTTCCCAGAGTACTCCTTTTCTGTATTACTTTTTCTTTTCACATGTCTGCATCCCGTCTCTTGTTCTGGCTTCCAAATTTCCCTCTGGAGAGTACTGATGAGTAAATTGCTTTACTGATGTTGACCCTCCAAGAATATTTATGTCTTTAAAGAAATTATTTCCAGAAAGATGGCATATCATTAGATAAAATTCCATATACTTATCAGAGATGGAGAAGGTACTTTGTGGAATGGAGCAGGGATCCTGTATTCTCTGAAAAACACACTAGTAGTTCTGCCTCTCCCTCTCCGCCTCCCTTCTTTATTTCCACAGATGTTTTTCTGAGTATTTAATGTGCTACACTGTTGGGGGTTAGAAAGCAAAAGGCCTTGAAGGAAAGGGCCACCTGGTGGCGGGCCTTGCAAGACAGAGCAGAGGAATTTGGATTTAGTATTCCATGCCACGGAGCTACTGCCCTCTTCACTGCTAGAGGGTGACAGCAACATTAATAGGAGTTACTTAGGCCAAGTCAGTGGAACAAGTTCTGATGATACACTTTTATATATTTGGTGCTTACCTTTTAGAAGATAAAACAAAAGTTAGAGAAAGATAGACCAGTTATTTTAGCTGAGCAACAGGAAATTCAGTATTGTTCTGCACTATCAGTCTGACATTTTAATTTGATTATTTAAGGCATTTTTTGTTGCTGTTACAGATTCATAGTTCATATTATTTAACTATAATTTTTGTTTTAACTCTTTGGAGTATAGGAAAACATCATACAAGAGATTAAGATTATAAATAAAAAAAAAAAGAAAACTCTCCTACAAACATTTTTGCAATTTGTAATTTTGTGTTTATTTTGTATGAAGCTATCCACTGTAATAAAGATAGAATAATCTCCTCTGCCTTCTGCTTTTAAGGCCTGCTTCTGAAATGTGGTTCTGAGAGACAGAAGTGAGAAATAAAGTACTGAGGGTAAAGAGAAAGAAATTACTGATCTTTCAGAATATTTGAACAATGTATTTCTAGTAGATTTTTTTTTTAATGTACATAGAACTTGAGGATTATTCATTTACTCAACACTTGGTTCAATTCCACTTAAGACTGAAGTGTTTTAGCTCCCAACTGCCTTTAAGCCTGGTGCTTTATGATCATGCACAGCCCCTCAGCGTGTTTAAGTTCCCATGTTCTCCCTATTTCTTTTTTTATGAACTGCGATTTGTGTCATCTCCACTGGGCAGAAAGATAAGCTTTGAAAAGGTAAGACCTTGCATGTTATCCTATATAATAAAAGGCTAATATGCAAATCGACCGAACAGCAGAATGACCGGTTGCTATGACGTGTACTGACTACCAGAGGGCAGACGCTTAACACAGGAGCTGCCCCCTGGTGGTCAGTGCACTCCCACAGGGGGAGTGCTGCTCAGCCAGAAGCCAGGTTCACAGCTGGTGAGCTCAGCGGAGGTGGTGGAA
Organism: Myotis nattereri; assembly: GCF_964212035.1. NCBI lineage: Eukaryota > Metazoa > Chordata > Mammalia > Chiroptera > Vespertilionidae > Myotis > Myotis nattereri. The sequence goes on along the minus strand of NC_138076.1, from coordinate 199,565,022 downwards.
GCCTCTCCAGCCTCTGCAGTAGCGCTAAGGATGTCCAACTGATGGCTTAGGCCCGCTCCTCTAAGCCTTCAGTTGGACATCCCCTGAGGGCTCCCGGAATGCGAGAGGGCGCAGGCCAGGCTGAGAAACCCCCCTGAGTGCACAAATTTTGTTCTCTGGGCCTCTAGTATAAAAATAAAATAAAAGAAAAAGTAGAATGAACGATTGAACAGTGCCAGGCATTTTTCATATGTTAGTTTATATAACCTCACAAGAGTCCTTTGATGTAAATGTTATTTATTATACAAAGGTAATGATTAAGAAAATGATGTTCACACCCAGATGGTGTGGCTCAGTGGTTGAGCATGGACCTATGAACCAGGAGGTCATGGTTTGATTCCCAGTCTGGGCACATGCCCGGGTTGTGGGCTTGATCCCCAGTATGGGGTGTGCAAGAGGCAGCTGATCAATGATTCTCTCTCCTTATTGATGTTTCTTTCTCTCCCTCTCCCTTCCTCTCTGAAATAAAAGATATATATACATATACATATGTATATATACATATACATATGTATATGTATATATATGTGTGTGTGTATGTATATATATAATGATGTTCAGTGTTTAGGTGACTTGCTTCAAGTAGAAAAGCTAGAAAGCAAATGGACAAATGCAGATGCAAGAATGCCTGCCTGAGGTTTAGTTCTGTTATCAAACAGCAAACAAGCTTCCACAGCCCACTTACGCCTCTGCCTGGGAATAGCACAATCACACAAAAAGAACGCAAACCCATCCAGGCTCACAAGGCGCCCGCCGAGGAGCGTGGTGAGGGAAAGGCTGGAGGTTGGTTTTTTGAATAATTCAAGGGAATGTTTTCTGTATTTTGTTTCCCTTTCTAAGTTGTTTATCTCCTGAGGGGAAACATTCAAGGAATAAAAGACGGGGAAAGTTCTGGGCTTCCTTTAGTCCCTCGTGAAATGAAGGAATCAATCAATGTTGGTTGAATGCTGAATACATTTGCTGTACGCCATCAGGACCAAGCGTGTGATATAACACTCTTGCTGGGAAAGAGAACAGAAAAGCCAGTCCAGGGGCTTTTTCAGATGTAGAAATGAGGCTGGCCGCTGGTGCCTAGAGTGACCTGTTTCTCTCCTTTCAAGAACACAGGATCCAATAATTAAAATGTCCTGTGCATTAACAGTATCTTAGGAGAACATCAATAACTCCAACGACTACAGTAACCTTCTCTCTCACTTCCAGTAAGTTCACCCGATGATAAATGGAGCCACTTATCCACAGAGACAGTCAGATAATTTAGCTAAGGCTCAAAGGAGAGCTACAAGAATAAACACACAGAATGTATTTTGCAGAAGAAGGGTTAAAATAGCAGGGCTTTTTTCAGCCCCAGGAAGAAAAACACAGAGGACTTTTTAAAGAATATTTTTGAAAACTAGACAAGACTTTTATGCAGGAGAAAGGGTAGCAGCATGGGCCCAGAGTGCATCAAAATCAGATGTGCAGCTTTCCAAAAATACAGATGCTTAGGTCCCCCCTCCCCCTCCCCAGAGCTCCCGAATTAGAATTCAGTGGGGGCAGAGGGTGGGTGCGGCTCAGACTACAGGCTTTTTTAAAAACGTCACTGATGTTCCAGACTCACAGCTAGGGTGGGGAACAATTGCTCCTGTCACTTAGCCTCCCATCACGACTGACTAAATAGGTGGGTGTTTCTGACTCCTTATATTCTGAGGTCTCTTGTCATGAGGAGTGCAGCTCTTAGGCAGTGTGGTAATGAAGCTTGCCTAAAGGCAGGCTCATACTGTGTTCCAGGGCGGGAGTTAGATCTTTCACACGGGATAGTTCACGTCATTCTCAAAAACAGCCTTTTGGGAACGATCTGATCACCTCCACTCTACAAATGAGGCCGAGGCGCTCGCAGGGCTGCAGTGGCCTGCCACACATAACAGCACAGTCATGAGCCTTTTAGATCCGGGACGGCTGGACTTTGAAATCTGATCCAGAAAATGAATGTGAAAAAAATCTAAGGCAGAATGGAATTTAAAAGAAAATCTACCAGATTGAGTGTGACTGATATTAGAATTGAGGGGAGGGGATGGAAATAATTGATAACCGGCGAAATGTACTGATTTCAATATTTTTTCCCTTGGCCACAAGCTATACGCTTATTTACGTATTATCCATATTTATTTGGATGTTGCTATACAGTAGGTGGCGCAATCCAAATACAAAGCAGTTTAGGGGAAGAATTTGCTTTCTTTTCTGTTTTTCATAACACTTTAAATTTCATAGTCATTGTATACGTGCGCGCACGCGCGCACACACACACACACACACACACACACACACACACACATTCACACACTCACACACACAAACAGTGGCAGAATCTTCAAGTTCAACTACCAATCTTGATCCCCAGCGAAGTTCTGATTTTACTTTTTTTTAAATGTCATTTGACCTTGGTCTTACTAATGCTACAGGTTCCTCCTGTGCTTACTAATTGATAATTTAATTTTCCTATTGCTTGTTAGCTTGGGTGTCCCATCCTGGTCTTTTTTTTCCTCACCAAAAGGTTAGCCTAGCCCTTTAGATTGTTGGGAAAAGAAGTGATTTCAGTTCCAGAGACATTTTTTGACCTGATTTCTATGTCTTCTGCAGTTCCCACCAATCATTTTTTTATTACTCACATATACGTCTACAGAAACACACTGAAGAATAATCACGATATTTAATGCTTTTGATGAACTAACTCTATCTTTTGAAAGTATCCTGGGACTGAGACCTAAGTGATCAATTTGTTCTATCAGTGCCATGCTTATTTATAAAAAAGGGTATGCTGGCATTATTGCTTTTTATATTCCTATCTATTAGTGAATTATTGAGGACTGTGCTGTTTAGGTGGGGGTATTTGACAATAAGCTTGGTTCTTGTTACCAGTGACAGCATTTAACTTGGTGACTATTGCACTGTAGGTTTATATCCTACTCCCATGTTCTTTTAGTATTTGACAGTTTTACCACTTTAATTTTTAATATTCAGCCTTCGGTAACATAATATAAATTTTTGGAGGAATCCATCTATAAAGCCTGGGCTATGCCTACGGAGTTATTTTACCCAGATTCTTTACTGAAATTTTAAGTATCTTTTTTTCCTCATAAGTCAAAACTGAAGTCAGTAATCACTTGCACGGCTCAATTGTCCATGAGTAGCTTTGAAAATGAATGTCTCTGTGTTCACAAATCTTGCATGGAAGAGTTGTAAGTTGCTGGAAAAAAAAATGTCCGTCATAGACTTTAACAGAGGTAGCTGCTGATTTTTTTTTTTCTAACTGAAATCTACCTTCAGAAAGGAAAATGTATATCTCAGGATAGTATAATCCTGGTGATTCTGTGCATACATGAGTGAGATTCAGGTCACTATTCCAGAGACAATCAAAACAACTCAGGGATTCCAGATATTGTGAGAGAAAAGTTAATTCTTTCACAAAACTGTATGGGAGTTCCAAAAGTATTCTCTTTAATAAACTATATGATTTTATAGGAAGATGCTGTTTTCTGATATGAATACAGTATAATTCTTAAGGTCTAAAGTTCAGTAGTTTCTTGTTTCATAGTTTGGGCAAGAAAAGCACACTTTGCTTGTAGCAAACATTTATAATATAGCCCTGGCCAGTGTGACTCAGTTGGTTGGAGCCTTGTTCAGAACACCAAAAGGTGGCAGGTTTGATTTCTGGTCAGGACACATAGTCAGGTTGCGGTTTCAGTCCTGGTTGGGGCATGTGCGGGAGGTAACTGATTATTATTTCTCTCTCACATCAATGTTTCTGCTCTCTCTCTCTCTCTCTCTCTCTCTCAATTAAGAAAAAGAAAAAAATATATGTAATACATTAGATTCCAAGTTATGCTAATCTATTAGTTTTTTTTCTTTTTTACATTCCATTTGTAAGTGTGATCATATAGTATTGATCTTTCTCTAACTTATTTCATTTAGCATAAGGTTCCTCGTTGTTGCAAATGGTGAGATTTACTTTTTTTATGGCAGTGATAATATACAGGGTGGGGCAAAGGTAGGCTTATAATTGTGTGGAAAAGAATGCAATAACAAATAATACAAGAATAAACTCTGCTTTGCATACTCACAACTGTAAACCTACCTTTGTTCCATCTTGAAAAAAAATATATTTTAAATTAATTAAACAAGGAGGCTATTAGACTGGCAGCCTACATAAGAAAACCAAAATCTAAGCCTGTACATGCCTCAAGGTTATGAAGTTGAAAACTAAGGATAACTAATAGCAAAAAGCCAGCAAGGCTTGCTGCTATAGCCAATTAATAATTTCATTATTCCTGTAGGTCTTTTTTCTCTAGTGTTTCTTTTAGGACAGGTCTACTAGCAATAAATTCTCTCGATTTTTGTTTATCTGGAAATGCCTTCATTTATTCTTTATTTCTGAAGAATAGATTTGCTGAATGTAGAATTCTTGGTTCACATTATATTTCTTTTAGCATTTTGAATATTTCAACGAACTGCCTTCTAGACTCCATGAGCGCTGAAAAGTTAGCTGTTAATAATTTTTCTCTTGCTGCTGTCATGGTTGTCTCCTCTTTGTTATTTAACAGTCCACGTGTGGATTTCTTTGAATTTATCCTACATTGAGTTTGTTGAGGTTTTTTTTTTGGTGTGTGGAGTAATTTTTTTTCATCAAATTTTGGAGGTTTCTGGCCATTATTTCTACAGATACTAGTTTTTCCTTTTTCTGTCTTCCCTTCTGAGACTCCCAGAATGCACATGTTGGTGTACTTGTAGATGCAGAACAGTTTTCTAATATTCTGTTATTTGTATTTTTTTCTTTCTGTTTATTAGATTGGAAAATTTCAATTGACCTATCTTCAAGATTGCTGATTCATTTTTTCTAACAGTTCAAATCTATCTTTGAGTCCCTCTAGCAAATGTTTCATATAATTAACATAATTTACAGTGCAGAATTATTTTGTTCATTTTTATAATTTATATCTCTATTTATATTGGTATTTTCTATTTCACTTTAACATCCACTCTCTTACCTTTAATTTTTACACATGGTTCAATTAGTTATTTGACCATATTTATGACATATGACTTAAAGGCTTTATCTAGTAAGTAGAAAATCTTTATTCCTTGAGGAAGAGTTTCTGTTGACTGTATTTTTCCCCCCTCTCTATATGGGCCGTAGTTTTCTGATGTCTTGTAATTTTTGTTGAAAGTTGGGCTTTTGAAATAGTATAAAATGGCAACTGTGGAAATCAGATTCTTCTCTTCCCAGGGTGTGTGTGTGTGTGTGTGTGTGTGTGTGTGTGTGTGTGTGTTTTGTTGCTGTTGTTTGGTTAGTGACTCTCCTGGATTAATTCTGGCAAGTCTGAATTGTGGTTACTTAAGTATCTGCTTGGTTATCTTAGCGGTTACCTTATGATTTGATAGACATTTCCTTAAATATCTTGAAACAATAACCATGGACTCTGTGTGTTGAGATATGTCTTCAAGTTTTGACAGTTTACATACTTGCCTTAGCCTTCATTTCCTCTTTTTACAGAGCTTCAAGTTCAACCACAAGCAAGAGATTAGGATCTTTCCTGGGTATGCACACAGCCATGCACATGTATGTGGTCTTTCTGGTCCATAGAAATATGTTGAAACTTTTCAGAGACCGATATGGATATATCATTTCCCAGATTTTTTTGAAATCTTCTTGAGCAGCCTTTTGTTTGCTGCTGCTGTTATCACTGAGTCAGGCTGCTAGTAGCTACCATATTAAGCAGTTGCTACGGATTCATTTTAACAAACGTCTAGAGCAGTGGTTCTCAACCTGTGGTTCGCGACCCCTTTGGCGGTCGAACGACCCTTTCCCAGGGGTCACCTAAGACCATCCTGCATATCAGATATTTACATTACGATTCATCACAGTAGCAACATTGCAGTTATGAAGTAGCAACGAAAATAATTTTATGGTTGGGTCACACCATGAGGAACTGTATTTAAAGGGCCAGAAGGTTGAGAACCACTGGTAGAGGATAAGGCCTTTCCCACTGCATGAGCTCTGCATCAGGTAAAATAAAAACAAGCCCTGTAAATGAGCCTTTTCCAGGGGGCTGCTGAACAGGTTAATTCATGAGAATTCTCTGTGGGTCCGAAGATGTTTGTAGTGCTCCAAACCCACTCACCCCCACCCCACCCACCCCAGTGAATTAAGATTCACTCTTATTGTGAGGCCGTTACATTTTGCCCTGTGGAACTAGAGAGTGGGGATGGGAGATGGGACAAGTTAAAGTGCCGCATGCTTACTGTTTGAACAAAGGTTCTGCTGACTTTTCTGGAATAAATTCTACACAGATTGTTGCAAATCACTGGTTAATTTTTAGAGTTCTGAAAAAGTTGACTTTATCATCTTTTGTGAATGTTCTTGTTGCTCTTATGGAGGAGTGGATTTTCAGAGATACAATTTTCAGAAGTGCTTCTTCACCATCCTCTAAATAGGTGGAGAGTATGTCATGTTCAAATTCAGTTTTAAGTTGAACCAATAAGCAGATGAATTCAGATGAAGCAGATTAATGGCATAGAGTTGACTGAAAAGTAACATGAAGTAGTTTTGAATGAAAAGTATTTAGAAGGTACTTGAGTTCTTGGACCGTGGATAATGTGAGGATAATGATGTTTGTAGATTATTCAGATGGTTGTGGTAGGATGAAATAAAGCTCTAGGAGAAGGGAGATGAGTTCAGAGGCAGTGGCAAAATTCTATGTATGTGATGCTGAGGTCTAGCTTAACATGGCAGCGGTGGATATAGAAATGCAAGGGGGAATCAATCATGGGATTTGGTGATAGACTGGATCTGGGGAATAAAGGAATAGAGGAGTTTCAAAAGATAAAAATGTTGCTGTTCTGCTTTGGAAAAATGATAGTAGAGTAATGATAATGAAGATAATGGAAGGCATGTGGCAAATTTTTATTTTGATATCTTAGAGATTCCTTCATTTAACCAAGTCTCTTCTTAGGCTCTTTGCAGACATGTCAATAAGACTCATAAAGATCAAATGAATAGGTGTTGGTTATTAAAACCAGGGTTTTATGTTATCAAAAGCTAAATATCATCAAGAGACCTCTTAAATCACATTCATTTAGAAAAAGAAGAAGGAAAGGAAAGATTCTTTAAAATCTAAAGATATTCCAAAATGTTAATCATGTTAACTTTCTAACATGCAATTCTCTGGGAAGGCAGACATCAGAAAGTTAAAGTTTTATATTAATGGGATTTAATTAATGTGTATAAGAGTGGTGGGTTCACAGCCTTGAATGTGCATTAATAGAATGTATATTAATAATGTATCTGTTATAAATTTGAGTCCTGCATTCCAGCACTGCTTGTTACTTAGAACACAATGTTCTGTCAGCATGCAGATTCATCATTATTTTTCAAATCATTTCCCTCCTTTATTTTTTTTCATAATCCTCAAGGAGAGAAAGCAATAAATGAAAAATGAGGTGATTATCAATGAGATGACCGCTGTAATCCATGTAATTGAGAAATGTTCATTCCGATATGGGATCAGAGTCAGATTTCTGGACTCTTCTTAACCTGTGAACATTTCTCATTCAATTGTTTACTTCTGTGTGTAATTCTAACAAGGCTGAAACTGGCGACAACAGTACATATTTCCACATTACCATTGCACCATCATCTTCTTCAATATTTTAATTATATTATTTATCAATGTTTGTGTTCTTCCTGATTTGTTTAAAGCATTAAATCACAGATTTGTATTCTTTACTTTTATTTAGAAGCTAGAAGAGCAAGACTCAATTCTGGTATTGATACCGGACGAAGTGGGGGTTTCTCTTCCCTAGTGGGTGTTGCTGGGGTGGACTTCTTATGATATTCCGAGGAAAGGAATTTTCTGAGGCTTGCATGGGAGAATGAGTAATCTTTATTTTTGAGGAATGAAATCCCTGTGTTTCTCAAGTCCCATTTCCTTGAGTCCAGTCATAGAAAAAGGATAGCTGGAGTTTCAGCAAAGCTAGAAGCAAAGCCAGAGTCCAGAGTTTCCTTTCCATGTTGGAGCCGGTTCCAGTTCAGCATCTGGCCAGTTGCAGTGCATTAGTCCATTGTGTGTGGGGTCCACATGGTGTGGGCCACACGGGAGAATGCCAGGAGCCAAGCATGCCAAGAGGAATGAAGAGCACAAGAGGATAAGAGCACCAAGAGAGCAAGTTTCTTTGTTCAGGGAATTAAGTATCCCAAATCCTCATGGGCCTGCAGTGGCCACACACATTCTGGCCAACTATCTCTGTCCCCAAGTGTGACTGACAACAAGTACCTTTCTTAGTCCTCCCAACTTTACTGGGCAGGCGCCTATCTTCCCTTTGACCAGTCTCCTTCCCGCAGTCTGGCCTTCCCTTTGCTTTTTTCCAATATATCAGCTAATTACAACAGTATCATTATTATCTTACTTGTCTCTGTGGGTAGAGAAGTAAATGTTTACAAAAGAGTTATCTTATAATTCATGTTTCTGTTAAAATAGCACAGGGATAGGGAGGCTTTGAGAGGCCATTCAGGTTGTTCTCCCTATTCGCAATATTTAATTTTTCTTAATCTTGGTTATTTATTTAATCCTCCTTTAAATTAATTAATTCAACCCTTTAATACTATATTGAGTTCTATGACACATACAAAGAGGTAGTATATGGAGCACTTGTTTTCTGAGAAGACAGAATTTAGAAGTAGCTAACAATAAAAATATTAAGCATTAATATAGGATCTGAAAAATCTAGTGTGTCATGAGATACTGAATTATCAATACAGAATATTACTGTTGTTTTTAGATTCAGAGAAGAAAGCAAGCCATGCAGGCAAGAGTACTCATTAAATGCTTCATTGATTATGCAGAATTTATGATTGGTTGTGAAAGAAAAGGAGAATTTTGATAGACCTGGAAGAGCCCCCTGATGCTCAGAAGGGATGGAGACAGCATAAGCAAAAGGACATTCAGGAATGGGGCTACTGGGTGCATCAGCCTATGGGAGCAAAGTGTTGAAAGGTATTCTTGGGTCAGCATCAGACGTTTGAAAAAATAGAATAATTATAAAAAGCTCATATTTTCATTGAACAAATATTTATTGAATGATTATTAGTGTCCTCTGATAATACTATAATCCAAGGCTATAATACATACTTTTTGGGAATGGTAGGAAGCTGTAGCTCTGAAACTGGACCACTGTATGGAGGGGAGGTACTATAAAGGGCTTGCAGTTTCATATGGGCACCAAGCTTAGTCTGTAGATGACATAAATAATGTAATCCTTACCCATATCCATATTTATTATTTTCAGTAATCATGCGTAAGTTTTGCTATGATTAATAAAATAGATATTTTTTGTTGCTTTTTTGGTCACATATTTTTTTTTCAAGCAACAAATCCAAAAACTGTAGCTCACCTACTGGAGTTTGGTAGAGAATCAGGGTTCTTTCTGTGTCATATTTTCATGTGGAGAGACATTTGATTAGTTTAACTGAGCTTCTCTCTGCTCCTACTCACTCTTCAGGGGAGTTAATTGATTTGTAAATTTGGAAGCAGGAACTGAGCATGTGTCACTAATACTCTGTTATCTTCTTACCTGCAGAGAGAATGATCCGTTAAATTTAGCAGGGAAGAACCTGCTCAGGGTTGTGAGACCTGATGCTAGAATTCTCTAATCCTGCAATGTAGTAGCAGGAAGTCTATGTGACCTTGCACCTAAACTACATTCTCTAGGATATGCTCCATCATTAACCTAATTGACATTTTAATCCATTTGCCTAAATCTTTTGTTTTATTCATGGATTGGCTAACAGCTGTCTCTGGGCCAAATCTGACTCATTGCAGGCCAAATCTGGCCACACTTTTCCATTTACATGTTGTGTGTAGCTTTATTGCTACAACAACAGCATTGAGTAGTTGCAACAGAGATCTGAAAAGCCTAAAATATTTACTATCTGGCCCTTTACAGAAAAGATCCATCAGCCCCTGGACTCTCATTTATAATTTGGGCAGGGAAGTCATTTATTTGTACTCCCTGGATTCCTAAATTAATCCCAGCGTTATCCTGTAGGGATTGGTGAAAATTTTTACTTTGAAAACATGTTTTGTTATTCAAATAGCAGAAATCCTTGGTGTAAAAATGAAGTGGAGTCAGGGATGGGAGCTATTCAAGTAACATAGGTATGAGCCAGTGAGGTTTGAACTAGTTTGGTGATTATGAAAATAGAAAAGTAATACAGGGTTTAGGGGTTATTATGAAATGCAAATTACATGGAAGTTGATGCCTACTTCTTCACAGTAGCAGTAAGCAAGGTGGATAGGAAAAAAGCAAATGTCTCCAAGAATTCAAGCCTAGGTGACTGGGTTAATATCCTGGGAGCTCTTACAATGTATTTGTTACTCTACCTATCTGGCTTGCCTCTGGCCCTTTAGGTCCCACATTCACCAACATCAGGTATAAAGTCTCCAAGTCTAGTAACATCAGTCACGCAGGACCCCTCACTATTATTAGACCTATCAACACTGAGCATTTGTCTGTGGAACTTCAGCATCTATTCAGCATTTTGTTCTAATGAACTTGCTGATGCCTTTTGTCTTCCCAATACTTAAGTTAAATCTCAGTATTTTTCTAATAGACACCTGGCTTATCTCCTAACTCCTTTATTTGTTCAGTATTAATCATTTTTTTTTTCATAATTTGTTCCCTGCCTCTTTCCAGTAAAGAGTACGAGGTGTTAGACTACTCACCTTGTAAAGAAATCCTTTAATATAAACAATCTTGGCTTCTTTTGTTTTCTTTTCTTCTCTTTTTCACTATTATTAATGCTTCCCAGACAGTACACTTTTTTAGTCTTTTAGTCTCAAGGTTGTTTCACATGATTCAGTTTTCCTTTTTGTCATCTTGTGTTTGGTGAATTACATTTTATTTCTTTTGACTTCTTATGGAGATTACCTAGGTCTTTTCTTGTGGATTTGTACTGAGCTGATTCATATTTAGATTCACTTGGCATTTGGCATATTTTCAGTTGCATTTGTGTGATTTATTAAGGAGATTATTTCTGGGATTTCACCATCTTCAGTTTTACCTGCGGTATGTACATTTCTACACAATAGTGCCAGAAGTAAAAATCAAAGTTCATTTATATTTGAAATGGTATCATCACCTTTCTCAGGTGGTATTTAGACTGTGGATTTTTTCCCCTGATAATAATGTGTATATATAGTTTTAAAAAACATAAGTAAGCCAGGCTGGCTTAGCTCAGTGGTTGAGCATTGACCTATCAACTAGGAGGTCACAGTTTAATTCCTGGACTGGGCACATGCCTAGGTTGAGGGCTCGATCCCCAGAAGAGGGTGTGCAGGAGGCAGCCAATCAAAGATTCTTTCTCATCATTCATGTTTCTATCTCTCTCCCTCTCCCTTCCTCTCTGAAATCAATAAAAATAAATTTTTTAAAAAGACCAAATAAAAGAAGAGAATATTGTCTCATTCCCCAGTGTTGATCACCAAATTTTTCATCATTCCTTCCAGAAATAGTCTATGCCTATATTATACACAAACATATTTTATCTTCGCACAGACATGGACATACATTGTTGTTGCCTTTATTTGTTTTATCTCACCATATCTGTACCTACACATGTATCTCATTTTGAGGAATGACCGAATAGTAATAATGGCTACATTTACTGAATATTTAGAATCTTAGGCACTGTAGTACACTCTTTATAAATTTCATTTCACTTTATTTCAAATTTATTTCATTGATTTTGTTATGTCACTCACAACCAACAACAACCCTATGAAATAGATAGTATTAGTATTCTATTCTTGCAAATGAGGATACTGAGGCTTTGCCCAGGTAACTTTGCCAAAAATGGCTGAGCTGGGGTTCTGAATCCACACTCTTTAACTATTATATTCTTCAAGTATATTTCATTAACCATTTCCATCAATATGATAGTAGTAAAACATAGATCTCTATGTTTGCTCTCAGAGAGTCTGAATTAGTCAATATTTGGGGGAAAGTCACAAGTTTTAATTATTAACAGATGATCCAAGTAGACTTTGTGTAGTGTAAAAATCTGTGCACCTCTGTATTATATTACATTACCTCCTTGTATGAATTATAGTTATTAAACAGTCTCCTAATGAGAAATCTAAAAAAATAATTTATCGTACTTTACTATTATAATCAATGCCCAATACACATCCTTACATATACATGTTTATTTGTATTTGTGGGTAATTGTAGGAAAGACTTCTGGAAGTAGAATTCCTGGGTAAAAGAGTATGTGCACTTAAAATTTTGATACACTTTTGGGAATTTTATCAAGAACAGAGATAGTCCTCTTTTCCTTGCTACTAGCCCCTGGTTAATTACTAGTTATTTTCCAAGGAGTAAAGATTTGAACACTAAAAAGAGATTAGTCAAAAGTGTTTTTCAGGCAGTTCCTTTGATTTTTTAAATTTATTTTATTTATTTATTTTTTTACCCTGTATTAGTTTGCTAAGCTGCTTTAATAAAGTACCACCAACTGGGTGGCTTAAACAACACAGATTTATTGCCTCAACAGTGCTGGAGGCTTGAAGTCCAAAATGAAGGTATGTGTAGGGTTGACTCTTTCTAAGGACTGTGGTTTGCTGGCAAAACCTTTGGCATTCCTTAGCTTGTGGTGGCATAACTCCAATCTTCACTATATACACGTGTCTGTGTACATGCCTATTTTAAATTTCCCCTCTTTATCGACTTCATCTTAATTTAGCTAATTACATATACAACAACCGTATTTCCAAGTAAGATCACATTCTGAGGTAGTAGGGATAGGACTCGGACACATGAATTTTGGGAGACACAACTCAGTCCATAACATACTCAAAGTAATGTTTGTTAGGTGGTACTTACATTGGTTTCTCAGCGCTTTGCTGGTGAGATTTCTGTTGTGATTTCAAATGTTTAATTGACATCTCCAACTTTGAAGTGGCTGATCAAGAAAGGTTTAACTAATAATCAAGCTCCACAGACATTAATTGGTAATATTTTCTGGAGGGGAAAATATCCTGACACCCATTTAGAACACAGATGATTGATATTGGTAAGATCTGATCACAATTTTTCTCATTCATGACACTAAGAGGCAAGCTTCCCTTAACATACCCTCCCTCCATTTCATTATTTAATAGAAGGTTTAAAAGATCTTAGAATATTATGCTAAGCAAAATAAGTCAGATGGAAAAGCATATGTCAAGAACCATATGCTTTCACTCACATGTGGGATAGAAAACTGAAAGCAACAAATGAACAAACAAGGCAAATAAACAAGTGAAAACTCATAGACACAGACAACATTATGTGGTTACTAGAGGGGAAGCGGGGTATAGGGAGGGAGTAAAGGATAAAGGGGGTCAAATATATGGTGACAGGAGGAAATTTATGTGGGTGATAAACACATAATGCAATATGCAGACAATCCTATCTAATAAAAGAGAAGCATGGTAATTAGCGTACGACTGCTACCCTTCCCATTGGCTAATCAGGGAAATATGCAAATTAACTGCCAGCCAAGATGGCGGCCGGCAGACAGGCAGCTTAAAGTGAACATGAGGCTTGCTTGCTTCAGTAATGGAGGACTCCAACGTTCCCCGCCTGCCGCTGCCAGCCTCTGAGCTGTAACTCTAAGCAACTATGTTACAAATATAGAAGCTAAACAAAACTCCAGAAACCTGCTTTAGTCCGCCAGGCTTCAGCCAGCAGGATTGCAACATTGTTTCAAATACAGAAGGTAAACAAAGGCCAGAAACCTGCTTTCAGCAGCGAAGGCCTAAGAGCTGGAGCCAAGCCTCAAAGCTAAAGCTGGCCCAGGATAAGAAAAAGAAAAAGAAAAAAAGGAGCGGTTGGGAGCTTCAGTCACCCTCCAGCCTGAAAACAGCCCTCAGCCCCTCACCCAGACTGGCCAGCCACCCCAGTGGGGACCCCCACCCTGATCCAGGACACCCTTCAGGGCAAACCAGCCAGCCCCACCGATGCACCAGGCCTCTATCCTATATAGTAAAAGGGTAATATGCCTCCCAGCACCGGGATCAGCGGAGCCGCGAGGCCTCCTGGCACTGGGATCAGCGTGACAGGGGGCAGCGCCCAAACCCCCTGATCGCCCTGAGGCTCTGTGTGTGACAGGAGGCGGGGCCACAACCTCCCTATCCACCCTGCTCTGTTCATGACAGGGGAAGGTGCCCCAACCCCCTGATCAGCCCTGCTCTGTGCCTGATAGGGGGAGCTCCCCAACCCCCTGATCACCCTGCGACTCTGTGTGTGACAGGGTGCGGCTCCCCAACCTCCTGATCGGCCCTGCTCTGTGTGTGACAGGGGGCAGTGCCCCAACCCCGTGATCGGCCCTGCCCTGTGTGTGATAGGGTAGAGCCATAACCTCCCCATTGGCCCTGCTCTGAGTGTGACAGTGGCTGCGCCCCAACCCCCTGATCGGCCCTGCTCTGTGGGTGATAGAGGGCGGCGCCCCAACCCCCTGATCCGCCCTGCTCTGTGTGTGACAGGGGGCGGTGCCCCAACTCCCCTATCGGCCCTACTCTGTGAGTGACAGGGGGGAGCTCCTTAACCCCCTGATCGGCCCTGCTCTGTGCGTGACAGGGGGTGGCGCCGCAACCTCCCCATTGACCCTGCCTTGAGTGTGACAGTGGGCGGTGCCCCAACCCCCCAATCGGTCCTACCCTGAGCATGACTGAGGGTGGCATCGCAACCTCCCAATCTGCCCTGCTCTGTGCATGACAGGGGAAGGCGCCCCAACTCCCCAATCGGCCCTGCTCTGAGCCCGACCAGGGGCTGCACCTAGGGATTGGGCCTGCCCTCTGCCACCCGGGAGCAGGCCTAATCCAGCAGGTCGTTATCTCCTGAGTGGTCCCAGACTGCGAGAGGGCACAGGCCGGGCTGAGGGACCCCCTCTTCCCCACGAGTGCACATATTTTTGTGCACCGGCCTCTAGTGTATTATAGAACTGTACACTTGCCCTAACCAGTTTGGCTCAGTGGATAGAGCATCGGCTTGCGGACTGAAGGGTCCCAGGTTTGATTCCGGTCAAGGGCATGTGCCTTGGTTGGGGGCACATCCCCAGTGGGGGGTGTGCAGGAGGCAGCTGACTGATATTTCTCTCTCATCGATGTTTCTAACTTTCTATCTCTCTCCCTTCCTCTCTGTGAAAAATCAATAAAATATATATTAAAAAAAAATAATTCTCTTAAAAAAAAAGAACTGTACACTTGAGACCTATATAATTTTATTAACCAATGTCACTCCAGTAAATTTAATAAAAAATATTTTAAAAGTAGCAAGTGCACATAATTTTCTAGAGTGTAAGAGTGATAATTATGGAGTGCATATAAATAGTGCCTTGCAGTACCATGCTCTAGGAATAATGATGGCACTTTATCCATCCATCTGTTTCCAGGTGAAGGAAGAACATTTTTATCATGGCAAAGCTCTAAAAGTTGTTGCTATCTCAAGATCTGCTTCCTAAAGGTCTTTTATAACAATTGACGTTAGCCTAAAAGAGGCTTAAACCAATTCACACTTCACCGAATGGTACCCATTTTTCCAAATTGTCACTAACACTATCTGTTATCTACAGCAACTTGATCAAGAATGGTGTATGATGTGTTACTTTAATTTATTTACATCCCTATATTTAAAAGCCTAATTGACCGTCCAACGTCCAACTGTCCGACTGGTAGCTATGATGTGCAATGACCACCAGGGTGCAGACACTCTGACCGGTAGCCATGACGTGCACTGACCACCAGGGGGCAAACACACAATGCAGGAGCTGCCGAGCTGCAGTGACTTGGCAGCTGTGGTTCTTGGGTGATGCACCCGGAGCCAAAGAAGAGGGAGCCCGATTCCGGGCTGTGTCACCCAAGAACTGCCTTCTCGCAATCCAGGACCCTTCGGGGATGTTGGAGAGCCGGTTTCGGCCTGATCCCCACAGGCCAGGCTGAGGGACCCCACCAATGCACGAATGCATGCACCGGGCCTCTAGTTTAATTATAAATGAGATCAAGCATCTATTCAGATAAGAAAATGAACTGCTCCTATCCTTTGCCTGCCTTTTCCCTTAAGATAATGATCTCTTTCATCTCAATTTTTAATTCTCCTGATATAATGAAGATATTTATCCTTTGTCATAGAATTTCCCCAAATCTGTCATTTGTCTCAATATTTGGAATCTTAGTGGCTTTATAGAAATATTTACATGTACTCAAATTCATCAATTTTTTTTTCTACAGTTCTGGTTATGTGTCTGGTTATCCCTCCTAGTCAGAGGTTATTCCTATTTTGAGATTATTATTGCAAGTTTATTTATTTGTTATTTAAATATTTTCTGGAATTTATTTTCATATAAGAAATGAAGTATTTATTTAGCTTTATTCTTTCTTTCCAGATGACTAGTCAGTTATCTCACTGGCAACTATTACATAATCTATTCTTTCTCTACTGATTTGACCTAACACTTTCATAATATAATAAATTTCCACAAACATTGAGCTTTGCTTTTTTAAATTCTCTCTTCTATTCTATTGCCTTTTGATTATTATATCACAGCCATTTGTAATTTATTTAAATGTCTGGTAAAGGCTGATCTGTATCGCCCCATTACTTTTCTCTCTTCAGATTGATAACCTGGCTATCGTGCACATTTATTTTTCCAAATTCACTTCAGAATTACTTGTCAAGATCCAAGATAGAGTGGGAGGGAAACTCTGTTACAATAGTACTGCATTACATTTAAGACTAAGTGAAAGTGAAAAAAAATCACTATCTTTAAAATATTGAATCACATCCTATATAATAAAGGGCTAGTAAACATAACAGTGTAACAATTGGAACGACTGATTGACCTGTTGCTATAAAGTGCATTGACCACCTCTTGGTCCCTCTCCCCATTCCGCAGGCTCCGATAGCTGGATGGCCAATGTGGAACCATGGGGGAACCCGGGGTGGCGGTGGAGCGGGACTGGGGGTTGGCGAGTGTGTGGAAGGCAGACCTCTTGGTCCCTCCCCACAGCCCACAAGCTCCGATCACTGGATGACAAATGGAGAACCATGGGGAACTGGGGTGAGCAGTGGCAGGGCAGGCCTGGGCACTGGCAAGTGAGCAGACGATGGCCCAAATCCCAGGGTAGGCCTAGGGTCCCTACCCGCACACGATTACGTGCACTGGGCCTCTAGTCATAATATAACAAAGTGTATTTTCCACTGGACTCCAATTTTCATGTCCCCCACTCAGCCTTTAATAGTTTCTGTTGCCTCTCTATGTGATGGCTTCTGCTGGTTTTACCCTGTCTGTTTTCTATTGCTGTGGTAACTAATTACCACACACTTAGTAGCTTAAAAAAACATAACTTTATTAATTTACTAGAGGCCCGGTGCACAAAAATTTGTGCACTCGGGGGGGAGGGGGGGTCCATCAGCCCGCTCTGTGCCCTCTCGCAGTCTGGGACCCCTCGGGAGATAACGACCTGCTGGCTCAGGCCTGCTCCCGGGTGGCAGAGGGCAGGCCCAGTCCCTATGTGCAGCCCCTGGTCGGGCTCAGAGCAGCGCCGATTGAGGAGTTGGGGCACCTTCCCCTGTCATGCAGAGAGCAGGGCAGATTGGGAGGTTGCGATGCCACCCTCAGTCACGCTCAGGGTAGGGCCAGTTGGGGGGTTGGGGCACCGCCCCCTGTCACACTCAAGGCAGGGTCGATGGGGAGGTTGCAGCGCCACCCCCTGTCATGCACAGAGCAGGGCCAATCAGGCGGTTGGGGCGCTGCCCCCATCACACACAGAGCAGGGCCCATCAGGGGGTTGGGGCACCACCACTCTCACACTCAGGGCAGGGTCGATGGGGAGGTTATGGCTCTACCCCATCACACACAGAGCAGGGCCTGTGGCGGGGGGTGGGGGGTGGGGAGCTCCCCCCTATCAGGCACAGAGCAGGGCTGCTCAGGGGGTTGGGGCCCCGCCCCCTGTCACACACAGAGCCACAGGGTGATCAGGGGGTTTGGGCGCTGCCCCCTGTCACGCTGATCCCGGTGCCAGGAGGCCTCAAGGCTCCGCTGATCTCGGTGCTGGGTGGCATATTACCCTTTTACTATATAGGGTAGAGGCCTGGTGCATGGGTGGGGCCGGCTGGTTTGCTCTGAAGGGTGTCCTGGATCAGGTTGGGGGTCCCCACTGGGGTGCCTGGCCAGTCTGGGTGAGGGGCTGAGGGCTGTTTTCAGGCTGGGAGTGACTGAAGTTCCCAACCGCTCCTTTTTTTCTTTTTTTTTTTTTATTCTGGGCCAGCTTTACCTTGAGGCTTGGCTCCAGCTCTTAGGCCTCCGCGGCTGAAAGTAGGTTTCTGGCCTTTGCTTACAATGTTGCGAATCTGCTGGCTGAAGTCCAGCGGTATTTGTTACAATGTTTCTTAAACTGCCCGCTCAGAGGCCTGCAGCCGCAGGCGGGGAACGTTGGTTTCCTCCAACGATCCTCCGTCACTGAGGCAAGCAAGCCTCATGTTAGTTTCAAGCTGCCTGGCTGCCGGCCGCCATCTTGGCTGACAATTAATTTGCATATCTTGCTGATTAGCCAATGAAAAGGGTAGCGGTCGTACGCCAATTACCATGTTTCTCTTTTATTAGTGTAGATGGTTCTAGAAATAGAGGATGGGTCCCACTAAGCCAAATTCATGGTGTGTATTGGGCTGTTTGTGGAGCTGCATTTTTTCTGGAAACTCTAGGGACGAGTTTATCTTCTTGCCTTTTCTAGCTTCTATGAGCTGTAGTCCTTTCATTCTCAAAGCCAGCCATGGCCAGTCAAATCTCTCATGCTTATCACTCTGACACTGACTCCCCTTTTCTCCTTCACTTATAAGTGGATAATTCAGGATGATCTCTTCCCACCCACTTAAAGACTCTCCTTATAATTTCCTTAGTATTTCACATTTATGGTATAGCCTTCCTATTTAAATGTCAGTGTAAGTCTTCAGGGTATAATTTCTTTATATTGAAGGACATGTCAGAGCATTAAAACCACCTCCAAAAGCTTTCACCTGTTTTGAGTCATTTGAAATTGTGAGTCATCACTAACTTTGAGAGAGTCATAAACCCATACTTCCTTGTGTTAGTATTACTTTTCTCATTATCAGAAAAAGAATTCAGGAAGCAGCAAAAGTATACAGGTAGCTTGTAACTTATGCTGACACATACTTCTATTCCCATCTTCTTACTTAATTATCATCTTAAAGCTCATTTCAGTCAAACCACCATCTTCTGTTCTCAGGAGATGTCTTGTGTTGATCACATTAGGCTTGAAGACTTCCAGTGGCAGGGAACTTGCTATCTGCTAAGCAGCCAGTTTCGCACCTGGAAGCTCTAATTTTTAGAAAGCTCATCTTGAGCTGAAATCTGTCTCCTTGTTACCATCTCTCCATCTGCACATTCGTATCCCCTTAGAGAACAATTGGCTTCACCCTTCTACTTTTCAAGTCCTTGTGATGCATGTATCCCTGCACCCTTTCTTCAGTCTTTTCTCACATGACATGGGTTTGACACTCAACACTTTCCTTATCCATGTCCAGCGAAAATAGTCCATTTGGTCTTTGCACCTGCTCAAATGTGGGCCCCAGTACCTGCCAGCTGAGGGCTCTGGTGTGGTCTCCCTGCTGTGTTGGTTAAATGGCTTCAGTTTCCTCCATGTGGTTAAGAATAGAGCTGCGTTAGAGGCAAGTTCTTGGAGATACCTTGTCAAAGTTGTCTAGAAAAGCCTCTGAGTCACTGTATTTCTAATATAAAGCTACATCATTGGTGTTTTTGAGAAACAGCTGCACCCATACCTGGCTCCCTGGTTGTTGCCAAGGTTTTTCATAAGTCAGAGGGCAAAGTACTACCTTGCAAAGGATGATCAACCTAATACTGCTAATCTGTCTTTTATGAAATTACTAAATCAGATCATCCCCAATTCTAATTAGCAGAGGAAGGGAGGGCTGTCACTTTCTCTAGTCCAAATATCATACTCGTATTAAATCAGCCAGTGTCACATTATGTCTTTAACTGGTGTATTACACACGCTGACTCATTCTGTGAGCTGTAACTACTAAGTTTTTTCATGGTATTGCTAATCTATATCCCCCCATATTGAATTTTTATAACTCATTTCTGTATCAGAAGATATGACCATATTTTAGTCACTAAGAAACTTTGACTTGTTAGATTTGGTCTACCTCTGATGATTTTAAACTTTTATAGGAACACAGTTTAAGCAACCTGTGAAAACATATATTGTAGACTTTCGGTGGCTAATTGTTTATTTTTTTCTTGGGGGGACATAATGTTCTTTTAGTTTACACAGTGTTTTCAGTATGTATCTTTTTGAAGAAGTACTATTTGATCCACACATTGTGCAATCAACTGTAGCAGGTGGGATGAAGCCAACTAAGTGTGTCTAGGCATGATAGATTCACACTCGGTCAGGAGCTATGAAGTTAGGAACTCAGGGCCTTAGGGACCTGGTTAGGATTCAGGGAAAGGATTCTTTGTCCCTCAGATGAGAGCTGGCAAACACCAGTCAGAGAACACAGACTTAGGCATGCTGCTATTAAAACAAAGCAAGCACGGGAACACATTTGAGATCCTGGAACTGGGCATTAGAATAAAGATGGAGTCTGACTATCAAGGAGAAAGCAAACTGCTATCTAGATTAGAGCCCACTTTTGCTAGACGAGGTACAATGGAGCCTTGAAGGCCAGTCACAAATTGTTGAGCCAATTCTTTTAATTCCTCTGGTCTGTTACCAGGATTTACCATCAAGAGTACGTGGGCACTTAACCTGTGAATCAAAATCCAAGTTTCCCACTATAAGAAAAGAGGGTTAAATTTTAACAACCATCCAGGGCATTATGAACAAAGTTCACAACAGGATTTAGCGTTGGTGGGGAGGGTGGGGTGGGATGGGAAGGGGAACATGGGAAGGGGGCGAGTTCCGAGGGTAATATTCTTTCTCTTCAACAGAGTAGTGGCCACATTCAATTTTAATCATCTCACATATCCATTCTCTTTTGGGAGATACTTGTCAGGTATTTTGTTGAATGCCCTTCTTTCTTGACAATATGATTACAAAAGCATAAGTTTCCCTATTTTTGTTTTACCATATCCTTCCTTAGGGCTCTCGCTTTCCATAAGGAAATCGTGTACTTCAGACTTTTATTCCACTGAGAAATGGTGGTCCTTCCATAGGAGGCACTTTGTTATTGTTTAAAATATTTGTTCTCCCTTTTGCCCACACCCGCATGTCTACATACATATTTACAGAGGGAAGCAGTCAGAGTGCATCACCACCAAAATGTTACTGTTAATTATCTGAGCATGCTGGGTACAATGTGTATGTTTTTTTTTCTTTTCTTTATGGTTTTTAATATTTCTCTAATAAATGTATATCCTTTCTCTTTAAGAGGAAAGCAAACTAACTCATTCCATGTGGTTAGATTTCAGAGTGTTTTTCAAGGCCTTTAAAATGCTCATAATTCTTTATAAACACAGATTTCCAACTTAACCAAAAGATAAACAATATTATCAATTCATAGAAAATTCCTTTTTGTATTGACCCAAATTTGCCCTCCTTAACTTGTAAATATCCATCTTTGTTCTGCCTTTTAAAAAAAATTAATATGTTTTTATTCACAGAGAGGAGGGGGAGGGAGAGAGAGATAGAAACATCAATGATGAGAGAGAATCATCTTGCAGCTGCCTCCCCCCCACTGGGGGCAATACAGGTGTGTGCCCCCATCTGGATCTAGAGTCGAACTGTGACCTCCTGGTTCATTGGCTGATGCTCAACCACTGAGCCACACCAGCCAGGCTGTTCTGCCTTTAAGAATATTGGAATAAATCTACCACAGCAACCTCTCCCCTTCCCCACTTTGTGGGATAGTTCTTGAGAGGCAGCCTTTCAGACATGCTGAGAGCACTGTCGCCTGCTGTCAGGCTCCTCTGGGTTGGAACGCTGCAGCCCTTTCATCATATCTTCTGTGACATGGTTTTTAAATCACATGCCATCCTGATTGCTTTCCTCTGGACACTTTCTGTTTTGTCACCCTTTGTTGTTAAAAATAAATTACTCCCAATTTCCTGCTTTCAGTAGAGTAGAGTGAACATAATTGATTCTTTGATATGTGAGGGTCTGGTATGGTCCGAAAGCAATTGCACTGACCTTGACTACTTACTCTCGGTACTGTAAATATTATAGGGGAAAAATAGGAGCTTGTGCTACATCTTTACCAACCCTTGGATATGTCTTGGAAAATTTTTTTGAAATTATTATTTTTTTCTTATTTGGCTTTTTCTTTTGGTAGTGAATTATACTATACAAAGGTAACCGATATCAAAAACAAAACATGGTTAATTGTTAAGTTCACAATGCAGATAATCTGGTTTTATTTTCCTCTAGTAAACTGTGACCTTTCTGAGGGCAAGGATTATTTCTTATTAGTTTTAAAAAATCTGTGAATAGCATAGTCCTAGCTGTATGTGATGATGCCCAATAAATATCTGATGCTCAGTTAATGTCTATACAAGAAATTAAGATCTTGTAAAATGAAATAATTCTAATTTTTAGAATATAGTGAAGAATCAGTAATATACTAATAGAGCTAGACCTTAATTTTATTCTAACTTGCAAGGAGTAACCTTAGTATATTAGTTAAGATTATTCGCCATGAAAAATACTAGTGTGTTAGGTGGGAATGCTTTTACCTTGAAATGGCAGAAAGCCCACATTACAATGGTCCAAGCATTAGGAACTTTATTAGTTATTTAAGAAGCTTGGGGAAACTGGTCCTGGGCTACTTGAGTAGCTCAATGATGTCATCATGGGCCCAAGCTCTTTTTATTCTTCTGTTGCTGTCGTTGACCTGTTACCTTTTTAACTTTAGGCTTATTGCCTTATGGTTACAATGTCCCTGCCCTAGCACCGGGCATCAAAAAAGCATCCAGACAGAGGAACCTGAGGGCTGAGGCTCTGAAGCAGCCTCCTTGCATTTCTTTTCTCTGGGGAAGATAGTTTTTCAGAACTCTTCCAGCAAACTTCCCCTTATATCCAACTGACCAAAACTGAGTCTCATGCCTATCTCCAGGAAGCAGGCAAAGGAGTAGAGTCTTGGGAATGACTGTTCATTAAACAGCAGTTTAGGCCACAGCTAGAAAATAGACAGCCTATCTAATAATAGACAAACATGGTAATTAACCATACCTCCGACACGCTTCCCATTGGCTAATCAGGGCAATATGCAAATTAACTGCCAACCAAGATGGCGGCTGGCAGCCAGGCAGCTGAAGCAAACAGGAGGCTTGCTTGCTCCAGTGATGGAGGAAGCTAAGGTTCCCCGCCTGCTGCTGCCGGCCTCTGAGCTTGCACTCTGAAAACAATGTTGCAATTATAGAAGCTAAACAAACCCCAGAAACCTGCTTTCAGCCAGCCAGGCTTCAGCCAGCAGGACCGCAACATTGTTTCAATTATAGAACAAACCCAGATCCCTGCTTTCAGCAGCCGAGGTCTCAGAGCTGCAGCCGGGCCTCAGAGCTAAAGCCGGCTCTCAGCTCCAGTGACAGCCATAGAAGGTAAATAAATCCCAGAATTAAAAAAAAAAAAAGAAAAAAAGGAGAGGTTGGCAGCTTCAGTCGCCCCCCAGCCTGAAAATGGCCCTCAGCCCCTCACCCAGACTGGCCAGGCACCCCAGTGGGGACCCCCACCATGAAGGGGGTGTGACCAGCTGCAAACAGCCATTATCCCCTCATCCAGGCTGGCCAGGCACCCAAGCGGCACCCCCACCCTGAAGCAACAAGATGGTGGCTAATTTGCATACTGAAGGCGGGCGGCAGCAGGCAAGGCTGTCCGCAGTCTGGGACCAGATCTGTGACCCTGCTGGGCGGGGGGCAGTGCTTGAGGCTGTCTGCAGTCCCGGGACCCGGATCCGTGACCCTTCCCAGCAGGGTGGCAGCTTGCATAGGGGCTGATTGGCCGGGGTTGGGCAGGGCAGGATGCCTGGCTTCCGCCCAGCCCCAGTCACTCTGGGCAGGTGAGCAGTGCAGAGAGCCTCTGGACAGGGGAGGCAGGCCAGCAGAGGGCGGCCTGTACTCCCCACATGGCGGTGGTGACAGCTGTGAGCGTGCCAAGCGGAGCCTGCAGGCTGAGCTGAAGTAGCGCCTGCAGGCCATCAGTGCCCAGGAGTGGCTGCGCAAGATCCACCTCCTGGCCCAGAAGGTGCAGGATCGCAGGGACAGCCACTGTGGCAGGCCAGACTGATGTCCTCCTGGCCACACCACGGGGGTTTGCGGATCTGCAAAGCCAGAGGCCTCTGGTGTGCACATCCCCCCCTGGCGTGCGAACATCCCCCAGCACACTGTCACCCTCCCGCGCCTGCAACAGTTGCAAACCAAGTTCCCCCCACCTCTCCACCACACTTCCATCAACCCAGCATGCCTAACACCCCCACAGGATGTGCACACATCCCCTCTTATGCGCTCACGTCCTTTGGAGAGTGTCTGGGTGTTCTGGTGGGTGCTGAGGGTGGGCGCCTGTGAGATGACAGTGAGAAGGCGGAGTGGTGATGCTGTTCCCATGGAGGCCAGTGCAGCTACGAGATCACCTCTAGGGGGTTAATGCAGGTGCTGAGACAGGAGCAGGTGTAGACAGACATACCTGGTGGGCACGGGCGGCCCTCGCTGAGGTGCCTTCGGTCAGCGTTCAAGATCAAGAACGCAGAGGCGGAGAGGAATTCCATCCTCTCAGTGAAACAGTGGGATAGTCGGGGCGACTGGAGAGGAGGAATGTGCACTTTGGGTGCCAGCACCCATGAGCAAAGGCTGCCCTAACTGAGCCTCCCTTGCTTGGGGCCTAGCGTACTCCTGCCAGGCAGCGGGTGACAGGATGTGCTTTTCCGAATTAATGAGAGAAAACATTGATTCTTCTGCTGCCCATGAAGATGGAAAGTGAAGTGGGGAGACATGTGGGGAGTGAGCGAGGTTCCCTGTCTGGGGGTTCCAAATCTGCTGTTGGTTTCTTTCACCGCTGACTAGAGATATACAGGGTGTCCCCCCAAAATGTATACACACTTTGAATACCTGCTAATTCCAATGGTTTTAAGCATAAGAAAGAAACAACAATGGAGCTGTTATCTGTTAAAAGTGTGGGCACAAACAGGCAGTTGGATATTCCCTGAGGGGCCTCAGATTGGAGAGGGTGAAGGCCAGACTGAGCCCCCGCCCCCCCCAGTGCATGAATTTTGTGCACCGGGCTACTAGTATATTATAAAGAGAGATCAAGACAAGAGATTCTGAACTTTACTAGTTCAGTGATAAATTCTGGGGAGCCAAATTGCAAAGACTCTTCTAAAAAGATTGCTGATAATATTGGAGTAACATGATTGCATAACTTATTCAAACAGATGAGTCATCCCTTGTCAATCACTTTTGGGAGCGCTGATGAACCCGTTATCTTTCCTAGCTTTTATAAATTAAACAGGCTGTGTCTTTATCACAAAGCTATTTTTATTTTTTCTCCTTCCTTTCAGGAATCCTATCCAAAGAAGAGGAATTACACTATGGAAATTGTACCATCTGCTTCTCTGGATACGTTTCCTTCAGAAAACGAGAACTTTCTCTGTGATCTCACGGACACAGCAGTTACCAAGAAACCCTGCTCCTTAGAAATTGCAAGAGCCCCTTCCCCAAGAACTGGTAATGTGTCTTACAATTTGATCTGCGTGCTTGTGTATGTGAAGATATGTCATTCATATTTTGAGTTCCCACAATATTTTCAACATGGAAATTCCCCAATATAATCATGATAACCTGTTTCTTTTTTTGTTTTGTTTTGTTTTGTTTGCATTTTGAAGTAAGTCCTGGTAAGTCAGAGGGATTTGATGTGAAGTCTCTTAACTTCCTGGCAAGAGGCCTCATAGGAATGACATTGCCTAGGTGCATGACTCTCCATGGCACTTACTGTTCTTACGGTACAGGTCCTTGATTACTTTTGCTCTTGGCAGCGATGACCTAAAGAGATAATTTATCAGTCTCCTCTCCTACACACCCAACTTATAATAGTGGAACAAGCGTAGGAAGGCCACAATTGACATTCCTATTCAGACACAGGGAAAACAGGGCCCACAGCAGTCCCAGCCTGTGGCTATTATGAAGCTAATCAGACACAGTTCCTTGATTAAGGGTCAGTCCTATGCATAGAAATTATTCTCTGGGGCTCTAGGTTCCAGCCTCTGAGTCATTCTTCCTTTTCCATAAAAAACCCCCCATATTTACAGCTTAGTGTCTTTCTCACCTGTTTCCTGCCTTTAAAATTTGATTTGAGCAGTCAAAAGATCTTTCATTGTGTACTATCTCTGTTCCTTCCAGTTCAAGCTGATATAATTTCTTTTAAAACTTCATGGACATTTTGTGTTTCAATTTATATTACACCCCATTAGACAAAAGCTTATATTCCAGATAAGCTCTTCTGAATATTGGGTGACTTCTGTGAGACAATGTCCTTGAGATTCTTAGAAGTTCTATTGTTGAACCGAGAGGATCTATGAGGTATGCCTTAAAAATCCTTAAAGGGCCTTTCTGTTTGGCTTAAAGTTTCTATGTGGCTCTTCCTGAGATCTTGTTTAGGTGTTAAGGAAGGAATGATTTTGTACTCCCATCCAGACTTGATCATTGGCCTTCTTAATTTGAGATATTATTATTATTATTATTAATTATTATTATTATTTATTTTGTCATGTGGAGCTGTTGGAAAAAAGAAACCAATTTTGTTTTTATACCCAGAAATTCCTGGCTCCTTTGACTTTACCAGGCCACTCTGCAGTTCTCTGAATTTTATCATAGGCAGCCAGAAGAAGCTGTTCTACTTTAAATATTCTGCCTGGAAATCTCCTTAGCTAGATCATAGAGTTCATTCGGTTCAGTTGCTATTTTCTATGCTACCGCAGATGTCAATGTTGACAAACTTTCTACTATGACATGACACATGAATCCTTGCCTTGAGCTTCCAATTGCATTTTCTGTCCTTTGAGCTTTACAAACCGCTTCCTCATAGTGCTGTGGGCTTCCATGAATCATCTCCCAAAGGCCATTTAGCTTTTCACAGTCACTCACTGGGAGGCCCTTACAGCTTGTCCTGCCGCCCAATCACCAAGTGAACGCCACTCAGATTTTTGATATGAAAGCACCCCATTTCCAAGTACCACAATCTGTTCTTATTATTGATTGCTGCATAATAAGCCACCCCAACACTTAGTGCATTAAAACAACAGTCATTTATTTTTCTTATAAATCTGCAATTTGGATAGGGCTTGGCAGGGGTAACTTCTTTCTGCTCCAAGTGATATCAACTGGGACAATGTTGCTAGGTTCAGGAGCATCCAGTCGCAAGGTCAATCCTTATTCATATGGCTGACATGGTCAACTTGGACTTCCTCATGGTATGTGATGGGATTCTAAGAGCAAGCATCCTTAGAGAATGAGGCAGAGCTCTAGGTATGACATTTTATGACTTAGCCTCAAAGACAACATCAATTTCATTGTAGTTAAGAGGCTGCCTTTATTTAAGTGGAGGTAATTTAATCTTCCACAACCCTTTAAGGAAATGTATTACTAAAGTTACATTATAAGAGGATGGCCAGTGCAGCTCAGTGCTTGAACATTGACCTATGAAACAGGAGGTCACGGTTCGATTCCCAGTCAGAGCACATGCCTGGATTGCGGGCTCAATCCCCAGTAGGGGGATTGTAGGAGGCAATTGATCATTGATCCTCTCTCATTGATGTTTCTCTCTCTCCCTCTTCCTTCTCCTCTGAAATCAATAAAATAATATATTAAAAGATAAAGTTATATTATAAGAATATATTCTTATAGCCATATTTGGAGAATACAAATCCCATAGTAACTGAGTGGGTTAAGAATTAATTTGCATGAATATGATTTTCCTCAATGGTGTTCAGTCATCTGGATTCAGTATAAAAGAAGTCAGTTTGCTTAACTGACCCAGGATTAATTCATAATTATTGGTCACAGTCCAGTGGCTTTTTCAGATGTAGAAGTGAGGCTGGCCCACAGTACCTAGAACAGTGATGGTGAACCTTTTGAGCTCAGCGTGTCAGCATTTTGAAAAACCCTAACTTAACTCTGGTGCCGTGTCACATATAGAAATTTTTTGATATTTGTAACCATAGTAAAACAAATATTTATATTTTTGGTATTTATTTTATATATTTAAATGCCATTTAACAAAGAAAAATCAACCAAAAAAATGAGTTTGCGTGTCACCTCTGACACGTGTGTCATAGGTTCGCCATCACTGTATTAGGGAGTTACTGACTTCTCAGGGAGTTATGTGCCGGGGTCCAACCCCAGCAGGTCCAGGGGTTCCCAAAGGCGTAGGCGGAGTCGGCGAAGAAGGAATGACATGGAGACAGCGTTCAGTTGATCAGCAGCCTAGCCAGGATCTCTAGCCCGGATCTCCAGCCAAGTTCTGGTCTGGATCTCCAGAGAGGTTCTGGTTAGGATCTCTAGCCAGGTTCTGTGTCCATGTTCTCTTGCTAGGTTCTCCAGCCAGGTTCTCCAGGTTCCCTAGCCAGGTTCGGTCACCAGGTTCTAGTCAGGTTCTCTTGCCAATTTCTGTAGTCAGGTTCAGTCCAGGATCTTTTGCCATGTTCTCTCCAGCGAAGTTCTTCTGTCTCTAGGTTCTGTGTAGGTTCTGTCTTCTTGGTTCTGTGTGTAGGTTCTGTCTCTCTCAGTTCTGTCTTCTTACATCTGTATTTATACCAGTTGATTCCAATCCTATCAATCTCTATTCCAAAGGTTAGGGTGTTTCTTATCTCCATTCCAGGGAGTAAAGATTATGTAGCTTAAGCATGATTGTTCATAGTTAAAGTGATTAATTACCCGCCTGGCACTTAGTTAAGAGGTTTTATTCCCTCCCTAACTTCAGGGGAAAATCCCTACCTGGGGAAACCACCTTTCTCAGAGACCTTGGTTAAAACACATAGTGCCAAGAAGGTGAGCAAACATATTAAGAACAGTATGCCATATATGCCAGGTCCCTTGAAACAGCAAGCATGGACCAGCTCCCGGCAGTTATGGATGTTTTTCCTTTGTTACTAAGTCCTGTATTGACTGAAAGTAGGACTTTTGGATATGGAGGCACCTCTTGATGCATCTGAGTCTTTTAAAGGCACTCAGATTGCACTGGGTGGGTAACTACCCTCCAGTTCCTCATCCACTCAACATGCATTTATTGAGTGCCTCTTGTGTTCTAGACATTGTGCTACATGTTGCAGAGGAAACAGAGTGAAAGGTACAAATCTTGATCTTTAGGAGCTTAGAATGTGTTAAAATTATGGGTAATAAGTGCAATGAGAGAGGTAAACATGAGGTTTTCATGGGAGGGCAGGAGAGAGTGAGTGGAAGCTTATTGAGGGAGCTGCTGCCTGATCTGAGCCTCAAAGAAGGAAGAGTTGGGTGCATGAGAGGGACTTGTATGTCCCCCAGGCTAGGGAATGCTCTCAGGGAAAATGCATAATAGCAAGAGTGGCATGCAGAAGTTTGGGCCTTACCCCACAGCAGGAGCAAATCACTGACAGACTGTAAGTGGGGATGTGACGTGATTGGTTTTTGTTTTAAAATGACTCTCTGGAAGCAATGTGGAGAATAGATTGGACGGAGATGAGACTAGAGGCAAGAGGATTAATGAGGAGATCAATGTGCAGTCTCAGCAAAAAATGATGGAGGCCAGGACAGACACAATGGCAGCCCTGAGGGAAGAGGGACAAAGCTGAGAGTGAAGCTCATCCCTTCCTGCCTTAGGGATTCCGACATCTGTGAAATAAATAGCCAAGGGAACTAAAGTGTTACATGTTAGGGAATGTGTTTTATAGTTTTCGGTTAGTTGTGTTGGATAAAATGACATACGCTTACAGATAAAATGGGGATCTCTACACACACAAGAACTGGCTTCTGAAGGAGAGAGAGAGAGAGAGAGAGAGAGAGAGAGAGAGAGAGAGAGAGAGAAAGAGAGAGAGAGAAAGAGAGAGAGAAGGAGGAAGGGAAGAGTTAGGAAAGAGATATGATGAAGGGATGATCCGATATTTAGAGGGACTATTATGGTTAAATTGTGCTCCCCCTCTCCTTTTTATGGAATCCAATTCACATTCTAGTACCTCAAAATGTGACCTTATTTAGAGTGTTTGGATAGAGAGTCTTTATAGAGATAATTATGTTGAAGCAGAGTCATTAGATGAGCCCTAATCCAACATGACTGGTGACCTTATAAAAAGGGGGAGATTTGTTTACTGGCGATATGGAAAGAGAAAAGATGATGTGGAGAGAGACATCTGAAAACCAAGGAGAGAGCTCAGAACAAAGCCTCTCTCGCAGGCCTCAGGAGACACCAACCCTGCCAAAATCTCGATTTCAGGCATCTAGCCTTCAGAACTGTGAAATAATACACTTCTGTTAAAATACCTAGTTGGGAGTGCTCTGTTACAGCAGCTCAAGGGAACAAATATGGGGACCAAAACTGAGCACACAAACTCAATACTACACAGAAGGGAGGGGTGAATGAGGATGCCTGGGATGTGAGGGCAGACTCCGCCTGGCCTGCTTATCTCAGAGGCTAAGCAGCTTGAGGGTCAGGGCTGTGACCGGCAGTGTCATTCATAGATATAGAATATACAGTTTCTCAGAAAATCACAGTTAATATGCATCTTAGTTACCTTTCTGTGGGCTGTCCCATGTATTAACTAGGATGAGCTAGTACAAAATATTATCTCACCCTGACCACAAGGAAAAAAATTCAGCATTTCCACTGGTTTGATTTAAATATGAAGCACCTTATTAGTAAGGCTATATTCAACAAAGTTTTGCAGTCCAACCAGAAAATGAGGGATGCTTTTCCCAAGGTGCATCTTAACTAATGACTACAGATTTTACAGTAAGATATGATATTGCTGTAGTACCAGGCTCATTAAATAAAGAATAACAGAAGTCCAGTACTTCCTTGGTAATTTGCTGTCTGAGACTCATATTTATGCAGTCAATATTGAATCATATTTTTCCCTTATTGTATCAGGAAAAAAGAACCGCATATAATCACAGTGGTGACTCAGTTGCATAAATGAATGAATAATCAAATGAGTGAATGAATGAATGCCCATTATCTTTAAAATAAAATGGCTGTAATGGCAGAAAAAGCCCTTATGAAATAGTCAGATGCCATCAAAGATAATGTTTTCTTATCTGCTTTTCATTTAATTTTAACCTTCACAGGGGAATATTTCTATTTTATGGTAACTAGGCAACCTGTTATTTTGAATCACTTAGTACAGGCTTTGCACACTATGGATGCTCAATAAATCCATTTTGATTAATGAGCAATTTGCAGCAACACTGTTTCCAATCTTGTTGGAAGAGAATAGATGATCTCTGATAAAAAGAGAACACAATCATAGGTACATGCCAGGATAGTGTGGATTTTGGTTACCTCGATGCAATTTGCTACTGTGCTTACTGGCTGTGGTCAACTTGAAATGGAAAGGTCATCTGGTGAATAATACCGCCCCCCCCCCCCCCCACTACACTTCCACCGCTACCCTGAAATGGATCATTTCTATGGTGATTCTGTAACTTCTGCATACCAAAATATTTTTTGAAATGAATGGTGAAGCTTTTTGAATTTTAGTGCCAAAGTTTTGAAACTAAAAGAATTCCGACTGGACCAGGACTAATGTTTATCTCTGCTTAGCAAGTGAGTAATGTCAACATAATTTCTGTGGGTATGTTTAACTCATTTAAGAGAGCAAATGTTTTTAAGCCCGTTGGAATCATTCTTTTACATATAAATACTGGCCTTGCTGATAAGAGCCATTTTTATCAAACAGCAATTATTTATTTGGCATTTGTTATGTGCTGTCTTAGCCATTTAGTAAAGCAGACTGGCACTCGGTACATTTTTAACCCAATGTTAGTTCATAGAGGGGTGAAGAGAGGACACTAGGGCAGCAGTACCTGCAGGGAAATCACCCATAGAAACAGTTGACCAATTTG